>NW_025421288.1:16002500-16602500 GCF_011764305.1 Mustela putorius furo
AGGGGTCAACTTCTGCTGTTTCACAGGACCCAGAGTGCCCCTGGGAAGCAGGACTTAGCGGGAAGCCGGTGGGCTTGAGAGCGAGCGATTCTGCAATCCCACCCCCAACCCCCAGCTTGCGGAAGGACTTTGGGCAGTCCCTGCCTCTCTACGAGCCTCAAATCACTGCCCAAGTGGGGTGCCATGTAGCTAGCGCGGACGCGGCTGCAGGGCCACTGCGGGGCTATGGGGAAGGACAACCCCGGGTCTGCTGGGGGACCGGACAGGTGTGGGGGGGCAACGCCCCGGGTCTGCGGGAACACGCCACGGGGTCTGGGTGTTTGCTGATGCCTCAGGAGAGACAAGGAGCCATCAACCACCAAAGCTCTCAGGGGACTGGTGTCCCTCCCCGCCCTTCCCAGAGCAGACCCCCAGGCTTCTCAGACAATCACACGCTGACCCTCAGCTGGCCCTCCGTGTTGCCCCGGCGCGACTGGCCCACACCGTCAGCCTTACTTGGGATCGTACCACGGGACCAGCACAGGAGGCGAGAGGGGGCCATTGTTCTCCAGCTGCAGACAGTGTGTGTCACAAGGCCTCCTGCAGGGCAGCGAGCCCAGGGAAGGGACGCTCTGGCCGGACCCACAGGGTGGGGGGCGGGCCCCGCTGGAGGGCGGGGAGTGAGTGGGGAGACAGGGTCAGCCAGGGTCAGCCCAGACAGCGCCGGCAGCGAGGGACGGGGAGGACCCAGCAGGGCGGTCAGGCCTGGCACAGACACTCATCTTTCCCCTGAGTCCTGGCCACGCAGTCACCTTTGTGCCCAAGTGTCACCCTCCCCCCCACAACAGAGGACAATTTCCTTGGGGGATTCCTGCAGGACCCCCGGAAAGCAAGCCCCGTTTCCCAGGGTGGGAACTCCCGGCTGGCACAGCGCCTTGGAGTCTGGGCAGGAGGCAGGTGCCTGGTGGAGGAGGTGGGCACGAGGAGCCACTGTTGGCGACGAAGTACACAAACCCGGTGACTTGAAACAACAGAAATGTATTGTCTCACAGTTCCGGAAATCAGAACCCCAAATCTTTGCAGCACCAGTTCCTCCGAGGCTGTGGGTGAGGACGGGGCCCAGGCCTCCCCGGCTCAGAGGTGGCTGTCCTCTCCCGGCCTTGCCTCCGGGCTCTCGACTCCCCCCTTGTGACATGGACGCCTGTCGTCCCGTTTGAGGTGCCCACCCTAATCTCTGGGTCCTCAACCTGCCTGATGTAATCTGCGGTTACCCCCCTTACAGGTCAGGTCCCCTCCTGAGGTCGTGGGGAGAGGAGGCCCCCTGTCATCGGTGTTCCTGGGTCTGATGTGTTGCGTTTCGCCCTCGCTGGTCCGCGAGCAATGTAAGGTGACGTCTGCCTGTGAGCTCCGTCTCCCCACCGTATGCTCCGCACCCGACGCGTGTGTGGCTCCCAGTTGGCGCTGCGTCCTTCCTGCTGAATGAGGGACAGCCCCGCAAGAAGGAAGGGCGGACGCCGCTGCCTTTCCACCTCCCGCCCCCCGGAGCAGCACCTGTCTCCGGAAAAGTCACGAAGGGGAGCGCCACTGCCCCAGACCTGAGCACACAGAGGACGGGAACCGGCCTGTGCTGGGGAAGGAGGCCCGTTGCCGGTGGACCGTCTGTGACCGTGAGCTTAAAGACAGCACAACTGCACGCGCGGCTGTTCCTCTGGGCATGATGCCCTTCCTGGGGTGAGCCGTGCACCGACTACTCCGGCGTAGGTCCTGCAGACCCGGCCCCGCCCCATCCCAGAAACCGCGATGCTGGGAGCAGCACGGGGTCCTTCCGCGAGGCCAGGGTGCGCCTCCCTCCCCCACCACCAACGTGCCACCGGTCGGGTCGCCGCTGATGGTTTCCACCACGCTTCAGTCCACACCGGTTCCGATCGTCCGGCCGGCCTCGGGGTTTCACCCCACTCCATCGTGCGGAAGACGTCCTGCCCGTGGGCCACGGAACCCCGGACTTAGCGATGCTCTGGACATTAATAAAGCACATCTGCTTGCCAGAGGGAGGTACCCCCTGCCAGTTCGGGGACTTGGACCCACCCACGAGAAATTTCCAGAGTTCAGTGGTCTGGGAATGTCACGACACCCCCGCAAAGTGCAGGACAAGTCTTACACCGTCGTCACCTTAACACCAGGAAGAAGACGTACGTGTGCGTGAGCGTAGCAATCGGGCAGTTACCTTCAGTCTCAGGTAACAGAAACGGGGAAGAACGGTGACTTAATCCAGATGTCTTTTTTTTTCTTCTTCAGAGATTTTACTTATTTATTCGACAGAGACAGACACAGAAAGAGGCGACACAAGCTGCGGAGCGGCGGGTGGAGGGGGAAGCAGGCTCCCCAGCGAGCAGGGAGCCCGACGCGGGGCTCGATCCCAGCACCCTGAGATCATGACCTGAGCTGAAGGCAGACGCTCAACAGATGGAGCCCCCCAGGAATCCCGAGATGGCAGGAGCGTGAGTCCCCGCTCTCCGCTCGGCCGGCAGCAGCCTCACAGCCCAACGTGGCTGCCAGATCTTCAGCCATCGCTGGCCTGTTCTCAGCAGGCACCAGGAGACTGGACCGGGGCTGCAGGTGGACAGGAAGGACATCCTGGAAGCCGCCCCGACAACCTCCACTCTGCCTGCCCCCCTACCCCCAAAGAGGCAGTGGGGAGGGTGAGGCACAAAACGGCAGAGGGGAGAGGGAGGGTCTGGACGCCAGGCGGTTCCTTCCCATCTCTGACTGACTCCCCGTCTGCTCTTCTCGTCCAACGAGCCCAGCGCAGACCAGACGGCCCCTTCCTGGGCCCCAGACCCGGAGGGGTCAGCACGCGGAAGGCGGCGAGCTGTCACCGGGGAGACCGACAGGGCCCCGGGGCTCGGGAGCAACGCCGTATCCTCTGGGAACATCAGTCCCGATTCTCTGAGATGCACCTTTCCCCTGCCACCAGGGGCCAGGGCAGAGATGTCACAGGCCATGGGGACCCGAACCGCCCACTAGGGACAGGGCGACATGGAGCCAAAAGGTGGCGTGTGCCCAGCCATGCACCATTGTCAGGGAAAGGGCACCAACCTCGAGCGCAGGTGAGCGGCCGTGAGCCGGGAGGTGGCCCTCGCGAAGGCCCGTGCTCCTTCCCTGTCCCCTCATCCGCGACCTCACCGAGGTCCTCACGACCACGTGTTCCGCAGCATCGTTCTCCCCACCTCTCCGCAGACACAGAGTCACAGGGTCACTCAACGACCGGTCCCAAGTCACCCCGCCGGTGACAAGAAGAGCAGAGATCTGAGCCGCACACCCTGGAGGGGACGTGGGTCGCGGGTCCTCCTTGGGGGCAGGAGGGAGGCGCCGAGCCGCAGCACTCCCCAGCCCCAGGTGGCCCACGGGTGGGTGGGCGCTCACGGACAGGCGCAGCCGGATGCCAGCCCGCCCAAGCTCCGTCCCCAGGGACCTGTCCCAGGTGGAGGAGGGGCTGGGCAGGCCCAGCCGCAGGTGCGCTGCAGCTCCCGGAGTGGGGACAGGTGCCGCCAGGTGTCTGCGGCCTGTCCTGGGCCTGGGCCGGGACGCAGGTGGCTGCTGGTGGCGAAGGTCGCGGGCCCCCAGCATCAGGACCTCTCGGGCACTCAAGGGGGACAAGGGAGGTCGGAGGCACCAGCGCGGCTGTGAGGACATGGGGGCAGGGGTCTGAGCCCGCAGGACCCCCTCCTTTCCGAGGCATCGGGAGGACAGCGGTGCTGGGGTCACGGCAAGCGGGGGCGCCCCCCCCCCCCGCTGCCATCTGCACCCCCGGAGCCCCTTCCATGGGGGGCGCCCGGCCTCTCCAGGGCCCTTGCCCGGGCTGGGGGTCGCAGCACCGGCCGGCCGACCGCGCAGGCCCCCAATGCCCCGCGGCCCAGAGGACCCCCCCCCAACCAGGACGCAGCCGGCGCTGGGCCCGTCTTCGCGGTCGGACCCCCACCCCCAGGCTCGCTCCCGGCGCGCACGGCGCCCCCCACCCGCCCCCGACACCCGAGCTCCCAGGGCAGCGCCCCGCGGGTGTGCGTGTGCGGGCTGCTCTCTGATGCGGGGCGGCAGGGGCTGGGGGCGGGGGGGGGGGCGAGCCCAGAGGCCTGGGGGTCCGCTGCCGCGACAGCCCTCCCGCCTTAGCCTCCCGCCCCACCCCTGCCCCAGGTTTGCAGAGAAGGCGAGGTGGGGGCAGGGGCTCTGGAGCAGCTCTGCGGGGGAGGGGGGCCGCCGGGCACAGGGGTGCGGGGCTCAGGCCAGGCCAGGACACTGGCCCGGGGGCAGGGGCCAGCGGGGCGTGAGGGACATCTGGGGTCTGAGAGGTCAGCCAGACCGTGAAGAGACATCCGGACATGAGGGGACATCCGGGGCGTGAGGGGACATCCTGGGTGAGGGGACATCCTGGAGTGTGAGGGGTCATCCGGGACCTGAGGGGACATCGGGGCGCGAGGGGACATCCTGAGCGTGAGGGGACATCGGGGCGCGAGGGGACATCCCGGAGTGTGGGGCTCCGGCCGGGGCGCGACGGGACATCCGGGCGCGCGGGGGGAGGGGCGCGGGGGGAGGTGGAAGCGGGGAGCGGAGGAGGGGGAGGAGGAACCCGCTCAAGGTCCAGGCTGGGCCCCGGAGAGGGGGGAGGGGCGCAGGCGCCGCGGGACTACGCTTCCCGGCAGGCGGCGCGCGGCGCGTCACTTCCGGCGGCGCTCGCGGCGCGCGTGTGGGAGCGAGCGAGCGAGTGTTTACTTCCGGCCGCCGCCGCCGCCGCGGGCTGAGGGCCGAGCGTGTCGGGCGGCGGGCCCCGAGCAGCCATGGACTGGCTCATGGGGTGAGTGGGGCGGCCGGGCGGGCGGGCCGGGGCCGCGGTGGGGGCCGCGGGGCGCGCTGCGGGCGGCGCCGGGCGAGCGCGCGGGGCCGGGGCGGCGCGGGCCGGGCGGGCGAGGGGCGTCTCCTCGGGGCCGGGGTCGCGGACGGGAGCCGCTCGGAGGGGGCGGCCGCCGGCCTGGGCAGGACGCGGGCCGCGGGCCGGGGGCCGGGGGCCGGGGGCGCCGCGGGGCGCCGGCTCCGGAAGGACGAACTTTCGCGCCGGCCGGCGCCGTCCTGAGCCGCGAGCGGAGGAGCCGGCGGCCCCGGTTCGCGCGTCCGGCCGCGGGGCTCGGGGCTCGGGGCTCGGCGCTCGGCCGCGGGGCAGGCGGGGCGGGCGGGCCGGAGCCGGGGCCGGAGCCGGGGCCGGGGCCGGAGCCGGAGGGAGCGCGGCTCGCGGGGACCCGCCGCCGCCGGGAAGTTGCTCGCGGACCCGCTGTCAGAACTTTGCGGCGTCTGCGCCGCGGCCGGGGCGGCGGGTCCTCCTCCGTCCCGCTCGGCGCCGCGTAGCTCCCCGACCGCGGGGCAGGGCGGGGCGGGGCGGGGCGGCCGTCCGGGCGCTGGGGCGGCGCGTGCGGGGCCGCTGCGGTCGGCCTGGGGCGGGCGGACGTGCGGGTCGCCCGCGCGGGTCCCTGAGGGAGGCGCCCGCTCGGACGGCTGTTTCCGGGGCGGGGCGGGGCGGGGGCCGTCGGCGGGACCGCGGAGGCGGCTCGCACCCGTCCGGGCCGGCGGGTCGGCTGGAGGCCGGCGGAAGGGACGCCGGGGGCGCGAGCCCACGGGGGCGGCCGCGTCGGGAGCCCGGAGGGAAGCGCCCCGCGTGGCCGGGGAGGGCGTGGAGCCGGCGTGCGCGTGGCCGGGGCCGCCGGGGCCGCCGCTCTGCCGGCCTCGGGCAGAGTCACGTTGCTGTCCTAGCCGCGCCGCTGGGAGCCCTGGGCCCTGCGGTGGCCGCCGCACGTCTCCGGACCTGCGCCGTCAGAGCCGTGCGGGAGGACTCGGAAGGCGAAGCCGAGGCAGCGGAGGAACGCGCTTCGCACGCGGCCCGGCGCGGGGGCGTCGCGGCTCGGTCAGCAGCGAGCGGGGCCTCCTGGACGCCTTTGCAGCCGCAGGCGCGCAGCGCGGAGGCCAAGCAGCCAGACCCCAGCCCGCAGGGGCTGCTGCGTCGGAGGGGTGTTGCGGGGGCTTCAACCGGCCGTGCTTTGCGCCCCAAGCCTGGGGCGTGGGGGAGGCGCTGACGGTCGTCCCGCCGCTGACTTCTCGCGGCCCCGTCGGAGGAGCAGGGGCTCCGCGCGCGAACCCGAGCAGCGCTCAGTCCTCGGAACTGGCCGGGTTCGGGGCGTTGTGGGCTTTGTGCCATCACTGTGCGTGTCCCAAGCTCCCCCCGCCGCTGGGCTTCCGGGGACTGGCCCCCCAGACCCCCCTCAAGACTTCGGAAGCAGGCGGTCATCTGGGAGAGGTCATCTGGGAGAGGTCATCTGGGAGAGGTCGGCGCAGGACTCCCCTCCCGGTCGGAGCGGAGCAGGCAGGTCCGGGTGCTGGAGGAAGGCAGCTGGGAAAGGGACGCGCCGGCGGCTGCTTCCAGGGGCGCTGCGGGGGCAGAGCTCGGGGAGGCTCTGGAATCCTTCAGCGGACACTGGAGGCCCCCAAAGAGGGGTCAGGACGGAGTGTGGTGATCTCTGTGTGTTTCTCACCGTCGTGGGCGGCGCAGCGCACCGTGGACTGTGCGTTCTTGCCCAGCCCCTTACTTGTGAGTCCGCCAGCCTGCTAGAGCAGAAGTGACAGGATTTCAGCGCTCAAGTAGTGACTTTTCTCAAGAGCCTGTTTTCAAGGTGTGGGGGGGGGGGCCGGCCTGGGAGCCCCGAGCGCTCTGTCCCCCCGCCGGGGGCTGTGTCTGCTGGAGGCAGGGAGGCCCAGCCCCGTGCCAGTCCCCGCAGGTGAGGGGGCGCACCCCGCGGGCACCTGTCGTGGGACCAGCTGGAGCTTCCGTGGCGTTAACCCTCTAATGGTTTTCAGCGCCCGAGGAAGCCGCTTGCTTCTGCTAACTCGCAGCTCGCCGTCAGCCCGGTACTTGGGAACATGGTTCTCTCTTAGGTTTGAACACTTTGTTTGTTTCTGGCGGAAGAGTTTCTCTGCGTGGTCCTGTCCGGCGGCGGGCAGGCTCCGCTGCAGTAGCAGGCACCGCTCCCGCCCTCTCTGCCAGCCGCTGTCGCTGTCGGGAGCAGAGCCCGAACACCAACACGTCCCGTCAGGAGAGCGCTTCGCAGAGTAACACGGGCGGCCGCGTCGGAGGAAAGGGCGGTCTGGCGGGAAAGCCGCCCGTGAGCCAAGAGCAGCGTCCAGCGCCGGCGTGTTGCGACTGGCTGTCGGAGTTCGCCGGGCGTGGAGCTCGGGCTTCCCGACATCCCTCTGCTCGGCTTGGAACTGGCCGGCAGGAATTTTTCCGTCTTTTTACAAGGAGTGATTTCTCACTTGAGAGGGGTCAGTCCTTGCGGTGTGGCCGTGTCTTTGGTCCTTGGCTGTCTCCCTTCTGGACAGCCGAGGACAGGATGCTGCCCTTGCCCTGGGCAGGACGGGAGCCCCAGAAGGGACGCTGCCTGGGCTGCTCCAGATTCCACGTGGCCTGGGGCAGTGTGGCACGGGGACTTCCGCTCGTGCGTACCAGCAGTGACCGGCGTCGGTGCGCAGACGGTAGACATGCCGCTTCACTTTGACCCGGCAGAACGCACAGTCCAGACGCTTCCAAGCATCTGGGAATGTAGACGAGGAAATGCACCTCCTCCCACTTCGGAGTCAGGGGGAGCAGGGCGAGCCGCCCGTGGGTCCTGGGCGGGGCCGGCGGGGAGCAGTTTGCCGGGACATGCCCGCCCTGGGTCCGCAGCCGCGGCAGGGGCCGGCGCACAGGGGCCCCCTGCCCGGGGCTGCTGCCGCCCTGGAGCAGTGAGGAGGTGGGTGCGCTGTGTGGCCGGGAGCGCCCCGCTCTGCCAGAGACCTGCCTCCAGGCTTGGCCGTGGAGCGCGACACACGTCACGGGTTGGCGCTCTTGGTCCGCGGGCAGGCGTGTTGGATGGCTCGGGGCTCTCTGGCCGGCCTGGCTTTGCCGTCAGGGCTCTCGTGCTGGGCGGAGGAGGTAGACCCCGTGCGCACGGGCCTGTGTGGGCGCGCCGCGGGGCGCTCGGGGCCTTTTCTTTGCACTTTGCCTTCGGGCGGACGTTGCCCTGGACGGACAGACCGTAAGGACACCCTGACTGAACCTGCTGGAGTCTCTGGACTTTTCTCCAACCGTCTCGTTGAGGGGTAGTTTACATACCACGCAGGTTACTGTTTCAAGTCTAACAATTAGGTGACTTTTAGTAAAATCGTAGGGTGGTGTAGCTGTCAACACAGTTTACTTCAGACGTTGCCACCCGCCGAGAGGAGCCTTGCGCCCCACAGCAGTCACTCCCTGTCCCACCCCTGGGTCGTCACTGATGGACCTTCTCTCTCTCTCTGTGTTTCTCGCTTTGCCGATTCTGGGCATTTCCCACAGAGGGGGTCACAGCACAGGCTCTTCTGTAGCTGGTTCCCTTAGCGACCGTTCTAAAAGTTGGTTCGTGTTGTGCACGTATCTGCCGTCAGTCCGTTTCATCGCAAGTGGCAGTCCGGAGTCTGGAGCTCTGCACGCTGCTCTGTCGATAGCGATAGCGGCGTTCTGCCCACTTTCTGCCCATCGTGAGGGATGCCGCTGTGACCCAGCCTTTGCCCACAGTGAGCTGGACCCCTTCTCCGCTGGGGAGACCCCGGGTCCTGACTGCACACTCCCTCTGTGGGGGGCAGGCCCTGCACCTCCAAGATCAAGGACGCGTAGCGTCTGCTTTCTGAGGCTGGCATGAGGGCCACGGACACGGGGGACGGAGTGTGGAGGAGTGAATGAGGTCGAGCTGGAGGTGGGAAGGCCAGGCCGGCAGGGTGGCTCCGAGCAGGGGTGCGCATTGGCTCCTGTGGGAAGAAGTGTAGGAATTTTCCAGATAGGAAGTAGGAAGGGTTCTGGCCCAAGCCGGTGCAAAGGCGTGGAGGCCTGAGCGGCAGAAGCGTCCTCCAGCTGTCCGCCCCCTTGGGGAACACATCCAGGGACAGCCGCTGTGCCAGTGGCCCCACTCAGGCAGTCCTTACGACCTGGGCCTGATTCGCATCCAGATTCCATTTGAGGAGAGCGGCGGTCCCGTGAACCCCTTCGTGGGCCGAACTCTGTGCCCCCGGGAGCCCCGCATCTCTCATCTGTCCCTGTGCTTGCAGCGTCCCCTGGGAGCCTTGTGCAGAGTGTCCTCAGAGTCGTGCCTCTGGATAGGAACTCACTGGAGGTGCCGCGGAAATGCTTTGCCGGGAAGCGGGTTGGGCGGGAAGTGTTGCCAGCCTTGGGCAGGGTAGCAAGTGCGTCTGAGACGTCTGCAGCCCGGGAGGGCCCGGGTCCACCCTCATCGGGGTCCTGCCTCTGGCCTTCGTTCTGCTGTTCGTACCACCGCCCGGGGCCCCGGAAGAGCCAGACGGCACGGGGACGCTGGCTGCCAGGCCCTGTCAGCAGCTGGCCGCAGCTTGGGAGGGGTTCCCTGGGGACTGCGGGGCCATCGTCAGCTCTGAGGTCTCCTATGGGAGGGGGCCGTGGCCTCCGCCGTGGCCGCGTGTGTTGGGAAGGTGGGTGTCGGTGGTCTCGGTGGGGGCGCCTGTGCTGGTGTTCCCGCTGCCCCAGCACTTCCTGCATCGCCCTTGCGGTGGTCCTGGAGACTCAGACACGGCCAGACCCCCCACTCTTGGTTTTGTGGTGAACGTGCTGGTGTGGCGACAGAGGTGCTCGGTGAGCCTCTCTCTGCACTTTTCGGGCACCTGGACCCTGGGAGCTGGTCAGGGAGCTGCTCTTGGTCCCCGCTGGTGACTCACGTGTGCCTTTGCTGCCGCGGCTGCCGGCCTGTCCGGAAGAGGAGGCGGCGCGCGTGTTCCTGTCTGACGTGCTGGGAGCGCCTCGGCTCTTTGTCTCCCCGTGTTTGTTTTTCTCGCGCAGGATCTCTCCCGGCTGGGCACGCCCGTGTGCGTTGAGCGGCTCTGTACAACCCCCGGGAGCGTGGGGCAAGGAGCGAACCTGGAAGCTTGGAGGAGGAGGCGGTGGTGGGTGGGGTGTCCAGGCCACGTGGGGGCTGTGGGCTGTTCCGGGGGACCGTGCGGCTGTGGCCGCATTCACGTTGTCACCTTCTGGCTCCTTTCTCTTTGAAGGGTTTTCCCGTGCTAGCTCGAAAGAGCCGACAGTGCACCGTTGCTGGGTTGCTGGGGCGGGACACTCATTCTTTTCCTTCCTGTCACCGTTCCCGGTTCGTCCGGGGATAGTGCCGTGTGGTCGCGACCTACCAGACCTACCCCGTATGGCACCTTTCCGTTGGTCTGGCATGTTGCTGGTATGTCGAGGAATGGTGGCAGTTTTCGGTGTTCATTGAGCATTTCTGTGTAGGGTGAGGCCAGAGCTCCCACCTGGGCCTGCAGCTCCCCCCAGCAGGCCGGCTGGCGTCAGAAGCAGGGCTGTGGCCGTCTTTCTCTTCTCCCCTCCAGCCTTTCCGCCAGGCCGGCCCTGGGCTCCCGGACTGTTCTCTCCGAGGGTGCGGCACCCCTGGAGCTCGCTGTCGGGGCGGGGTCTGCCCTGCCCACACCCAGTGGAGCGCTCAGCCCCTTGGCCGTGGGCCGTGTCCTCCAAGGGCCGCAGCTGGAGCCCCCTGCGTATCTTGGCGGTTTCACGCGCAAGAATAGTGTGGGGGGCTCCGGCGGGTGGTAGGTGTGTGCCCCACCTCCAGTCCTGGGGTCTTCCGTACCTGGCCCCACTGTGCCAGATAAACGTGGCTCTCTTCGGGGGCCCGTCTGAGCAGTTCCTCAGCTCGGGCTTTGAATCGTGTCTGTTGCTGTCAAAGGAACCCCAGAACTTGTGGCTCCAGAGGAGGACTGCTGCCTCGGACAGCTCTGCAGGCTGCTGGCTGGGGCCTCAGTTGCCCCATAGAGCCCCTTTGCGCGTGGACTCTGGTGCAGAGTTCTCATCCTTTTTGGTCTCAACACACTCCCCCCCCCCCACGTTTTTAAAAATTACTGAGCTTGTATGGTTATAGCTGTCAGTGTTTACTGTAATAGAAGTGGAAGAAAAGAGATTTGAAAACTATTCTTTAACTCATTTGAAAAGAACAATAAACCCAGCATGTGTTAGCATGAATTTGTTTTTAATTTTTGTTTCTTTGACAGAAAGCGCAAGCAGGCAGAGTAGCAGGTAGTGGGAGAGGGAGGAGCAGAGTCCCCGCGGGGCAGGGAGCCCGATGCGGGGCTCCATCCCAGGACCCTGGGACCATGGCCTGAGCCGAAGGCAGTCGCCTAACCCACTGAGCCACTCCGATGTCCCTAAACTTTTTTTTTTTTTAAATAAATAACCATATTTTGCGGCATAAAACACATGATAAGAGTGCCCTGACTCTTTTGTAAGCCTCATGAGCTGGACCTTTATGTCTGCTTCTGGGTTTGTTTTGTTATAATCTTACCACGACTCATCGCTTCTGGAAAGCTCTGCCGTGCCCGGGTGCGAGAACGGGAGAGGCGAGTGCCGTCGTCACGTGGGTGCAGGAGCCACACTTCAGGCGCCGTGGCGAGGGCTCTTTGCCTGGCCTTGCTCCAGAGCGGAGCCGCGGCGGAAGCTGTCGAAGACCAGTGTCCCCTCCGCTGTGTCGGTCAGACAAGTCACAGAGCCACCCTGATACAGTGCGAGGGGACGGACTCTGCCCCTCGAAGGAGGGGTCTCCCGTGTGGGGAGGGGGCGGTGGCTGCCGGCCCCACCTGCAGAGCACGGCACGCGGCCGGGGACGCTGGGTCCGTCCTCACCGGGCGGCCCCGAGGTCTGTCAGGAGACCAGCTGGGTTTTCCGCGCAGAGGCGTTTAGGGCGCTGTGGCTCAGGGACCATGTGCCTCAGGGTTGAGTCCCGACTCTGCAGCTCCGTTAGGGCTTCCTGAGCCTCGGTTTGCTCATCTGCAACACGGCACCAGGGGACCCCTTCCTAGCCGTGGCTGGGGGACTCTGTGAGGTGCCCCCGTACAGTGCGGGCGCGGCTCAGAGGCTTGCCGTGGAGGGCCCCGCCTCCCCCAGCCACCGGGGGGCTTGGCACCAGCCTGGCCTCTGATCCCTTTGTGCGGCCCCGGGTGGGCGTGGGGTGGGGGTCCTCGCTCTCCCGCTCCCCCACCGGGGCTTGTGTGCACAGCACCCACGGCGGCTCGGCGCCCGTGGCCACCTGCACACGGGGCCTGGTGTGTGCGACGTACGTCCCTGTCACCATCGCACTGCCGTCCCTCTCCGCGTGTCCTCACTGGGAACCGTGGCACTGCAGCCCTTAGGGTGGGGCTGTCGCCCAGCATGTCACTTGGTCACTGTCACGTCTGCTTGCTCTCGGACAGCTGCTGTTGGTGTGCAGCTAGCCCTGGTGTCCTGGTCCCTAAGGAGAGCCCCGTCTGATGGCCACACCGTCCTGTGGGCACAGCTGCTCCCGGGATCGCAAGGTTGGCACCCGGAGCATAGCCCAGGGCTTTTGTGGCAGGTCTGACTTTCAGGGTGCCTGTGGGCGGAGGGCGGGGGTCTTGGGGCTTGGCTGTCTCTGGAGGCTGCCTGACGCCATCCGCACCGTCCCTCAGTGGCCTGCCCGCTCCCCGAGCTGGGAGAACCTGCTCATTGCAGGCTTGCCTTCCCCCGCCGGATGCCGGCACCCCAGCCGGGACGGCCCCACTGCTGTCGGAAAGGCACTGGGGAAGCCCGTTTGCTCTCCCTCCTCCACCTCGGGCTGCTTGCTGGGTCGTCCCTTGGCTTCCCTGCCCCAGGCCTGTCCTGATGCCCTGGGACTCAGGGCGGGGAAGGCGCGGCAGCCTTTGCCGTCAGAGGCGTGAGGCCGTGGCTGCTCATTCCCTGGGGTCTGCGCCTTCTCAGCGGCGAGTATGTGCCTGGTGCCGAAGGCGGGAGGCCGAGCAGGTGCTGGCCTGGGAGGTGCCGTCGGCCCTGGATCGCACGCCTCCTGAAGCCAGCCTTACATGGACGGCTGACTAACTGGGGTGTCAGTACAGACTACAAAACCCCACCTGGCAGCAGGCGTCGGAGCACACAGCCTTCCCCCCGATAGTTGCGCAGTAGGTTGGAAGCCCCCACCAGCAGCCCCTGGGGCAGGCCTCCCCTTCCAGGAGGTTCACCCTTTCAGCCATGCTTCCTGCCTCTGCTTAACCCTGGCTCACCGAAGCAGACCCCCTTGATAGGTCACGACGACGGTCTCCCATTCAAAGAGCTGGGGGCATCAGCCGAGTGTTCCCAGCAGGAGCGGTGGGAGGGGGTGCCCTGGAGGTGATGTTTACCGAGTGGGCCCCCCAGGTCCAGCAGCGGGTCCAGCGGCATGGGCACTGCAGGCCAGTGGGAGACAGCTGAGTGCTCCTGTCGCCGCGGCTTGATCTTGGTGGTGGGCAGCAGGGGCGGTCCTGGTGCTGATCCTAGCATGTGGCCTTCTAAGGTCCTTATCCTCCTGGGCCTGGTTCGTTGCTGAGGCAGTGGGAGTGAGCTGTTTTCCTTCCCTTACTGTGTGGCGGCCATGGTTCTAGATGGTTGGGGTTGCCCACATGGAGGTGCCTGGCACCGGGGTGGCCGGGGAGGGTGGGAGAGGGTGGGTCATTGGTTGGTTGGGAGGAGAGAGTGGGGAGCCCTGCACGGGGAGCTCCTGGGGCCTCCTTGGTCCCTTCTGGCTGCTGGGAAGGATGGGCGTGTGCTGGGGGTCTCTGGGACTTGCAGTCTGTCTTCTCAGACGCACCCTGTGTGGTGGCCCACCTCTGACACCGCTGGCGCAAGCTGGCAGCACCAGCTTGGTTTCCGCGCCCCCAGGCTGTACCTCTGAAGGGTGGGGCGGACTCGTACCTACTCTGGGTTCCCCAGGGCCTGGTGCACTGGCACAGCCAGGACCTGGTCCCTGCATGAAGTGACGGATGCTCCCGCTGCCCTCAGTGGCGTTCCACGGAGCGGCTGCCAGGCGGTGGGTCTCTCCCTGGACTGGTCTCACCTGCTGTGGAGGTTCTGGTTGGACACATTGCAGGGTTGGGTGGGGCTTCTGGCTCCTGGTGGGTGGAGGCCAGGAAGTAGTGCCAGGATGACCCCGCCGTGGGAATGACCCAGCCCTGGGAGTCAGCCTTGTGCCAGGAAGCCGGCCTGGGCCAGGCTGAGACCGCACGGCCATGAGTCACGGGAGGTGACCCTGGCCTTGACTGCTGTCCGCAGACGCAGGTGATTGCCGGTCCCGTGTGTGGCTCAGCAGGCGGAGACCTGCAGAACCAGGCCTGTCACGGCAGCGTGGGCGCATTTCTGCCACTCACCGGGTTGGGCTGCGCTGGGGAGACGTGGATGGGTAGAAGGCTTCCTAGTGCTGCGCGGCCGTCTCGGTGGGCCATGCCTGGGGCCGCCAGAGTGGACGCAGAGTGTCATTTGCAGGGACCGCACCCTTTGGAGTCCTTACTGTTCCCTCCACGCAGAGCGCTCTTCGAGGCCTACGGAGAAGAGAGAGTGGGGGGCAGCTGCAGGGGGCACTGGACCACCAAAGTGCATGAGAGGGTGGAGGTCCGCTTGGATGTCCAGGGAGTCTGAAGAATCCCAGAACCTGACTTAAACGCTCTGAAGTTCCCTGAGTACAGCGGCGCAGACACTCGTGTTCTCTGCGCTGCCTTAGAGCGCCGGTGGGCCTTCCTCCGTGGCTCTGCTGGCGCGGCGCGAGGGAGCCCTCAAGGGTGCCTGCGCCCGCGGAACTTGGTTTCACGGGTCTGTTGTCGAAACAGGAAAGCACGGGACGTGCAGACACCGAAAAGTGAGTGATCCCAGCACCCAGAGAGCGTGACTTCACGCTGGGAGCTGGTGTCGCACGCGGTGCACTTGGCCCAGCGGTCAGCGTCCGCGGCCGCCCGCGGATGTGCATGACCCCCTCCCCTCCGTGGTGGGTGTTCAGGGTCTCCTCCCGGCGGACGTCGGTTCGGAGCATCCTTGCACGTCAGCGCCCAGCGCGGGCCTTTCCTCAGGAGTTCTGGGAGGGGACCGGTGGGCTCCCGGAGGGGGGTCTTCCTGGAGGCCTTCGAGCCGGCACGCTCCTCGGGCGCGGGCGTGCGCTCGCCCCCGTTTTGTGACCGGCTGCCGGCGTTACTCTCCTGTGACGAAGATCTTTGCCACTTCGGTAAGGAAGGACGGGTGTTTGGTCAGTGCGCGCTCCCTTGCAGAGGGCTGCGGCTGGTGTTCTGGGACGCGGGGCCCTGTGTCCTTGGGGAAGCAGCCGTCTGCTCACTGTGCACGAGCGGCCCAGCTTTCTGAGGACCGGCCCGAGTCCCGTGTACTCCGGGGGTAGTGATCCCAAGTACTGAGCTTTCGAGTTTGTTCTTAAAGGAGCGAGAGTAGGGGAGACACTCGAACTGGCCCAGTGGGACTCCCCCCGACCCTGCTTCTTGCTGTGTTTCCTGAGGGCGTGCGTTCTCGAGCTGGGCGGAGTGCGCGTGTGGCCCTACTGGGCCGGCCAGAGATCCCCGGGCAGTCCAGGCTGTGCCGGGAGACCAGAGCGCTGGCCGGGGACCAGTGATGCTGCAGGGTGTGAGTGTGTTTGGGCCGAGCGAGCCCCAGGCCCTGGGCGTGGCAGCTCCGGGTCGTAGCCTGGGGAGGGCTGCGGGCACAGCAGAGCTTGGCCCTGCGCTTTTCCTCCTGGCGAGCGTGGGGGGATCTTCCCAGCATCTCGTGTCTTCTCGTACAGTCTCTCCGTCACCGCCCCACACACTCGCACATGTACTCGCACATGCACTCGCACACGTGTTGCTGGACGCGTGTGCACCACTTGGTGTGCTCTCTGGGAAGAAATTCCGTTCACGTCAGTGCCAGGCGCTGGCCAGGAGCGCCAGGCTTGCCCAGGGCCTGCTCGGGCCGCGTTGGGTCGCTGAGGCCGCAGAGTACCGAGAAGGCAGCGCGGCATGGGGGCGATGTGGGGACCCCAGAGCAGGGTTTCTCAAAGTGCCCCTCAAGGACTTCTCATGCTCTGAGGTGTTGGGTGAGTTAGGGGTCCGCTTGGAAGCTCGGTGGACAGCAGTTCTGGCTCGGAGCAGTCCCCAGGAGGATCCCTGGGAACGGCTCACACAGTGGCCGAGAGCCCCCCACCCCCCAGCCCTCTTCCCAATCCCTCGGCACCTGTCCTCTTGGCGGTTGGGGTGAGTGAACAAAGGGCTGGGAAGGAATCCAGGCCGCCAGCCCGGCCCTCCCCTGCCAGCGCTGCCCTCCGGCTGAGGATGGGCGGCAGAGAGGAGTCCCCCCGGGGGCCTGGTGTCCTCTGGGCCGTGCTCCTGAAGGGTGCTTACTTCTTGCTCTGGGTGGTGTGACCTTCCCTCCTGGCTGGTGAGCTGGGGAGTGGCCCAGGGCAGAGAGTGCGGGGCCCGAGGCTGCCCGCGCTTTCCTGAGTGCGTGACTCGGCCGTGCCGCCGAGCACTGTGGCTTCCGCGGGAGATCGGGGCCAGTACCTGTTTGCCGGACTGTGGCCCTCCCGCCCGTAGGCGGGGTGTTTGTGCCGCACCGGCTTTCCCGCGCCCGGAATAAAGTCTGTCACGAGTGCTGCCCCTTCAGCGCGGGCTTCATCTTCTGCCACAGACCCCTGGTAGCCTCTGTCGTCCTTGGTGTAGTCAGGGAGAAGGCCGCCCCGGGAAGCCCTGCGCCTGCCGGTGGGCAGCTGGCCCGGTGAGTGTCGGCAGCCCGCGTGTGTCCTGTGGGCACTGCCCTCGGGCGGGGGTGCCGGCGGGGAGGCGAGGGCGCTGGTTCTGCCCTCTGCAGGCCGCGTGGTCTCAGGCATCACGACTGCCCCCTGTGCCTCAGGCCCCCGGGTCCCAGCCCCTGCCCTGCGGGATGGTCGTGACTGGGGCAGACTTTGTAGCGGGTGCCTGGTGGGTGGTGGGCACGGGCCTTGTTGTAACCCAGTTTCCTGGTTTCAGAGAGACGGACGTGCTCCGCCAAGGGCACACGGGGGTCACTCTGTCCGCACACGGGCTGTCCCTGCTGCCACTCTGCCTCCTGGGAGCGGCCCCCCCGGCCTGAGCTCTGTGTTGGTGGAGGGCAGAGGGCGCTCACTTCTCTCCTGTGCTTTGGTCTCGGGGTTTGCTCGCGGCTGTCCCTTCTCCGCTGCTAGGGTTTTGAAACGCTTTGTAATTAAAATCTTGTTTTCAAGTACATTCTATTGTTCCTGCTGGAAAGGCCTCCTACCTTTTTGGCTGAAGAAGTGCTGGGCTCAGCGGACTTGTGTCAGGAGTTCCTGGCATTTATAATTCACGTGAAAACAAACGTGTTGTCTTGTTGTGACCTCGCTGGCTTTGGTGTGCTTCCTCCAAGGCCGACGGAGAGCAGCTGCTGTTCAGCGACGCAGACGGTCAGCCCCAAGGTGTGCCCCTCTGTCTTCAGGGCTCTGCGAGGAGCAGGGCGGCGGCCTGCGGGCTCTCTGCTTGCTGGGCACGGGGGTGGGGGCCTGGGGACAGGGCTTGCGCTCTGTATGGGTTTCCCTCCCCTCTGGCCTCCTCACGGAACTCGCGGTTTTAAGGAGTGGTTTGTGGTTTGCTGGCCCCTGAGGTCTGAGCTGTCACCAGGATCGTGGCCGGGGCCCTCAGTTTCCCCAAAGGGTGTCCTCTCTCCTGAGGCTCGGTGGGAGGGCACAGCCCACTGCCCTGCTGCTGGTGCCAGAGGAGGCCTTTGTGGGTGGGGCTCACATGGCTCTCAGGGGGCGCCGGGGCCCTGCCCAGCCCTGTCTCAGACTTCCGCCCTGGACCACTGGGGCCTGAGATGGACGAGGGGGTGCAGGGGGCCTCCGAAGATGGGTCTGTGCCAGCCGGCACCAGGGCCCAGACCGCCCCCTGCCCAATAGGTCCTCCCCCACTCTGCGCCAGCGCCCTGGGTCGTTCAGTGAGTTCTCAGACGGAGACCTGGGGAGCTGCTGTGCTCCCGGGATGGAGCGCCTCAGCCGTGCTCTCGCGGTCATTGTACCTGGCATGGCCGAGGCCGGAGGCACTGTCGTTGGAGCAGCACAGGCCACGGGACCCGAGGGGTCCTGCGGTCCGTGTCCCCTGCTGGCCCGTGTCTGCCTCCCGTTGCGTGGCGCACACTGCCTGCTCCTCTCAGCACAGCAGGGACCCGTGGGTCAGGGCCGGCCAGGGGCTTGGGCTGGTGGCAGGCTCAGTGTGGTGGGATGCGCTGTCGCCGCCGTCCCCTGGACTGGGTGCCGCCCCTTCCTTCTGCCGGCAGCGTGCCTGTGGGCCTTTGGTGTCGGGCTGCAAGTTGCAGCCACACCCGTGTGTGAGGCCCGCGGTTCCATGCCAGCTGGGGCGACGTTCCGGCATGGGCTCCCGTGGGACCTGTTCCTACCGCACATGGTGGTGATCGCACGGTAGGAGCAGGTGCTGCTGTGCGGGACTCGGGGGGCTGGGGTCTCCTCCGTGGCCGGCCCTGTGCACCCCTGGCCAGGTGCTTTTCTCGGCCTGCAGCAGTTGGTAGCTGCAGTGCCATAGGTGACAAAGGTGCCAGGCTCAGGCGGGCTTGTCCCCTGGGAGAGTGAGGTTGGGACCAGGCAGTGGGGGTGGGCTGTAGTGTAGGGGCCAGAGCCAGGGCCCATGGGGTGCTGGACTTTGAGTCTGTTCTGATGGTTTGTTTTTGGACCAGGGACTCAGATGTAGGTAGGGTCAAGACGCGGTACCTGTAGATGTCCCCAGTTGTCCTGTCGGCATTCTGTGCCGGTTCTACAGTAGCTACGGCTCAGTGTGCGCCTAGTAACACAGCAGCTGGGAGCACAGTCTTGGCGGGGCCACCCTGCCCTCCAGAGCCAGGTGGCCCTGCCAGGAGCCATCCGCAGGAGCACTGCTGTTTTCCGTGTCTTTTCTGTCCCAGAACTCAGAGTCCTTTGAATTCTAATGAAAATAATAAAATGTCCCCTGAAATGACATTTGCAGGGGTCTAGGGCGAAGACTGTGCTCTTTGACCTGTGTGCCTGGGCCAAGAGCCCGTGCCCATGCAGGCCCTGTCCCGGCTGCTCACACACCTCGTGGCTCCAGCTGTGGGCCTGTCCAGGAGCCGGCCTAGACTGCATAACCTGGCGGGGGCCATGGCTTTGCTGCACTCCCTTCAGGCAGGCTGTGGGGCTCTGGGCTCTCCCAGATGTGGGCTTAGGGACTGCCTGTTCTTATCTTTGACTCTGATCTTCCACAGGCCAGCAGAAAGCTGATCATATCATACTCCTGCTTAAAAGACCCTTTGTCCAAATTTTCCATCTCCCTCCAGCCCAGGGTTACCTGCAGCCTGGTCAGCCCTTTGCTGTGCCCTTTCCAGGTGAGATCCCTGACCTGCGCTCACGCGGTGTTCGTGGCCTGGAGGGTCTCCCATCTGCGTGTCTGCCAAAGAACGCCTACAGATGGCCAACAGGTACCTACAAAGATGCTTGTCATCACTCATCAGGGAGATGGACATCACCACCACACTGTGCTGTCCCCTCACACCCGTCGGAATGGCGGCCATAAAGAAGCCAGGCGGCAGCCAGTGTTGGTGAGGGTGGGGAACAGTGTCCTGCCCACAGAGGTGTCAGTGGTCCACCCGCCGGCGAAGACGGTGTGGAGTTTCCTCAAGAAGTTAAAACCAGAGTTACCGTATGATCGAGCATTTTCTCTTCTGGGTCTTTATCCAAACAAAATCGATCTTGAAGACACGCCTGTGTTCCCATCATCGTTCCTGGAGTTATTCTCAACAGGCAGCGTCCGGAAGCAACCTGTGTAGGTCGACAGGGAAATGTGGTGTCTCTTCACAATGGAATGCCGTTCAGCCTTAGCAGAGACGGAAATCCTGTCATTTGCGACTACGTGCGTGACCCTGGGGGGCGTTGTGCTAAGAGAAATAAGCCCGATGGAGAAAGACAGCGCACGGCATCGCTTATAAGTGGAATCTAAAAAAAGAAGAGTCAAACTCAGGAACAGAGTGATAGAGAAGTGCCAGGGGCTGGGGGAAGTAAGAGATTGGTAAAAGGACACAAAATTTTAGGAAAAAACACTGCTTGTCCTGACTTTGCCTCCCCTCTTGTTCCTACCTTCCGGGTCCCTGGACAGCGCCTGGGGAGGATGTGGAGCTGCCCTGCTGGCCTGGGGCCTTAGGAAGGTGTTGGGAGGCTGAGTCCACCCCCGCCTGCACTAATGCCTGGGAAGGGCGGGTCCTGGTCACGGCAGCTCAGCTTAGCTGCACCCTAACCATACCTGCTAGCTGGCCGAGGTCCTCGGGATTCCAGCCGATCGAGCAGGGAGCCCCGCAGCGCAGGCTGCACGTCCTCTTGAAGTGCTCAGGGGGGAGCACAGACTGATGGAAACCTCAGCAGGTTTCCGCCCACTGCGGCCGTCCCCAGCGTGTTCTTGGTCCAAGTGGAACCCAACCAGAAATCAACAACCAAGAGGCCGACTCCCTGTGTTTGGGCATGAGGAGGATATACACTTTTACGGATCTGGGGGGGGACAAAGAATGATGCGTAATGGAAAGCAGAAAATATGTTTAGCTGAAAGATAACAAAGATACTACCTGTTGAGACTTGTGGGCTGCATGTGGACCAGAGACCAGTACAGAGCCTTGGATGCACAGATCAGAAAGGAAGGTGTCACCGCAGGGCAGTCTTAGCCAGAGGACGTGGAGGGACGGGAGGTGCGAGCTTGGGAGCAGCCGCTGTCACGCCGGAAACGGGGTCTTCGGCAGAGTCGCCAAGGCCGGAGTCCGATGCGCTGACCATAGGGCTAAAGGGAAGGTCTCCGGCAAGCCTGTTCTACAGAGGAAAAGGGAAGGTGCAGAGTCTTTGTAAGGAAGCGTGCGGGGTCGGCTGCACAGCCGTGTATTAGGAACGTCTTTGTCCGTAGGCCATACCGTACTGAGAGCACTGGGGCCGGGAGGAGAGTAGGTGTCAGAGTTCTAGAGCCACACGCGCTCATCGAGCGCTTCGGGTGCGTGGAAGCGTACACCTAGACTTCGAAAAAAATAACGTGAGATGTTTCTGTGTCCTCTGTCACATTTTCAAAGGATGATAATTTGGGCCAAACAGAATTATTAAAATTCATTTCGCCTCTTTCCTTTTACTCTTTAATGTGGCTGCTAGAAAATGAGAGATTACAGACGTGGCTGGCATTTGTGGCTTGTGGTGTGTTTCTCTTGGACAGCGCTGTTCGGGAAGATAGCACAGAAGACGCTATTCTTGGCCTTTGGGTTAAGAGCGGTTTTCCTAAATAGGGCCAGGAAGTGCTGATCATAGAGGAAAAGAGAATTTGGTTTACATTAAGACCGAGAAGCTCTGTTCATCAGAAGATAGCCCCAGAAGAGCAAAAAGACCAGCGCCCTGGGGAAAGGTGTGGCATGTGGCATGGACTAAAGGGGGTGCGGCCAGACCTTGTGGAAGGGCAGGAAACAGGTGGGAGCCTCTGGGGGGTGCCGCAACGTTGGGCACTGCACGCGGCCGACCTCGTAGGTCTGTAATGGTCACCCCAGTGGGCGGCACGCAGATTGGCCTTCCTTTCAGCCCATTTCCCCTTAAGTGTATGGCGGTAGCCAGGTGTGTGGGCAGACCTTCCCCCTCCGGCCTGCCTGCAGCGCTGCTCGTCTGCCTTTTGTTTGAATTTGTATATTATTATTCTTTAGTCTTTAATTTTTGGGGGGAGCGGCAGAAAGAGAGAGAATCCCAAGCAGGCTCCACGCCCAGCATGGGGTCTGACGTGGGCCTCATCTCAGGACCCTGAGATTGTGAGTTGAGCTGAAATCAGGAGTAGGACACCCGGCTACACCCCCCGGGCGCCTCTTGAGTCCTGCGTCCTGACCCTCACCCCCATTCTGGAAGCTGTGCAGGCGACGTTCCTTTCTCTTAGAGGTCACTTACTGCGCAGACCCTAAACTCAATGTCTGATGCTAATGAGCCCCTTTGTCTCCCTGCCCGTCCCGTCCCCCCCCCCCCCCCCCCGTGGCTTCCAGACCTCAGACCGGACCCCCTCGTGTGGTCTCGGGACTTGTGTGCACTCACAGACGCGCTCGCTCGCGCACTGTGTTGTACCCGTGCACGCGTTAGCTCTGGTTCGCACGCTGGGTTTCTCTCGGGGTGTGTGTTTTCTTGTTACCAGATTTCTGTGGGTTTCTGCGCATCTGGTCTTCTCCCTCCTGAAGGACATCCTTTCCATTTCCTTTCTTCAGTGTTGGGCCGCGGGTGAGGAGCTCCCCATCCCCGTCGGCCTGAAACGGCCTCCGGTCCGCCTTCATCGTTGACACACGTTTTCGCTGCACAGCGCGGTTTCGCGTGCTTTCTTCTAGCCCCTTTTCGATGTCCATCCACTGGCTTCTGGTTCTGGTTCTGGTTCTGGTGTTGCTTTGAGAACCTGGCTGTCCGGTAGACTCTTGCTCCTCTGGGAGCGATCTGCTCCCCCAGGCGCAGCTGCTGCTGTTTCCTTCCTGGCTGCCGCAGTTTCAGGGTCCGGAGTGGCAGAAGTTGTCTCCGTGTTCCCTGGGTGCCCGTCCACACTCCGAGCCTTGCACGGGTTTGCTCGCCGGTTCCCTCCCGCCGCCCCGCGCCTCCGCCCCCAACACACACGCGTGTGCGCGCATGTATGTGTGTATACATATATTTTCTTTTCTTAACGGTTTGAGAGTGACTTGCTTCTTTAACCCAAGACAAGACAGAATGTATATTCTCGTGAAGGTGCTTGGTTGCACTGCACTAAGAGTCCGTGCCTCTGGCCACTCAGGGTTGCTGAGAGACAGGACCTAAGTCACCGCTGAGAGTCACAGGGAAGGGAGAAGGCAGAGGTGAGGGTGATGTGGTATCGGGGTAAGAAACACTCCAGGTGTGGGCGCCTGGGGGGCTCAGTCGGTTAAGCCTCTGCCTTGGCCCAGCTCATGATCCCAGGGTCCAGGGACCGAGCCCTGCATCAGGGTCCCCGCTCGGCGGGACGCCTGCTTCTCCCTCTCCCTCTCTCCTCCTCCTGCTTCTGCTTTCACTCTGCTCTCCCAGCCCCCGAGGCCCATGCAGCAGAGCCTGGGCGGGGGCGGGCCTGGAGAGCCGAGTCTCTGGGGGTCGCCCAGCCGGCCTGCCCTCTGAAAGCCCCACTGGCGTGCGTGTCCACCCTCCAGCTCCTGAGGCCACAGAGACCAGACCCTTCCTGGGAAGCAAGGAAAAGAGAATGGATGGGACTTGGGGGAGAAGTTTGGTGGCTGCTTCTGGGCTCACAGGCAGCATAACCTACAAAGCAGCGGGTATTCCCAAATAAATATGTGTGTTGCGCGATTGTCACAGCCCGGCTGTCCTTTAAGAGACGGGTAAAGCCGTCTTTGTTCATGAGAACCAACCAGTAAGGCCCTTGCTCCTCACGCCTGCGCCGCTCAGTAGGGCTGTTTCCAGCTGCCGAGAGGCGCACCGGGTGTCCTTCGCTGCCCGTCTGCCGCCCCGCTGGCTCTCGTGCTGCACCCTGCAGCGGTGACGTTGGAGGCGCCCAAGTCTGCGGCGTGTGCGACCGTGGAAGGAGTCGTTGGGACCTGTAGAAGTTGTCTTCACTCCAGCGACCTTCCTTCCCGCTGTGACCTTAGGTGAACTTGGGCTCTGACATCCCTTCCGGAAACAAACCCCGAGGCTCGTGTGAAGCCCTGTGGTGTTCCCCCAACAGATCCCGAGACTTGGCGGGCCCCACTGGTGGCCTCCCCCTCTCTTGGGGCAGCGTCTCTGTCAGGGCCACAGCCTGTCATCCTTTTCCCCCCCAAGGTGGCCAAGGCTGCCTGGGACAGAAAGGTTCCAGGTCCCAGCCCTGGTCTCTTTCTCGGATCCCACAGGGTGCTGGGTTCTCTCCAGGCTCTGTTCCCCTCTGCGGGCTCCACTTGCTGGCCGTCTCCTTGGACGCAGGGCAGTGAGTCCCGTGGTGCCGTGTCCCAGGGTCTGTCTCTAGGGCTGGCCAGGGCAGGTGCCCGGCGATGCGTGTCCCGTGGGTGTCACACACAGGGCTGTCTCAGCCTCCTCCGCTGCGTCCACCCAGCCTCTTGCCGGGGAGCCCAGGGAGTGCAGTCTGCCTGACCACATCTGTCTTGGAGCGCCCAAGGGCTCTGAGTGGGGCATTCATGAGAAGAACCCTGAGGCTGCTTGCTTTCTCCACCTGCCCCCGTGTGGAGGGGGCTCATCCAGTCCCCTGCAGAGGTGTCGGAGAGCCCGGGCTCTGGGGCATCAAAGCAGCCATTCAGTGAAAGAAGCTCTGGTTTGCGGCCCCCAGCCTGCTGACCCATCCATCCCAGGTGACTGGGGACAGCGCCCCGAGGTCATGATGCTGGGCAGACAGAAACAGACCCTGAACCCCGTCAGAGTGAGTGGACAGATGCACGGATCATGCCCCGGCTGGCCGCGGAGTGCCGCCTCCTCCCGCAGACCAGGAGGGTGCCACGCCCAGCGGAGGGGTGTCCTTCTAGGCTGTCCTCTCGTGGGTCTGGTCTCTGTTCATAAGAGTGGCCGCGGGCAGGGAGGGAGCGTGATTCACAACACCTCGGGCGTCCCGAGTCTGCGCGCCGGCCGGAGGACCTCCCTCTGCGGAGCTCAGCCTTCCTGCGGTCCCTGTGCGCCACTGAGGTTGGAGCTGGGCACGGGCTGTTGTTTACTTGGTGTCTTGTTTCTCCTCACTGGGTGAGAGGGAGGGAGCAGGGGGTTAAACACATCGCCAGAAGTCACATGCCGGTGTCCGGGCAGCCTGGGCTGCAGCGCTCTGAACACAGACCGCCCGTCGGTGGCTTGGTTACCCCAGGGTCTCCCAAATCAGCCTAGGAAGTTCCGGGTGAGCGTTGATTTCTCCGTCGGTTTACCCGCCCTCAGAATTCAGGGGCCGTTCCCTCGCACCTGCTCAGAGCGGCCTGGAGGGTCTCCAGTTCCGCGTGCTTCCGGAAGAGTTTCCCGCTGGAGGCCGTCTCGGTGGTGGGGTCCGGGCGCTCCCGCTGCTCGTGGGCCTCCGGAGGGAGCCGCGAGGGCCGGCTCTGCTGTGGAGCCCTCGGCCGGGCGCGGAGTCTCTCTGGTCCTCACGCGTCAGCACAGATCCCTCTCGGCTTCTTGGAGTTTCCGGAGTGCAGTCGTTCTGAAGTTGGGGCTTACATTTCGTCTTGGGGACGGGCTCCTGTGGTGCAGAGGGTCCCTTCTGCCCTAGTCGTTGCCTCGCCCTGCGGTGACCGGTCGCTCCGTCACCGCCCTTCTCCGCTGACCTCTTTCCGTGAAGTAAAAAGCAGGTCTTCCTGTTCGGTGGGCTTTGTAAACTTTGTTTTCATGGTGTGGGGGCGGCACCCAAATGTGTTCTTTTTTGTGTGCGCGCTGGAGGTCCCCTCTTCTGCTGTCTGGACTAGCCTCCTCGCTGCTTCTGTCCGAGCCGGGGCTTCTGTCCTGCAGCCGGGCTCCGACAGGGAAGGGAGCCGTGGTTAGCGTTTGTGAGACGGCTCTGCTCCGCCCGACCTTGCTGCTTTGGGGTTTGTCTGTGCCCCAGGGCCTGGGGTCTGCCATCTGCCTCCCACGTTGGCTCCTTCCCCGGTTGGACTCGCCTCGCGTTCCGGGGGCACCTGCTGTCGGCAGTGGCTGGCCCCCAACACTCAGAAAGCCTTGGTCTCCCTTCTCCCCCCGTGGCACGGTGCCGCTCCGTTGTGTGACTGTAGTCCAGACGCCGGCCCCGAGACGGTCCCCAGCGGCGGCCTGCTCTCAGCAGGTCAGCAGTGCCCACCGTAGCTCCTCAGCAAGGTCGAGTGGACAGCTCTGCCCCCCACTCCAGTTCAGAGCACTGCCTCCCGGGGCCCGGGCTGGCCTCTGGGCCAGGGAGTGAGGCGTGGACTCTGAGTGGCTCTCGGCTGGGTGTGGCGGCATAACCATGGTCAGAACATCCTTGGCCGGTTATTTATTGAACTCAACAGTGTGATGTGCAGGACAGACCGTGGTGTGTCTGCCCGGCCGTAGTCCCCGTGGGTTTCTGCGTGAGCGCTGAGCACAGCAGCACAAGGCAGTGTCTTCCTCTGGCCCGCGGGGGCATTGCAGGACAGGGGAGGAGTCCTGATGGCTGTGGAGCCCTGGGGGACTGTCCCCTGGCTGCCCTGCTCTTGGGTTTTGGCTCGCCACTCCTGTCTCAGCTTCCTCCTTCTGGTGCGTGTGAACAGTTCCCTGTCTTGCTCGGCTCGGGTGACCATTGGCAGCACTGCTCCCTCACCTGATGAAGGGGCCCCGGGTTTGCAGCCCCAGGATTTCCGATCGTCTGTGTTGGGGAAAGAGCCCAGCAGGATCACCTGGGTTAGGGGCCAGACTTGGTTATCCAAAGGGACTTGATCCAGGGAGGCCAGGAGCTGGGTGCTGGGCTTAGGGCAGAAAGAGCAGCTGTCCCAGGTGCCCACGTCCAGATGCCAAAGCACAGAGTGGCAGATCCCAGACTCTTACTGAGCTGAGGCTGCCCGAATGAAAGGCGAGTGTTGTGCTTCCTGACAACCGCTTCGGGGGTCCGGGGACACGGGAGGAAGCGGCCTGGGCCTTGAGTAGCATTCCTCCCCCGAGCTTGTGGTTCCGGAGCCTCCAGGCTCCCCACTTAACTGCTTCTCTTAACTTCCCTCATAACTGCCAGAGCCTGTTGGGTCGGCAGGGCTCCAGGGTTGGGGATGCCGTCGGCGTGATGCTGGGGGCCGCCGCAGAAGCAGGCAGGACACCCCCGGGCACCTCGACTGCAGCGCGGGCTGGGAGTTCGGGGGTGTTGGGCGTTGCATTCTGTAAGACACGTTTTGGAAGAACTTCCAGTAAGTGAAGCTTCCAGTAACTGTCTGGAGCAAAATTTGAGACGCGGCTTTGAAAGGAGCAACGCTCGGTTGACGTTCAGGGCTAGCTTGCGGAGAGCCTGGTTCGGTGGACACACTTAACTGCATTGCGTTCGGAGAGCGTTTTCCGTCGGTTCTGTTTGTACGTGTGGCTTTGTTTGTTGACGCGGCGGCGCCTTCTCCTCGGGACTGTGGCAGAGCCACGCGTGCTCGCGGCTGCTTCCCCTGCACCAGCCTCTTCCGCAGAGGGTGCCTCGCGGTTCTCACGGTAGGTAGACCTCCCAGCAGATCAGTCCTGGCCGGCGGGCTCGCCGAGGCCCGGTGTCCCACACAGACTGTCCCTCGTGAGAGGCCGGACACAGTGACCATTTGTTCCAGGTCAAACGTTTGAAACTTCGTGATCATGAAATTCATTTTATAAAGTGACTTAGAATATGCTGTCTGTGCCCGTCTGTGTGTGTTGGCATGTGTGTGCGTGAGTGAGACAGACCGGCCTGGGGCATGTGCCAGTGATCATTTCTGTTCTGTGTTTTTTTTTTTTTCCCCTGAAAGATCTGACCCGCCAAGGCAATTTTACAACCCGCATTAGTGGGTTCCGCTCGTAGTATGAGAAACACGGTTCCGGAGTCCTTTCCATTCTGAAATAAGAAAGTGGAAGAAAAAATCACACGAGAGGACATGCATTTAAAATGTGAGAAAACGCAGGCTCGCTCACTCAGAATTGTTTCCTGACACACGGGGACGTTGGGGGACGGCCCTGTCAGCGGGCTGTGCTGAGCACTCGCCAGAGGTCGCCAGCCGACCCGTGTATCGCACCACGGAGGGTGCGCACCGCGTGCGTGTGCGTGTGCGCGGCGTGTGGGCTGTGCCCCTGCCAAGCATGGTGCGCTCCTCCTCCTGGGAGGGCTGCCAAGGTAGTGATCTGTGCCATGGGGCTGGTCGGGTGGACCGAGGCTCCCCCGCCACTGTGGGGGTGGGAGTCCTGAAGCCAGTGCTGGAGGGGAGGGTATGCACCAAGCACAGCCTCACTCCGGGGGAGGGGGGTCGCTGGCTCTTGAAGTACCGGGACCTGGGCTTTTCACCTCAGTCCCTGGTTGCTGCTGGGCTGCAGAGGGCAGGATGTGGGTTCCCGTGTCCCCTGCTCTCTGTACCCCTTCCCAGGCAGCTCCCTCCACCATCCCCAGCTCACCCTGGACCCTCGGGCCCAGCAGCTTCTGCCTTGCATTTCCTCTGCTTGTGGGGACTGAGTGACGAGGCCGTGGTTAGGAATCAGAGTCAGGACTTCCGTGAGAAGACGTGGCCCTCGCGTTGTGTGTGCGCGTGTGGTTCTCTGTCACGGAGTCCGCTTTCCCCGAGTGACAAAGGCTTTCCCCAAGCAGGACAGTCTTGCCTGTCGCCTCTCCTTGCACCAGGCCTTCCCCCCGAATGCATGCGGTGCCTGCCTGGAAGCGGGGTGGGGGCGCTCGACGCCTGGGTGTTCGGCCCTCTGGGCAGGGAAGTCCCCACAGGCGGCAGCAGGTGGCCCCAGCGCCAAGCCATGTCTTGTTCTGCAGCGGGGGCAGCTCCTCCTCCTTTCGGGGGTGCTGAGGATGCAGAGGCCTTGCTGGGAAGGCCTCTGGGGAGCAGGGCTCAGCCTCAGGCCTCTGCTCAGGGCCAGCAGGAGGGGAGGCGAGAGCAGCAGGACGTGCTGGGGGGACACGGTTCCCATCTCCGCCTTGGGCAGGACCTTCCCAGGGAAGGGTTGCTGTTACTCTCCGAGCTGTCGGGGGCCAGAGGAGCCAGAGCTCCCCACTGCTTCTGTGGGGCATTCAGTGGCGAGGTGCTCGGGGTTATCTCTAGGAGTGTCGTTTGGGGCTCTTCAGAGTACTGCGGTGGGCGTCTGTGGGCGCCCTCTCTTCCTGCCATTGTGAGCCTTGGCCTCTTGGGCTATGCCTGTGCCCTGGCTGGACCAGGCTCGCTCCCTCCCACATGTCCCGAGTTCCTGTCCGGTGCCTGTGGCCCCCTGTGTCATCACCCGTGTCCCCATCTGGGTGGCCCGTGTTTGGCCCAGACCCCACGCGTCCGACAGCGAGCTCCTCCTTTCCCCGCCGCAGGTGCCCGGGGGGCCTTCTTCCTGCGGGCACCGCTCGTTGGCCTGCTCGGCCGCTGCCGTGAGCCTCTGGTTTCTTTGTCTCCAAGCCCTGTGAGGTCGGCTCTGCTGCCAAGGCGCACCCCAAGCCCACTGTGTTCTGGCCGTGCACATGGTGTCCTGGAGGAGCCCCGCTGCTTCTCTGCCTGGGCACCACAGCAGCACGTCGGCTGTGGCTCTGCCTCCAGGGTCCCCCCGGGGTTCTGCTGCACCAGACTCCCGGGGGGGCTTGCGGCTCTGGACTCTCGGGCCCTCACCCCCTGCTCCGCTCTGCCAACTAGGCCCCGTGGCAGCCTGCTGGCTTCCTGCCTCCTGCGCGGCCGGATCCTTTGTGCCCCGGAGTCTTGGCACTTCCCGATTCCTCCAGACCTTTGCGTGGCCTGTCCCTTTATATCGCTCAGGTCTCTGTGCTGATGTCCCCCCACCAGGACACTGTCCCTGACCTCCTGCTTCCAGTGAACTCTCCGTCCAGTGCCCCGATCACTGCTGCCCGTCCCTTCACCGCTGTCTTCTCCACGGCACGTGTTAACCGGAGAGCACCAGAGTTCTCCGTGTTTGTCTCCATCGCTGGAAGCCTCGGTTTCCTGGAGGCAGGGATGTGGGCTGGTAACTGTGTAGCTGACCTGGCTGTGTCCCTGACGGCAGAGCAGGCCAGGCAGGCGGGATGGACGTCGGCCGAACTGCCCGTCCCCGACAGCCCTGCCCAGGCCTCACTGCTGCTACGCATCAGCCCATGGGTGGCCAGGATGGCAAAGTCACCGGGCCGCCGGTCTGTGTGCCAGGGCCAGGCCTCTGTGGCGAGTCTCGCAGGCCGAGCCGTCCTTGGTGCTCCCCAAGGCAGGGAGTGGGCCGTGAGAGGGGCCTTGTCAGGGTCCCTGGGGCCAAGACTCCACCCCAGCCGTGGCTGGTACCAGTCGAGACCCCGCTGTGGATGGGAGGGGTGATGGTGTCCATCTCGAGGCAGAGGTGCAGGCCGCAGAGGGGCTGCGTGAACCGTGCTGGATGGGGCCTCCCCACGGCGGGGGCCCCACTGAGGCCCCTGCTGCCAGAGGGTCCTTTGGGCGGGGGTGGTCCTGAGGGAATATGCTTCCTTACACTAGTGAAGTTTCGGCACTGGGGGGAGGGGAGTTCTGAGGGACACAGGAGGCGGGAGTCCAGAGGGACAGGTTTCAGGCTGGCCTCTCAGAGGCGAGGCATGCTTCGGAGAAAGCCTTCGGAGGGGCTTAGTGTGGCCTCTGTGTTTTCCCACGACTGCTGGGTGTCGCAGGGAGAGGGTTGTGTTGCTCGGACCTCACGGAGGCGGCCCATCAGGGTTCCGCTCAGGGCCCCAGCAGGTGGCAGGACCCGCCTGGGGGACTGAGGTGGGGATGGGGAGGACCGTGTGGCGGGCGCCCTTGTTCCTGCCCTCAGCGCATGCCTTCGGGGTTCTCGTGGTCACCCCGTTGGATAGGTGACAGAAGCAGGCACGGAGGGGGTAGGAAGCTGCCTGAGGGCCGGGGAGGTCTGGGTGCTGGAGTTGCACCTGGCACCGCCATGCTGCGGCCTCTCCCAAGGCCCCCCGGTCGGGTTTGAGAACTAATTGAGGGAAGTGACCATGGCCTTCAGGTTGGGGCCGGGGGAGATGGGGCAGCCTCGTTGCTGAGACGCGGGCGGGCCTGTCCTCTTGTTCTTCAGGGCGTGGTGAGTCGGAGGTGCCCTGGTGTGTCCGTGTGCTGGGGCAGAGGAGCGAGCTGGGCCTGGGGAAGGCAGGGCGGAGGCGAAGAGCAGGTGCAGGGCTGGGCTCCGAGGAGCCGGGCGCTTGGCCGGGAGGAGCTGTGGGGATCCCTTGGTGCGTGGGAGCCGGACTCACTGGGCCGGACTGAAGGGTACGGGGCTGAGTGTGGCCTTAGCAAGAGCCGTGTTGGTGTGTGTCGGGGCAGGGATGGGCGAGCGGGTGTGCGGACCTCAGGGAAGGTGGAGACGAGGCTTCCCGGAACTCGGCTGTGAAGGGCAGGAGGCGGGGCTTGTCGGGTGGGCTTCCCTGCCGGGCGTGTCTCCATCTCCACTGCCTTCCTCGCGTGGCTTTTTCTCCTTGTGTCCTTGAGCAGCGCAGGAGAGAACAGGCCGCGCGAGAGGCGTTGGCCCCGTGCCTGCCTCAGGCCGTCCGGGCGCGCCGCGGGAGCTCGGCCTCCTGTGACGCGCTCTTAGAGAAGGAGGCTCGGGTCCCGTCCCAGCGGTGCAGGGGGCCCCCACATCCATCCCTCCTCCTCCCCGCGCCCCCTTCCCTCTCACGGGCGCACAGGCCCTACGTCTGGACGCATGGAGTGTTCTCCCCTGGTCCTGTGCGTTTGAAACAAAAATGGGGCGACTGTTCTGGACACAGTTTCTGGTGCCACGCGCCCCCCCGCCCCCGTGTGAATGTGACGTGGCGAGCTCAGGTCGGGGGTGCTGCTGCTGTGGGTGGTGGTCAGGTGGGCGGCGTGAGCCGTGTCACGGGCCGTCTTGGCCCACCGTCTTTGCTGCTGGGTTTTTACCAGGGGCGTCACTGCTGTCCGCTCCCTTGGCGACACGTTCTCTCCCATTCTGTTACCCCGTCCCGCGCGGTGGCCGAGGTCCGCTCCGGCCGGGTTTGCCCGTCCGCCGCAGCGTGATTCCACTGCCGTCCGCGTGTCTCTGTCGGTGGGGCCGAGCCTAGTTTTAGGTCTTCCTCTGACAGAAGTCTCGGTAGGTTTTCCGCTGAGTTGCTCATTCCGGTCTCCGAGGGCCGTGTTGACTGGTGTGGTCGCTGCCAAGAAAGAGGATTTTCTTATTTTTTTGTTTAGTCACGGTCACCATGCAGAGGACTTCCCTCCGGGCGGCTGGAGGGAGTGTGCGGAGGTGGCGAGACCGGGGGAGCAGCTCGTGCTCGGTGCCCTCTGTTTGCCTTGCCCTGGCACCGTGTGGCAGGACGACTCCAGTCTCCTCTCCCAGCCTCGCTTGCCAGAGCCGTCCCTCTCCCTTGTCACGTCAGTTCTGATGGTTTTAGAGACCGTCCGAGCATGGCGTGTTCGGAGCCTTTCCCCACCAGCCCCCCGCCAGGCAGCCAGCCTTCTTGGGCCCGGGGACATCTGGGAGCTGTGGTCGCCCCCGCACGAGTGCCGCATCTGCTCCCTTGGGCCGCACTGCAAGGCGGCCCAGAGATGGGAGTTGTTGCTGGAGACCCACGTGCCCACTCGCCGAGGCCTCTGGCAGGCTGACCCCTGCCCCCCCACCTGCCCTCCAGACCTCTGGACACAGGCTTGAGCTGCACACCTGCCGTGCTTCTGAGCTGAGGGGGCATGTGCGGTGCAGAAAGTGGGTCCAGACCCTGCGGCCCGCGGTGGGACTTGGCGGGGACTTACTGGGAGCTGGAGCAGGAGGAGGGATTTGAAGGAGCAGCTGAGAGTGGAAGGAGCCAGTGTCCACCAGAGGGCGCAGGTGACCACGCAGGTGGGTCGGTGGCCAGAGGGTCCCCATGAAGACGAGCCGGGTCACAGTGACAGCGAGAGCTGCCGTGTGTGTGCACGTGTACACGCGTGTGTTACTACTGGTCTGTGCCCCGCGGCCCCACATGTCTGCTGTGGGCTGCCGGGAGCCCGAGGGTCCTGCCTCCGGGCGCACCCCTGTCCCGAGGACGGGAGGCCTCAGGGCGTGCTGCCGCCAGCAGGACTCCGTGTGAGGCTGGCTTACCGGCTGTCCCACGACTGTCACGGACTCCCACTGGCCAGTGTCAGGGGCACCCGTGGTTCGGTCTTGGACTCTGCTAATTGAAAAAGATCTTTTGTTGTCCTCACTGGTGCACTTTTGACCTGGTTTATTTTAGCCCCTCCTCCCCCAGTTTTGTTCTGGAGATTCTAGGCAGCCCCTGCCCACCTCCTGCCTCGAAGCGCCCGTCAGGGGGTGGTCTTCAGGGGAACGTGTCCATTTTGTGTCTGCGTTGGGCTCCCCGTTGGGCTCTGAGCTCTGCAGAGCAGGTGTGTGGTCGGGACTAGCTGCATGTGGCCCTGATGGGTGCCAGTACTTGAGTCCCTCTCAAAGGGGGCAGCAAGAGGAGGGGTTGTGCCACACGGTTGACCTTGAGTTAAGTATTTGCTTTTCAAGGTTCCTCCTGAAGACGGTAGCCCTATTTGAAGCTTACTGTCCACTTGTGCCCACTCTCCCCTGAGGGCCTGGGGCCAAGGACCAGGTAACTGCCAAGACCAGGAGCTCTGCCTGCGGCTGCAGTGGGAAGGTGGGGCGGGGTCCCCTCTGCGCCACCCAAGCATGCTCCAGGTGGTTTCGGAGCTCCGCGCAGGTATAGGACGTGAGCAGCGGCAGGGGGAGCTAGCCCCCTTCTCTGAGCAGGCATGTGTGCACCTTCCCCTGCCTGCACCCCCTCCGGGAGACTGGATTAGCAACCTCAGCCAGGCTCCGGGTTGAGTCCCCACAGGCTTGACTTGGGCTTTGCCCTTGGCCTCAGGGCGCACTCACTTGCATGGAGAAGCAGTGTCTAGAGAACTTGGGCGGGAACTGGGGTGTATGGCCCATGGCCGGGGGCAGGGAATAACTCACGGACCCTCAAGGTTGAGCCCATGGCTTTCTGACTGTCTGGGGGTATGAGACGGAGGGGTTATCCTGAGGGGCTGGCTGGGAAGTCGGGCCGGGGCTGGGCTGCCTGGAGAGGCCGTCAGGGCACGTTGCTTCTGAGGCCGGCTGGCCCGACCGCGGAGTCCAGTGGCATCCTAGTAGGGCAGGGGCTGCCTCTGTGAATCTCCCTGAGCCAGGTGGGACGTCCTGCTAACCGATGAGTGGGACTGACAGTGCCCCCGGGCTCCTTTGTGTGCTAGAGACCCCAGCCCGCACGGACTCAGGGATGGTCATGGGGCCGGTAGCCGCCAGGCTGCCTCCAGGCCCAGCTCAGCCCCACCGCTGCCCTCTCATATGCAGAGAGAAGTGGGCGTTGTCTTCGGGGGGGAGGACCTAGTGGATTCTCAAGGGAAGGAACCAGGAGCCACCTGCCTGCATCCGGGGTTGCACTTGGCCCTGATGTGCACATACGATGCGCTGGACTTCTGCCTGGAGACCCTGTTCCCTCCCCAGCCCCACTGAAGTGAGAGCCAAGGAAACCGGAAAGGCAGAAGCCCTCAGAAACAAAGATGGGGGGGGGTGCAGTAGGTGGTTCTGGAACCATCTGGGTTTGGAAGCCGGGACGACGGTGGGCAGATTGGGTGCAGACTCAGTAGAGCGGAAAGCTGGCCTCCGGGGAGCCAGCCGTCCTGAGGAAGCTCCGAATGGTTCCTGATGGGTGGAGTCTCGGCACCTCCCAAGAGGTAGCTGGAGGTCTGGAGAGGTGTTTCAGAAGTAGCTGGACACCTGCACCCCTGCTCAGGGCACGAGTCACAGGCCCTGTCCTGGGCACCACTAGGCACAGAAAGCCTTGAGGACATCCTACTGCCGTGGTGTCAAGATCCCCCTCCTCACTCCTGGTCTGTCTCCAGGACGCTGCCCTCCAGGCGGAAGAAGGGGGAGTCTGAGCGGCCACAGAGAGAACAGCTGCCGACCCTGACGTGGGGGCGTCCCCTCATACTCCCAGCAGGGAGTCAGGTGGCCCCGGTGAAGCCCTTGGGACCATCTTTGTGCTCTTCTGTGCCTCCTGTGGAGTGGGAGCGGACAGCTGGGGGTGCGCAGACACGCGGGGTAAGGCGTGACCAGGAGGGAGGGAAGGGGAAGGCGCCGCGCTCTGAGCGCACACGAGGCAGCGCACCCCTCGTCTCGGGCCAGAGCTTGCATGCCCCAGAGCGAGGAAACGGCACAGGAAAGGGACATCCAAAGAACTAAAAAGAATGTTTGGAAATTAGAAGTGCAGGAGCCAACCAAGAGGCCGTGGGATAAGAGGTAAGATTGGGCGCATTTCCCAGCAAGTAGAGCAGAGAGCCAGGGCTGGACCCCGGAGTGCAGAGGTGAGGACGTCTGCGTCCACGCCCGCGCAGGGGGCATGCGGCCACAGGGGCCTTCCAGAAGGAGCGGAAGCAGATGGAGGGTGTCACCCAAGCAGCGCAGCCTGTTTCCAGGCTGTGAGTCCACATCGAATAGGCTGGCCTGGTGCCCCACTCAGGGAGTGTCCCCCATTCCCACAACATTTCAGAACACTGGGATAAAGAAAGGATCCCAAGAACTTGGCAGAGAGAATGAGACAGAACAAAACACCAGGAATCCAGACACAGATTCCAACCCAGAAATGAGAAGATAGTCTTCAAGATTCCACCAGAAAGGATTTCCAGCGCAGGCTTCGCATCAGACAAGCCATCAGTCACCTGCGGGGTTCGGATCCGAGTTTTCTCAGACCTTCTCACGCAGGTTCGGAAGCAAAGGACTACTTCCGGGCGCCCCCTCCTTTAGGAAGCTTCTGAGAAGACCTGGTGCCGAGGGAGAGGAGAGGCAGCCCTGTGGACAGCTGGGGAGCAGGCGTGGTCCGAGTCGGGCACCCCGGGGCGGGACACCTGCCCACGGCTGAAGGACAGGGCCGTGACCTCGCCGCCGGGGTGGGCAGCAGGAAACCATGGGGAACGTAGGGCAGTTTGGGCCCCTTTGGGGCCTTGATTCAGTTCTGCGTCTTGGTGGGCCCCATTCTTCTATCCCTAGCTTCCCTCGTTAATAATGCCTGGCTTCAGGTTTCCAGAAAGTGGCATCAGACCTGGATCTGGGAGAGAGGTGTCGGGGCGCCTGTCGCTCCTTCCCTCCTGTCTCTCTCCAGCGCTGTGTGTGCCGCGTAGTTTCCGAAGGCGTGTTTTAGGAACAGGCAGGAACAGCAGACGGAGGCTCACCCACAACCCTAGAGTTCCCTGCAAGGTGCTTATAACAGAAGCCCCCCGGACGCTGGGGGCTGCCGTGTGCTCTGCACTCGGGTCAGCGGGTTGGGTCAGCCCCCCGGAGGCCCAGCTATGTGTGTACGAGTCCCATGGTGTGGTGGTGGCGCTGTGGGGCCGCAGCATCCATACCTGCCCACTTCTCAGGTTCCCAGGGCAGTCGGATGAGAGCTGACAAAGGCGTGGGTTGATGCCAGCATTTCTGTCCCTTTGGCTACCGCCTCCTTGTGCCCTCCACAGCCACCCCTGTTGTGTCACACCCACAGAGCCTGTCCTGGGTGCTGCCGGTCGGGTCTCCTTGGGCCTCAGGGTCCCCTGCGTGCATGTAGCAGTGAGTGCGTGGGATGGGTTAGGGTTAGGGGTTCCTCTCAAGTGCTGAGCAGGCTAAGGTGTGGCAGCCTCTCGGCGTTCTGCAGCTGGTGGCCCCGGGAGTCGCCTTCCCACTGTGGCCAGAGCTCCTTTGAGTGCTGTCAAGGTCCTCCTGTGGCCGTCACTTCTGCCCCTTGGGGATAGTTAGGAAGGGCATTGTCCTGGGGCACACAGTGCGGGTTTCACTTTATGGGAACCTGCCAGATGTTCAGCTGCGTCTCATTAAAATTCTTTATTAGGATGTACATAGGGACATTTTTTTCATAATAAAAGCAAGATAACTGAATATTTGGAGACATGGGGAAAAATCACTCTTTTGTTGCTGTTTTCATGTATGACTTTTTCCAAAATTATAGTAGCTTTTTTCTTTTTCTGATTATATGGAAAATTCTAATAATTCATTAATTTATAAAGAAGTGAAATCCACATCACACCTTGCCCCGAAGGAGCTGTTCTGGGTGGCACCTCTGGCCCCGCCCAGTTGCCCTGTGCCGGGGCCCACCCGCGCCAGTGCGCGCCCCGCACAGACGCGCCGCGGCCGCCGCCGTTGTCACCGTGTGTTACCCGCCGGGCCCCCGCGGGCGGAGGCAGTTTCCAGCATCTTAGTTTCGAGCGGTGCTTCTTTGTGTTTCTTTATTTGTAAGCTGTTCTGAGGTTTTGAGTATCGGTGATAAATTCCTAGAAGTAGACTTTGTGGTCCCAGGGTCTTCACGTTGTGCGTTCCGGAACATTTTGTCAGGCGGCCTATGGTGGGGGGGTGAGCCTCCCCGGCACTGGCTGTCCTTGTCCTTGATCAGAAACATCCTCTTGTCTTCTGTGGGTTTGCTTCCGAGTTAGAGAACTTGATCTTTTCTTCTTATGATTATTGACCATTCATCGGGGTTTCTTTTCCGCTTATGGATGGCTTTTTCCTTGCCCTGGTGGGGGGAGGGTGGTCGTGCTTTTCTTGATGATTTCCGGTTCTGATTTGCATGTCGGGAGTCGGGTCATGCAGGAGCACGTGTTAGCACCGCTCCTGGTGATGAACCAAGCGCTGTCCACCGCGTGGGTGCGGAAGATGACGGGCCCATTTCCCGCTCTCGCCGGGCTCACGTGGACGCAGCGAGGTACACGGGGTGCTGTGTGAGTTTTGGAGGGCTGAGGGTCTCAGGTGACCTTCAGGCTAGGAGCGAGGAGTCTTTCCCGAGGCGCTTTCTTGCTGAGGACGGAGCAAGACAAGGTTTATGAGGCGGCCGTCTGTGTGTGTCCCAGAGCCAGGCTGGCCTGGTGGGCACTGGGCAGGGACACACTTCCCGTGGGGCCTCGAAGACCCTTGAGAGTCCATGAGCCTTCACCGCAGTTGGGGTCCTGGGGGGCTTCACGTGAAGAAGGGAGACAAACAGGCAAGCCCTCTGAGGACTGGGGCAGGGCCAGCGGGGGGCTGGGGGGGCTGCACGGCTGAGGCGGCACCAGGGCAGGAGGCCAGGCTGCTGTGTGGACTCTCTGTCCCCAAGCCGGCTCGCTGTGCCGAGTGTCTCCCCGACGGCTTCTCTGAGCCTCCCCCTGCGGACTCGGAAGCCTGTGCCTCGGCGCGTCCGGCTCTGGCTTCCCTCCCGCACCTGACACTGTCCTCCTCGTCTCCGAGAAGAGAGCAGAGCTTGCGGTCAGAGGGGACCGTGCCGTGGGGGAGCGGGAGCAGGGGAGGGGACCCGGGCCCCTTGCCCAGCACAGCCTCAGTCTTCCTTTCTGCAGCAGTCAGGGTCGGGCCCCACGTCCGCGACGGGACGTGGCCGGTACTCGGCCGCAAAGTGCCTGCTGGCAGTGCCCTCGCAGGGGTGGAGTTCTGGGGCTTTCTGGCCTCATGCTCCTATTAAAAGGGTAAGCCAGGCGCCGCTGGCTTCCAGGTGCTGCTGGCTTTGCCGCATGAAGCTGTCGGTGCCTCCCAGTGCCCTGCATCCTCCCCAGACCGGTGGCGTGCAGTGCTCTCGGGCTGTGCTGTGCAGGGCTGCGCTGTGCAGGGCTGTGAGGGGCAGGCTGACCCTCGGCTCACTAACTGGGGCAACCATGGGCCTGGGGTGCCGTGGGTTAGAGCTTGTCCCCACCCCCTTGGGCTCCTTGCCGGTGCCTGTCTCAGGGTGCATCCATCTCCGGAAGCTTCTCTCCGTCCTTCCGTGATATACAGGTGCCCCCGTTTCTCTCTGGTATTTTTCTAATGAAAGGCTGTTTCTTGCTTCTGTTTCCGTGTTTGGGGTTGGGGGCCCGCTTGGCAGCATTTGTGCTGCGGTCCCCGCAGGACGGGTGGGGGGGGGGGAGGCTAGTGCAGTGCCGGAGTGAGGCGGGGGGCGGGGCATGAGGGAGTAAGGGCCCTGGGAGAGGGGAGCACAGGCGGCATCTCACCGGGCTCTGCTCCCTCCCACGCGGCCTCTGAGCCTCCTTCCTGGACTGAGCCTGGGCTAAATCTCGCAGCCCAGGCTTCTGTACCAGCAGGGAGGGCGGGGCGGTGTGGCGGGACCAGGCGCCCTGTTCTTAGGCAGCCTGGGCTTGGGGAGGCTACGGGGTGTAGAGAGGCGGCCACCTGCCTGGAGCAGCCGGCCTTCCCGATCCCACACCCTGTCCCGGGGGGTCCGTGCTGGTGCGCCCGCCCTCCTTTGTAAACAGCCCCTCCGGCCCTCACCTGGGCCCCGAGGCGGGCAGGGGAGGGCTAGTGCCCTAGACAGAGGGCGCTGTCGAGTCAGCGGTCCCAGCAGCCTGCGGCGAGCAGGCCACCTTGCTCACGCCCCGGCCAGCGGGTGCTTGTCTTGGCAGGTGCCAGTGTCGGGGGCAGGAGGGAAGACTTGCCGGAGGCGGCTGCCGTGCGGTCTGGACGCCCCTGCCCTTCTGTGGCCAGCGGTGGCCAGGGGCCAGGTGCGATGACTAGGCAGGCTTCAACAGCCACTTTCATTGTTTGCAGTTTGGCTTGACTTGAACTTGGAACAGAGCGGTTTTGGGGGTGTGGTGGAGCGTCTCTCTGCTTTCTGGATGTGCGCTAATATCCTGGCGTCCAGCCCCGTGTGGGCCACAGCCTACCTCCTCTGCCCATCCGGCTGGCTCTTGCGGCCTGACCTCAGACCTGCTTCCCGGTGACCTGGTGATCCGTGGCTGCCCTGGTGCTGGGCTCCAGGAGGATGCTTGACCTCTAGCCTGACCCCTGCGTGTCTTCCTCATCTACCACCCAGAGGTCCTTCCCTGGCCACCCCAGCCTGGTTTACAGGGGTGTTGGGCAAGTGTGTGAGGAATGCAGGCTGAGCCCCGCTTGGCCACAGGCGCAGGCCTGGCCCTGGCTCTCATCCACCCCCGTGTCTTCGTTCCTGCCTTGTCGTAGCGGCTTTGGCCCCCACTCGACGCCAGTACCAGGGTGATCCTCAGAAGGGGGCCAGGCTGTCACTGCTCCTGTTTTCCGTGGCCAGAGTGCAAAGGGGGTGGGTATCGTGTGTTGGGCCTTGCCCCCTTTGGCGTGCAGCCGTGGTGGGTTTGGGGCTTTCCCCCGTCTCGGGTTCCTCCCTCTGCTGCTGGGGCTGGAGGGAAGCAAGGCTGCGGTGGCCAGACCGTCCAGGGCCTGCTCTCTGCTCGGGACAGCTGAGCTCTGGGCCAGCAGGGAAATAAGCTTCCCTTTCCTGATGTGCCCATCCCCTCTTGGCGGGTGGCGGGGCGCGTTCAAAGCAACAGCTCCGGAGCAGACCCCGTGTCAGATCTCTGCCACGGGATGTGCAGACAGCTGAAGGGTGAGTGCGGTGCGCTGGGGCGGGGGCCGCTGCTCGGCCGTGGGCTTGCATGCAGGCATCCCTCCCAGCCAGCGCCAGCCCCCTGTGGCAGAGGCAGTGGGAATGGGGTGGGGACGCCGAGTCCCAGGACTCCAGTGGCTTGTTCTTTTCTGTCCTTCGCCTCTTGTGTGCACAGGGAGGTCTCAGGGCAGCCTACGAAGAGTTAGGACCTGGTGGCCTGGTGCATGCTGACCACATCACAGGCCCTGGCCACTTGTGTGCAGGGCCACCTGGCTCAGTGGACCTGGCCCGCTGTGGGCAGGGTGGCGACTCCGTCCTGTGTGTCCTGGACAGTGTGGGGTGGGGACCTCTGGCCGCAGGACACTGTGTCAGCCCCTGCTCCAGTAGCTCTGGCCACAGAAAACCTGCCCCACACCCAGTTACCACCTCCCGACCCAGAGCCCTTCCTCTGCTGTGTCAGTCCTGCGGCTCCCACTGCTGACGAGGCTCCCCAAGTGGTTGCTGCTGGGTGACAGCCTGCTTTTCCTTGTGCGGCGACGCTAGCTCTGTGACCCTACGCGGGTGGTGACCGCCACGACATCTGCTGTCCGAAAGAACAGAAGGAGTGTTCTTTGGGACCCTCCCCAGCTGCTTCCACGAGTGGGGGCAGCAGCCTCCCTGCCACGGAAGGTTCGCGTACGTTCCAGGGGAGGAGCCTGATGCAGCGGGTGGGCCCTGCCTGGCTGTGTGTGCCCACGGGGGCTGCTGGGCCCTTGGGTGCGGCCCCGGGGAGGGGTCTCGCGGGGGTCCGGCTGGCTGGCGGCTTCTCTGCAGGTCTCACTGGCAGCTGGGCGAGTGCGACCTTCCCCTCCATGGGCAGAAGCTCTGGTGCCTGTGTGGGGTCGCACAGAACAGGGCTGAGAAGACGGAGCTGCCGCCCTGTGTGCAGACAGGGTGTCCCAGACGCTCTGTGTGAGCGTCACAACAGAGCGCGTGGGGCGAGCGTGGTTGCGAGTGGCCTGCAGGTGGCTTTCAGATGAGCAGACCACATGCCGCCACGACGTCCAGGGTCGGAAAGGGGCAGCGTGCAGAGGCCCTCACAGCCCTTCCCGTCCGCCCCTCCTGACTCTAGATCGTGCGCCTGCTCTCGGGACCCCACAGCGCTGCCCCCTCTTTGGGGCGTGGCTCCCTGCCGTCTCCTCTCTGTCTGTGGGACCCGCGGTTGGTGTCCCAGGCGGGAGCTCCTGCTTCCTTGGTGGCACGGGATGTTTTCTGCATATCTGCGATGAGCGTGATGGCTACGTGCTTACACTCATCAGGATTCGCCGGTCTACAGTGTGCGCTTTGGTGGGTTCTAGCAGACGTGTGCAGCTGTCAGAGTGACGGTCCAGAACACTCAGTGTCCCCGGGTCCCACACCCCTGGCCACCACTGCCCTTCTCCCCAGCACGGTTGTTTTGTGCTTGCTGGGATTCGTGCCCGCAGGAGCACAGACTCACGTGGGCTCTGCCCTGTCACGGCACGGGTGCTCTGGGGTCCGTCCCGGTTGTGTGTTCTGTACGCGGTTCCTTGTCCTGGCTGAGCTGGCGCCCCTTCCGCAGACAAGACCGTTTGCTTAGCTGCCTGCCGCTGGGCGCTCGGGTTGTCTCCCACAGCCATGCCGTGAGCCGTCCCGGACCGGTCTTCGTCTGTCCCGCAGAGGCGGGAGACCTTCTGGGGCGCACAGGTGGTGCACGCCTGAGCTGGGAGGACTGTGTTGGTCCGGAAGTGCCTGTCCCGTCCGCTCCGCCGGCAGCGCTCAGCCTCTCTTTTGGTGACGTCCTGCTCATTGGTCACTGTCTTCCGAGGACTGCCCTGTCAGCAGCTGGCCTTTGTACGTGGGACACTGAGGTCCTGCTCCTGCTGCTTTCCAGAACTTTCTGGGCTGGCGTATGTATGTCATGTGAGCTCCTGGGGGGCCAGGGTCAGGCAGGCAGTGATCCAGGGTGGGCACGAGCACCCGTCTGTCTCTGTGTCCTTCTCGAGCTGGCAGCTGTGCACGTGGCGGAGCCGGGAGGCGAGGAGAGGAGGTCTGACACCAGCCGTTTCCCTGCATGTGCTTTTCCATTCCCTGAAACTGCTCTTTGCACCCCTTTTTGGACGTGGATCCGTCACCAGTGGAAACCCTTGAGCCAACCAGGAGCCTGGTTGCCGGGCCCCTGAGCTTTGCCCAGACATCAGAGCTCCTCCGGTGTTTAGGAAATTGTGTTGCTTGTGCCAGGCGCGGCGACAGAGGGTGAGGTTAGCATGTAGTGACCTTCACTCAGCCAGAAGGCCATCAGGAGCACGTCTGGTGCCAGAGCTGTGTCCACCATCGGACTCTATCTGCAGGTTGTGTAAAGAGCTTCCTGGGAAGATGCAAGATGAGTCACAGCCACTCAAACAGTTCACAGGAGAAGTGAGGAAGGTCCTCGCCGTGCTCCGGGTGCTAGGACATGGCCACTCACAAATCGGGACACCCTGCTTTCCCGACGTGGGTCCCGGTGTGGCCGCGGGGCACGTGACCAGTAAGCCAGGTGCCAGGCTGCGTGTGCTAGTGGAGAGGAAGAGCAGTGGGGGCTGAGTGTGCTGGTGCGGGGAGGCGTCTCTCGGGGCTGGCGAGTGAGAACCCGACAGGTCAGGAGAAAGAGTCGAGGGACGGCAGGTGGGCCATAGCCCCGAGGTGGCCGCGAGCTCCTGCTCTCACAGTGTGTTCGGGGCTGGCGTGGCCCGGCAGTGCAGGGGGCACGGGCTCTGGAGGTGAGGGGATGAGCCTTAGGAAGAAAGTACGGTTGCCGAGTGGTCCGATGCAGGCACACGCGCACACACACGTGTACCCATCTACATGTGCACACAGCTACACGCACGCACACTCACACGACTCACACGCACTCGTATGCACACTCGGCTGCATACACTCACGTTCGTACACACTACACGCACCACTCATGCACTCTCGCACACACACACACACAGCCCATGCGCAGGCACAGTCACAAGTGCACACACCTGTGCACGCATACGCAAAAGTATACACACACTCGGCTTTGCAACGTGTGGTCCCTGGAGGAGGCCGTGTGCGGGCCAGACGGTCCAGATGCTCGGCTCAGGCAGGGAGAAGCAGTGGGCGTGGGGCTGGACTGGCGGCTGGACAGCTTTCTCGGTCCGCTCGCCTGGGGCTCTGCGGAAACACTTTTGCTTTGGTGCACCTGGCGTCTGCCCTGTGTGTCTTTAAGGGGTTTGTGTGGCTCTTCGTCGTCGTCAGTTTTCTGGACGCGAAAGGGCTATGAGAGTGTCTGCTCTGGTCACCTGGCTGGGCGAGGAGGGCCTGCTGAGATCACGCACGTGGGCCGCCGTCTGGAGAGTTCCGGCATGGGGGCGTTCCGCTGCTTTGCCAGGGCTCCATCTGCGAGCCAGCACTGGGCCCGCTGATCTGGGGATAAAACAACCATCGTCCTGTCTCCGGCCTTCGGGCCCCTGGGGAGGTTTGGGCGTTCCAGCTTGACTGTTCGTGCCGGGAAGGCTCTCTCCGCGATGCCGGCGCCCAAACTGAAGAGCGCGTCTGCCGTATTTACTGAGAAGGCGGCAGGGCCCCAGGTCTGCGGCCGCGGGAGAGGATGTCCGAGGAGCCGCTCTCCGGGGCCGGCTCTTCTCAGAATCCTGCTCCCTCCTGCCGGCCTGGTCTGTGCTCTGGGGGACGCTGGGGAGGAGCCCGCACTGCTGACCTGCTCGCGGGCACCTCTCTGTGCCGTGGTGTCTGCCTCTGGCTGCCGACGGTGGGATCCACCTGCTTTGAAGGCCTCTGTGGTCCTTAGAACCGAGGTCCAGGGCAGGACGTTTGTTTTCTTAAGTTCTCAGCTCTGCTCTCTGCCTGGGAGGTGCCACCTTCCCTACAGGCTCTCTGAGGACCAGGAGGGAGAGCCGCCGGTCCCAAAGGTCTGCTCAGCAGGCGCTTCCTTCTTGTGGAGCCCAGGTCGGCAGCAGCCCGTTCTGGATTTCTTCCTGAGAGCGCTCCCTCCAGGCACGAGGTGTGTGAGGAATGGCTGCGACACGCTGGCCAGGTCCTCGCCGGCCAGGCTCTCGGGCGCCGCCTCTGCTCACCCGGGTGCGGCACTCACTTGGGAGCAGAGAGCGGTGGGACAGCAGGGAGGCAGCTCTGGTGGCTCGAGACCCCCGGCCGGGGTGGCCTGAGCTGTCTGGGCCTAAGGAGGTACGTGGGGCACGGGCTCTGCACTAGGGGGTCAGGCCACCCGTGGAGGGGCTCGGCCGCCTTTGGAACCCCGCAGTGCTGGGCATGTCGAGGCGCTGCTGGCCAAGCACGCTGTCGAGCTCTGGGGACATCGCTCAGCCGGTCAGTGCCCGGATGGGCCTGGGGTGGGGGCTGCTGCCTCCCCGTCTTCAGGGTGAGACGGGGCTCTTGTCAGGGCCGCTGGACCAAGCTGAAGGTTCAGTTCTCCGCACAGTGACAGATGTCACCCGAGGTGACAGTGCAAGCATCGGTGGTCACCCAGGGCCTCTGGGCAGCTCCGTAGCAGCAGGGGGCAGCGCTGTTAGCTGAGCCCTGCACGTGCCTCCGCTCCGTCCAGAACAGCCCCTGTCCCCTGCCTCTCGTCCTGTCGCCGTGACCCGGCCGCCTGCCCGCCCAGCCCACACAAGTCAGTCCTCTGCCCACGGCTCTTCCACCCTCCAGGGGTTCCCATGTGCCTCAGGCACAGTCCAGGCCTCAGCCTCACTGCCCGGCTCTTCCGTGCTCTCCACACGGCGCTCCTGGGGGTGGGGCCTCTCCTCCGCACGCTCCTTTCCGGCGTCTGCACGGGCTGTTCCTGCACAGATGCTTCTTTCCCTGGCCCTCCCGAGCCCTCCTCCGTCAGCCCTCACACACCCGGACCCCCCCCCCCCCGGGCATGCTGGCGTCGACGCGCATGTGTTCAGAGCCCCACTGGGCGCGGGTGCTGCTTTGCTGAGTGAGTGTCGGGCCCGGATGCAGGGAGCCTGTGCACGTGGGCCGTGCCCCCCTGACACCTACCACCTGGAAGCCGTGCACGCTCCTCGGACAGGCTCCTTGAGGAGGTGGTCCCGCTTCCCGGGGAGCAGTACTCTGGCCTGACACTGCGTAGCAAGTGTGTGGGAGCCGGGGACCCCAGCATGCCTGGGGCCTCCCAGTCACACGCTGCTCGGCCTTCAGGCGCCCTCAGCCTGGCCACGTGTCCACTGCCTGTGGTAGGTGTTGGCTCGTGGAGAGCACGTCAGGAGTGTTCACACCTCAAGGCCAGATGTCCCCAGGACCTTACAGGTCATGTTGGGGCTGGGGCTGAAGCCATTGGCCCCACACTGGCAAGTAGCACCCATGCCTTCCCGTCCAAGTCGCTGTGCAGTCTGAGGGGTGTGCGGACGGGCCCCTGGGAGGCCGCCGCTTGCTCCCAGACCCCCCGGGGCTGGATGTCAGGCCCTCCTGCCTCTGGTGGTCACCCAAGGCTCCCGGCTGTGGCAGTCCAGCAAAGGACAGGCTTTCATGGTGGCCAGCAGGGCCTCAGCCAGGTGGCAAGCAGAATGCACATGCGTGTGTCTGTGTGCAGGGGGTGGATTGGGGTTCCCGGTGGCAGGCAGCAGAGCCCGGGTGGGGTGCGGGTCTCCTCCGGGATGACCGCGTCAGAAAGACCTATTTTTGTCCTCACCTCCTTGGCCCGCCTCTCCACACGCACTGTGTGCCCCCGCCGCGCCAGCCGCACCCCGCAGGCTCGGCAGAGCGCCCAGGAGGCAGCACGCGTCCCAGCTCCCCGAGCCCGCATGTCCCGGGAGCCAGGAGAGCCGCCACGCCCTGCGGGCCAGCCCAGCCCAGCCCGGCCCGGCACAGACTGGTGCTCCGGGCACACGCCCCCCCAGCACCCGCCCGCCCCCTGGTGTCCACCGCATCTGCAGACAGTCCCTGTTCTGTGGTGGCCACCCCGTGTGCCCCATCACAGAGGGAGCCGTGCGTGTGCACAGGCACCGGCTGGGGTCCAGCTGCCATGCCAGGGGACATCTGCGTGCCGCAGGCTCGGCGTGGCAGTGCACTTGGGGCACCTGGGCCCCATCGCCCCTGGTCCTGGTGAGACACTGGGGGCAGAAGCCACCTGCAGGAGCCAGGAGAGGAGCCGGGCTCCTGGGCGAGCACTCGGTGGAGGCAGGAGCAGCTGTGCTGGCAGGGCTGGGGCTGGGGCTGCGTCCAGGTCCCAGAGCCTGAGCTGGAGCAGGCGTCACAGGCCCTGACACCGCCTGGCGCTGGGCCCGCTGCTGTCTTTGGCTGGAGTCCGCTGACTTTGATGTTCCCTGAGGACCCTGGCCCGGGCAGGCGCCGTGGCCCACGGGTGCCCTGCCACCATCCGCTCTCTCCTGGGTCGGAGGGTGTTTTAGGGGATGTGGCCCCTTTCACACAGGTCTGTGGGTTTTGTGCTGTCACCCAGCCCTTGTGTGGGCGAGTGAGCGCCGGGGCAGCAGCGTGGGACAGAGAAGACAGACTGGAGGGCACAGGGCGGAGGGTGGGAGACCGTCGGCCGCTGCGGTCCTGCGGTGAGCGAGGGGAGCGTCCCCGCCGACGCGCTGTGGATGGCATCGAGGACCTGCTGGGGACGGATGTGGGGCGGGGGGGGGGGCGGGGAGCGCGGAGCGTGCGTCTCTGGAGGACCCAGGAGAGGCCGCATTGGAGGCGCAAGGCTGGGTTTAAGGTGGCCGTTGGGATGGGTTGAGTGAGGACGTGTGATGGGCGTCGCCGGCGTCTGCCGTGCGTGACGCCCACAGGCTGCGCACGGGACGGGGCCGGTCCTGTACGTGTACACGTGTGTGCCCCACTGCACGGAGCCCTCTCCACAGTCCAGGAAGTGAACGTCCCCATCACCCGCTTCCAGGTGACCCCGGCCAGCTCCTCTCCGTATGGATCAGTGATGTTTTCCGGCCACTCATGTAGCGAAATCCCCTCAGCGCGGGTCTGCGGTCGCACCCTGCTGTGTATGTCGGAGGTCGTTCCCGCGTGTCCTCCGGTGGGACTCTGCGCCCCGGGCAGGCCTCTGCTGGCCCATCTGTCCCCCGGCCGGGGGCCGTGAGGGCGGCTTCCCCACGTTGGCTGATGCGGACGAAGCTGCGGAACGTGTGTGTGTGCAGGGGTGCGCAGACACGCTTTCTCCTCAGCGCAGCGCCTGGGCTGGACGACACGTGTGTGTTTACATGTGTCGGTCGTGCCGTGCGGCAGTGCGCCCGCCGTACCGGTGCCGGCTGCAAGCGGGAGCCCTGGAGTCCGCCCCTCGTCAGCCCGGGCGCGCGGGCTCTGCCGTCGCCCTCGTAAGGGAGCGAGGCCGTTGGTTCGTGAGGTCTCATGTCGCCTTTCCTCGGGGCCTGGCAGCCACCAGCGCCTTTTTTGTGCGGACTGCTCTGCAGTGAGGAGGGTCTGCTCGGGCCGTTTGCCTGTTTTCTATGGGATTCGGTCTCGTTCAGTCATGGGGGCATCACACCTTCCGGATGCAAGTCCCTTGTCGGACACGCTGTCGGAGGGTGTCCCACGAGCACCAGCCGGCCGGGCGGCGCGGGCTCACGGGGTGGGGGCTGCCTCTCGCTTCAGCTCCCCCTGGTTCCATCTGGGGAAGCCCCGTGTGCCGTGTCTTCGGGTCCCTTCATCCGTGCTCCTGCTGCCTTCGCCGGGCTGTCGCCCCACCCCAAGCGCTTTTCGTCGCAAAGCGCTGTAGATTGTGCGTCCGGAAGGTCAATGTGGGTCTGAAAGTCTTCCCTGTGTCTCCCTGACGTGCTCAGTGTCCCCTGCGGGGTCTGGAGCGGGTGGGGGCACCGCTGCGCTGACCTGCTCCTGTTGTCCGGCCGCGCTGGGGTCCTTTTCGGTTGGTTGCTTCACTCTGGCTCGCACTCTCCTCCCGTGAAGGCGCGGTTCCGGCTGGACGCGGCGGCGTGTCAGCTCCGCCTTCGCTGGTGCTGCGTGGTTTTGGACGCTTGTAGCTGCTCTCGGGCGTGTTCCGTGCACTGGCTGTGGAAGTGGCTGCTCCTCTTGGGTTCTCGTCTGTGTGGTTGGTCCCCGGGGCTGCGGCGCGGCTCCGCGTGGAGCTGGTTCTTCTCGCTACAGTGCAGACCTTCTCGAGCATCACACGGGGCGCCTTGGTTCTCGGTTTTCCACTCTGGCTAGTGGCAGAGAGGTTCTTCCCGCGCCACATGCGCCTCGAGGCCTGTGCCTCTTCCCCTTCCAGGTGGTTCGTCCCCCACGCGCATCCCGGCCAGTGCTTGGCCAAGGACCCCCTGAGGCCCACAGCACACCCGCGCAGCTCTCTTCTTAGGGTGCCCTGCGCCTCCGCCTCTGGCCTCCCCGGCTTCCTGGCGGAGACTGGTCGGTTCAGGGCCCCGCTGGGCTTCTCCCCGTGGTGCGGACTGACCTTGTGTGCTCCTGCCCAGGCTCGCTGTGCTTTGCTGTCTGGCGTCTCGGGTCCTGAAAGCTGTCCCAGGTGTTATTCAATGTCTTGTTTTCAGCAGGAGGTAAAATTCGGTCCCTGTTACTGCACCTTGACCAGGGTGAAAGCCCCGACTGGAAGTTCTGTTTTGAACTTCTTCTGTGCACGCTTCTCTGACACTTCGCAAAGCCAAGCGAGGTTTGAAATTGCTCTGATTTCCCCCGGCTCGCTTTCTGCGGTGTGTGATCGCGGTGGCCCGTTTGTTGGCAGAGAAGGGCAGCCCTAACGTCGGGCAAGCCCTGCTTCTGCTCGCTCCTTCGGTGTGACGTGTGTAGGGGTGGGGTGCACGCTGCCTGCCCCCGCGGCCCCACGGAGCTTCCATCCACACGCCCCCGGCCAGCCGCTGACACAGTACCAGGCCTGGCGGGACGGTGGGGCTCCAGCCTGCCACAGTGCAGGGCCAGCGGCAGAGCACTCGTGAGGAGAAGACCCGCGACACACCGGGTGAGAGGGACAGCTCCCGAGGACGCCTGTCTCCCTCGTGCCTCCTCTGGGGGAGTGGAAGTCCTTCCCCAGGCCCAGCAGAGGCGGGCCTGGGTGTGAGGAGACGGGACACGGTCTCAGCAGCAGAGCACTCCCGCCCCCGGTAGTTCTGGAGAAGTCCCGACACGTCCTCGTTCGTAGACTTCGCTCTGAAGGTACACGTGTGCCCCGCCAAGCCCTCCTTTCGTGTGTTGTGAAAGCCCGTGGTGCCTGGAGGAGCCCGGGGGCACCCTCACCCTGGGGCGCGCCTGTGTGTCCCAGGTCCCCTCGGAAGGCCCGCGTGCAGAGCCAGAGCCCTTGCCGTCCGGAGGAGGACACGCTTGCCGTCACTGGGGACGAGAGCGTGGCGCTCCGGACCTGGCTGAGCCCTGCCTCGGTTGGGTAGCCGGGGTGTCCTGGGGGCCTGACTCTGCTGCGCCCAGGTCACACTCACACGGGCTCTGCGACACCGCGTGTGGCACCATACGTGTCGTCATGCCTTTGCCGCGTTAGCCGCTCCAGGGCGGCCCCGTGCCCTGAGCAAGGGCGCTGCCCAGGACGCCGCAAGCCCACGTGTCCGAGGCGGGCCTGGGTCGGCGCTGCCGGCAGAATTCGCGTCCAGACACGGGCTATGTGGTTAAGGGCGAGGTTTCAGTGGACCCAGGGGCCCTGGGCTCGCTCTCTGCGTGCACACCCAGTGTGGCCCTAATCTGCCTGTCCTCCCCCCCATCATCGGAGCTACTCGGAAGCCGACTCTGGGTGCCCTGACAGGATAGGGCCGCTTCTCCCTGAGCAGAGCGCGGCTCGCAGGTCGAAGCAGGCCTTGCCACGACATCACACAGCCGGGCAGCATCCGTGTTTCTCTAGCTCCTTCCGACGCCTTTCACCGCTTGGACGCAAGGAGGTCCACGTGTTGTAGTTCGCTGACGGGCCTTATGATTCGCTCTTGTAGCTTTGTATTTTGAAATGATCATGAACTCACAAGAAAGTGCCCCAGAGAAGCCGGCGTCCCATTCGGCCAGCCCTTGAGTGGTGACACTGTGGGCAGCTGCGTTGTCAGAGGGTGGCGTTGGCACAGCACTGTTCCCTCAGTTGCAGACTTGACTCAGCGAGTCCCTCAGTCCGCACGTCCTGCCCTTCTCTTCTCCCGCTGTGGCCCCCCTGAGGACAGCCGGCAGCTTCTGTGCTGTTCCCGCCATGCCGGCGACACAGTGCAGCACATTCCCCCGTGTGTCCTGTCCGTCGTCGGCTGTCCCGGGACACAAGCTGGACGGAGTTCTAATCCGGGGAGCAAGACTCCTCGCGGGGGGCGGTGTCTCTCCAGCGGGAGGCTTGTGCTCTCAGGCGGTCTGTGACCTGCTTGGGGACTCTTGACCACTGCCCAGAATCGCTCCTTTGTTAGGCGTTACAAAGGCCACACGGCAGCCTCCTGTCCCCGGTGGTCGACGGAGTAGTCGCGGAAGGAAAACCTGCCCCTTTCCAACTAGCCGGGCCTCTGGAGGAGCAGGACACGTGCTGCCTCTGTCCTTTCATTGGCCGACCTTCAGAATTCCGATGCGGACTTGCTTCTGCGCCACCTTGGCGTCCAGGGGTGAACATGAAGTGTTTGTGTGGGAAGTAGCGTTGCATCGGGACTCACCACCGCTGTGTTTCAAGCCATGGGGTTGTTGTCCTTCCCGAGGTCATCAATCGCCCCGCCCTTGGCCAGGGAATGTCTCCAAGCTAGCTCGGAGTCGGTGATGCTGACCTTCCCGGCCACACACAGCGTTGCGTCCTTTCCCCAGAGAGCAGGGTGCACCCCTGGAACCCAAACTCCAGAGCCCGCCTGGCTAGCGCAGGGGCCGCGACGTGTGGAGGCCGCAGCCTGCACGTCAGGCGTGCTCTCCACTTCTGAGCTGGCCGTGTTTCCTTGGCCTTCTCAGTGGACAGACGTAGAAAAGGTGTGAGTGTGGAGAAGCCAGGAGATCTTCCGGGGGTTTCAGGACCTCCCCTTCATCTGCATCTCCACGCCGTAGAGCTTGTTCTCGGCCGTACCCACCCCCATGCCCATCCCACACCAACTGTACCCACAAGAGGAGCACAGGGAACGGGAGCCCCGCGTGTGGGAGGGCGTGCAGGCTGGACCCTGCACCCCGCACGGTCAGCGGAATGGAAGCCGGGCAGCTGCTGTGGAAGACGTCGTGGCGGTTCCTGCAGAAATTGAGAATGGAATGACCGTGTGATCGGGCCGTTCCTCTTCTAGTTATGCACCCAGAGAACCGAAAGCAGGGATGCGTGTGGACGCTTGTACGCCCGCGTTCACAGCCGCTGACCCACGGGAGCAGCCCCCACGTCCATCGACGGACATGTGGGTACACGTGGTCCATCCACAACACCAGCCTGTCCCTCGGTCCCACGGAGGGACACACAGACACCTGCCACAGCTGATGGACTTGGGGGACGTGATGCGGAGTGAAACAGGCCAGACACAGAGGGACAAATACTGCAGGATCCCACCCAGATGGGGTCCCTGGAGTCTCCGGATTCGCAGGGACAGAGAGTGGACGGTGGTGCCAGGGGCCAGGGGAGGGAGGGGGTCGGTGTCTCAGGGGGACAGAGAGTAGATGATGGGGCCTGGGGAAGGGCTGGGGGGTGGTATTTCATGAGGACAAAGTTTCTGTTTGGGAAGATGGGAAGTTCTGGAGACCCTTGGTAAGGATGGCTTCACAACATGCTTAATGCATCTGATCTGGTGAAGATGGTACATTTATGTGCATTTTTGCTATGATAAAAAAGAAGACTGTTTAGAAATGTTGATCTTTTAAATACAAAACGGATGAAAGACGTAAACGTGGACAGGAAACCGTCACAATCCTAGCAGGACCGCCCCAGCACCCTCCCTCCGTGACCTCTTGGTCGCGAGCCGCTTCTTGCTGGACGAGTCCCCGGAGGCCAGGGAAACAGAAGCAAAAATGAACTACCGGGACGTCAGGATGCAGAGCTTCTGCGCAGCAGAGGAGAGTGGCCAGGACCACAGGGGTCTACCGAGCGGGAGACGTGTCTGCAAGTGACGCACCCGGTAAAGGGTCCGTGTCCACAACCTGTAAAGAACTCCCCAAACTCAGCCCTCAAACAGCAGACAATGCAGTTAAGAAATGGGCAGGAGACACGAACACTTTCCCAAGAAGACCCCCGACGGCCCACAGAGACGGAAAAGATGCTCAACCTCACTCAGCGTCGGAAAACGCATCGAAACCGCGGCGAGACGCCACGTGGCACCTGTCAGAACGGCCGGAGCGAGTCGGGAAACGCCAGGTGTCGGCGAGGACGCGGACAAAGGGGAGCCTCGTCCCTGCGGGCGGGACGCGAGCTGGGGCAGCCCCACGGGGACGCGGCGGGGAGGGGCCTCGGGGCGGGGACATGGAGCTGCCGCCGCCCCAGCGGTCACGGGCTGGGGACTCCCCCGAAGGATACAGAGAGAAGCCGTGAGGGGCCCCGCGCGCCCCAGCGTTCCCAGCAGCGCTGTCGACAGCAGCCGGACAAGGGAGACGGTCCACGTCCGTCTCCGCGGACGAGTGGGTACAGACGGGGTATGTCCGTATGTGCGGGGCATCCCTCGGCCGTCAGAAAGCACGACCGCTCGCCGTTCGTGGTGATGTGCGTGGAGCCCGAGAGGCTTTTTAAATGAAGATTTTACTTGCTGATTGATCGATCGATTGATCGGTCTGAGACAGGAGGCGCACGGCCGTGAGCGGGGGCAGGAGCGGAGGGAGAGGGACGAGCGGACTCCGAGCCGAGCACAGCGCCCGAACCGGGGCTCGATGGAGCCCGAGGGTGTGCTCCGTGGAAGGACGTCGCCGGAGAGAGCCCGCGATCGTGTGAGCTCGCTCGTGCGGAGCGCGAGGAGCGGGACAGATGAGCTTAGGGCACGGGAGAGGGACAGGAGGCGGCCGAGCGTGGGAGACTCTCCGTGAGGCGGATGGAGGCGGCGGGGGCCGGGCTGGCTGCGGTGGGCGTCCAGGAGGGCACCGGCTGCGCCGAGCACTGGCTGTTGCCGGTGCGGAATCCCCGAATTCCACGCCGGAACCCGGCACTGCGCTGTATGCCTGCAAACGAGAATTTAAATAAAAATTAGGAAGAAAAGATAAATTGTAATTTCTAAGTGTTGATATTTTTCTGCAGGTAGCTTCGTGTAGCCCCCAGTCCCACTGTCTTCACGAGAGACGTGTTAACTTAGGCCAGAGCGTCTTCCCGTTCCCCTTCCTCGTACACCGGACTCGGAGTGCTGCTGTGGTGTCGTCGGCTCTGTGGACGTCCTCAGCGCCGTTGGCTGTGGCAGAACCGCCTGGAGAGCTTGTTGACCCACGTGCCGGCTTCAGTGCAGAGTGCGCAGGCTGGTGGGGCTGGGGGTCCTGAGAGCTGGCATTTCAGGCAGCTTCCAGATGCTGCTGCTAGTCTGGGGGCGCTTGGGAAGCCTCCATGGGCCTGAGCTCCTTGTGTACACCACAGCAGGCCTGTTCACCCCCACACGGTCAGCAGGTGCGGCCGGGCGATGGGGAGGGCGGGGGGCTGCCTGGCCTCAGCCCGTGTCTCCAGATAGTACCCAGTGTTCCCTAGGACAGTATCGCTCCCAGCTGAGAACTTCCACTTGAAAGACACTTTGGGTGGGTCTGGGGTCTTCGGCTCACCTTTTCTCTCCTTTTCTCTTTGAGCAAACTTGGCCGACCTCGCTCAGGCCACCAGCCAGCACAGGACATCATGGATGGGCTGCGTAGACAGCACCCTTAGTCTCATGGGGTCCTGGCTGCTTTAGGTGTTGGGGGTCTGGGGGCGGAGATCAGTTTCTCTACTTCAAGGTCACCCATCCCATTGTGGGGCCCACCCCATGGCCTCACTGCCCCTCATCACCTCCCAGAGGCTCCGAGTCCAGACAGCAGCCCCAGCAGGTAGGAACGGTTGGCCACACGCATTCCGTCTGTAACAGTGGCTCCTCATGGAAAGTGTTCGGAGTCTGATGAAAATACAGCTTCCCCCGCAGCTAGCCGTCTTGTGCAGGGAGTTGTCCGTGTCCCAAGTGCACTGGTGGACGGTGAGTCCCCCGTGGGCAGCTGTGCCTTCGTGTGCGCCCGTTCCCTGTGCCGTGTCGTTGTCTTCAGGTCATCTGTGGCTTTCGCTAAAATGCCTGCTCTTCCCTTCTTAAAAAACTTCGTCTTTTCAAATTGGCAGATAGTTTCCAGACAGATGTCAAGTGTGCCGTTAGCTGAGTCTTGAGAGATGCGAGCACCCTGTGCTTCAGCCCCCAGCCCGGAACATTCTGTCCTCCCGGTGTCCCTGCCGCCCCCTCCTGAGAGGGATTGACTTCGGCGAAGGTCAGCTGCACCTTTTGTAGAGCTTCGTATGCATGGAGCCGTCTTCTTGCTGGCACTTCCCTCACCTGGTGTCTGAGGTTGAGCGCGGGGTGCGTCTCACTGGATACGTCCGGCGTCTGGGGGCAGAGCCGTGTCTGTGGGATGAACACCCCGGAATCCGTCGGCTCCTCTGGCGGTGGACTCCGCGCTTGTTCACAGCATCTGGCTGCCGTGGTGGCGCCGCCGTGAGCGTCCTGGGGCGCCCTCGTGAGCACACTTCGTTGCCGTTGGCTGAGTGCTCGGGCTTGGGCCCGCCGGTCCGGAGCGGATGGCAGGTTCCGCTCTAGGGCCAGCTGCCAGCGGTGCTCTTGGGCGGCTGTGCCGGGTCCTGCTCCTGGCCGCAGCTTGGCAGCATGTGTCTGCCCTGCCTTCTCACCCGCGCTCAGGGCTGGGTGTGTCTGATGTCAGCCAGTCTTGTCAGGGGTGGATCACCTGCACTTCGCCGCCGACCCGCAGTTCCTCATGTTTGTCTGCTAGTCTGGTAGCTTCTGTGGTGACGTGTGCCGGGCTTTGCCCCTTGGGGCTTGTGCGCACAACCCCGAGATCAAGAACCTGAGCTGAGATCAAGAGTCGGACGCGTAACCCACAGAGCCACCAGGCGCCCCTTAACTTGCGACGTCATTGTTGCTGTTGGTGGTTGCCCTTTTCCCGTTCAGAAGGTTCCCTTCTAGTCCGTCCTGCTGGGAGCGTAAGCGCACGTTTTGCCATGTCCTGTCGAGTCAGCTCTTCCTCCTTTAGTCTGGAAATGTGGTGGGTTCTATTCCCTGGTCCTCACGTGCCAGCTGAGCTCAGACTCCAGACACGGAGCTTTCCTGGTTATGATGCTCCTTGATACGTCGCTGCGTTGGTTCTGCCAGTGGTTTTTTTTCTGTTTTCATTTATTTATTTGATCACAAGTAGGCAGAGAGGCAGGTGGGGCGGGGGGAAGCAGGCTCCTGCTGAGCAGAGAGCCCGATGCAGGGCTCGATCCCAGGACCCTGGGACCATGACCTGAGCCGAAGGCAGAGGCTGAGTGCTCGGGCTCAGGCACTGAGCCCCCCAGGCGCCTGCTAGTATTTTCTGAGGGAGTTTTACCCGTGTTCCTGCGGGACAGTCTGTAACTGATCTCACCTCGTGCTGTTCTTCCTCAGCCGCTCTGACCGGCTGCGCGCTGTTTCCTCGTCTGTCTCCTGACAACGTGTGCGCAAGAATGGTTCTCTCCCTGTCTTTGTCCAGGTGGTGGGGGGGGAGAGGCAGAGGGAGACCCTCAAGCAGACTCCCCACTGAGTGCAGAGCCCGACACGGGACTCGATCCCACGACCCCGAGGTCGGGACCTGAGCCGAAACCAAGAGTCCGCGGACGGAGCCCCCCAGGTGCCCCCAGTACTGCTCCTCTGTGTATTTGGTAGAATTCACTCACAAAGCCGCCTGCTTCTGGCATTTCCTTGTAGAAAGGTTTTTAATGATAAATTCGGCCTTCCTATTTGTTCTTTTGTCCATTTGGGGAACTTACGTTTGTACAAGAGTTTGTGTGTGTCATTTCCGCCCACACTCGGTGGTCCCCGCCCGCGGGCCCCTGGATCGTCGCGTGGCCTAAAGGCCTTGCCGCGTGCCGCGGCGCTCTTGCGTCAGGTCTGTTGCTCAGGCTCTCGTTTCTCCCGGTTATGGTAACGTTCGTTGCTGCTTTGTGTGCCTGTGCGCGTGCGTGGGTGCGCACGCGTGTCAGATGGGTGGCGGCAAGTGTGGCCGGAGCTCCGGCTGTTCACCCTTCCTTGCAGAGTGCCGTGCCGCTCCGGCCTGCGGCTGCTCTGCGGCTGGCTCAGCAGGGCCCTTGGAGGCTGGGTGAGGCCTAGCGAGGGCAGCTCGGGGGAGACCTTCCTCCGGGCTGCCACAGCCCTGCTCCTCACGCGGCTTCCAGGGCAGCGGGCGGGCGCCTCTGTGGATGCCCTCCGTGTCTGCTCTGGGGGCGGCAGGGCCTGCCGTTGCCTGTAGCTGCTCTTTGCCAGGCCCTGTGGAGGGGCCTGCGTGCCCTCGTCGGAGTGGTCGGTCAGAGGCTTAACTGGCTCCGTCCTTCTTTCTGGAGGCTCTTCTCCGGGCCGGCGGGCCAGTAGCCCAGCTGTCCGGTACGCGGCCCTGCATGTCCCAGCAGCCCCAGCTCTGACCCTGGCCTCTGTCCAAGGCCGCGGGGCCTGCATGGGCTCCGCCTTCCCGCACCCCAGCCTCCGGCACACGGTGGCTCTCTGCTCACCCTCGGGTCGCCTGCTCTCAGGCACCGTCCCGAGCCACCAGCGTGCTGTCCAGCATCTGACGCCCACTGCTTTGTGATTCACCCAGTTTGTAGCTGCTGGTGATGGAGGGGTCCTCCCGGGACCCGCCGCCCTGCCATCACGCACCCGAATGTCTCCTCATTCCTTTTTGATCCAAAAAACTCCTTCTTTCTCTCTTGTGTTCCTTGCCACGTTGGCTTTGTGTCCCTTCCAACTGCGCCTGCATTTCAGGGGCTCATTTCTGGTTCCGCCTCGAGCTCTTCGCCCCTCTCTTCCGATCTTAAGTTACTTGACTGCTGAGACGGCCTCACTTGTGCGCGTCTTTCCGGGCTGTTTCGACGGTCGGGGGCTGCTCATCCTGTCTTGTCTTCTGTGTCGTTGGACTCAGCCACAGAGCCCTTCCCACGTGCTGCTCAGTGAAGCCTGCGCTTTCCCGCGCCACTCGTCAGGGTGCCGGGCCCGTTGGCCTTCCTGCCTGACCGTGTGGCGCTCCCTCTGCCGTGACTGGTTTTGGCGAAGTGATTCAGACCCTGTGTCTCCTCAGAGGTGTCTCTGTTGGAGGGGGAGGCCCTAGACAGGCCAGGGGACGGCGGCAGGAGTGACCCGCGGGTAATGGGTCTGTCGGGGGCGTCAGGATGAGCGTGTGCACACCGTGCTGTGGCGGCAGGTGAGCACACACGCGTCTCCCTGCTGTCTGGGGACCAGGGAGGGGACCGCCCGGCAGCCGGCTGTCAGCTTCTCATCTTCTGCAGTAGAAGGGGCCAGGGCTCCCTGGAGAACTGGCTGGTTCTGATCGCAGGGCGGGCCGTGGAACACGGTGAGCCCGCACAACCTGCTGCTGCTCCGCTGCGGCCCTGCAGGCTGGTCCTCCCCTCCCGGGGGACTCCGTCTCGCCAGGGCAGGTGTGGCCCTCCCATTAGTGGGTCTGCCCCGGGCCGGCAGCGAGTGAAGGGGGTGCCTGAGGTCATGCAGACTCCCAGGCTGGCCCTGGGGACAGTGTCCTGCCGGGACAGAAGGAGCCTCTCTTGTCCTGCCTCCCCGGTGACTGGAGCGCTGTTGCTGGTGTCTTCGGCTGTGCCGGGCAGAGGCTGCCTTTTGCTGTGACACGTTGATCTGTCCTTTCCGTGGCTTTGGGGGCCCTTGCAGAGTTGGGTTGAACTTGGACAGATGAGAAGGTCAGCAGGGCCCTTTGTGGGACGTGGCCTTTTGGGGTGGGGGGAGGGCAGAGCCAAGCTGGGCGTACGGGCGCAGGAGCCCGGCGGACTTCGGCCGTGCTCTGTGCTGGGTGCGGCTTCTCAGAGGAGCCCGTGGGGCCGGGCCATCACTGTATGTGGTCAGATCTGAAGCCAGGGCCTGTGGTCAGAACTGAAGCCAGGGCTGAGCGGAGCGCCGTCCTCTTCCAGACGCGGGCCCTCCTGTGCCCTGCGGTCTCCCGGGTCGAGAACGGCTGCAAAGAAGGCCTTGGGCACTCGGCTTCTGGCAGCCCCACAGGACGGCGCTCTGGGCATTCTGTGGAGACCTGCCCTCCAGAAGTAGCCTCTGCCCAGTGCCCACTCACTGCCCCTCGGGACACCCCGGGAGCCGGCCAGCCTTGTCTTTCCAGGGCCTGTGAGTGTCAGTGGGCCGCGGGACCGGGCCTGTGCTCTGCAGGCGTGCGGCCAGCCTGTCTGTCTGCAGCCCGGCGTCCCGGCCCCGCCGCTGTCTTGTCTCAGCTCGGCTGGGGTCAGGCGAGGGGTGTGTGTCGGCCGCACGAGCTCCTGGGGCAGAGCTGCTGCCTGCCCTGTCAGAAGGGCCATGTGGTGCCACCCTGGGCCTCGCCGATGGGTCCTTCCCAGCCATCTCCTGGGCAGTGGCCTTCATCCCACATGGTGCCCGCAAGGCGCCACTTAGAAAAGGCCATTGAGACACTCCCTCATTTAAGTGGACTTGGCCAGCCCTCGCCTGTAGAAGGAGCAGCTGCTTGCCCCCCCCCGCCCCCCCGCCGTGTCCTCATTGGCTGGTGTCCTGGAGGGGAGGAGGAGGGAGGAGCGGGAGGAGGGACGCTGTCCAGCTGTCCGCCACCCTGGCTCCCACTTGCCGTGCCGGTCCCTGCGCTGCCCCAGCATGCTTGCAGATCCCAGCAGTCTCCCCACAGACCGAGCTGTGCTCAGCCAGCCCCCCAAAGCCGGACTCAGCTGCAAAATGGTGCTTCAGGCTGTTGGCAAAGTGCTCAGGTGAACGGGGCGGGGGCGGCGGGGGCGGTCGGGGGTCCCTAGTCCCAGCCCGGGCTCAGCCTGGGGAACAGTGGCTGTAATTGCGGGCGGCGTGTAGCCGCGGGGCGGGGCGGGGGAGCCCTGGGATTTGGACGGGAACTTTGTTTGGAGCCACGTTTTCCCTGAGTGCCGGCACGTCCCGTTGCTCCTGTCCTGTCGCTCGTGGCAGAGCTTGTGCTCCCGGAGGGGGTGCGGCCCTGCAGGCTCTGGGGGAGGACGAGGGGCCCGCCGGTGAGCCGGCTCCCTCCTTGTGGCTAACCATGTCTGTGACCACGGCAGTCCTGCCTTGCCCGCTCCCAGGCCTGCCAGACCAGCGTGGTGTCTGTCTGGTTGTCCCCAGATGGGATGACCGGAAACTGTCCCTGAGTAGCCTTGTCCAGAGACCTGACCATGGGACACAGCTGTCCGCTCTAGGGGCCGTTTCTGACAGCTTTTTAAATTGTTTTTTCTGACCTGTGGAGGGGTCTGGAGACACTCTCCAGTGCTGGTTCTGCGTCTGGGTGGAAGCTGCTTCGGGCGCTGGCAGACCGAGCGTGGCCTGCTGGTGGGAGTGTGTGGGGGTGGCAGGCAGCAGCAGGCCGGCCTGACCCTCAAAGGGGGCGGTCCTGTGCTGTGCCGGGGGGCTCGGAGGGGCTGCAGGACACCCGTGCTGACAGGAGCCCGTGCCGGAATGGGTCACGGTGTAGACTCAGACCCAGCTTCCTGCGGTACGAACCTCTTAGGTTGGCCTGAGAACAGCGGGTCATCATTTTTAAAATGGAAAGTGAATGTCTCTTGCTTTTCCAGTTCTGTCTTTAATTGTAATGAAGCTGAGCAGGCCTCTGGGTGACTGTCTGAGTGGGGAAGCCAAGCCCAGCTGGTGGTCGGCATAGGGTGACCGAGGCAGTCTAGAGCCTCCGACTGACTGTGGGCACCTCTGGTTTTCACTCTTCTCTTCCCCGGGATCCGTCCCCACAGCCGGTCACCTGCGTGCCACATGGGAGGACTCACAGTGACTTCCTAGTAGAAACCAGAGACCCCACCTGTTAGCCCTGAGCTGTCCTTCCGTAATGTTAGCTTGTGAGCTTTGGAACCGTGGGTGCCGGTGTGGGTGCGTGTCCTGTGCGCATGTGCACGGTGGGAGAGAGCGAATGCTGAAGCAGGCTCTGCAGAGGACAGAGGCAAGACTGAGCTGGCCGGGCGTCGGCGCGTCGCTGCAGGGGACGAGCCAGGCCACTCTCACCAGGGTGCCGAGAGGACTTCTCAGGGCGGGTGACGCTCCAGCCTGGTGCCAGAGGAAGAGTGGTCCTTCACCGATGGAGAAGTGAAAGTCTGAGGCTGGTGGCCACGCTGCGGCCCTGGCCGGGGGTCAGACGGGGCGCGCAGCACCCGATGGTGTGCACGTTGTGTCCACGGTGTCTGTGTACCTTTCTCAGTCTGCCTTGCCGTCCTCCGTCTCGACGGGTCTCGTTGTGTAGGGACACAAGGGCTTATGAAAGCTTGGCTGTTTGGGGGTGCTGACCGCCAGGCAGTTAACCCAAGATGAGAAATGACCTGCGCGCCCCTCTCCACAGCACCCGCTGGCCGTGGCCTGTGGGGATTTGATGGGGGTCCCATGGGGGGTGTCTTCCCAGCTTTTGGTTTCCGAGGCTGTGCAGCGGGAGGCAGTAGAGTGACACCAGGGCACTAGAGTGGCAAGGACGCGACACAGGCGGGCACCTCCACGTGTCCGAAGTGGTTTTCAGGCCCACTGCGTCGGAAACCTGGGGGTCGGGAGTGGTGCCAAGCCCTGGTGTTTTCACTCGGCCCGGGGCTGAGGGTGATGTCTGGTCCTGGTGGGGGCCCCGGGTGTGCCCTGACCGTCTGGGTGACAGGGCTGTCTAACGTCCCTACAGAGCCTGGACTTTGGGCCCGGCGGCCCCATGGGGAGCAGATGGGCCTGTGCACAGGACCCGGGGGAGCTCCTGCCCCACCCAACCTGCCACCCCAGACGGCCGCGCCGGTCGGGACCGGGCCTAGGCGCTCCCTCCTGTGTTAGCCTGATGTGGGGAGCGGCGGGCTGCGCCCAGGACCGTGGAGACCCTGCTCGTGCTCAGTCCTCAGACGCCCGCCCTGGGGGCCCCTCCTTTCCCAGGCTGCCGCCAGCACGGGCTCTGTTGCCCTGGAGCACTGTCTCTGGGGCCTTTGCGCACCATGCGTCCACCGTTCCTGCGTCCGCGCGCCCCTCCTCATCCTGCTCCCCCACCCCCGGGTCTCTGGTCTCCGTCCAGTGAGGCCGCCTCCAGACCGGCAGCGGCAGCGGCTGTGCGTCTCACCACCCACCTCCTCCCACGCGGCGTCTCGTGCTTCCCTTGACCTCCCACGCCTGCCCTGCCTCCTTTACAGCCAGACCCCGCTGTCCTGGGATGCCGGCGTCCCGGGGCACCGCAGGGGCAGCGGCGGGGCGGAGGGGGTTCTCCGGGTTCAGTGTGGCCCACCCCCCGCTGGGCGCAGTTGGCCCTGCTCTGTGCCTGGGGACCACCAGCCCCTTGCCCCACCATGGCCGAGACCTTGAGGAGGCATCCCATGTTCCAGACCTGGCAGTTACCGATTGCTCCTGGAGGGTGGGTCCGGGGCACCCCACATCTGCCGGTGGGGGCCGGCTCTCGGTGGGGAGCGTCAGCACGGGGCCCTCGAGTGTTCCCGGCGCTCCTGGCAGGTGCTTCTCTCCTGGTGTGTCTGCATCCCTAGGGGAGACCCCTGCTGTGGCTGTCGGGCGGCGTCACTCCTGCGCCCTTGTGTCCCCTTGCTCACATGGTGGGGTCTGTGGCGGTGCCGGCTCACAGCCCGAGGGGCCTTCCCGGTGGGACCGGTGGTATGTGTCAGGCCAAGCACGTGTGGGCCGTGGGGACTGCTGCGGAGGTGGTAAAGGTGTCGGGAGCAGGGGAGGGTGAGGTGAGGACACAGTAGAAAGATGTTCTCCGTGGAGCCTGGGCCCCTCCCAGATGGCTGGTCTGGCCTCGGAGCCCACCCGTTCGACCAGGAGCGGCGCGCAGGGTTCTGTTGGGAGGTCTCTATGTGTGCCTGTGGCCATGTTCTCCCCGCCCCCCCCCAGGGTGCCAGCAGGCCCTGTGGCAGGCCACAGCCTTGTGTCCACCATCCGGTCCCTTCACTGCCACCCTGGGGGTCCCAGTGAGCAGTATAGGGGGAGAGCCAGAGAGAAGGAGCCCGGCCGTGCGGCCCCCAGACAGCCGTCTGGGCCGTGGCTGGACAGAGCCTGCTCCAGAGCTCAGTGCCAGTGGGGTGGGGTGCATGGGATCTTGTGTTCTCCCCCCATGTGGCGGTAGGGACAGGCATCACATGGCCTGTTGCTGCCGAGGGCAGAGGAACGGGGCTGGGCCAGGGCCACTTCCGGCACTCAGAAGGGCCAAATGGTTTGCCGCGGCCGGGACAGAACTTGGGGTGGGAGGGCCCCGTGTGGCAGGGTTTGCAAGACCGTTCCCACCCAGGGGCCCGGGCCTGTACCTTTGCGTCTGCGCCCATCGTCACTGCCTGCCTGCGGGACTGAAGGAAAGAAGACCCCGTGACCAGGCTGTGCGGAAATCTGCACTGGCCGGCCTGGGAGAGCGGCCCGTTCCAGCTTGCACAGGGTCCAGGGCTCCCAGGCCCTCCCTGGATGATGGGGACAGGGGAGCTTGGGGGAAGCAGCTTGGAAAAGTCCAGCTTGGCGGGCCTGGTGTGCACCTGCCTTTTTGCCCCGCTTCTTGCAGAACAGGTGTGGACAGCAGCAGGGGAGAAGGGTGGGGAGGCGGAGGCCTTCTGATCACAGATGTCGCAGCCCACGCCCTTCCAGGGCTCCTAGTCTCCCCTGGAAATGGACTTGCCAGCACAAGGGTGCCACACCCTTCCTGAGGCAGAGTCCCCAAGTGGGCCCCAGTGTGGCCTCAGTGGCAACTTGTCCTGTGCCGGTTCCCGCTGCTGCTCCGGTTCCCGCTGCTGCTCCGGCACCAGCTGCCCATAGGCTGGTTCTGCTGCATGGTCCTCACGTCACTTGCTGACGCGGCTCCTGGACAGCAGGACGAAGAGGAGGTCAGGCAGCCGTCTTCAGCCCGGGCCCCTCATGCCGCATCCCCACACGTGTGATAGTAGAGTCCTCTCGACCCAAAAGTCGAGGCCTAGCATGTGTGGCGAGCTCAGGGCTGGTCCTAGCCAGGTGTGAGTCGAGGGGAGGCACAGGCAGGGGTGCGCCTAGAGCACAGGTGGGGAGGCGGGGGTCAGATGGGGCCTGGACGCAGCGGGGGGTGAGCAGGGCAGAACCGGCGCAGGCTGCAGGTGCATCCCGTGGGCTGGTCCCTCGTGCCTGGCGCTGTGGGCACAGATCGTCTTTCCAGGCCACTTCAGGCTTTCTGGCAGGGCGGCATGCGACTCAGTAGCAGAGACCAGGGTCAGGAGAAGGGTAGGCGGCAGGGAGTGAACTGGCCGCCCAGCCTCCTGGTGGAGCATCTGAGGGCATGGCAGAGCCCTTGGGCTTCCTGAGCCCTCTCAGGGCCCAGTCTTCCTCTGCGTGCTCTGGGGAAGGTCGGAGCCTTGCTGTCTTGTCCAAGGGGCCACAGGGCCCTGAGAGGCATGTGTCCACTCTTGTCCCCAGTGGCAAGTCCCGCCCAGCCAGACGGACCCCTGATGTCCTCACTGCAGGTGTGTGTGACAGAGCGAGGAAGAGACGTTCACGCGCTTGCTCCCGCGGCCCAGGCCGCATGCGGCCCCTCCCTGTCCCCAGGACACTGTGGCCCTGCATGGCATTGGCCACTCCCGGTGGTGCACCAGGAGGCTGAGAACACGTCGCCTTTTAAGGAGAAGATTTGCTGAGAAGCTGATGGAAAACATTTCCCTGGCATTCGGGGAGCATTTTTCCTTCCTGTTTCTCTTAAGTAAACCACTAGCAACATTTCCAAACAGACGAAAAGGACAGGGTCAGGGAGCCGCAGAGACCTTTTGCCCCACTGGAACGAGGGCGGGGAAGGAGCACAAGGAGCTGGGTGCCCGGAGTCCTTAGGACGGCCGTGTCCGGCTCGGCCACAGCGGGCTGCGCCCCAGCTGAGACCCGCGGAGCATTCACATTTGGGCCGCCGGGCCGGAGACGGAGGCCAGGGGTGAGCTGGTTTGCTTCTCCTTGCGCAGGCGCTGCAGACGCCGAGGGTGTGAGCGTGTGGGGCCTGGCCAGGTATGGCAGCCCCGAGGCCAGGTCCTCAGTCTGCCTGCCCCCAGCCCCCCAGCCCAGCCAGCACCCCGACCATAGCGCACCAGGTGTGTGGGCGGCCTCACGGCCATCCCGACGGTCGTGTGCGCGGCTGGGCTGTGGGGCGGGCGTGCTCACTCCTGCCCCCCAGCGCCGTGGAGCACGACGGGGACTCTGAAGGACATGTCTGCTGGAACTCCGAGGCCTCCGTCTGTCTCATCCTGTCCCCGGGGGAAGACGGACACGCTTCCCCGGAGTGTCTGCTCCTGGGGCGGCGATAACACCTCCTTGAGAATTTATAGCCAAAGGTGGCCTTTCTGGTCAGTAGGATGTCCTGACAGTATTGACCTGCGGTTTGTTTCTGCGAGTCGCACTGGGTCCCCTTGTAGCGTTGAAAGCGGAGTCGTCCCACGGAGAACCAAGAGACTCGTGCTGTTAGGCATGTTCTTTCGGTTTCTTGAACTTCCCCCAGGAACCGAATTCTAACCCTTTGACGGTAGGGGGAGTCCCTGCAGGTACAGGAGGGTTACAGCATTGCTCTGAGCTGCTCCCCAGATGGCAGGACTCCCCCTGCTCCTTCACACTGGGCGGTTGCTGCTGGGAAGGGCCATGTCCACACACGGCCCTCCACGGGATCCAGTGTCCGGGCCCATTTGCCCAGTGTGGGCTCCATTGTGACGTTCAGTGACTTATGACAGACCCAGCCTGGGCCGTGTTCCCAGCCGTGGGCTCTGGGCCACTGTCCTGGCCACTTTTCCCTCTTAGGACACGTTCTACCTTGTTTGGGCAACTAGGCTGCACACACCGCGGCCCTGGCTCTGGCCTCTGGGCGGCTGGCACGAGGCGAGTCTGGGAGGCCCTTCAGCCCCGAGAACTCTGGTTGATGGGGCATAGGTACTGATGTTTGCAGGATTTGAAGGAAAAACAGACGTTTCAAAAATATGTATTTAGTCCTGTAAAAATAGCTATAATGAGCCCATTCTGTTTCTGTATGACAGTGTATTTTTGTGGAAAACAACTATTTTTGTAAGCAGAAAAAACTTCTGGTGCAAAGAGGTCATTTGCGATCTCTGTAATGCCTGGTTCATGCCCACCTCCCCGCCCCCGCCCGGATCCTGCCCTGTGGGCTTGGGGCAGAGCCCAGGTGAGCAGGATGGGGCCGTGCAGGGGAGTCCCAGGCGCATGGGCACACAGCGAGGCCTCTCTGAGGCCGGGCAGGGGGGTCGGCTGCACAGAAGGATGCGGGGGCCTGGGCCAGGAGAGCTCGGCCCTGTGTCCCACCTGGCAGCCCTGCGGGCCAAGGTGTCTGCAGTGTCACGTGTGGGGGCTGGAGCCTGACTAGTGCGGCTGCCAGCGCCCCCTTCAATGGGCCCCGAACCACCTGCCTGTCCTGGCGTCCGTGTGTGGCCCTGTGGCATCAGGCCTCTGGCATGTGTGTCCGCATCCCACTTCCTGTCGTGGCGCGGGGGGCTCGGCCAGTCGGGCCGTGGGCCCCTGACAATGGCAGGGGAGGGCAGAGCAGCTTCCTTTCCATTCCTGGGGCCCGCTCGGAGCAGAGTCTCCTGGGCTCTCAGAAAGAGCCCCTGGTTGTCCCACTGGCGGGGACAGCCCAGCTCACGTCCTGAGACCCAGCTCGTGGCCTCCATGCCTGTCTTTGTCACGCAGTGACCCCCGCTGCCTTGTCTCCGGCAGGAAGTCTAAAGCAAAGCCCAACGGAAAGAAGCCCGCCACGGAGGAGAAGAAGATGTACCTGGAGCCAGAGTACGCCAGGTCCAGGATCACCGACGTCGGCTTCAAGGAGCTGGTGGTGCTGCCCCGCGAGATCGACCTCAACGAGTGGCTGGCCAGCAACAGTGCGTGGGGCGCTGGGTCGGGGAGGGCACCGCAGTGGGCCGCAGGCCCTCACCCGACCGAGGACTCCCTGGAGCCGGTGGCCGGCCCTGCACTGTGCTTAGGGTCCCCAACACCAGGACCCGTTGCAGGTCCTGGCCGGGCCAGGGCTGGGCCACCGGTGCCAGGGAGTGTCTGGAGTGGGTGTGTGGCTGCAGGGCTGGCAGTGTCGAGTTTGTGGGAAGGCTGCGGCCTGTGGGAGGGGAGAGTGCACCTGAACTCCAGCCACCTGGCAGGCCTGGGGCTCGGGGCTCACGGCATGGCTGCCTGCCGCAGCCCTCGCGGAGGGGACTCCGGTTGGCCGCTGGCTCTCTGCCCGGCTTGGTGCTACGCAGACACATGCCCGTCGCGCACGACAGCGGCCAGTGGCCGGCGTCCAGGGCCACTGCTCTGCACTGGGACGTGCGTCTCTGGTCTGTGGTGTGCGCTGGCTTTGCGTGGGTCCGCAGGGCACTGGGACGCAGAACGGTGCCGCAGTGGTGGCTTCTCATGCCCAGGCCTTCTCTTCTTTTGCAGCCACCACGTTTTTCCACCACGTCAACCTACAGTACAGCACCATCTCAGAGTTCTGCACAGGAGAGGCGTGCCAGACGATGGCCGTGTGCAACACGTGAGTCACTCACGGCACCCCGGCAGTGTCTCCTCAGCAGGGTCCTGGCTGCGGCGGCCCCTCCTGTCCCTGTGGGGACAGAGGCCAGACAGGGGAGGCACTCTGTGGTATAGGGTCTGTTGGGGTGTGGGGTGCCAGCCGGCCAGAGGCAGGTGGCTGAGCTCCATGGGGCAGGGGTGTTTCCACAGTACGTGCCTCAGTGGGTTTTGTAAGACCACGGCACGTCAGGAAGCTACAGGTGCTTCCCTGCTTCAGTTAGCTGTCCGGTTGCAGGATGGCTTTTCCCGAGAGCTCCTGCTCGGTGTCAAAGGAGTGAGGAGGGGGACAGCGAGGGACTGGGTGGAGAGGCCGCTCGTTGCTTTCTCCGTTGGCTGGTTTTTTTGGAGCTGGGATGCCTTCTCAGTGAGTTTTCCATGGGCCCAGATGCGTTCGTTTTTCTCTGGAAGCTTGTGTACACTTGTGTCCTCAGTAGGCAGGAACCCCAGGGGCTTCGAGGCACCCTGGTGGATTGGCGGCAGCTGCTGCTCGGGGCGGGGGCGGGAGAGCCACTGCACGGCATGGGCTTGCCACTGGCCTCTGATCGCAGAAGGGGTGGACGGCGGCTGCAGACAGAAGGCCAGCTGCTGGGCTCAGCCTGGGGCTGTTGGGACTGAGGCGACAGCATGGGAGCCCTTTTCTCACACCTTCTCTTATCGTTAGGGCTGCTGCTAGCACGCGGGAGCCTCTAGCCCCTGCTGCGTAGAAAGTCAGCTGCCGGCCAGGCTCCCAGGCATAGACCCGGCTCCAGCTCAGGCACGCGGAGGTCTCAGCCCAGCCAGGCCCCACTCTTGTGGCCCCAGCAGGTCACAGCTCAGGGCCAGGTCCTATGGGAGCAAATGTAGACAGTGGTTGGAGAGCCAACTCCACTCTGTCACCCAGAAAGGGCCACTGATGGGAGCCCAGACATTACATGTGTCCCCACTGGCCGCAGCCAGGGATGACCCGGGAGGGCGGGGCAGGTGAGCCTGGGGGAGGGAAGTGCCCTCAGCAGAGCAGAGCAGAGCACCCCGCTGCAGATGCTGGAGGCCAGCGGCGACCGTGTCCTAGAGCTGCCCTGTGTGTGGCACACTCGGAAGGACGCTTGCTGGCTGTGCCCGACCCAGCGGAGTCCGAGGTGGCCCGTAGGGCAGGCAGTGGGAAGCTTGTCTCTGCTCCCAGTGTCCTTCAGTATCTCCAGGCTTGAGAAGACACTCCTTGAAAGTGCGTAGAGCTCGGTGTGAGATGGAATCTGGGGAGCTTGAGCCCCCACTTCTCGTTCTTCTTGGCTGCAGCTGCCTTCGCAGGGTCTTCGAGGCTTCCAGGGCCTGGCGTGTTCTACTGCCTTCCTAGCAGCTGTTTGATGTCAAATTAGGTGAGGAGAAAAAGTCAGGTTTGCCAGAGGTCCCCGAGCTGCCCCAGGACCAACATGTGTGCCTGGGGCCTGGAGCGGGGCTGAGACCTGTGTCCACCCTGCTGGGCCCTAGACTTGGAAACCAGAGGGTTGTGTTGGGAGGCCCAGAAGGTGACAAGAAAGGGCTACATGGAGAATGTGTTTGAAGAAATAATGGCTGGAAGCTTTCCAAGCTTGGCAGACGCTAACATACAATTCAAGAAGCTGAGTGAACTCCAAGTAGGACGGACTGTTGAGTTCCATGCACAGGCGGGTCATAACAAAACTGGGCAAAGAGAAGGCCTTCCCGGAGCAGAGCCAGCCCTCGAGGACATGGGTGAGTGACTGCTGTGCTCATCGGAACCCTTGGGCCACAAGGAAGCTCTGCCACATTTCTAACGTGTTGCCAGTAAAGAGCAATCAGGCCTAGTCTTCCTTCCGGCAAACATGTCCTTCAGGGCTTGGCTGAAATACGGACATTTCTCCGATGGCGGAAGACTTAAAGCATCCACAGTGGCAGACCTGCTTCTGCAAGGGGTCCCCAAGCAAGGGGACCGGGACTGTCCCTTTCTAGTGCTTTGAGCCATCTGATGAGTGACAGCAGAGGAGATGGCGGCGGGCTGGGCTGGCGTGGCGGGAGAGCAGGTGGGGTGTGCATTCCGACTCCGGCGAGCGGCCTCTGGCGAGTCGTGTAGAGGGGGTAGTCAGAGTTGCAGTCGGTAAACTGAAAGGGAAGAGGAACACATAACCCAAAAGAAGGCGGGAAAGAGGAGTTACAAGGGACGAGAAGCAGAGGGGCCAAACAGTAAATGAAAGATGGTAAAAAATTCAAGCACACCAGACATTCCCAGAAACGTCAGCAGCACAGAGGTGCTGAGTGCAAGGCAGAGGTCGCCGAGTCGGCTGCCGCTCGTGGGGCCGTGCGCCCAGGGCCCCCGCTGGGAGCCGGGTTCTGCAGACCACACCAAACCCTGTGGCCTGCGGTCAAGTTTCATCGGTAAATCAGGTAGAGAGGTTAACACGCGCGACCAGTAACAGAACGGGACAGTTACAGCAGTGTGCCGTCATCAGTCACGCGAGTGCGGTCTCTCTCAAGGTCTCCTGCTGCCTGTACCCGCTTTCTCCCGCTGACCGTGTGCCACTGTGAAACATGGGTGGGGGTGGCGTGGCGGCGTGGCGCGCCCGCCCATCACACAGAGCCTCCGCTGCCGCGCCCGGAGGCGGCGCCGGTCTGCTTCTGGACGGCGCCTGTCGCCAGGAACTGGGACCCAGGAACGTGAAACCGCCGACAGAGGGGCCCCGCTCTGCAGGAGTGAACGTCTGCCCAGAGCCGCTGCAGAGCGCTCACAAGTCCGCAAGGATACAGGACGGAGTCGCACCGTCGGCCGGCTGGGCTGGGTGCGTTTCACTGTCGACCACCAAGGCCATGTCCTTCTCAAGCGCACGTGGCGTGAGTAGTCCGCAAAGGAGATCGCATCCCGGCTCACAGGACAGCCCTGTGCAAACTCGAACGGGTCAGGGCGCTACTGCATTCCTTACCTGACCGTCGCGGGGGTGAACTAGAATCAGTCACAGGAAGGGCACAGGAAGATCTCTGAGTACTTGGGAATGACGCACGGGTCGGAACGGAGGTCTCGGAGGGAATGAGAAATGTTTTAAACTGAGATGCAGCGCACCCGAATTTGTGAGACACGGCGGAGCTTTGAGGGGATCTGTAGGGTTACGTGTTCGTTACAGGAGAAGGATCTCAAATCAGGAACCTCAGCTTCCATTAAGAAACTAGAAAAAGAACGATAGACCCAGAGTGAGTGGAAGAAAGGAATAGCGGAGTAGGAGTCCCTGAAATTGACCTCTGGAAACAGGAAAATCCGTGAAACCAGTAGCCGATTTCTTGAAAAGTTCAGGGAATTTGATGGGTCTTTCGCAAGACGGATGGGTAGAAACGGAGCAGGATGTCAGGATGAGAATGAAGGGGACGTCACTGTAGACTTCGCAGACACTAAGCAGATATTAAGGAAACGTACCAAAAAAAACGTACCAACATACATAAAATGTACCTGCATACATAAGTTGGGCAGTTTAAATGGACTGATTCCTTGGTAAGAACAAAATAGCAAGATTCACTCAAATGGGCAGTGCTGTCCAGCAAGAGACCAGGAGTAGAAGGCATCCACAGGGGGAACTGGAAGTGCCCCCGTTACTGCGTACGGCACGGTTGTCTGTGTAGAAAACCCCCAGCAGTGCACACCTGGAGCCCCAAACTAAGAATCGCACCATTTACAACAGCCCCACAGAGGACGAAGTGCTCAGGGGTAAACCCGAGCCAGCACGCACCCACGCGCCGCCGTGGGCGAGGAGCCAGGGAGCAGCCGCGGGAGGCCCGCAGAGCCGGGGGGCGCGTGGCCTTTGTGGCCACCGAGTGTGAGCTCCCTGGGGTCCGTCTTCTCATTTCTTGCCTCCTCGGTCCGAATCCCGGCAGAGCATTTGCAGGCAGGGACCAGTCGACGCGGATGGTGCGCGGACGGGCCCGGCCGCTGGTAGGGCCACAGCAGTGCTGAGGAGAGAACGGTGAGGCTGCAGGCCCCCGCCCCCCGGCCCCCGTCGTGGGCACGCCGCGGCGATCGGGGACGTGTGGGGAACGGACACATGGAGCAGGGCGCCGTGCAGGCTCCGCAGACAGACCCGCACAAAGGCGGCCATCTGGTTGTGACGGAGATGCCGGAAGGCTGGTCTGTCAAACCAGCGCGGTGGAAGACGGGCCTCCGGACGCCAGGGAGAGAAGAGTGAGTCTTGACCCAAACCGCACACTTTATGCCAAAATTAGCTTCAGATGGATTCTAAATTGTGAAACCAGAAGACTTTCGGAAGAAAAGAAGGGGAGATCGTCACGGCCTACAGCTGGGTGAGGAGCTCTCGGCCGCGACGCAGGCCCGCCGTCGAGGAGGAAGCAGCAGGGGCTGGGCGCAGTCCGCGGAACTTCGGCTCTGAGGAGGGCGTGTTCGGAGGAGGAAGACAGACCACAGGCCAGTCACACACTGGGGAGGGCACTGGCGCCCAGCGCGGATGAGGAGCCCTCACAGCAGCAGTGGTCGCCGGCGGGCCCGGGCTGGACGCACGGGTCAGCAGAGAGGGCCGGGGAGGACAGCGTGCCCCGTGCTAGCGGAGTGACTTGCGAGCCTGGCCGACGGCGGCGGGCGGCCTCTTTGGGGCCCAGCACTGCTGATCTGGAGCGTTCACCTTTGAGAGGCGAGAGCTTGTGCTCACACAGAGCCCTGCCCAGGGGCACTTAGAGTCGCCTGAGCCAGGGCTGCCCCAGACTGGCAGTGAGCCCGGTGTCTGCCGGCAGGCGGACGGCTGGGCACACCGGCCCCTCTGCGCTGGAGGAGGAAGGGCCTCGGGGCGCACACCGAGACGCGGCTGGAGCCGGAGCCCGGCTCAGGATGTCCCGTGGTGTTCCCCAGGGGCCCTCCCTGCTGTGTCAGGTGGGCCGGGGTTCCTGGGCCTGGGTGGGTGACGTGGAAGGACCGCCTGCCCGAGCGCCGCTGTACTGCGCCATCGCAAAAAACGAAAACAAGAGGGATGTTGACAGCAGAGTGTCTCGTCTTTCAGACAGAAGGGGCAGTCCTTGTCCCTCAGGAGCTAGTCTCTCTGGGCTGCACGTGGTGGGGACACGCGTCCCAGTTTCTGGCTGCGGTTGTGTTTTCTGGCCCTCTGGTCCCTGTGGCCTGGTGTGTCGGCACCTGTCCTTGGTGCGGGGGGATCGGTGGGACAGGCGTCTGGCGCCCACCGCAGACATGGACCTTACAGCAGATGTGGGCCTCAGCCCGGCCCCCAAACACCGGGCTCCGCCTCTGGCACGGGGACCCCTCGGGCTGTCCAGAGAAACACAGAAAGGGGCTTTGTCTTTGTGTCCTCAGGTGATCTGACCCGGCCTGTGCTGATGTCTGGGCGGGCAGGAGGAGGGTCCGGCAGAGCCTCCTTGTGGTGGTGGGGTGGGGGGTGCTGGGTGCTGGGGCAGGTGTCCCAGCAGATGGGTGCGCTGATGGGTTTTCACCTCCTGGGGGCAGGCCAGGAGTCAGGCACGCGTCTCAGGGCTTTTGTCTTTTCAGCTCCATTGCCCACTTACACTCCTGGGCCTTGTGCGGCCCCTGGCCCCGGGCTCTGGGGCAGTCCGGCCGCCCTGCAGGTGCGCCGCAGTGCCCAGAAGCAGCCCGAGAGCAGGTCCAGCGGGAAGGTCTGCCTTCTGCAAAGTCACACCCCGGACCTTCTGCCTCCGAGTGGCAGTTGGGCCGCTTATCCCCTTATTCACGAAGGGCTGGCCTCCTCCCTGAGCCTGTCCATTAGTGTGGAGGCTGTGCTTTCCTGGTCTCGTCAGCGGGCCCTGCACCCCACCCGGGGCCAGGCAGAGCGCCTGCTCCTGCTAGACGGAGGCGGGCTTCTGGAGCAGAGGCGGCGGCGGTGGTGGACTGTCCCGAGGGCCTTGGCCAGGGTCAGGCTGACCGTGGGAAATGGGAACCCCCACTGTCCTGAGGACAGGTCCGACAGAGTGCTGGGCATAGGCCGGCCCTCATGCCAGGCAGGGGTGCTTGGTCCACTCAAGAAATCAGGCTGGGTAGGCTGAGCCAGCGGCGGGGAGAGAACGGACAGGCCTGCTGTTGGTGTCTGTACGGCAGGCTCTGACCTGGACGCTGCTCTGAGTCGGTGCAGGCAGCCCCTTGTGGGACGCAGCTGGGGGTCTCCAGTGCTGGGGAGCAGTGTGTCTGCCCCTGGGGGCCCAGGGAGGGGGAGCCTGGGCACCTGCTACGCATCCACTGCTGGCGGCCGGGGCGGGCGTGACGGGTCCCTCTGCCCCACAGACAGTACTACTGGTACGATGAGCGGGGGAAGAAGGTCAAGTGCACCGCTCCCCAGTACGTCGACTTTGTTATGAGCTCCGTGCAGAAGCTGGTGACGGACGAGGACGTGTTCCCCACGAAGTACGGTACGTCTCTGCCCGGCTGCACTCCTCCCTGCTGGGCGGCTGTGGCTGCCGACGCGACAGGGCCAGACCTCCGGGACGCGGCGGCTGTGTGGCCTTGGCTCTGAAGCCAGGCAGGTGGGCGCTGGCAGGGGTTAGCCCAGGCTGGGTCAAGACCCCACCCATGCCAGGCTCTGGGACCTCTGGCCTCTGCCTCCAGCTCCACCCCCTGTACAGTGGGGCCACTGCAGTCCCCCTCACCGGGGGTCTGACAGGCAGGAAGCAGTAGCCGCCTCGCGTCCCGACCTGGGCAGGTCCTGCCGGGGGCTCCAGGCCAGTACGGAGCTAACGGACGGTGCTCGGCCAGCAGGAGGCACCCGTGCACCTTGGTTCCGTCCTCGTCTGTGGCCAGCCATGTAGAGGCCCAAGAGCGTCTGTCAGGGAAGCACATTGACCCTGGGGCCGAGTCTGAGCTTCGGATGGCCCATGGCAGGGTCACGGGCCCCTCGACGCAGAGGTGGCCCGTGCAGATCAGCAGACACCCGGCTCTTGGGGCCCCGGGGGATAGGTCACTCGGGTGCCTGCCAGTGGGCTGCTGAGTGGGGAGGGCATGGCTGCGGGACCCTCCGGCCGGGGGGAGCCGGGCCCCGAGAGGCGGGGTGATGGAGTGGAGGGCAGGCTGACGCCGCGGGCTCTCCCCCCCAGGCAGAGAATTCCCCAGCTCGTTCGAGGCTCTGGTGAAGAAGATCTGCAAGTACCTGTTCCACGTGCTGGCGCACATCTACTGGTCCCACTTCAAGGAGACGCTGGCCCTCGAGCTGCACGGACACTTGAACACGCTCTACGCCCACTTCATCCTCTTCGCCAGGGAGTTCAACTTGCTCGACCCCAAAGAGACCGCCGTCATGGACGACCTCACGGAGGTGCTGTGCAGCGGCGGGGGCCGCGGCGGGGGCGGGGGGGCCGGGGCCAGCGGCGGGGGCGCGGGGGCACAGAACCACGGGAAGGAGAGGTGAGCCCCCGGCCGGACAGGCGCACACGTGTGCAGAGAGACGGAGGTGCGTGTGCTGCGTGTGTGCGTACGCACTGGGTGCGCTCGGCGGGAGGCCTGAGAGGTCGTGGCGCCCCCCCACCCGGCCTGGGCGTGCCGAGAGCGGGCTCCCCAGATGCTGGCAGGCTGCACGTCGGACTGGCTCCCCGCCGGGGTTTTCCTGTTGGACGGATGAGTGCCGCTTGTCAAGAAGGACCTTTGGATTTCATTCATTCGCTCAACAAACATTTATGGGACTGCTGGTCTGAGTTTCCTTCTCCTGCGCGGCTTTCCTTTCCTTGGTCTTCCGTGTGGCCCCCGCCCTGCCTCCCCGCCCCGCTCCTGCCCCGGGGACTCTGCTGTTTTGAGAGAAATACGCCAGTGAGAGCTGGGGCCCCTTCCCAGGAGGGACTTGGGTTCCGTCTGGTTGGTTTCCAGGGTGGAGCTGTTTCAGAGGTTCCTCCCCAGCCCCCCTCAGACCTCCCCTCTCCTGGCCTTGCTTGGATCCTCGCTGGCGGCGGCTCTGAGCCGGTAGAGGGAGTGGCCAGGGGTGCCCCTAGCGGCCCTGACCCTGTGGCTGTGTTCCCCTCTCTCCTGGCCCGCTGCTCATGAGGGCCCCTGGACTAGCTGGGCCTAGGACCGAGGTGCCTGGGCGGGTGGCCTGTGTGGAGACGCGGCTGTTGGTGGGAGGCTGGGTGTCCCTGCTCGGTGCACCTGTCCGGGCGTAATAAAAAGAATTCTCTCAGGTTAGTGCCTGCGTGTGTGCTCAGCGTCTCGGTGGTCCGTGCTGCGGGCGCCAGGGCTGGTGCGAGACTGAGGGTGGCCTGGCCGAACAGCTGGGACCATGGCCTGCCTCCTGGCCACCCTGGCTGGGCTGGGCTCTTCCTGCCAGGGCCAGCCACAGGCTGCCCTGCTGACCTGTGTCCTCACGGGGTCTGCGGGGCTCGGGAAGCTCAGGGTGAGGGACACCTGTCTTGTTTCCCGTGCTCCAGGGAGCCTTGACCGCTCTCGTGTGCTGTGCCTCCCGTGCAGGCGGCAGGGACCCTAGAGTGTGTGCTGGAGCGGGCTGGGGGGGCCTGGCCAGCCTGGCCCCGGGGCTCTGCTGCAGGAGCCAGCCCTGGCCTGGGCCCTGTGGTCTGAGGGGTGAGCAGAGAGAAAGCTCGGGAGCGGCGGGGGGGAGTACAGAGGCCGGGTGGAGCGGCCCCTGAACCGAAGCCAGAGCTTTTCTAGGCGCTGTGCGGGCGGAGACACGAGAGGAGGCTCCGGCAGGGTCCTGCCTTCCTGCCCTGACTTCTTGCCTGGGGACAGCCGGTGGCTGTCGTGCTCACCGGCCCCCAGCACCCACATAGCCCGAAAAGGTGGGGGTCCTGATCTCTGCCTCCTGACTCTCGCGGCTCCCACGCCCTCCACCCTCGCTGTCACCGCACCAGGTCGGTCCTATTCCTGTCCTCCCGCCGCTCATCTGGCCCTGAAGTTCGGCTGCTGCCAGACGTGCTTGGGGCTTTCCTCCACGTCCCGGGCCATCACCAGCCCCAGCCCTGGCCAGAGACCAGAGCCCACCCCCCACCTCTGCTGCCCACGATGGGGGTCTTCCCAGCCTGTGGTGGCCCCTGACCCGCCTACCTTCTCTGCACTCCTGGTGATGGTTCCTCCTCCTCCTGCCCGGAGAACCGCCCCTGACAGTCCTGCCGCCAGCCACGAAGTGCAGGCGCCCTGCAGTGCCTTGTCTCCGTGTCCTGGCCCCGACCTGTCCCCCAGGGTCCCGCACCATCTCCCTGAGCCTCCCTGCCCCAGAGTACCTCCCCCGTTGGCTGCACAGTGGTGTGCTGGGGGTGACTTTAAAATCCCCTGGTGCGTCAGCCGGTCTCCACCCCACTGACTCAGGCCCTGGACCGGAAGGCAGACATCAGAGTTGTTTCACCGTGACTTTAACGTGCACCATTCTAGAAGCTTCCACCCACATCGTCTGCTGAACTCACTCGTGCTCTGAGCCCTGCAAGAAGGCTCCTGGGCCCTACTGTACCCCTGGGGCCTGCTGCCATCTCACTGGAGCTCATGCCTCTGTCCTTGTCTGGTCAGGAGTTCCGGGTCATGGGGAATCCTACCCTCTCTGTCCCCCAATCACCGGACACGTCCGCAGCATCTACACTGCATCTGTGACCAGGGGTAGGAGACCTCTCCGCTGAGGCCAGCAGATGTTAACTCCCACAGGGGTGGGCTCCTCTGACCTGAGCGTGGACCCCCTGCCCCGCTGCTTCCCCAGACGCTGCAGCCGGCTCTGTGGGCTGCAGGGAGGTCATAGCCCCTCCCTGAGCAAGGCCTGGGCCCAACGCCACCTTGAGGTCGCCCTGTCGTCCCTGTCATGCTCTCTCCCTCTGCTGTCTGGGTCTCACTGTGGCCTCAGCCTGCTGGGCAGTGTGGGCCCCGGCCCCTCCCCTGCCTCCCCCGCAGGTCCTTCTGCTTCTCTAGGCATGTGCGCCCAAAGTAGAGGCCTCAGGAACTTGACCACAAGCCTGGCTGTCGGAGTCAAAGGTAGGGGTCCTCCATGACCTGAGGGGCCCGGGAGCACCTCCTGGGGAAGGCAGAAGGCCAGGGCCTGGCTCCACTGGCCTTCCTGGCCAGAGTCCCAGGCTAGGGGTGGGGAGCAGGCCGGGCAGCCTCGTGTCCACTGTGTCTGCAGGAGTGCTCGTGTCCACTGTGTCTGCAGGAGTGCTCGTGTCCACTGTGTCTGCAGGAGTGCTCGTGTCCACTGTGTCTGCAGGAGTGCTCGTGTCCACTGTGTCTGCAGGAGTGCTCGTGTCCACTGTGTCTGCAGGAGTGCTCGTGTCCACTGTGTCTGCAGGAGTGCTCGTGTCCACTGTGTCTGCAGGAGTGCTCGTGTCCACTGTGTCTGCAGGAGTGCTCGTGTCCACTGTGTCTGCAGGAGTGCTCGTGTCCACTGTGTCTGCAGGAGTGCTCGTGTCCACTGTGTCTGCAGGAGTGCTCGTGTCCACTGTGTCTGCAGGAGTGCTCGTGTCCACTGTGTCTGCAGGAGTGCTCGTGTCCACTGTGTCTGCAGGAGTGCTCGTGTCCACTGTGTCTGCAGGAGTGCTCGTGTCCACTGTGTCTGCAGGAGTGCTCGTGTCCACTGTGTCTGCAGGAGTGCTCGTGTCCACTGTGTCTGCAGGAGTGCTCGTGTCCACTGTGTCTGCAGGAGTGCTCGTGTCCACTGTGTCTGCAGGAGTGCTCGTGTCCACTGTGTCTGCAGGAGTGCTCGTGTCCACTGTGTCTGCAGGAGTGCTCGTGTCCACTGTGTCTGCAGGAGTGCTCGTGTCCACTGTGTCTGCAGGAGTGCTCGTGTCCACTGTGTCTGCAGGAGTGCTCGTGTCCACTGTGTCTGCAGGAGTGCTCGTGTCCACTGTGTCTGCAGGAGTGCTCGTGTCCACTGTGTCTGCAGGAGTGGGGTCCGGCTGCTGTGTGTAGGCCTGAGAGCAGTCAGGGGCTCTGTGGCTGGCCGGGGCGGGGGCTGGGGGTGGGCACTGCTGGTGCCAGGAGGACACGGGCACTTCTGGCTCAAGCTGCTTGATGGAGTCTGGATGCAGTGTGCACGCGTGTGCACGCGTGATCTCTGCGTCTGCAGAAGGCTGTCCCAGATGCCCGTGGTCGGGTTTCTCTGACTCAGGAAGGAGCTGTGGGATCCCCAGGCACGTGGGGGCCATGGGTACAGCGCCGGTCACCGGGCCTCAGAGAGTCTCCTGGGAAGGGCCAGGCAGCCAGGGTGAGCAGCCGCCTGCAGGCCGCCGAGGGGAGGGCGATGCCCTGTGCTCCCCACCGGCCAGCTGCCTCTGCTGTAAGAGCCCGGGCATCCCGGCCGCTTGGGCCGTGGCGAGGCCTTCTGGGCACACACAGTGCAGTGGCTGCGTGTGGCGCTCCTGGGTCCCGGTGGCAGCCGGGCTCAGTGCTGAGACGCAGCTTCCGGTGAGACCCTCGGGCGTCTCCGCTCCAGCCAGACGACCTGCACCCCTCCCCCCAAGTTGTTAGCTCCGTCCTGGCAGCCAAGACACAGCACAAGGGTCAGCAGAGGAGGGTGGCGGGAGAAAGACCTGGCCACCACAGCCGGGAGAAGGGGCCGTGAGCCGGGGTGCCGCACCTTGAGAAGCTGGAGGAAGGAGGGACGTTTCGTCCCCACGCTTGAGCCTCAAGAGGAGCCCGCCCGGCTGACACTTGGGTGGAGCCCCATGGGACCCACTTCCCACTTCCGGAGCTGGGGGCTAAGCCGCTGCCTCTGTGGCGTCCTGCACAGGGGTGACGGGACATGAACGCAGACTGTGGTCCCGGGAGGGGGGCGGGGGCGGTGCCACCACAGCCAGCATCTGCAAACACAGACGTGGCCTTGGGTGTGAGGCATGCGGAGGCCGGAAGGGTGGCGAGGGGCACGGCGGGAAAAGCGCAGGTTTCCCGAAGCAGCCGATCGGGAGGAGGAAGTCCGGGCTGTTGGTGACGCCGCCAGCAAAGACTCCCAGACATGGGGCGGCGCGGAGGGGACCTGGCAGAGGCCCCCTGAGGGACGCCTGAAACCGTCGCCAGCGCCTGTCTGCAGAAGCAGGAATGGGACGGGCCCTGTGGGCAGGGCCCAGGGGAGTGACGATCGTGTCCGTGGGCACAGAGGAAAGGGGACCCTTGACGTGCAGGGTCACGTGGTGGAAATCTCCGCGGACGGGGCGCGCAGGCAAGGAGCTCGCCGAGGGCAGCCTGCGGGAAGACAGAGCTTGGGAACAAAAGGGACCTGACCCTGAGCGACATGGGAGCTTCGTGGCCAACCCAAGTGGCAAAAACGCTAAAATGGAGGTTCACTGTCAGAAAAAGTGTGCTCTAGAGAACAGGTCGAGGCCGTCAGGGGTGAGGAAGCCGCGCGAGCTCGGTGCACTCGGTTGCGCAGACGCCCCGAGGGGATGGCATGTGTGACTAGGAGACACCCCGTGCATTTTCGCAAAAGCCAAATTTGCTCTTACAGAGCAAATCCCTATGACACACACAGGAGACCCACACTGTCCCTGGAGGTCTCACACCAACGGAGACCCTGCCAGCTGGGACACCCGAGTCCCTTGGTGAACTTCCTTAGAAGAAAGCACGACCCGGAGGGGCGAGCCTGCAGCCACACGGTTCTTCCCAGGCCGTGGCGGCCCTCATGGCGCTTGCCGGGCTGGACTGTGAAGTTGCCCGGCACCTCCTTCGCTTGTCTCCCTTGGGGCACCGGAATGTCTGTGACCGTCGCATCCTGGAAGCGCGTGGCGCTTCTGCTGTCAAAGGAAAGGACTTTGCACTGGGAGGGATCGGACTCAAAGTCTCACCCATACCTGATTGAGGTGACTTAGGTGACCTCTGGGGCTTGACCTGATGCTGCTGTGTGGGGAACCCGGCTTGGCGTGAGTGTTTTTCCATGCAAGATGAATGGGAACTTGCTAGAGGGCAGTCCGTGCGGGCCAGAATCACGCCCCCCTCCAAGTGTCCGCACCCTAGTCCCGGATCTGCGAGCACAGCACCTGACGCGCAGAGCGGAGTCCAAGCTGCTCATCAGTTTAACTTGGAAGCCAAATGATCAGGGCGGGTGTCGTCACCAGGTTCTTAAAGCCGGAGGAGGGGCAGAAGGGGAACCAGAGAACCAGAGGCCACAGGAGGACTCAGCCCAACGTCCCGGGCTGTGAGGTCGGAGGAAGGCCCCACAGCCAAGGAACGTGGGTGCCTCCGGAGACTGGGAAGGGCCAGGATGCGGGTTCTCCCCCAGAGCCTCCAGAGAGAATCGGCCCTGCCAACAGAGTGACTTTAGCCCCGTGGGACCCAGTCCTTGGCCGCCAGAACTCAAGAGGACAATCTGTGTGTTACGTCTGCTTCGTTAGAGCAGCAACTGGAAGCAAACGTGTCTTGAGGATGAGCCACAGAGCTCTTGTGGGGCGATTCTGGGGGCGCAGGACATGACCGTCAAGACACTCAGCCCAGGGGCTGACCCCAGAAGGGGTTCGGCTAGCGGCAGCAGCTCCTGGGCCTGGGACCAGCAGCACAGACTCGGCCGTCCCACCTGAGCGGAGGCCGACCGCTCCCTGGCCGGAGGTGCTCCCTCCCTCGCGTGACTTCGCCCCAGCTGCTTTCTCCTCCGTGTCACTGCCCTGACTGCCCTGACGCTCTCAGGCCACCGGCCCTCCCCTCTGCTCCCTGCTCCCCTCCAGCCTTGATGAATCGCACCGGAAGAAGTTTGGGCTGGTGGTGGGGAGTGGGCCGGACGCCGGAGGGGAGGAGAAGCCAGGGGACGGGGGGCACTGGACTTGGTGATTCCACCCCTGGTGACCTGGGGTGAGGGCAGAGGGGACTGGGCCCTGAGCCACAGGGAGAGGGGGAGGGCAGGATGGGGAGGCGGAACCACCACCCAGCGAGGGCCAGGCCGCTTCCGGAGCTGAGCTCCCTGGCACGGGACATGCGTGAGCGACAGGGGCTGCCGCAGCCCTGCCCCAAGCCGGCCTTGTGACACCGGCAGTCGCTCCTCAGCTCAGAGCCGGCGGGGCCCTCAGCCTCCACTGCCGGCTGAGAACGTGGGCACGCGCCCCTCGTGTGTGTCTCCACCCTGCCTCTGCCGCCTGTGGCCCTCGCCCCCCAGGGTGGGCACGCGTGCCATCACCTGCCTCCACTGCCTTCCGCCGTGACGCTGGTGGACACGCAGCCACTGGTGTGTTCACCAGAGCCCCAGGCCAGCCGTGGCCGTGGCACCTGAAACATGCCAGGCCTGAGAACGAGTCAGTCCCAGAGGCCGTCCCTCACCGGGCGCGAGACCTGCCAGCGTGCCATCTTGGTACTTAAGTGCCCGTTCCCGTTTCTGCCTCACAGAGATACCGTGAGGACCGGCTCAGGGCCAAGTGCTCAGGACAGGGGCTGCTACGGAGTTCCAGGTGGTGGTTTTATACATAACACACGTTAGTGGGTGTTAGGAATACCAGCAGTTTTTGGCTTCACTTGCCTTGGTTTCTGTTTCTTACAACCAAGAGAGAGCTCGGTGTCTGAAGCGGGATGGCGGGCGGGCCCTTCCTGCCCAAGGGGCGTGATGGCGACAGGTAGAGTCTGGCAGGTCGTGGGCTACACCGAGATGCTCTGAGGATCCCTGCCGTGTGGCCCGTTAAGGCTGACACGTTGCCAGTGTTTGCAGAAGGCCGAGCAGCAGAAGGTGAGGTCTGTGTCAGACGCAGATGCACAGCCACTGGTCAGGAAGACCTCCCCCGCGGCCAGCAGCCAGGACCCCAGCAGCTCTGTGACCCCAGCAGCTCTGTGACCAGGCCACCAGACCCCCTCCTCCAGCTCACAGGGCACCGCACGGTTCAGGGACTACAGTGCATGCCCTCCCCTCTGCCCTCTGCAGTACCTTCTGGGCGCCCACCCCCTCAGAAGCAGAGGGCTGCTCTACAGCCGGCCCTGGAAGAGCCCACCCAGTTCCACGTCCCCAGACTCTTCCTCCGGTCCTGGGCCTGGAGAAGAGCTGGAGGCCGCTGCCATCGCCACCGCGCTGCCAAGCTTAGCGTGAGTCCGGGCAGCACTGTCCTCCAGCCAGATGGCACAGGAGGTGAGAGTGTGGACTCTAGGGAGGGTTCTGTCCACCAGGGGACGCATGGCAACATGGGGAATAGTTGTCATGTAGGGCTGGGGGCGCTATGGGCGTCTAGTTGGGCGGCGCGCAGAGATGCTGCTGATGCCCTTCAGGGCGCAGGTCGGCCCCTGCCCCAGAGCCATTCAGCCGCACTGATCAGCGCTGTGGTGGCGGGACCCTGCTCGAGACAGACAGCCGGGTGCAGTCAGGCCCTACTACCAAGCCGTGGCCACGCTGGGCCTGGTCGCCTTCACACACGGGGAGACAGGGCCTGTGAGGGAGGTGGGTGGCGTGGTTCGCTGCTGCTTGCCCGTCCTCAACGGCTGGGTGGGAGGCGGACTCCCAGTGCTGCTGTGTGACCTGGGGCTGGGTGGCCCTGGGGCTCCTGGGGGTCTGGACTTGCCCTTCGCGCTGCAGCAGCAGAGGAGTGGCTGGTCAGTGCGCGGTCATGCTGCCTACAAGGCTGGCAGGCACGGTGGGCACCGGCTGGGACCTTTTCCCTCTGTGGAAGAGGCCGGCCCAAATTCTCTGGCCCATCACCTCCAGGGCTGCGTCCCAGCGCCCCATCCGCCTCTTGCCAAGCAAGGGCAGGAGGAAGGCTCATTCTCTAGATGCCAGCTGACCCCACAAGGTCTTTGGGGGACAACAGCAGACCTGCAGGAGCAGGCGGGGCAGTGCCTCCCCGTGCCCCCTCCCCAGGGGCCTTCCCCGCCTCCAGTCCAGCCCACGATGCCTACTCAGTGTGGAGGCAGACCCCTGACCCTGCACGGGGGTGGGTCTGTCCTCTTCACCCGGGGCAGAAGGTGGCATCGAGCATCATCCACAGCGGCAGAGCCCAGAGGAGTGTGTTGGGGACAGGAGCTGCTCCCGCTCGCCCCACATCCCCCCCCCGGACGGAGACTGGCGTCGGGTGTTTTTACTGAAGGAATTTATTGTTCTTGAACTAAGGGTGCTCACAGTTATTCGACAGGGATACACTGGGTGGGGCTTGTTTCCGTGACGTCTGCGTGTGTCCCGAGTACAAAAGAGGAAGGCTGACAAGAGGTATTGCTTTCGGTGTCTTCTGTCTCTGGAGAAGCCCCTCCCGCTCGTGCCGCCAGGCGTAGCTGCTGTGGGTGTGTGACTGTCTGTGTGCGGAGATCCCAGCGGTGGTGGGGGGCGGCGTAACCGAAGCGTTAAGAGCGATCCACAAGGGGGGAGGGGGGGGAGGCGGAGGAGACACCAGAAGCAAAGTGGACTCCTTACCGCAAAGGCATGCAATCGGAACCCGCCGGCCGGCCCCTGTCCCCCGGCGCCTCCCGAGGGCAGCCGGGCACCTGGGCGCTCGCCACACGCGGGCTCGGCGCCGGCCTGGAGGGACCGGGCCCACCAACACAAAGCAGCAGAAGCTGGGGACAGGACGAAGCGAGGCGGCCGCATCCCACCACCTCGCTGTGTACAGAGAACACACACTGCGGAGAGTGCCGCTAACTTTCTTTTACTTTTTCCTTTTTTTTTAAAAACTTTTTGTCATTTTAGTAAAAAAAACCCTGCGGTGCCTCTGCTGTCCTGTGTGTGGGAGGCCAGCTCAGGGCCTTTCTGCTACCCGCACTCTCAGCGGCAAAACCCAGATGGTCCCCAGCCTGCGCCGGGCCGCGCCCCTGGGCGGTGCCATCCCGCTCCCCCGACGGCGCCCCGGGCCCCCGTGGGGCTGGAGTTGTTTCTGCGCAGGGACGGGCCAGAACATGGGACAGAGCGGACCGCGCCGTTCCTTAAATATATATATATATGTGCATGTATATAGAAAGACCCGAACACAAAACCTGGCCCTACCCCAGCGGCTCCCCCCACCCCCACACCCTTTTCCAAAAACAACCAAGAAAAAAAGTTTATAAAAATATCTTGCAGGAATTCTTTAAAGTTTACAGTAGCTCGCGGGCGCTGCCCCCGCCGGCCTGCCCCGCCGCCGCCCCCTTGGGCGCTCTGCCGGCTCCAGCCTCCGGGCGCCGCGGCCCCCACCCCGCCCCAGACACGCAGACAGACCGACGGCCGCTGCCCCTTCCCTGAAGGAGGAGTAAGGGACTCGATAAGTGAGCGCAGCAAATAAATAACACTGGTCTCGGCCGGCCCTGGCGCGGGCAGGCGGCTCCGGGGCCTCCAGGCTCCGTGTCCACCGGGCCGGGAAGGGTCGCCAAGCGCGAGCGCACGCGGCAGCCCCGGGCGAGCGGGGGGCGGGGGCGGCGGACGCGAGCGAGCGGCGGGAGGGGCGGCGGGGCGGGGCGGGGCGGACGCGGGCGGGCTGACCGGCCGACTCGGCCAGCCGCGGCCCTGCCCCGGACGCCGGCCTGGGCCTGCCGCGCGGCGGAGGGGCGGGCGGGGGGGGGGGTCCCCGCGGGTCCGGAGCCGAGCCCGGGCGGAGCCGCCACGCCGGCCGGCGCGCGGAGGGGGCGGGGCCGGCGCGGGGGGGCGGGGCCTCGGCGCGGGGGGCGGGGCGGCGGCGGCAGCAGGAGACGAGGGAGGGCGGGTCCGCGGCAGCTGCCTTCGGTCAGCCGGTGTCCGGCGCGGAGCCCCGAGGACGGCCTCGTGGAGGTGACATGTTAAGTTTTCGGGACAGTTCCTGGTATCAGAGCGGAAACAGTGGCCGCGTCAGAGACAGGCAGAGACAGAGACAGCGGGAGAGAGAAAGCGCGGGCGCGGCGGCGCGGGCGGTGGCCCCCGTGCCCCCTTTCCTCTCCTCCCCGGGCGGCCGGCGGGGGCAGCGGCTACGGGGCTAAGGCTGCTCGCGGCGGGCGGCGGGCGGCGCCGTCCGGGCCGGGTCCGGGGCCGGCGGGCACGCGGCGTCCCCTCCAGGGCCCGGGCCGGCGGCCGCGGCGTCACCGAGGGGGCCGTGGGCACTCCGCTTGGCGGCCGTGCTGGGGGCCGGGGCCGCCTGCCCGTTCTTCTCGTCTGAAAAAAGTTGTTTAATTACGTCAAAGAAGCTACTCAATGGGCTGCCTGGGTGCACAGAACAGAAGGAGAGAAACAGAAGAGGGGGGAGGGGAGAGAGAACACACGCGTGAACCCGCGGTCGCCGCCGGGGCCGGGCCCACCAGCGAGGCGCGGCCGGCCGGGCGGGCGGGCGGCGGGCGGCGGGCGGGGCGGGCGCGCGGAGGGACCCCCTCCTCCTCCCTCCCCGGGCCGGGCCCCTCCCCTCCCCCACCCCGGGCAGGCCGGGCCGGCCCGTCCCTCGGCGGACCCCGCGGCGGAGGAGGAACCACCGCGCCCGCACGCCGCAGGGCTGAGCAGGAGCCGGGGCCCCGCAGGCCGGCTCCGTGCGTGCGGCCGGGGGGAGCCGTCCCTGGGCCCGGGGAGGCTGCAGCCAGCGCGCCCGCCACGCTCCTCCCCGGAGCCTTGGAGCCCCGCCCCTGGCCAGCCCGGGCAGCACCGCATGGACACAGAGGTCAGCAGCAGACAGACAGATGGACGGATGGGTGGACAGGCGTGGAGGGCTTGGGTGTGGGAGGGCCGGGGGCAGGCAGCCAGAGTGGAGCCCTGATCCCAGAGGGCCTGTCCTGAGCGCAAGAGGAAGAGGGCAGACATGGTCTGACCACCCCCACCTGGGTGGGCCTGTTCTCGCTGTCCTGCGGCCTCTGCTCTGCTCTGATCGTCAGACCTGACTCCCGCGGCCCCAGCGGCGGTGCGCTCGCACCGCACGCCGTCACCCCCCTCCAGGGCAGGGAGAGCGTTACACCAGCCTCCTGCTCAAGAGCTGCAGTCCACCCAGACCCCAGGCCAGAGCCCACACGCAGGACCCTTGCCAGCTCTGGGGCATGAGGACCCTTTACTGCTCTGAGCCTTGGGGTCCCTTCCTGGCCTGCTTGGATCCTAGGGCAGGGCCTGTGGCTGCCCTAGGGCGGTGGGTGACCGAGGCTGCTCCTCGCAGAGGTGGGGGACTGGGTGGGCACGAGTGTGCACGTCTGGACCCCGCGTATACACAGGAACCCCAGGATGGCCCTAAGGGTGGTGGGGGCAGCACCCTGCCAGGAGCAGGCTGCAGGTGGGGGTATAGGCTGGGGGGTCCCAGGTGAGCGTGGGGGGTTCTTACCACATTTGGAAAGCCTCCCCGTCATCATTTCCATACAGTTAGTGGTGTCTGGAGCACAGAATGGAGAAAGGAGGGAGGGAGACGTGTGAAAAAGTCTTCCCGCTTGGACTCCTGGCCAGGCGCTGCCCTCAGCCTCTGGCCAGGCCCCCAGGGAGGGGCGGGGCCCGGCGTGGGGCGGGGCCCGGCGTGGGGCGGGGCCATAGCCGAGTAGGGGGTTTGCTGGGGCCGGCCCACCAGAGGGAGGGGCAACGCCGGGAGAGGTGGAGCCCAGAGGGGGCGGGGGCTGGGGGGTGGAGCCTGGGGTGCGGCCTGCCCAGAAGGTGGGCGCTGAGTGGGGGCCTTCTCAGGGCAGAGGAAAAGTCCTGCCACCAGAGCCAGAACACAGGCCTTGCCCTGCCCTCGGGTGTCCTGGGCCTGGTCTCCATTCCCTCTGTCCTCCCCTGGGCCCCAGACATAGGTTCTGGTGCCGAGAATGCCAGGCTCTGGCCACCTGTGTGTCCTCCCTCTGCCGCTGTGCGGCTCCGGCAGCTGCACAGCTCCCACCTGCCCTCAGCTCCAGTCGACTCGCCCTTCTCTGACCGTCTCCCGTCTCTGACCCTAGCCCTCAGCAGGGACTGGGCTGGGGGCTTCTCCCTCAAGGCCCTCACAGGGGCCCCCGCTGAGAGGGAGGTGACCTCTCGGCCTCCTGTCCCTGTTGGAGCAGCCACCAGATGTCTTGCCCTGGTAGCTGAGCGGCCCCCACTTCTGCCCCCTGCTCCCAGCGGCTCTAGAACTGAGCTCGCCAGAGGAGGGCACCCAGAGCAGGGGCGGGGAGGGAGGAGCGTGCTGGGAAAGGCCAGAGGCCAAGGAGACCCTCAGAAGGCCTGGGGAGGGGGCCAGGGCATGGGCTGGCGTCCCGGATTAGGCTTCCCAGGTCTCAGGCCCCTGAAGGAGGGCAGGGGAGATGGGCTTGAGGCCCAGATGGGGCACCCAGGAGCTTGCAGGGACAGGGCTAACAGAGGCCCCTGCTCTGGCACGGGGTTAGGACCGGGGCACAGCCCAGGGGAAGGGTGGTGTCCAGCTCATTCACTGCTGCGCCTGGGACTTGGCACGAGGGACGCCGGCTAAGGGGCAGGATGACCCCTCTTAGGTTACTGTCCATGGCCCAGCCAGGCGCAGAGAGACTGTGACCCCCAGACAGTGGCTGCAGGCCCAGGCATCCGCTGGACAGCGCAACAGGCACTGGCCTTTGCGCACCTCACTGGACAAGCTCTGTCCTTCCCTGGCCTCAGTTTCCCTCTGTCACCCCTACTCTGCTCTGAGATGGGCGCCTTCAAAGCTCAGGGAGCCACCCCTGCCCCACGGCCTGCCTCCTATGCCAACCCGGCTCCCGGGGCCAGGCTGCTGGGCCAGCCCTGCCCTGCCCTCCCCATGGGGCGACGAGGCACATGTCGGGAGACAACAGGGTAAACACACACAATGAAATGAGGATGGCGGGGGGAGGGACGGGCCGGCCAGGCTGGACGAGGGGCCCACGGAGGCGCCAGCCAGCTGCCGGGGATGCTCGAGAAACGGGGCTCGGGCTGGATGGGGTGCTGCGGGCCCCAGACCCTGACCCTGACACGGGCCTCCCGGCAAGCCGTGCCTTCCAACATTCCGACAGCCGCCACGGCCTCGCTAATGGACAGTGACGCATGCACGTGCCCGCCCGGCCCAGGCACAGGCTCACCCCCCCCCCACAGGGGGCACGTAGCCCACTCCCCGCCAGATGCTGAGCGGTGTGGGCCCTCTCGGGCCCTCGGAGCCCCAGCACGTCCAGGCCTGGGCCGACCCTTTCCGTGTGACCCCCATAGGCCCGGCTGGGGAGCTCCTCCTTTGGGAACTCATGGCCAGATGATCACAGGCCTGTCGCCGGGAAGGCGGGCAGCAGGCAGCCCCACCGTGGGTCAGCCAGCGTGGGCGCTGGGCCCATAGCCTCGCAGGGTACCACTGGAGGAGCCCCGAGGGCGGCCGGCTCCCACGCAGGACCTTGGCCACTGCTCTCCTGCCCTCACTGACCCGGGGCCAGGCTGCCCGTGACTGGCTGCTCAGCCTAGGTGCTGGGCCCTATGCGGCCTCTCCAGGCCCAGGAGTGGCCGCTGGATGTGTGAGCGGGCACGGGGTGCCCTTCTGGGGGCCAGTCTGGCTCTCGCCAGAGGACCTGCCCGCAGCCCCCTCCCTGCCCCTGTGGCGGGGCCAGACACCTTACCTGCCAGCGTCAGAGGCTACTCTCGTAGCTGGTGGCCACCTTCTGGCCCTTAAGCCCAGCACCCCAGCTTAGTCCTGGCGCTGGCGGGGGGGGTTCTACAGTGGACAAGAGGCGCCTTTCAGTGTGGTGTGCTGGGCCCTACCTCCCTGGGTGTGCAGAGATGGGCCGGCCCACTGCGCCGGGGAGGGCCCTGCCCCCTGGGGGGGGCCACGTCAGAGGGGCCACACCCCTGCTCACCAGCCCGCAGGGCGGCCCGAGCTGAGCCCCCGCTCACCTGACAAGTGCTGGGCGGAGGGCTGGTCATGTGTGCTCAGTAACTGGGTCTGAATGGTCTCCACGACCCTCTTGAAGCGGCGGCTGGGGCCTGGGGGAAACAGGGCGTCACGGCCGGGACGGGGCTGGTGCCCGGAGCCCGCGCCCGGCCCACGGCTCACCTGACAGGAGCGTGAATGTGACGGAGTAGATGCCGTTCTCCTTGTGCGCCGCCCCGCCCTCGGTGTAGGTGATGTCCACTTGGAATTTGACCGGCTTCTGGAACACGGCCGGGCCCCCCGTCGCCTTATACTCCGCCCGGAAGCTCGTCTGGGAGATGACGCTGTGGCTGAGGCTGGGGATCTGCGGGCGGGAGGGCGGCGTGGGTGGGCGGGGCCCCCGCCCGCACCACCGCAGCCCCCGCAGGCCGGGCCCGGACCTCTGCCTCTCGGCTTGGGTGCGGGTTGGGGACGTGGGAGCAGAGTGGAAGAGGAGCGGGCTGGGGGACACAGGGTCCAGGAGACCCCACGGCGCGGTGGCCAGGACCAGGGTGAGGGTCTCCGAGGCAGGGGCCCCACGGCCATTGCCGAGGTGGGCACCCACTGCTCTGTGGGCTCGGGAAAGGGCCGCTCCCAGGATGGGCAGAGAGGCCTCTGAGCACTTGGCATAGGAGCAGCCAGGGGAAATGCCCTTGAAACCAAGTCAGGAGGCCGTCTGGCCCTGGAGGGGTCACCCCAGGCCAGGGCTCTGCAGCCCAGGAGTGCTGTGCTGGCCTTGCAGTTGGAAGGCCCGGTGCATGCCGGGGGCCGAACCAGGCCGCCATGGCAGGTGGGCCCCCAGCCCTTGGGGAACCTGAGCTGAGGCCACACCAGGCTGAAGAAACCCATGACAGGTCCCAGCCCTGAACGGGGTGGGGGGATCCCCAGGGGACCCCACGCCGGGCCAGGCCCCCTGCAGGACGCTGGAAGCAGACATTCAGGGCTTTCTGTTCCTCGTGCTCAGGGTCTCACAGACACGAATGGAGCACCCCCAGGGCCCGAGCACAGCCTGGCCTCTGTGGAGCCAGAGGGGCTCCAGGAGGCGGCAGCCAGTGGGGGGTGGGGAGCGCGCATGGGAGCCAGAGACAGGCCCTGGGACAGACTCGGCAGAGGTCCCTCTGTGTCCAGGCCCCGGTCCCCGCCCCCGTGAGCAGCCTGGGCTTCACTCCCTGTGTCAGTGAGCTGTCCCCACCCAACCTGCTGCTCCCGCAGCCGGGGCTGCTCACGATGACAGCCAGGCTGGTGTGCAGCGACCGTCTGGCTCCAGCCAGTGTCCATGTGGGACGCACGCCCCCAGCCAGGGGAGGCTCACCGACAGGAAGGCGTGAACTATGTCCGCTTTGATGGAGCTCAGGGCTTTGTCCTTGATGACCACGAAGATCTGCTCCTCCTTCTCCAGGTTGATAAAGTTCCCGAACCAGGACTTCTTGGCGAGCCTGCGGGAGGGGGAGGGGGCAGAGGGCAGCTCGCGTCAGGGTGTGCTGTCAGCCAAGCCTCCTGGGCAGGGCCAGCTTACTGCCCCGACTCCTGCCGCCCTGACCCTACAGTGCTAATGCTACTCCCACGGTCTCGGCCTGGCCCCGTACCCCCAGGCCTGCCTGGGCCTGGGCAGTGCCCACCAGAAAGGACAGCGGAGCACACCCTGACACCCAGGCCTGCTCCTCTCTGTTTCAGCCACCAAGTTTTCGGGCAATTTGCAGCAGTCCTGCAGCCACCTGGAAGAAGGTGTCCCCTGGCCCTGGGACTGTATGGGGGGGGGGCGGGGGCAATGCGAAAGGCCAGGGTACGGGGTCAGGGCTGGTGGGGGAGCTCTGCACCCATAAGGACAAGTGAACTGGAGAGACCCTGCATGGACAGTGGGGCCTGAGGGCTCAGGATGCTACGTGCCCCTCCCATCTGGTGGGACAGCCTCGGCTCCCCCCAGCCACCCTGTCCTCGAGGACCAGGGGCTACTCAGCTGCCTGCTGCCCAGCCCAGGTCAGTCTGGGACACAAAGGCTGTTCCAAAGCCCAGTGCTGTGCTGGGCAGGTCAGCGGTATACCCTCCTGCACACAGCCCCTCCCTCACTGGTGCCCAGGGCTCCCCTTCCTGCCCTGTCTTCCGTCCGGCCTTGTTACCCTGTCCAGCATCTGCATCTGACCTGCGCTGTCTGCAACCCCCCCGCTGCTGTGCACACTAGCATGGGTACCCTCAGATGGCCCCGTGATCCTGCACACCCCTCCCTGAGGCGGGGACAGGCCAGTACTTTCTTCTAAGCAGAATGAGTGACAGATGTCACCTCCAAGAACATGGCACTCAAGGCCATGTCTCCTGCTTGCTAGCAGGTCTCCACTGCATGGTGATGGAGCGGCCCTTGGTCCAGAAGCCAACAGGCCCTGAATCCCACCGACGACTACAGGAGCTTGGCCACAGGTCCTGACCCAGCTGAGCCTGGAGGTAACCACAGCCCACAGACTGTAAGGTGAAGGGACCTCCTGAGCCGGCCTGGGGCCTGACCCACAGAACCCGAGACGTGGAGTGGGTGGTGTCAGAGCTGCTGAGCCCGGAGCCATCTGCCAGGTGGCAGGGCCAACCTGTCCTGACTGCCGTCCCGCAGCTCCGCCGATGGAACACACCCATTCGGCCCACGAGGCACAAGCAGGGCCGCGGCCCATCATTTTGCCCCGGCATGGGCATCAGCGCTGGCAGGGGGAACTGTAAGGGCAGATTCTCCGGCACCTCTCGGTGGCTTTCCCAAGCACGTGATTTCCCTTTCCGTGCCCAATTCCACCGCTGGCCCCTTCTCTGCCCAGGGATCCCGGGCCAACCACAGCGCGGAGGGGATGACGGGCAGGCATGTCCTGCCAGACCTCCTGTCTTCTCCCCCACATCCTGCCTTCTGCCCACTGTGCGCTCTAGGTCCAGCTGCTCCCCGCCGTGCCCTAGCACCTGCAGCCCAGCAAGTACGCAGAGGGGCAGTTCTGGGACCCGCATACAGGGCTCCTGCTTCCTCCCTTGACAAAGAACAGCACCAAAAACACGACTTGTTTGCAGTGTGGGAGCTGGCAGTTTGGCACCGGGTGGAATAGGCAGTCCCGTGCCCGGAAGAAGCCTGAAGGAGCCAGAGAGGCAGTGCCAACCAACTTCAGTGCGGGCTGGGCCATCCAGGCAGCTGCTGGGCATCTCGGAGTAAAGCAGACCACTCTCCTGGCGTGGTGGGCCTCGTCCAAGCAGGTGAAGGCCTCCGGAGCAAAGGCTGCAGCTTCCCCAAGTGCTACTCAACGCCACAGCGTGAATTCCCCACCTGCACATGTCACACTCAGGGCCGTGACGTCACCCAAACCGGAACCTGCACCTGCTGAGTCTGCGGTCTCAGGCCCGCCAGCCCCGACCCGCACACTCATGCTGAGTCTGCGGTCTCAGACCCGCCAGCCCCGACCCGCACACTCATGCACACGCCGTCCCGGGAGCTTCCCTGCGGGCCCCACACGCCGCAGGCGAGCGCGTCCTCCATGGGAGGCGGTGCCGAGGCACTAGCTGCACAGGCCTGTGGGGCCACGGCGCGCCTGCTCCGTCCCATCGCCACACCCGCCAGGCGGTGGGCGCTGGCCAGGACCCCTGGGGGTGGGGGCGGCGAGGCCTCCGGAGGGACTGGAGGGGAAGAAGGGGAGGCTGTGGGCCACCGACTCGGCGTCAGGTGCCGTGGGGTCTAACCAGCCTGAACGCCCAACAATCCCGTTACAGGGGTGTCTGCGAGCGCCGTGACAACAGCAGGACGTTTCGGCTGAGGGGCACTAACGGTGGGATGGGTTCCCTAACCCCGACACGCTGCGGCCAGAGTCAGCCCGCATCCCCAGGCCTCACGCAGAGCAAGCCACGTGGTGGCACTTCTGCTTGGCGACGAGACTGTGGCCTCTGCGGAGGCTGCCTGTGCCCTCGCCAGCCCTGCCCAGCGTCCACAGCAGGTTCCTGTGTGCGTCGTCTTCCCGGGGCTGCAGGACCAAGGCCGCTGCCGGGGTGAGGAGAGCAGGCAGGGCTGCTCCAGCGAGTCCTCGGTCCAGACTGGCTGTGGGCTGAGCTGTGGCTCTGCTCGCCCACCGCCTCCCACGGCAGCTCCCTCCTCTTGGCGAAGGTCCGCAGAGGGCCTGGCCGCTCCTGGCCTTGAACAACGCCACCATCCCCTGGACACGAGCTCCCGCCACGCCGCCCATGGCTCTTCCTCATCCTCTTCGGCTGGCGCCAAGGTTTCACCTTGAGACGCTCCGTCCCCGCGAGCCCCCAAGTTTCTGGCCACATTCCGCCTCCGTTGTGTCCAGCACAGGCCTCCTTGGAGGCTGCTCGGCTGCAAACCCCACAGGCCGGTCCTCCTCGGGCTCCCCGTACTGGGGCTGAGCCCGTGTCCAGAGCAGGGTGAGCACCCGTGCCATGAGGCTGGGGTTCTGGTCCCCACGGCTCCCCTAGCTTGCAGGCCAGAGCCTTCAGCGGGCAAGCCCCAGCCCCGCCGAGGCATGGCTGTGCCGTCCGTTGCCTCCTGCCAGCCCCAGGCTGTGGCTTCTGAGCCCAGCCAGGAGGAGCCAGCCAGCTCCCTCTGCACTGAGAGTCCTGCTCCCTAACCTGGCATTCCGGGTGTCCGAGACAGAGCTGTGGGTGCTGGAGAGGAGGTGTCCCAGGCGGGAGGTAGAGGGGGGACCTGGGCAAGCCCAGGGGCACAGGGAGAGAGGAGGGAAGACCTGGAGAGGCTGGGGTGCTTCGTCCTGCAGCCCTTGAGGGCCCCCTGGCCTGCCGTGTGGGAGGCTCCAGCGCAGACCCCCGGCCACCTCGGTGTCTGGGCACCGGGATGGCGGCCAGGGGCTCCCCCTCAACCTTGGGCAGCCGCCACTTACTCTGGAGACGACTCCGGGGTCAGGTTGGACATCTCCTCGGGTGTTGGAACTGTGCACGTGGAAAGGACAAAAGACATGACCGCCGTGCTCTTGTCGCCCCCGCCCCAACGCTGTGCCCGCAGTCCCACGCGCCCACGGGCTCCTGCCCCTGCCAGAGCCCAGGGCCAGGGGGCTGCCCCAGCCTCTGGTGCTATAATCAGGCCAGGCCTACTCTGGCCTCCAGCTGTCCCTGCTGTCCCCCGACAGATGGCACTGGTCCCCCGCGCCCACCCATTGGCTGTGCCGCAGGTCCGGATGGCCTGGCAGTGCCCATGGAGCTTTGGCAGCTGGCACTCTGCAACGGGCTCCCCCCGCAACCCCGTCCCACAGGCCTGCGGACGGCCCTCAGCCCACCCGCCTGGACTCTGGCCTCTGGCTGTCCTCCCAGGGCTCCAGGAGCCTGGCCTCAAGTGACCACTGGGCTGAAGAGAAGCCCCGGAGCTGGGAGGGGCCCCGAGGCCACGGCCACCAGGCCCCAATGCGCAGCGGGCAAGCCTGGGAGCGAGCCGCCATCTGGAGGCCCCGCCTGGGCCTGTGCTGGCCTAGAGAACACAGACTACTGCCCGGGGCCCAGCGCAGAGTGGCAACCCTCGTCCCTCCACTGACCCTGCAGTTTCCGGCGGTGGAAGCGGGGCGACCCCAGGAAGCTGTTCTTGATGGAGTTGAGCCGCGTCCTCCAGGGCACCCCTCCGACGCTGGGGCTGGACGGGGGCGTGGGGTTCGGCGTGCCGGCCGGGCTCTCCTTGGGCGTATGCACGGGCGTCCCCTTAGGGGTGGGGAGGGGACTACCCCTTGGAGAGGGGTGAGGGGTCACCTGTATGGTGGGGACAGATTTGGTGTTTGGTTCAGTCCCGGCGGCCAGGAGCCGGGTCGAGGCCGGCAGGGTCGGCGGGCCCGGGGGCAGGGCAAGCTGGGGGCCTGGGCCCCCTGGGACAGGGGGTCGGGCCTGGGTGCCGGCTGGGAGTGGGTTGGACTTGGTGCCCTGCAGCGGCTTGTCGGTCAGCTTGGCCTTGCTCGGCAAGGTCTGGGTCTTGGGGTTGGACCGTGAGGCGGCCTGTGGAGGGAAGACGTGTCCGGGCCGAGAGGCGCTCCGGCAAGCTTCCGGCTCCGCGGAGGTGGCCAGGGGGCAGGCCACGAAGGGGCTCTCGGGGGGTGGGGGGGGCAGGGCAAACTTTCTAACAGGCTACAGGGTGGTGCGGAGGGCGGGGGCAGAGCGCGAGGGTCCCCGAGGGTCCGCCATGCGAGCGCCCCCCGCCCCCCCCCCACCGCATGCACACACACAGCACCAGGAGGACCCGAAAGAAATGTTCAAGCAGGACCCCAAGGCAGGACCGGCGGGGACAGGCGGGCATGGGGGGTGGGAGCATTTGCCGTAAAAGAAAACAAATAACAGACGAGAAAACAAACAAACAAAACAAAAGAACGTGCAGTTAGCCACAGCAGAAGCAACCACGGGGGCCCGGCAGCAGGTGGGGGGGCACGGGCCCAGCCAGGGCTCTGGGAGCCTCCCTGCCCCCCCCGCCGGTGCACGCTGGGCTTCTGGGAGCTGGGGGTCGGGGCGGGGGCTCACCCGGGGGCTGCTCAGCGGGCTGGTGGACAGGCCCGAGGAAGCGCCACTGATGGACCTGGACCTGTGGACACCGGTGCGGGCAGGTCAGCCAGGGGGGCCGCAGCTCCTGGCTTCTCTCCCCCGGGCCGACCCTCCGAGAGGCCGGGAGCCCCGGCCGAGAGCCTTGAGGCCGCCCTGGCCTGCGCACACCTGGCCACACGCAGGGCTGTCCTGCTGTCCCCGCCCCGCCTCTCCCAGGACCGGGGAGGGCCCTGTCAGAGCCCAGTGGGGTGGCTCGATGCCCGTCTCGGGCTCGTATCCTCCAGGCGGGAGGCCCAGGCCGGGATGGCACCAGGGAGCCCTCAGCACGGGTGTTGTCTGGGGCTTGGGTGGACGGAGGGACGAGGGAGACAGGTGCTTCCTGGGAGCTGCGTCCAGCCCCTGTGTCAGGTCCACTCTCCAGCTCCTGGTGCTCTGAGCCCGGCCAGAACCCCCAAAGCTGAATTGTCACAGGCCCTGAGTCCTGTGCTCGACGGAGTCTCCCGCCCTAGCGTGTGGGCCACCAAGTGGGCACCGGCTCAGTCCTCCATGCCCACAGCCTGCCTGCCTGGCCCAGAGCTGCCCACAGCATGCCAGCCCATAGCCCTCTCCTCACTGGCACCCCGAGGGCTGGGGCCAGGCCAGGCTGGGGTGAGCACTGGCGGGGACCACGAGCCTGGTCCACCACTGGCCCCACTGGGCCCGCAGACCTGGCGGGGCAGGAACCAGGCCGCCTGCGAGGCAGGAGCCTCCCTCTACCGCACCACACGGCCTCAGGAAAGGCCCACCATGCTCGCTCAGCCCTGGGTGCTGGCACCTGCCACCCTTCAAGGAAGGAAATGGGGGCGGGGCGGAGGGCAAGGCAGCCCCAGGAGAGAAGAGGAAGAGTGAAGGCCCGCCCCAGGCAGCCCAGCCCCAAGGGGGCCCGCGCCCACCCACTCACACCCCGGCCCAGTCCCTGGGCCTCAGGGAGGCGCTGAGCCCACTCCGACCGGGGCTCCGGCATCTGCAGGCCGGGGCCCCATGGCAGGGACCCTCCAACTGCACCACCTAACGCAGCCACGGAGCCAGGGTGTGGCGCTGACCTTGGTCCCAGTCCCCCCCCCCCCCCCCCCGCCTGCGCACAGCCAGGACAGTGCCCAGAGCCAGGCCTGGGTCCAAAGCTTTCAGACGCTGGAAGGGACTGGGGGCCATCGGTCCCGGCTGCTGCCCACCCCAGCAGTCACAGGCCAGCCGGGCAGCCGCCAAGAGCAAGGCCCAGCGCCTGGGGCCTGCCTGCTCCTGAGCCAGCCATGCACCCGTCGCTCGGCACAAGGAAACCAGAAAAGCAGCAGTGGAAGGGGGGGCTGGGGAGCCGCCTCCACACAGTCCTGTCTGACCAGGCCGCACCTGCCAGGGACAGGAAGGAGAGGCCCGCGCGCAGAGCAGCCAGGGCAGGTGGGCGGCGAGAGGCCAGCAGGGCGCAGGCAGGGCACGGAGAGGCACGGGAGCAGGCGGGAAAACGGGTGAGGCCCGGCCCCCGTCACCCACGGGCAGCGGGTCCTGCAGGGGCAGGGCTGGGGGCTCGGGAACGCCGGGCCCCATGCAGAGACCCAAGAAACCGTCATGCTTCCTGCCGCCTCCTGGGGAGCCTGCCACGCCCTGGCCTGCCCCGCCCGCTCCGACCCCTGTGGGCAGCACGGCGTGGGGGAGGGGAGGGCAGCCACACAGAGGAGGCCTCGCAGCTCGCAGACACTCGGGGGTCCCCGGGCAGGGAGAGCGCAGCGGGTCTCCCCACCCGGTCAGGCTGGCCACGGGCCTTGCCCCAGCAGCCCACGCCTCCTCAGGGCCACAGGCCCGGCCCTGCCACCAGGCCCAGCGTCGTCCTTGGGGCTGGGGGGTGGGGGATGGGCGGGCAGGGTGTATACCTGTCTTCTTTGCTGAATTGGGGGTGGGCTTCAGCGATATCCAGGCTTTTACTGAACACTGCTTTACTACAGCAGGAACAAAGTGAGAAAACAGAGTTACTGACGCAGCCCCACTCAGCGGCCCGGGAGGCTGGGCCTCCGCACAGCCCCACACGAGCTGGGCATGGCCTACCCGGCCCAAGGCCAGGCACGCGGACACGAGGGCAGGTCGGGCAGGAGAGTGCCGGGGCCACAGCGCGCCCCACCCTGGTGACCTGCCGGCGGGGGGCCTGGCCAGGCCTTGGAGGTGCCCAGCACCCACCACCAGTCCGAGGACCCCTCCAGCCCCGGCCAGCGGCCCGCTGTGGCCCAGGGCCAAGCGGCCAAGCCGGAAGAAGAAGCAGGGCCTGGGGCGGCAGGGCTGTGCAGGAGCAGCCGGCAGGAAGGGCTCCAGGGGCCGCCAGGATGGTCCACAGCGGACCCTGTCCCAGCTCCTCCGGCCCCAAGGTGGCCAGGCCTGGAAGGCGGAGCAGACACTGAGCTTGGCGGCCTCCTGTGCCCGGCCCCTGCTCAGGGCGGACGAGGAGGGAGAGGCGTGGGGTGGCCGAGATGCGGTGGCCCCCGTTGGCACGCAGCCGCACTGGGAGGTCGACCGGGAGAGCAGGGCGAGGCTCAGGAACGGGGGGCTGCGGAGAGGCAGCCTCTCGCCCTGGGGGCCTGCTGGGGACAAGGGCACCCACAACAGGCAGGACCCGAGGCACAGTCAGGGCAGCGGCTCAGCTAGCAGAGACCTTCTCCCCCACCACCCTCACCAGCCCCTCCAGTGCCAGATCCCACGGGCAGGGGCCGTGGTGGTCTGCAGCCAGCCTGTTTCCCCAGGGGAGGCTTGGGACCACCAAGGGAGCTGAGAACCAGCAGCCCAGTTTTATCCCGATGGTGGCCGTTTGCTGGCAAATACCTTGAGAGGCCCGGCTGTCCCCAGCGCTCAACCCTGAGCTGACCAGGGGCAGCCTCAGAGCTGGGACCCGCACAGCGGGGTCTCCACGTCCCAGGGCTAGGGCGCAAGCCCCCACCTAGACAGGAACACGGGGTCCCTCCCCGCGCAGGCCCTGCCCAGGGCCAGGATGAGGACTGGCCAAGGGCCCTGCCTGGCCAGCCAGAATGAGCCGAGGCTCTGCAGGACCAGGTCACCCTTCCTTCCTCCAGGGGGCGCTGCTGGCTCAGCCCAGACCTGCTGGTGTCCAGGCTCCTTCCTTGTCCTTGACCCCCACTGCCGCAGGGGACCCAAACACAAGGCCAGCATCACGTGCGGACAGGCCTTCCGGGTGGCTCTGAACACGGCCTGACCCCACTGTAGCCAAGTCCAGTCCACTCCAGTCCAGCCCAACCAGCCCCGTACAACACAGGCCAACAGAGCACAGCCCAGTCCAGCTCAGCCCAGCCTAGCCCAGTTCAGCCCAGCTCGGCCCAGCCCAGTCTAGCCCATACCAGCTCAGTCCAGCCCAGCCCCGTCCAGCTCAGCCCACCCCAGACCAGATTAGACCAGCCCAGTGGCTCAGTCCAGCCCAGCCCAGTTCAGCTCAGTGCAGTCCAGCCCAAGCAGCCCGGCACAGCGTCGTCGGGCCCCACCCAGTGGCCTTAGCGCAGCCCCAAGGCCGGGGGGGGGGCAGAGATGAGCCAGGCCAGGCCCAGCACAGCCGGCGAGGGGTGCCGACGCTGGCCAGGCCAGGCCACCAGGAGGCAGAGCCCTGGAAGCTCCTGGAAGGCACGCACCTCTGGCCATGCTGGGCCATCTCGATGGCCCTCCGCGCGGGCACCGGGGAGCCGCCGTCCGTCACGCTGAGCACCTCCATGGACTTGCGTTCAGGCCGCCGCTTGCCGTGCCGGTTCAGCATCGGGGAGTCCACACGCTTCCGGGGAGGGTCTGTGCGCAGACGGGGGTCAGGGCCCGGCCTGGGCCGGAGAGGGACAGCATGGGGCCGGACCACCCTGCCGCCGTGTACCTATTTCATTTCTGGGGGGCAGGTCCTCGTCCTCGTGGCTCGGGTACCTCTCTTTCCGGTCCAGGAGAAGGAAATAAATCATCTTCTCCTGGTTCTCCCTGCGGGGTGGGGAGGGGAGGCAGCGAGAGGGATGGGCAAGTCCGTTCCCGGAGGGGCCCCGCCCCGCGGCCGCGCCGCCCCAGCGCCCACGTACTCCTCGGACAGCAGGTCCTGCAGAAGCTTGTTGCGGTCCCGGAAGCAGCCCAGCGAGTGCATGCTGTCCAGCACGTCGGGGTCGATGTCCTCCAGGCTGGGCAGCGAGCGGAGCCGCACCTTGCGGGGGATGGGCTGCTCTGGCTCCGGCTCGTTCTTGCCCCCTCTGCGGACGACAGGCACCGCGGGGTCACTCCCCACCTCTTCCGCAGCCTGGGCCTCCTCCGCCCCCACCCCGAGGTGCCGGGACGGCGGGGCCCACCCCTTCCTGGGCCCCGAGTCTTACTGCTCTCCCTGTGCCCAGCCCCTGCACGCCTCCTGCGTCCTGCCCGAGCCCAGCGCAGGCCGGCCCGGGACCCTGGAGAGCCAGGAGCGGCTGAGGCTTGGGCCGGGCCTGCGCTGGGCTGGGTCACCCCCCGCCTTCCCTAGCAGGCCCTCCAGGCCACAGTGACGGGTGACAGGCAAAGCAGGTGGTGTGGGAGGAGGAGCTACTTACATATACCATATGTGTTTCTGAATGTGCTCTAGCTACAAGGAAAGAGAAACAGGGAGTTAGTACGAGGAGGGACCGAGGAGCCCACGTTAGGAGGCGGGGTGGGGAGCACGGAGCTCAGGAGTGTGCAAGAGAGGACAGCAGGGGAGGAAGGGGCTGCGGGACGGGGACAGGGCATGGGACAATGTGGGTGCAGGCCGGGAAGAGTGTGGGGAGGGGCTGTGTTCCCGGAGGCTCCAGGCCAGCACCCCGACCCTGCCTACCCCCGGTGGAAGAGAAAATGCTGACGCGGAGAGAGAAGGAAGGTGAGCAGGGCCGGAGGGGCTGCAGGCGTGGGGGGCCTGGGCGGCAGGGGGACTGAGCTCGAAAGCAGAGTGGCCTCGGGGGTCTCAGGGCTCTGGGACGGAGGTCAAGGGAGGAGGGCAGGAGGGCAGGGGAAGCGGCCAGGGCGGCCCTCCTGTGCACAGGAAGGGGCTGGGTGCAGGTGTGAGCAGGAGGCTGGGGGCCGGCCCTGCTCTCTGCCCGGCTCCCCGGGGGACAGCTTGGCTGGGGAGGGAGGGGGAGAGTGGCCTCTTGGGCCCTGGGCCGCCCTTGTCCCGGAGAGAACAGCCAGACGAGTCCTGCCGGCCTGCTCTGGGGACCGGCCCTCCTGGCAGTGACTGAGCCCCAGGGAGGCAGGAGGTGGCCAGCTGGGGGCTTCTTTGAGAACCAGCTTTCCTGGACCCTCCCCAGCCCACCTGCCAGGAGCAGGGGTTGCGCGGAGCCCTTCACACTGACCAGGCCCGGGAGAGCCCAGGACACGGGGGCCGGCATCAGCCGGCGCTCCCCTGCCAGGCACAGCAGCCCTGTCCACACCCGTGCACGCGCACACCGTGCCCGCTTACCCAGTGCTCGGGCACCACGCACGCCCCGCACGGGCACGGGGAGGGGGGAGGCTCCCGGCGAGCGCCCATCCTGCCCCCGAAGGAGGCGCCCTGAGGGGACGGGGCCCAGGCAGGGTCCCGCGCGGGGAGTGGGGCGGCGTCGGAGGGAGCGGGAGGCCGCGGCACGCACCGTGAGGCGCCGGGTGGCGTCCACCTCGATCATGCCGCGCAGCAGGCTCTGGCAGTCGGGCGGGATGAAGTGGGGCATGTGGAACACGCCGCGCTTCACCTTCTCCAGCAGCTGCCGCAGGTTGTCGTCGTCGAAGGGCAGAGCCCCCTGCGGGCAGGGGACGGCGGTCACCGCGGGAGGGGCGCACGGGGCGCGCGGCGGGGCGGGGGCGGGGGGCTCACCACCAGCAGGGCGAAGAGGATGACGCCGCAGCTCCACACGTCCGCCTTGCGGCCGTCGTACTTCTCCCCCTGTGGGCGGCAGCGGGGGGGCTCGGTGAGCGGCCGGCCTCGCTGGGACGCTGCGGCCCCGGGCGCGGGGAGGGGGTGGGCCGGGGGCGGGGGTCGGACGGGGCCCGGGGCATGGGGGGCTGCGAGGCTCCGGCGGCGAACCCCCTGGATAGACGGTGACGAGGTGGGGGACGGGGCGGCGGCTACTCACCCGGATCACCTCAGGGCAGGCGTAGTGGGGGGATCTGCGGGCAAAAGCAGCCATCAGGCCCGGGGATCAGACCCGCTGTGGGCCCGGGTCACCCCAGCCTGCCCGCACTCGGGGCTGCCCCCCAGGACCAGTGGAGACCCCGGAGGCACACTCTGCCTGCAGGAGGTGCCCAACAGGAGGCTCAAGGTAGGGCCGAGCCCCTCACAACCTAATCCCCACTGCGTGCTTCTAGGGGAGACTGAGGCACAGGAGGCTGTGGGCTCCGCCACACTGCAGGCAGTCAAAGGAGAGAAGCGTCCCGGGAAGCAGCACAGGGCTGAGCGCGCTGAGCGCGTGGGCAGCCGCTGGAATAGGACCCGCCTCCCCGAACCGGGGAGCGGGGGGAGCTGTCCCGAAGGGTCACCAGGTGGTCCCTTCAAGGCATCGCCCTTGGCAGCGAAATCTGGGAGCACAGGCAGAGGCCCTGGAGCTCCAGGCCGTCCCAGCGGGGCAGCCGCGACCACGGGCAGCGTGGACAGGGCGGGCGGGGGCCTCAGGGTCGGACACTCACCCGCAGCTGGTCTCCAGCAGACTGTCGCCAACCTGCAGCGACGCCATCCCGAAGTCGGCAACCCGGATGTTGTTCTTCTCGTCCAGCAGAAGGTTTTCCGGCTTCAGATCCCTGTGGCTGGAAGGCAGCCGGGTTGAGGCTGAGCAGTCCCCCAGCTGCCACCCCTCCCCAGAAGCCCATCCGCACAGTGTGGGGCCAATGGCAGCCCAGCCTGGTGATGTCACAGGCAGCCAATGGGAAGTCACCATCCTGGTGGCTGTGGTCTCGGGAACGGAGACACAGGGACCCTCTGGGGTCACACCACATGCTCCCCGCCCCAGGGCCGGCTTTGCTTTACTCCCTGGGGCCGCCCCACCATTAGTGCTCTGCGCCAGGGCCGACCTGGGACCCCCACTCCAGAGTGGCCTGGCCCCAAGACCCCCGAGAAGCCTGAGGAGGGGCTCCTGGAGCCTGGGGCAGACACCTAGCAGAAGCTTCCAGACAGAACGTGCCGCCGGCTCCAGGCGCAGAGGGGCGCAAGGGTGGGGCAGAGGTACCTGGTGGGCGGTTATCTGATGGGGGTGGGGGTACCTGCAGGGAGTGGGGGGCACCTGGGGGTGGGGGACCTGGTGGGGGATGAGGGTGTCCCTTGTGGGGAACGGAGGCGCACCCTGCCGGGGCTGGGGACACCCGGCGGGGGTCGGGGCACGCACCATATAGAGTGGCTGTGACAAAAGTCCAGCGCGGAGATGATCTGCCGGAAGAACTTCCGGGCCTCTTTGGGGGTCAGCCTCCCCTTCTTGACAAGGTAGTCGAAGAGCTCCCCGCCAGACACGTGTTCTAGCACCAGGTATCTGCGGGGCACAGGTGGGCGTCGGGGGCTGCACGACGTCCGACCCACCTGCCCTGGGGCCACTCAGCCACGGGGGCACTGGCCAGAGGCCTCAGGCCGGCACCCCGCCCCAGCGCCACCCCCCACCTGTCCCAGCCTCGATCACCCTCAGCACAAGCCCCCTCCCCCCACCTCCTGGCAGGCCTGCTTCAGGCACCGCCATGCGGGGAGCCCTCTGCTGTGCAGAATTCCAGGCTCAGGGCCACCCCCGGGCCCCTGGCTGAGGGGCACTGTGGCGGCCGACTCCCGCGCGTGACCGTTCCAGGCTCTCCCAGGCTAACCCAGCTCAGGCTCCCAGAGCGGGGCCCTGATTCAGACACTCGGGCCCTCAGGGAGGCCTGGCCAGTAGTCCGGACCTCTAAATGGGGCGAGCAAGGGGCTGGAACAGGGCAGGGCCCGGGGACCCTAGGGGTGGCCCTCACACCGGGCCTCGGAAAACAGACGGGAAAGGTGGGCGTGGCCCAGCTGGCCGGGGGCGGGGGCGCGACTACCCCGTCTCAGCTCCCCAGAGCCTAGAGGCCTGGACTGGTGCAGGAGCTGGGGGCTGGGCCACCAGAAGGGCTGTGACGGGGTACGGTGGGCCAGTGGCCTTGAGGCCCACCGCTCCCCTCTGCCACCCCTTCGTGCCTTCCCCTCTGCCGCATCGGGTCACTGGCAGGGGGCCCAGGGCCACGGTGGGAGGGACGCCGAGGCAGGGGGCACAGCACGGCCCGAGACGTGCGCACGAGGACACCTGCAGGACCCCGTGGAGGTGCTGGGAAGGGGGCGTCTCCAGAGCAGGGCGTGCAGGAAGGGAGGGGTCGGTGGGGGTGCAGGGGGCCTGCGTGCAGGGGCTGGAAAGGCGGACAGGGCACCGGGTGGGATTCAGGCCGAAGGGGCCATCCAGGGGGTCCCACCCTGCTCCTGAGCGGGAGGGTCCGACCAAAGCACAAGCCATGGGCTGGCCTCACTGGCAGGGACCCCCGACTGCCCTCCAGCTGCAGGCTCCCCAGGTGGCCTTGGGCTTGGGGGGTCCTAGGGAGCGTGCAGGGACCCCCAGGTCCCAGCTGGGCCACCCGATCCCCCTCGTGCTGGGCGTGGTGTCCCTGTCACCAGGCCTTTGCCTGGGCTGTGCCTCCCCGCCCCGCACTGGGCTGCTGACCAGGCCCTCACTGGCTTCCTGACCCCCCCCCACCAAGGTGGCCTCCTTGGGGCCAGAGGCTCTGCCTGTCACCCCCCGCCCCAGGTCTGTCCTCACGAGGATCCCCGCAGTAGTGAGACGGGCTGCATCTGCTGCTGTGGGTGGAGGCGGCCAACATCACCTGCCCCCAAACTCATGGGACACCACTGCACACTGCAAGGGGGACCCCAGTCAGGCCGACAGTGGGGGGTCGTGCAGGAGCGTGTCTCAGGGGGCAGGGTTCCTCCTGCCCACAGCATCAGGGACCCCAGGGCCGGGACCTGCCACCCAGCACCTCACACTTGTACTGACCAGCCGTCTCCTGTCACCCGCAAACACTGGGGTCCCAGCTAGCACAGCAGGGACACCGCCCACGGGGCCCAGAGAGTGAGTCCCTTGTCGGAGCGCCCGCGGTTTGGACCGAAGGCCCGTCCTCGACCCGTGTGCCCGAGCCTCCCTGCTCCCCCGGGGCTGCCCTCTGTGGCCAGCTTCGTGCCCCAACCCCATTGCCCAGGACAAGTGGGCTGCGGACGGCCACCTGAGCCAGCGGGCCCCCAGGCCTCCCCGGGGCTGGGGCTTGGAGCTGAGCCCTCAAGGGTCCCCTCCCCTGCTCAAGTTTCTCCACTCAGGGCCAACACGCCCGAGGGCTTGGGCATCACAGGCTGGGCCTCCTGCGGTCCCACAAGCGGGAGTGACAGGGCTGGGCGCCCCCTTGTTGTGACCCTGGCAGGGTACCGCCACCCACAGCCCAGGTGAGCTCAGGGAGGCCACACAGCTGGCGATCGGGGCGGGGGGTGCTCCGCTTTCCCACCCAGGTGTGCCTGGGACATGAGATTTCCGCTGGCCTCTGAGGTCAGCCGCGCTCAGCAGCATGGGAGCCGGGCATCCTGGGGAGGGTGGGACAGCGGGTCAGGCGAGGGGCCTGGTGAGCCATCGGCCGGCCTGGGGTCTCAGCCGCGTGGATGAGCAGACGGGGAGCTCAGTGGGAATGGGGAGAGTCCCCAGGAGCCCCGGCAGAGTCTAGGAGCTTGTGGCATTAGCTCGCTGGGGCCAAGGGCCTCCTGCTGCTTGACCCTGGCTGCCAGCCTCCGCCTCCAGGAAGCCCTACCCCCTGGGTGGTTCAAGCTGATGGCTCGGCCAGGAGGTCTGGGCCAGGAGCGCGGCGCGTGGAAGCCTCCCGAGAGCTCCCCTCCCTGCTCACCGGGGCCCCCTCCCCAGGGGGCTGCCTGTGCCCTCCCCAAGGCCCCACCCCGGCTCTCCAGACCCAGCAATACCTACAAATATTTTTTGTTTTCATAAACATCGTGTAGCTTTAGGACGTGGGGGTGTTCGATGAGCTTCAGGATGGCGATCTCCCGCTCCACCTGCTCGGGGAGAAGAGGTCCGGCTGGGGGCAGGCTTGCTGCCCAGCTCCCCGCACCCACCGCCCCATCCGCCCCAACCCGCAGCCCCGGGGCCGCGCTGTGGGGGACACCAGCACCCGCTGCCCTGCCCTCCACAGGTCTCTGGCTGGTGGGGAGACAGGGGGCTCGAGCGGACCATGCCCCCTGGATGCCTCGACGGGGTCACGGGGGCGCAGGAGGCTTGGAGGAGGGCCGGCCTAGCGATGGGGCCCGCACCTCTGTGGACTGGCCCATCCCCCGCAGGGTCATCCCACGAGGGGGCTGCCTCCCGGTGCTTCCACCCAGATCCTGCCAGGCCTCCGGCAGAGTGCGACCCAGTTGGACCCCCAGGCCCCAGCCATGGAGCTCTCGTCTCTCTGGCTTGGAGCGCTTTCGGGCATCTAGAACACTGTCCTCAGTTGAAGACACGAGGCCCGGGTGCTGTCAAGGCAAGGTCAGGGTCGACCTGCTCCCATCCAAGCAAGCAGCACCTCCCCTTGCAACTGCACCACGCGTGGCCCTCAGGGTTCCCCAGTGGGGCCCACACGAGTCCCCCCCGCCCTCCGACGAGGTCCTCTTCCTCGTCAGCAGCCTCCATCCCACAGGCGGCCGGTCACCGCCCTCCTGGCACGTGGGCCCCACCCGCCCCCTTGGGAGATGTCTGGGAGCGTGTGGGAGACACAGTCCACGAGGCAGTGGAGACAGGGCCCCGCCCCCAGCATGCCCCCTGCCGGCCAGGTCTGACGGCTCCTCCCCCACAGGCAAGCGGGCAGGTGGGGGAACCTGAGGCCCTTCCTGCTGAGCATCTGGAACCAAAGGGGCCCAGACTCCACCAGGTGAGGGGCTGCTCGGACCCGGGAACCCGCCCATTCTCTTTCCCCGCTCAGAGGCAGGGGCCCCTCCTGAGTCAAGCCGTGGAAGCCAAGGCCCCAGCGGGTGGGCACAGCGTCCCGGGGGACCCGCTGGCCCAGCTTCCCGACACCCCGGCTCACCTTCATCAGCACAGACTCGCTGAGCTTCTCTCGGTTGACGATTTTAATAGCCACCTTCTGGCACGTGACACAGTGGATCCCCAGCTTCACCAGGCCTGCGGGGTAGAGAAGCCCCTGAGACCCCAGCCAGGACCCAACCAGCACGGCCCTCCCTGCTTCCCACCGACACCCCCACCCCACCCCTGCTCCTGGCCCCTCATTTGGGCTCTGAGCCCTGCCCCGACCCCCATCGGCCCAGCGCACCTCCTGCAGGACGCCCCCAGCCCCCGTCTGCCAGCGCACGCTCCTTGATCCCTGCCAGGACAACTCCGTCCTGCGGTGTCCCTGCCCCACAGCACAGCCCCCGCCTCGGAACCAGCCCTCCGACCTCCTAGAGTCCCCCGTGCTCTGGAGGTCATGGAACCCAGAGTCCCCCCCACGCCAGGCCTTCCGCCACTGCCCAGCCATCTCCAGTGGGGGAGGCAGGGTGACTTTGGGCTCAGGGCCACCCCGCCCCCTTCGTGCCCCTCCCCCCAGGATGCGCGGCCTCTGCCACCGGACCCCCAGCCCCCCTTCAGCCTGCACGTCTCTGGACAGAGGAGCCCCGAGTCTGGTCACTGCCGTCTCCAGGACAGCAGGACAGGCCCAAGGCTGCTCCCCGGACAGCAGCACCCCCGCCTTCCACGCCCCACGCCCCCCACCCCTGGCCGCCCCCCACGGGGCAGAACACAAATTCACTCTCGCATGTTGGGCCCGAGCCCAACATCCTGCTCCAGTTCTGACCGCCGGCCCCAGGCCTCCACGTCTCCTGCCTCCCCTCGCCGGCCAGGAGAGCCCTCTGGGGCCACCACAGCCCCACCCCTCCTGCAGCCCGGGCCGCTGCCAGCACCCTCCAGACCTCTGGGTGGACTGCTCTGTGGCCTGCGGCCTAGGAACACCCGTCTCCATCCCCGAGCCTGGGCCCCGACTGCGACATTCCCCAGGGCGACTTTCATTCCTAGGCAGGCACGTGAAAGCTCTCGCGATGGCTGGACCCACTCCAGCACTTGGGGGCCCAAGGGGAGCCAGGGGACCCCATTCACCTTGGCATCGCACCCCGACCTTGGGACGCCCTGCCTGTGGACACTGAGGGGCACCGTGCTGTGTTAGCCAGACTCCATCAAAGTCGGGACCCTGACTGCATGCGCACCCCGTGCTGCTGGGGTGACCCGGCCTCCCCCACTGTTGCTGCTTTAACCGTGACCTTGACCCCTTTGTCATGCTCACCGGCTGCTGGGTTTCACCTGGGTCGGGGGGATTCTTTTTTTTTTTTTTTTTTATAAAAGATTTTATTTATTTATTTGACAGACAGAGATCACAAGTAGGCAGAGAGGCAGGCAGAGAGACAGGAGGAAGCAGGCTCCCCGCTGAGCAGAGAGTCCAATGTGGGGCTCGATCCCAGGACCCTGGGATCATGACCTGAGCTGAAGGCAGTGGCTTAACCCACTGAGCCACCCAGGCGTCCCGGTCGGGGGGATTCTTACCAACCTGTAAGAGCCCCTCGACTTTTATGGGAAATGAATTCCTTGTCACGTGTGCAGAAGACACCTTCCCTTCATAGACCACACATCCGTAATTTTACGTGGCCTCTGTGTCCCTCCACGGAACATGGTCCCAGCTGCCCTTCCCAGCATGGCTTCTTGCCCCTGCCCCGTGCTGGGGTGGGTGGGCCTGTGGCCAGCCTCTCTGTGTGCTTGGGGAGCTCGCCCAGAGGGCAGGAGGGGGGCGTGGGCCTTCGTGGGCGATGCCCAGGGGTCGTGTGCACACTCAGGGAACGACAGATGGGCTCCTGGGCTCCAGCACGGTGTGCCCAGCGAGCCCCCGCACCCCCGGCTCCCACCCCAGGGAGGCCCGCAGACCCCAGGGAGGCCCGCAGACCCCAGGGCTCTTGCCAGCTGTCTTTGATCTGCTCCGGGCCCTGTGATTCCAGGGCAGCAGGAAGAGCACAGAGAGCCCCGCAGGAGGGCGCTGCTGGCATCTGCCTGTAATTCAAGGCTGGAGGCCCAGGACTCCCTGCCCCCAGCCCAGCCCCCCAGACCACGGCACCAGCCAGAGTTAGAAGCAAAACTCGTGCCTGACAGGTCCCCGGGCGGGACAAGGCTGACGGGACGGGGGTGCCAGGGAGACAAGCAGCAAACGCGGCCACCCCATGGAAGACAAGCTCCTCCAAGTCCGGAAGGGCCCGGGACAGACGCCGGAGACGGCTGGCACAGGAGCCCCAGAGACGCCCCAGGCCCAAACGCCGTGGCTCCATTCCCAACCACAGGTGGGCACGGCCCTGGGCCGGCTCTGCGGGCCGTTCCCGCACCGACCAATGGGAGGGACGGGGCGTCTTTGGACAAGAAGGACTTCGGGAACCGTGGCTCGGGCACCAGGGTAGTGGGCACACGGCCAGGAGGACGCGCCCACAGACGCACCTCACACAGCCGTGCACACGGGTCCTCGGGAGGCGGGAATTGCAGACGAGTGGGGAGAAATGTCATCCTGCTTCCAGAAAAGGAAAATAAACGGGCGTCCAAGGGACAGGATGCTGTCCAGAAGCAGAAAGTCGCTCCGTTGGTGTCGCCACCGAGCGCCACGCCAGGCACCGTGGGACGCAGGGAATGCGGCGGCCGCACCACCAGCCGCTGCCCAGCTGCCCAGGGGAAGAGACGTGCTGAACGAGCCCCGCGCAGGGCAGCCCCAGAGCAGTGGGGACCCGGATGCTACAGGCCAGTCCTGAGTGGAGGCCTCCTGCGGTTCGTCCGTGACCTTCCCCTCCTTCTTGGCCGTGGCCCTTCAGAAAAAACCCTGCTGGAGCGCCCTGCGTCCTGGGACCCCCCAGAGTAGGACCCGAATTCCCTTTGGTCTGGACAGGGGTCTGGGCGCAGGTGACGGTGTCGCATCAGGGAGAGCCACAGTCTGAGTGTCCACCATGGGCCGGGTGTCGAGGGCCCTCCGCAGAGAGGAGCCCGGAGCCTGCGAGGTGTGCGGCCAGCTGCGCCTGTCCCCACCGCACTCCAGCTGGCTGTGGACCGGGGCCACATGAATGCCACAGCCTCTGCAGGCACCTGGGAACACCACCGGCCCCAGAGAGTCCGCAAAGGGACGCACACAGGGCACCTGCAGCTCCTGCTCGGGGCAGCCGGAAGCAAAGGGAGAAGTGGCTGTTTTTGCCTTTTCTCCTCCAAATCACCGAGCACCTGCATAGGTGGGGACCTGGGAAGGCCGCTGCCCACGGTCGGTTACTGTCCAGACTCCCGGGCCTTCGATCGCCCCTGCCCTCTCCGGCCCGCACGGCCCCACCCTCGAGGAGGCCAGGAGTTTCTCCCAGAGGCCCACCTGCTGCTCCCCTCACCCCCGCAGTCCCTCCTGCCCCCGCCCAGGAGAGGGTGGGAATTCAGGGGGGGTGGTGGGAGTTGGTGTCCGCGCACAGGGCCCGTGAGGAAGGCCCCCGAGGGCAGCGGATGTGGGACGCGGGCAGGCTCGCGGGTGGTGAGCTGTGGTCCGGTTGCAGCAGAGTCCCCTGGGGAGGAGCCTGGTCAGGAAAAGGACGGCCACTGTCCACGGTGCTGACTGAGCCTGGGGCGCCCTCGCAGGGCCCCGCCTGTGTGCTCACATCGGCCCCCCCACGCTGTGTCAGCGGGTCCTTGGACTTAGGGGACCCGGGGAGGGCTCCCACTGCAGGTTCTGGGAAGGGAGACTCGTGATGGGGGGAGGGGGGTTGCTTCTGCTGGGCCAGGACGGAAGGGCAGGGCAGCGCGACGCTCTGTCTGCATCTCAGGAGAAAACAGTGTCCAGCCGCTGGCCCTCACGGGACCATGCAAGGGTCACTAACACCGGGGATGGGAGATCGTCCCTCCTCCGTCATGAGCTGCCGCACCTCTGGGGCCCTGCAGCGGCTCCCAATACCACAAGCGTAGCCAAAGGGGACCCATTTTCTGCCTCCATGGCCAGTGTCACTGTGGGGCCCCATTTGTAGGCACGTAAGGGGGGGTGCTCCAGGGCCCGGCACAGCGGACATGACAGTCTTGCCGGGGTGGACAGGCCCTGTCACCCCTCCTGTCTGGGCTCTCCTGGGAGGAGGGAGGAAGGGGCACCACACCGGTTGTTGGGAAAATGAGTCAGCAGGGCTGGTGGCCCTGAGCCGGTCCCAGCTCCCCGGGGCTGGGCTGCCCACAGCAGGGCAGCGGGAGAAGGCGGGAGAGGGCAGGCAGGGGCCCATGGGACTGCGGGGGCAAAGGGACTGGGAACAGCAGCACACAGACTCCTCTTGGGAGCCGCCTGGACCCGTGCTCCGCGCAGCCCCCACCCCGCCACTGCCCTGGACCTTCTCTGGGGCCTGAACTTCCCAGGCTCTGCTCCCAAGGGCCAGCCCGGCAGCCGCACTGGGGTAAGCCACAGACATCGCAGGTGGTCCTGCCCTGGCCACCGGCCCCACATGGAGCAGCTCCCCGTGCCACGGCCAGGACCCACATGCCCGGGTGTGGAGGCGGAACCAGAACGGCAAGGCCCAGGCACAGTGCTCCCCCAGGACCTGCGTGGGCAGCCAGAGACTGTGGGCCCCACAGCCAGCTGGCCCAGGGGGCTTCCCAGAGAAGCTGAAGATCGAACTGAGCCCAGAGGACAGCAGGACTCAGGTGGGGACTGCAGAGGCCCCGCCCCCAGCTCTTGGGAGCAGCTCGAGGGCAGAGGCGGTGAGCACAGGCCGCATGTGCAGGCCAGTGGCCGTCTGCAGGGCCCCCTGCGGCCTCTTCCTGCCACGCTGTCACTGGCCTCTCCGGACTGCAACAGCCTCCCAGAGGACCCCTAGAGACCCCCCTCCTGGAAGCCTCCCAGCCACGTGGCCCCACCCGTACCGCACCAGGCTGGCCTGTGTGCCATGAGATGTGGCGGAACAACCAGCCATCCTTCAGGCTGGGTGGTGACCAGAGCTTTTGGGGTCTGCTCCCTGGGATCCCTGCTCTGAGGAGCCTGCTGCCTCGTCCTGTGGCCAAGAACCAGCCTGACCCACCCTGGGAGCCTGAGAGGAGCCCAGGCATGGCCGCCCAGCTTGGCTGCCCCACGATTCCTCACCCTCGGGAGCCATGAGACAATGTTCGCAGTCTCAGGCCCCCAAGTTTTGGGGAGACGTTGTTAGGTCACAGGACACGGAGACTCTGCCTTCCCGCCCCCTGGGTCCAGGTGGATGCCGGCCCCAGCATTCGCTAGGAGCTGAACCAACTGGCAGGGTGGCCTCCCAGAGGCAGGGATAGCCAGGCAACCCGGGCGGGTGCGCCCAGACACGGTCTCAGTGTCCTCACCTCACCTGTGCAAGTGGGGAGAACAGCCTGTCCCACCCAGGCCCTTCTGGACACCCTGGAGCTCTCTCCCTCAGACTCTGGGATGGGGGAGGGGGCGGGGGACACACGGGGGCAGGTCTGGTCTGCCTCTTTCTCCGCATCCCTGTCTGCGGTGGGCAGCCCCAGAGACCTGCTGGTGGCCTCCCATGGCGAGAGGCACCCCGCTAGCCTGTCTCGACCCCCAGCCTGCTGGGCAGCTCCTGACCCTGGGTCTGAGAACAAATGCTCCCGGGCCCTGGGCAGGAGGTGGTGCGGGGGGGGGGGGGACGCTCAGGTGCATGGACGCTGGTGGGGGAGGAGCAGATGAGACCTGGCCGTCCCGCTCCTGCTGGGACACAGTGCCGCCTGGTCCCTGGGGGTGTCTGTCCCCTCTCCCTTCAGTGCCGGGGATGTTCCTGCCACTGGGTGTCCCCGAGGAAAGGGAACTCCTCACGCTGGCTCTATCTCTTAGCCTGACCCAGAGCCCCTTCCACGGTGTGCCTGGGCAGGCAGGGAATCCCGAGGCTGGGCAGGAGGCCGCCGACAGGGGCAAGGTGAAGGTGCCCTTCATGCCCTCCTGGTTCTCCCCCATGCCCTCTTCACCCCCACACTCAGCCTCATTCAGGGCCGGGGGCACCCGCGGAGGCAGTGGGGGGCCCTGGGGGTGCCACAGTGAGACTTTCAAGAACCTCACAGGGGACTTTCCAGATGACCACTGAGGGCTCCCGGCACCAACCGAAGCCCCCTGAGCCCGCGGGCAGGAAACTGCGGTGCAGACGGGGACAGCGTGGGGACCCCTGGGGACCCAGACCACACACAGATTGTGCAAGGACGGGTGGTGGCCTCGAGGAGACACATCCATGTGATAATACCTGGACCCCATGAATGCGACCTTAATTCGGGGTGGGGGGAGCCTTTGCAGAAGTATATTTGTAGATCTCGATACAAGCATTCTCCGGGTTTGGGGCAGCCCCTAAATGCAGTGACAGGGCTCTTACTAGAGGCACAGAGAAGTGTTGCGGGGACATGACGGGGCTCCACGGGGCGGCCGGTGCACCAGGGGCCTGGAATGTGCCCCTACAACCCAGAGAAAGAGACGTCGTCCTTCCGGGGACAAGGTATGGGGCAGCTCCTCATAGCGGCCCCAGGAGCCCAGCGCAGGACCTGCTGCACTCATGGGAGTGTTTACCTCGAGTTTCCTTTCCTCTCAAATGAGATGCGCCTCAGAAGGGCTTTCTGCACCTGCTGCCACAACCCCAGCTAAGCACTCGGCTCCAGATCCCTCACGGTGACCAGAGCCCCTCCCCCCGCACGCCCACACTCAGCCAACTGCCCTGCTGCCTGCCCCACCCCCACCACCAGTCTCTCAACCCAGCAGGGCTCCAGGGATTTAAGGACAGGATTTGCTGCGGGGCTGGGGGGGGGGGCGCGGATTCTGCTTCCTCCCTAAGCGGCTCTGCCTGCGCCAGGCACAGCCCTGTGGGGAGGCACCCTATGAGCTGCATCTAGTCACCTAAGGCCATGCTAAGGCCCTGGGGTAGGGCGTGCTCTGGGGGATGGTCAGGCCTGAATGTGGCCGCCCGCTCCAGCCAGACCACTGCCCAGAAAGGAAGCTTCCAAGGATCCTCCTCTTAAGCCTTGATCCTTACAATAGTCCACTTCCATTCTCAGAAGAGGAGACAGGCTGGGCCTGCCTGACCCCAGGGCCCATTTTCCTGCCACTGCCCAAGGGGTCAGGGTGAAGCCTACCCACGCCTAGGCCTCCCCAGCAGGTGCAGCCACAAGCCCCACCCCCAGCACCACCTCACAACAGGCTTAGTTAGTAGGCGGGTGCTGGGCAAAGACACAGGATGAACCTCGGAGACACTAATGGGAATGAACCCAGGTTCCCAGGGCCCCTCCCCCAGCCACCGCCCGGTCCCTTCAGCACCATGGACGGGGCTCAACGCAGCCCTGGCTTGAGTCCAAGCAGCTGACGGCTCAGGGCTACTGGCGGAGCTGGGGGCGGGACACGGGACACCAGAGCCAGGGTGCCCTGGGGTGTCAGCGCTCCCTGGGCAGCTCCTCCAGCCACACCCCTGCTCCTTTCTGAGCCTGGAGCCAAGGCCTGCCTGCACCGCATTCTGGGGGTCACAGCCCTGAGGTAACCTCTAAACCCAGGATACCAAGGAACACAGAGCTCTCCAGGACAACCAGGGCGGCGCCAGCAGCGATCTCAGGAGATCCCGCCCGAGGTCCCCGGCACCGGGCGCAGGGTGTGGGTAAGCCCTCAGCGTCTATAATGCCTCCTTCCAAAGGGTGGGGAGGAGCAAGCCCCCATCCCTCTGGGAAGAGCACCCGGCTTGTGGCAACCTGCAGCTGGGGAGAGTTGAGGAGGCCAGGACCCGGCAGGGGCGCAGGGTTGGCTCACAAAATCCCCCAGGAGTGGCGTGGAATGAGGATGGAGCCGGGGGCGGAGCGGCTGCCTGCTCTCCAGTCTCCAGAGGCTCCGAGCCCCATGCTCAGGGAGAACGCAAGGTCCCTCTGGCCTCCAGTGTGATGACATCAGTGTGCAGGCCCCACCAGCAGTCCCCCCGCCTGGAAGCCCCACCAGGTCTGGGTTGACCCCTCTTCAGGCCAGGCGGGGGGGGGGGGTTACTCGTGCTCCCAGGGAAGCTGTGCTGGGAGGGAGAGAGTTCACACAGGTACGTGTGAAAGATGCGGGCAGGGCCGTGCTGAGCCGCGGCCCCTCCACCCCACCCCAGCTGCCTCCCACCACAGGACGGGTCCCTCACCAGCTGCTTGACCGCCATTTCCAAGAGCCTCCCCCTCCTCCCGGACTGAGGTGCTTGTGGGCAGGCTGGGGAAGGTCAGGGACTGAAGATCCAACCTTAGACCCCTCACCCTGTGTGTGCTCCCTTGGATAAAGGGCCACACGCGCACCCTCCTGCTGGCAGCACCCCTTGCCCCCTGCAGCCTGAAAGGACATCCAGTTGTCAGACCTGAGCCCAGGAAGAGGGTTGGGGGCCACCCACCCCAAGCCCTCAGCAGCCCCCTGTCCCCTCTTCCAGGGGCTGGTCCAGGGCCGCCCACACTCACATCTGGCTGCCAGGGTCGCTCCTGGGCAGGCAGAGGGCAGAAGCTGCGCCTGCGGGGGCGGGTTCGGTTCCCAGGTTTCAGGAGACCCTCTGCCCGCCCAGTTGCCTCAGGTCCTAGCCCCAGGTCCTAGCCCGGGGCACCTGGACCCAGCGGACTCGCTTCAAACGCACCGCCTTGGCAGACGTTGGGCCGCCAGCCCGCCCTCCCCAGCCCTGCACCGCCGGGGGCTCCACGGACTCGCAGACCGGGAGGGCGGCCCCTTTGAAGTTGTCCAGACATCAAAGAGCACTCGTGGCCTCCCGCCCCGCAGCGGCGGCGTCCGGGCCTGCGGTCCTCCCCTGCGCCCACCCGAACTCCTTTCCCGCCTGCGGGCCCCTGCCCCAGCTCTAGGGAGGGGGTGCGGGGCCGGCGTCTTGGTTCTCTCAGCCTCCTCTGGGGGCTCAGAGCTTCCCCACCCCCTCCTCTGTTTGGGAGGCGGGGAGGCCCGGATCGCATGCCCCCCCCCAACCTGCGCGGGGGCCCGTCCGCCCGCGTCCGCCCGCATCGGCCCGCGCGCCCCGCTTCTGGGCCGGCCGCCGCGCCCCGCGACGCCCCCGCACCCGCCATCACGCGGCCGGGCTCGGTCCGCCCCCACGCACGCTCTTCCAGGTTGGAAAGGAGGCCCGATGGGGGACCCGGAGGGGGCAGGGAGGGAGCGCGGGCCCCAGCCGGCTCCTCTCAATATAGACTCCGCGGTGTCCTTCGCCCACAGGCGCGGGGGGCGGCGCGCGTCTCTTGGGAGACAACTGTTCGCGCTCTGAAAAGGAACCTCTCAAATTAAATTAATTAAGGCCTGGAATATTTCACACCCGCCGAAGCCGCTGCTGCCTCTGCGGGGCTCTCCGCCCTCCCACCCACAGCACCCAAACACGACGCGGGGGCCTGCCAGCCCCTCGGCTCCGTGGACCGCGGCCCCGCCCGCTGCTGCCCTTGACCCAGGGGAGGAGAGGCCGGCCCTCCGCCCCCGCCCGCGCCGCCTTCCCGCCTCCCCCGTTCCGGTCCCGGTCCCCTCGGGACAGCCGGGCTCTTCTGCCCCAAAGCCCTGGCAGGTGGAGCAGGTGGGGGCTGCCGGGCGGCGGGCAAGGGCCACGGAGCCAGGGCACCGGCTTTGAAACGTGGCTCCTGCGCCCCTCGTGGGTGGGTGCTTCGGTGGCCCCTTCAGCCTTGAGGGTGTCCTCACACCCTCTCCTGCCTGTGCTAAGTAAAGACGGCATGAGCGCCCCCCAGGTGGCTGGTCCTGAGCCTCCTGTCCCTGATCCCTGCCCCTCCCAGAAGCAGTCTGGGCCTGGCCCCCCGGATGGCCCAGCTATGCAGGTAGCCAGGGGTTCTCTGTGCTGGAGACCAGTCAGTCGAGCCAGGCACACTCTCGCCAAAGCCCAAAGTCAGCCTTCAGAGGCTTGGCACGGTTGGGGCACAGAGCCAGCTGAAGATCCGAAGAGGACTGCATGTGCCCCTCCTCCAAAAAACTCCCTCTTGGTTCTTCGCCCACCTGGAGGGGGTGGCCAGGGACCACCCACTGGGACCCCAGTATTAGGAACTGGCTTGCCAGGACCCAGCTGGAGGGTTGAGGGTGCGGCCCTCCTGGGACTGCAGACCCTCCCGCCCCATGTGACCTCCCAAGTTCAGAGCTGAGAAGGGCGGAGATGCTGGGCTTCTGCCGGACAGCACAGACATGTCAAGCCCCCAGACCCAGGCTCAGTGACAAAGGCACTCCCCACCCCACCCAGAGGCAGACATGTGTTCAGGAAGCACCAGAAGCATTTCCTCAGCAAGCCACAATAAGGTGCCATTCAAAGGTGTTGCCACTGGGGACACATGACAAATGAGACAAGGAAACTGGAGGGAGGAAGATGGGCCCCCAGAGGACTTTGCTGGCCCAGGCGCTGGAAGAGGAGGCAGACCTGGGTGCAGTTCTGGAGAAAAGAGGGAGCCCGGCAGATGCTGGGGGGGGGGGGACGTGGGGAAGAGGCCCCGCTGCGGACAGGTGTCTGGCGAGGCTGCCAGAGCCCTGCGGTCCAAGAGACCTGCGTCCGTTGTGTTTGTCTGCTGTCAGTGCCACCTTCTGGGTTAAAAAATGGTGGTGGAAAGGAGATCTCGAAAGACTCCAAAAACAGAAGGCAGGGGGCAGGCGTGGGGGACAGGGCAAGGATGGGGCCTCCAGTTGCCAGGGGACCCAAGAGAAGTGCCAGGTGTCAGGTTTAGCCAGGGACCGCAGGGCAGGCCTGAGGGTAGAGCTGCGGAGACAGATGTGCCACTTACTGAGGATGCAGATGTGGGAGCAACCCAGGCTGGCGCCCCCTTCTCCATGCCCAGAACGGGACACAGACTGGGACAAACTGGGACAAAATCCTGTACTTTAGGGGCCACAAGCCTGCCCTGAGCAAGTCTTCCTTCTCCCGGCAGTCTCACTGCCCAGTCCCCGCCCCGCGGCGCACCCCCCTCAGACTGACCACACTCTGTGCGCAGGCAGGAGTACCCTCCCGGAGGGACCCGGTTAAGAAAACATCCCTCCTTCTCACACAAGGAGCCTCACCACCCACCCAGGCCCCCTCCATGTAGGTAACAGCCAACTGGATGTTACCAGAGGGAGTCCAAGACGGAGAAACAGAACTGACCTGGGAGAAACAGGCAGTCAGAAAGGCTTTTACGGATCACTGCACTGGCGCAGATTTAAGAAGTTGCTACATCTATAAAACAAGAAGGCTACAAGAGGGATTAGAAACAAGACAGAGCTCCAGGAAAGCAAGGACAGTAATTGCTGGAAGACCAGCGGCTGAAAGAAGGACCACAGCACGGAACCCAGAGACCGAAGGAAGGTGGACCAGAAGGTGCTGATAACCCGGGAAGCTGGCAGCTGACCAAAGGAAGAAGCTGAGAGTGGGCAGCAGAAGTCCCCAAGACCCCAGGCCCAGTGGGCATAGACCGTCCCAGGGAAAGGCCCGACAGTCCTGCCCAGCCACAGAACGCAAGCAGAGCCACATGTGGGCACAGCCTTGCCAGTGAGATCCCGGGAGCTTGTTTCACTGCCTCCGTCACTCACTGACTCGGCGAGGATTCACGGGGCTTCTACGAGTGACAGGCATTCGAAACAACAGGGAATAAAAAGAAGCAACGTCCACACTGTGGGGTTCACGCCCTCCATATACTTAGCTAGAGCTGACCAGAAACTCCTGGAAGTGACCACTCAGTCTTAACCCAGCCAGAGCCCTGCCCAGATCAAACTGACCCGCCCTGCCCTAAATGCCTGAGAGGGAAAGTGGAGCCCATTCTGGAAAAGCCCAAAACCCTCCCCACTGCAGTTGAACTGTCTTCTTAAATAGACAGTGTCCAGCATACAATAAAAAGGATGCCATCCATAAAGAAGCAGAGAAGTGTGACCTATTCTCAAGAGAAAAAACAGCCATTAGAAGCAGGCTACCGCTAACCCAAATATTAGAGTTTTCAGAAAAGGATTTCAAGATAGTATTATAAATACACATTTTTTTCTCCTCTCTCCCCCTCCTCTTCCCTCATAAATGTATTTTTTAATCACAGTAAAGGACAGACCAAAAGAATTCACCAGACGGGCTTGTGGGCAGACCAGACACAAAAGAAAGGATTCATGAACTCTAAGACAGGGCAACAGAAAGTGCCCAGACTGAAACACAGAAAGCCAAAGAAGGAAAAACCAAGCATAACAGCACCTCAGAGGCCTGTGGGACAACAACAGAAAGTCTCGTTGTAACAGGAGCCCCAGGGAAAGAGGAGAGAAAGAAAACAGAGCAGAAGACATAGTTTACGAGAGAAGAGCCATGATCTTCCCCAACGGTATTACATAGATCAGCCCACAGATCCAGGAAGCTCACCGAAGTGAAAGCGGAACAGAAACACGGAGAGCCACGCCAAGCGCACCCCTGCTACCATGATACAATGGAAAGAGAGAGAGAAAAATCTGAAAACTAGCCAGAGACAAGGAGGCACAGCACACCCGGGGGAGGGCCAGCTGTGCCCGTCTTCTTGCGGCCAGGAGTCAGTGGCTTGGTCACTACCTCAGTGCGAACTCCAGATCCAGCAAAAATAGCCCTCAAAAGTAAGGGGATATAACGACATTTGTAAGGACCTCCCCATGGGATCTCTGGCCTGAGATTCTGAGAATCACATCCATAGAGTAACCCCTCATGAGATTCTAAGTGGAAAGACGTATAGCAAAAGTATGAATGAAAAAGAGATTAAAGTAACTTTAAAAAAGACACGTTTGAGACAAAATAAGACAGGGAAAGAGGCACACGTGTAGCAAGACGGGACAAACAGGAGGAGGGCACGCTCGAATCACACCGTGTCCGCAGCTACATAGAACATCTACGCAAAACGTAGATGGCTAAATGCTACGGTAATAACAGGCTGTTGTGGGGGGGGGAGCCCAGGGGCTGACCTCATGTTGTTTACGAGAGACACACTTTAAATCAAAGGACACACTAGGTTGTAAGCAAAAGGGTGAGGAAGACGGGCCCTGCCAACCCTCAGCACACGGGCAAGGACAGGATCCCCCAAGACGAGCATGGACGGAGAACGGGCGAGCTGACCCGGGTGCTCCTGGACGAGGAGGAGCCGCTGGGCAGACTGGGGGGGCGTGGGGACAAATGTGGAATTTCATCAGTGAAGTGCAGAGCGGAACACAGAACGTCCAACTGCGCCACGTGCTCGTTGAGGAAGGGCTGAGAAGGGACCCCGCGGTACCGCACAGGTCACTCAGTAGGGTGGCAGGGTCAAGAGACAGACAGATGTGGGCTCAAGAGCTTTAATGTACATGGGGGTGACGAGAAAGGCAGGTGAGCCAGACGGGCACCTTTCCTCCGTCCCCCTGAGGTCAGGAGTTAATGGAGCCAAAGTCGCTCAAAGCGCCGGGGGCGAAGGACTGCCCGCGGGGGCCCGGGTGCACGGAGAGGGTCCTCTCAGCTGCGCGACAGAAGCCTGCTCGCCCACGTACCTTCTCCGAGGAGGTCACCTGACAAAGTGAGCGGCAGAGGACCCCAGAGGGGCTCCTGGGAAACCCCCTGAAGGTGGCTTCTTGAGAGAGAGAGACAGAGTCCTGAGCAGACTCCACAGCCGGAGCCTGACGCGGGCCCGGCCTCACAAGGCCGAGCTCACGACCTGAGCCGGAACCAAGAGCGGGACAGAACGGAGCCGCGCGCAGCCCTGAGGGCGGCTGTTGCAGAGAGACACGGCGGATTGAAGGACGTCCGGGGACTCTCAGGAGGCCACCAGGAAGACGGAGAACTGGAGAAGATGAATGGTCTGCGCGTCCTTCCCTGCCCATCCCCATCCTCCTGTTTTTCTCTCTCTCTTACTCTCTCTCTCACACACACACTCACTTCAATGAGTTTGTGATAAATAGTGCAATTTTTTTTAAAAAAGGCAACTAGTAACTCTAGAAAAATCAAAGGACTCCAAGCACGTTGTGTTGCACACGGAATGCGTCACAGATGCAAACATTCATGGGGTATCAGAAAAGAGAATCCACTCAAAGGACTTTGAAAACTCGGATTTTCCCAAATCCTAACAGCCCGGCCTCGGGCAGGCGCACAGGCGCGGCCTCCTCCCAGTGGCCCCGCCGCTCCGGCCCGACAAGGGAGAGAATTCGGGCCTGCGACCCCGCCCAGCACTGAACGACATCCCCACGTCGACAATCACGAGACCCTCCTTGTGACGTCCGTTCTGAGAGTCAAGCTACGGCCGCCAGACAACGCGGAGCGGCTAAAGCACAGACGGGGGTGTGATCTGGGGCACGGGGACAGGAGGAAGAGACGCTGCTGCCGCTCGGAGCCAGGCCAATGTGTTGGTCACAAACCCAAACCTCGCCGGGGCGCCGGGGACCGAGCACGGCCGACACGGGGGTGCAGGGGCCGCTGGGCTTTGCCTCGAGTGCCTGTCCGGATGCGGGGATGAGCCCCCCTCCGGGAGCACCAAGACTGGGAACGGCTCAGGGAAGTGGCCGTGGGGGCTGCACGCGGGGTGTCGCACAGCCGGACCACTGGGAGCGGAGCCCGCAGCCCGCGACTGGCCCCGGCGCGCGCTTGCGACCCCCAGGAGAGGACAAGGTCGGAGGAGCCGGTAAGGTGTGTGGCGCGTGTGCAGACTTCGGAGATCCTCCCCCCACCCCCAACCGCTTCCCTCCGACGCGTCACACTGCCGTCCGGAGCTGAGAATCACACAAGTCGGCGCTCCGCGGAGGGGCCGCAGCGCCCGTGCGGACCACGTGTGATCGGCCACTCGGGCAGCGCCTTGGTACAGAATGAAGAAGAGCCAGCGCAGGGTCTCTAGGGCTGTCGAGACCAGCAGCGAGCTCTCAGGCCCTGTAGAAAGCCCGGCGGGCCCAGGGGACGGTCCCACATCGATGCGGGACACAGTTGTGGGCCACCCCAGGCAGGAAGCCGTCCTCCCAGGAGGACTCTCAGCGGCTGCCTCCCCCCAGATTGCCCCCCCAGCCACGGGGAGGGACCCCATGTGCTAAGGGCCCCGCGGTTGCCACAGGGGCCAGTAATGAACTCTGTCCATCTTGTTCTGAGTGCCGGCCGGCCACGGACTTCAGAACTCCTGACTTGCACAGATCTGTAAACGCTAAGTCACAGAAGTCCTGAGAGCAACGGTGGCCCCCAGGAGTTCTGGTGCCTCTCTGTGCAACCAGGAGGGGGGCGGCAGGGCGGGTGACCAGGCAGCAGGTGACCAGGTGACCCACGTGGCCCCCCAATCCCGGAACTGTGCTCCGCTTTAAAACTTTAACCAATGACACATGGTGAACTGCAGGCACAACTTTCTTGATCAGTACAAATCTCAGTTCCTACGTGGGGTATTTTACTGTTTGAAAATGGAAATAAATTCTTCTTTTCAAATTGACGATCATTAGTTCTTCTAAAACTAAAGCCCCGGGGGCATCTGGGTGGCTCAGTGGGTTAAGCCTCTGCCTTGGACTCGGGTCATGATCTCAGGGTCCTGGGATCGAGCCCCACATCGGGCTCTCTGCTCAGTGGGGAGCCTGCTTCCCCCTCTCTCTGCCTGCCTGCCTGCTTACTTATGATCTCTCTCCCTCTGTCAAATAAAAAAAAAATCTTAAAAAAAAATTTTATTAAAAGAAAAAAAAAGAGAACTAAAGCCCAGATCAAGAGAAAGCAGTCGTCGCTGGTCAGCACTCAATAGTCACCCACTGGCCATACAAAGGACGGCCCAGGCGGCCCACTCTGGGCATCAGGGTGAGAAAAGGTGCGGGTCCTGGGGAGGGGTCCCTTCTCCAGGGGGGGTGCAGCAGGGCTGCAGCCAGCTCCCCACACGTCCCCACGGGCATCCGGACAAAGCCGTGGTGGGCAGCCCCACTCCCGTGCCAAGCTCTGCGGATAAGCCTCGACCCCATGGGTGGCCCCAGTCCCATGCCCTGCAGCGCTGACCGGGGCCGCCCCTGGCCTTGGTCCTTGAGCCACTCCAAGGGCCACATCCATCTCACTGCAGGCCACCCAGGCCGGGGCCGGCAGCCAGTACACCCAGCAGAGCATCCCTGCCCTTTCCCAGGAGGGCCAGAGCCACTGCCAGGTTCACCGGCCCCTGGACCACCAGTGTCACCAAAGACAGCACGCGTCACTGGTGCAATGCGGGTGGCTGGCAGCTCGTCCCTCCAGCTGTGGAGCTGAGCTCAGGACCCCTTCTCCAGGCTCCTGTAAGCTCTGGGATACACGGGGTCAGGGCACAGCAACCACGTGGGAAGCCAAGCCAGGGCTCAGCCCCAGCTCCACAAGCCCCGGCGCTCCAGGTCCACTCCCCTCCTGCCCTGGGCGGCCTTTGGGGGACCCCGAGGGCGGGTGCGGCCAAACCCACAGCCCTGCATAGGCCCCTGGGCCCCAGCCCAGCCTGGCCGGCGCCCATGTCGCCTCACTCAGTGGGCTCACCCCAACTTCTTCTGCTCGGGCTGCCCCTCCCCCGCCTCCCAGGAATACTTTTCTTAGACTGGAAACAGTCAAATTAAGTCCAACCAAAAAAAAAACGAGCATTTTACCAAACCGGCTCTGAAATCTGTCTGCTTGTCCAGTGCCAGGAGCAGCGGACACCCCTTTGCCGCCAAACGGCTTCTCAGGGGAGCAAGCACAGCAGGTATAGCCCCAACTCGGAAAACGGCCCCTCAGAAAAGGGGCAGGAAGCTGCTCCCAGTGCTGACCCAAGGCCGTCTTCCTGCTTCCCACCTGCTCTCGGAGGCCTGTGTGCTCCTACCCCAGGCCCTCAGCCAGAGGGGAGGGAGGCTGCATCCGCCCGGGGCCAGGACCCCAGCCTTGGGAATAGACAGAGACCCCACAGGGTCATGAGGGCAGGGGAACAGGGGAGCTCCCCCAGAGCCAGCAGCCGAAGGCCCCCACCAGTGGCTTTCCTGGGACCCTCCCTGCCCCCGGGAATAGGTCAGCTTCTCTGCTCTGAGGCCATGTCCCCAGAGGGAGCCTCCTCACCCCAAAGGGGAGGGCAGCCGCAGGGGCCGGGCATGGGGAGGCGAGCCCACCACACACGCCGGCTCTGCCCCTGCAACCGCCCACTGCACTCCCTCTGGTTAGTGCTGGGCAGGGAGCGCGGGAGGGGCCGGAGAAGCACACTCACACCCACATACACACGCATGCACGCCGCGGTCCAAGTGTGACGTGCTTCCATCACCGAACGCCTCCTTCCTAAGGAAGGATCGAGAAGCCAGCCCGCAGCCTGGGCCTTCTGAACCCTCCGCCACCAGGGGACTGCCCAGGCCCCAGGCCCCCCACAGCGGCCAGTCTCCCACAGCCGCCTGCTCAGGGCCCCTGATGGAGAAATCCAGTCCCGGGGAAGCGCCCTTGGAGCGCCCCCAAGGGTCAGCACTGGGCCTGCAGAGCCGTAACAGAAGGTGGGGCAGGGGCGGGGTCCCCTGGGCGCACGAGAGGGCAGCCGCGCCAGGGCACAGACCAGGGGCCTGCGTCCGTCCTTGGAGGTCCCAGGGGAGCCTTCGGAGGCATCAGGCTGAAGGCTGCGGTGGGGGTGGGGGGGGACATTGCCGGGCACAGCTGATGGGTCATATGCCCCCAGGGGGGCCATGGGCTGCTGGGGTCAGCACAGCAGAAGGCATAGAAGCTCCTCCCACGAGCCCAAGAGCCATGAGGGGACCTCTGGGTGGGGCCAGGGGAGGGGCCAAGGGATAAAGCCCAGGGAAGAGAGAGCTCCTGCCCGCAAGCCCCACCCACAGCTAGTTTTGGGGAGGAGCTAGTGGGGTGGGGGGGGTGTGCAGGACAGGGCCTCTGACACCGAATCGCGTGGGAGAGCCCGCCCCTGAAGTGGCCTGGCCAGGGGACCCCGGCCTCAGCGGGCGGCCAGCGGCCTCCTCAGCCACGGGGTGGGCAGTGGCAGGCCCAAGGACTCGGCTCAGGTGCACACCTTCCCACCTGGGAACCTGACAGCTGGGGCCCGCGTGGCCCAGGGGAGACACGGAGCCCTTCCCATGGGTGGCTCTGTCCCACTCGGACCCACACGCGCCCGCACGGGACTCACCCTCGTGTGGGGAATAAGGCGGTCTGGGCTGAGCCCGCGGGTGGAAGGTGCCTCTGGGGTCAGGGCCAGCCTGGCTTTGAGAGCTGGGGGTGCGGGCTCCAGGGGGCCCAGGTGGTTTCCCAGGGGGGCCCGGGCCCCGCCTCTCAGCAGCAGAGGAGCACAGGCAGGGGAAAGGGTGTGTCCCCAGAGCGGGCTGGGGTCGTGGGGTCAGAAGCCTGTCCAGGGCCGGGGGTAGAGCCCTGCCCACGGGGCAGCTGCAGGCCCCCTCCCCGCCCCGACTCTGCCCGCTGACTCGGGCTGGGATGTCCAGGTGGGGGCCCTGGCCCAGGAGCCAGGACGAAACAGGGAGAAGCAGGCGAGAGGGCCCCACGGTGAGCAGGGGTGAGGCTGGAGGCTGCCAGTGGGGTTACCTCTGCCCCCCGGGGCAGTCGGGCCACCTTGGAGGCCAGGTTGGGGAGCCTGCTCAGCCTGGTGGCGGGCGCTCCCACCGCAGCCCTGAAGGACCCCCGGCTGGTCTCCAAACCCTGAAGGACCCCGGCTGGTCTCCAAACCGGAGCTGCCTCATACAAAGCCCTCCCCTCCTCTCTCCTGCCAAACCGCGCTCTGTTGCCATGGCAACGAGAGCAGAAAAGGCAGGCCGCACTAAGGCTCCCCCCTCCACCCCCTGCTCTCCGGGCTCCTCGGCCGGGCAGCACCCAGTGGACACCCGGCCTCCCCGCCCCCGGCACGCGGGCCTGGCTTCAGCTCACGAACACCCGCTCCACCACCCACTCGGCGCCCCCCCCCCAAGCCCCGCCCCGGAACACCCTGCCCCGGGCAGCGCTTGCACTGGGGAATGGCTGGTGGCCTGTCTGGTCCCTGCCCCCCCTGCCCCCCAGTGCTCAAGCCCAGAAGCACCCAGGGGGGGCCAGCCCCTCCCCGACGGCCCACCCTGAGGGATGCGGAGACTGCTGGGGAGGCTCAGGAGGGTCCCGGCTAGCGCGTGGGTGCGCCCCGCAGGTGAGCCAGCCGCAGCCGAACCCGGGCCGGCCAAGGACCCGGCCCAGAATCACGGCGGCCCCCAGGCTCTGCTGTCCAGGGCAGCTACAGGGGCCCGAGGGCGCGGGGCGGGGGCAGGGTGGAGGCGGCCCAGAGCAGCAGCGGCCTGCGGGCGCCCTGGTGCGTTCTCACACCCCTGGCAGGCCGACGGCACAGGGGTGCCTTTCTCCACAAGGCCCCGCTCGGGTTCCTCAACCTGCCCGAAGGCCCACGAGCCGCAGACTCAGGCGAGCGCCCGGCGTGCGGGATGGAGGCTGCCCTCAGGCTCGTCCGGGTTACCGCCGAAGCCCGCCTCTCCCCCGGGCTGCCCTTGGCAGCGGCTCGAGGCAGCTCCAGGGCCAGGAACCATGCGGCCTCTCTCTAGGCACACCGAGACCCATCTGCATGGTCAGCCAGCCATGGGGACGCCCCCGTAAGAGCCCTCGGCCCCTGCAGCGGCCGCCCGGTGTGTGCAGGGGAGCACTGCGGGCACGGGCGTCCCTGCTCCCCCGACCACGGAGGAAAGGCCCACTGCACTGGGGAAGCGGCCCCTGACCGGCTCCTTCAGAAGCCGCCGAGGCCGCGTTGTTCGAGAGCGCCAAGGGTGAGAGGAGCGGCTCGTCACACACCCACCCAGACAGCGGCTGCGGGCCGGCCTGCGCAGCGCCGGAGGCCATCCTGGAGGACCGCTCCCGGCCTGGCCACAGCTCTCCACACTCAGGCACAGGGCCCGGGAGCGGGGGAGGCAGCCGGGCTCCATGCTGCTCCGGGGACTGCGGGAGCAAGAGGATGCCAGCACTCCCGGGTCGGTCTGGCCCTTTCTGCCCAGGGACCCCCTGCACCGGCCACCTCCCTGGTGGTGGACAGGGCAGACATCGAGTGCGCCTCCCGTGATACTGCATCTGCCCTCCGAGGGCTGCTGCCCAGGGACCCGTGCCCCAGGTCTGTCTGGACTCGGTCCCACTGCAAGCGGGGACGTGCTCAGGGCCACGGAAGGGGCGGGGGCCAGGGGGCCAGGGGGCCGGTCTCTTCTCCCAGGAGTACGGCTGCTGAGGAAACCAGAGGCTGGGGGCTGCCACAGATCCCCAGACTGGCGGGAAGGGCAGGAGCCCCCTCCAGAGGACTGCTGGCTGGGGGAGGCAGGGATTCCCTCTCCCCCAGAGTCACAAGCTTGGCGCTGGGTGGTTGCCATGGTAACCACAGAGGCATCAAGATTCACAGGGCTGTGTGATGCAACGGGCACCGCCTCCCCCCGACCCCCTGACCATTCCTCCAGGACAAGGAGTCCCAGATGGCCTCCTCACCGGGAGCCAGGCAGGGGGCAGCCGTTCCTCCCTCAGCCGCCTGCCCCTGGCTGACAGCCAGAGCAGGGGCTCCCGCAGACCCAGCAGGGCCCACGCGCCCAGCTAGCATCCCCGAGGGATGACCACTGACGGTGTGCCCAGCTCTGCGCCCTATGGGCATGAGCCCCAGGTGCTCGGGAACCTGAAGACCCAACCTGAGAACCACAGGGGCCCCTCTGCCTGGGGGAGTCGGGGGACAGTGAGGAGGTGCCCCCCAACCTGGGTCCCAATGCCCCCTGACCACATGCAGGCTGGGGCAGGATGCCCAAGGGGACCCCGCAGCCTGGCCTGGGGCACAGAAGGCTGTGGAGCCAGTAGTCCTGGGGCTAGCCCGGGAAATTGCCCAGCAGACGGCTGGCCCCACCCCTGCAGGTCGCCCCTGCCCCCCACCCGGAGCCTCCGCCCACTCTGCACCATGAATCCGGTTCCCATAGGGGCAGCTGAGGGCAAGAGACTTTGGCTAACTAGTTTTTCAATTCAATACTGTAAAATTATCCCAGTGAAATATTTTGATTAAGCCCAGTAGCTATTCAGAAATTCAACCTTGGCAAGTTCTGTTTTTTGTTTTTTTGTTGTTGTTCAAGCTGGTGCCCTAGTTTAGAAGCCTCAGGACTGGGGCTAATGACGGGGTCACCTGCCAATGCCCACATGCCGGAGGGAAAGGTGCGGTGCTGAGGAGCCTCGGGAAGGGGGTGGGATTGCGGGGAGCATCTGGCAGAGGGCGAGGGCCTGGGGGCTGCCGCGGAGGGAAGAGGGCTGGGGAGCCCCACGTGCAGCGAGGCGAGACCCCAGGGGGCCAGGGTCACACCTGCAGAGTGGACGCCATGGCGTGGCCAGCAGCTGTCCAGTGCCCCAGGGAGGTGTAGAGGGACTGCCTGAGTCTGTGCCCAAGCGCCCGGCAGGGGAAAGACCAGGGGTTGCCCAGAGAGAGGAGCAGCTGGCAATCCGGGTCCCTGGGGTCCCAGCAGCAGACTCAGACCTCAACCTACCTGCCCAGCAGAGCACAAAGGCCTTCCCTCCGTACTGTCTCCACAACTGCCAGCACCCGTCCCGCCAGGCCCCCGGCACAGCAATGGGCTTGCCCGCCCTGGGAAGCCCGAGGGAGCCACCACCTGCCACCGCAAACACAGACAGACACCCACGGCCTCTGGGGGCCAGGCCCAACCCTGTCCAACTCCACACACACCTGCTAGGCATGAGGGACCCTCCGGCACAGAGCCAGGCCCAGGGCCACCCAGAAGCCAAGGCAGGGGTGCAAACATTTCCTAGAAGCCGTGGGGCCTTCTCAATGGGGCAGGAGCCGCGAGAGAGCAGACGCCAGAGGCCGGACACCCTCCATCCGTGCCTGCTCCCCAGCTCCCAGGAGCACCCGTGGCCCAGCCACCAGCCCGCTGACACAGGACACAGGGAAGCCACATGCTGCTGAGGGCCCCTGCATCTGCCAGCCAGCCTGGGGTCAGGCAGATGAAGGCGTAGTCCCCTGCCTGGGGCCACCAGGCACCCCCAGACTCCCCTTAGCCCAGCATGCCCAGGAGGGCTGCCCGGGTCAGCCTCAGAGACGCACAGGCTCCCATAGCTGAGCAGGCTGGAGGGGAAGAAGCGATAGGGCAGACAGAGCCCCGTGGGGCCGTCCCCCAGGTAGGACAAGTCTGTGGGGCCTTCACAGGAAACCAAGGCCATCTCTGCAGGGGAGCAGACAACACGGGGCTGCTCAGAACTCCGTCGGTGCGGGGTTTAGCGCTGAAAGCAAACCAACCAACGAAACAACCAACCTGGTCAGCACTTAAAACACTCTGACTTGGTTTCCCCAATCACTAGGATGGTTTTGTGTCCGCCCTCCCAGGGGCCCGCAAGCTTGTGCCCTCTCCCTGCCGGGGGGGCGGGGGTCACTGAGTTAGGCCCTCTGCCCAGACCTCTCCCGGGGAGAGCAGTGCTGGCTCTGCGGCCCGGCCGGACAGGGAGGCTCTTCCTAGAAAAGGAAGCCGGGGCAGGGAGCCCAGTGCCCGGAGCCCGCGGGGTGTGGCAGGGCAGGCCCAGGCCCCAGTCCATACCAAGGCACAGACACCCCGACTGTAGGGACCACCTAAGCCAGGGGAGTTAGGGGCTGAGGCGGGTGCTGGGGCAGGGTGCCTGGGCTCAGGGACCCTGGCCAGTGTCGTACATGACCGAGATGTGAAGGCACCGGGGCTGGAGGCGGGGGGCCACAAGTGGGTCATTCCTGGTCTGGCCAAGGCTGCCCAGGCAGCCTGGTACTGGGCTTGGGTGAGGCACAGCGGTCGGGGGTACTTCTCAGCCCCTCTGCTAGGGAGTGACCTCCATGGGGGCAAAGCCATACATGCTCGTGTCCCTTGGGGGGTCATGCTCCCAGACACACAGAGGGCGGGCCACACACCCTGCGCCCGATCCCCGCAGCAGGGGAGAACACGCCGAGGCCCCATGCCCCCACCGCCACCCCGCTGGGGTGGGAGCCAGGAGTGCCAGGAGGACGTAATCTCCGGCGCGGGCTACTAATGGAATCTGCTTACCGGGCGCGGGCAGGGTGGGGGGAGAGGCAAAGACCCCCTGCCCACAGGTGTCCCTCTCATCCTCCCAAACCCCTGCCCGGGTCCCCTGCCTGGAGCTGTCCGCAGTCACCTCTGTCACCTCCTCTCCCCTCAGCACTGGCCCTCGGGGGCTGGAGATGGGTTCAAGACCCCAGAAACGAGCAGCCCCTCCTCTGACGGCCACGGCCTGCCGGCGCCCAAGCTCAGGCCTGCTGCTCCCGGGTCCAAGGCCCCTGCTTGGTGGCCCTGGACCACTGCCCTGACCTGCTAACACCCAGTGACCTGAACCCCGAGCCAGGCTCAGCCCCACCAGCCTCCCCCACCCTCAGGAGCACCCACCGCCCGGGGCCTGGGCCGGGGAAGGTACTGATACTCACACATGTGCCCTCTGCCCTCGGGAACCTGCAAACCAGCCTCAGAGCAGGCCCCCTGGACACGGGCCAGGGTGAGGAAGGCCTGTACCCAAGTGGAGGCCACCCGTCCTAAGGCCACACACACCAGACCTGCCATCACCCTGCTGGCCTGCGGCTCCCAGGCTCTGTCTCTGCGGACCTGTGGATGGGCCCCCGACAGGCCGAGGAGAGGCTCAGGGCCCCTTGCTCCCCAAACGCCCAGTCAGCACCTGGCCTGAGCCTGCCTAGAGCTGATGCCCCGCCACCACATGCCCGCCCTGTTTCTGGGGGCTACAGAGCTCCCAAGGCAGAGGCCACTAGTCATCTAAAAGAAGTGCCCGAAATAATAAAATTAAATTGAATTAAAATAAGTAAATTTAAAAAAAATAAAACAAGTGCCCCTGCGAGTGGGCTGGCAGCGGGGGTGGTGGTGCTGGACAGCAGGATGCCCCACAGCAGTGAGCTGCTGAGACCAGCATGGAAGGGTAGAGCCGGCCAGACGGGGCCTGGATTGCGTGCCCACAGCCGCCAGCAACTCTTGGGGGCCTGGCTTCCCCAGGGGCCTCTTCCAGGCTCCGGAAGGGCCAGTCACGCAGACACTAAGGTTAAGGGTGTCCCTCGATAGAGTGACCTACTGCCCCCTCTTGAAGTCCTGCTGCAGAGGCAGATGGGGGGACCCTGCCAGGGGCCACCAGGGCTGTGCCTGTACCCTGGGACTGTCACCTACGGGCCCCCAGCCAGGTGGACTCAGGATGTGGCAGATGCCTGGACAGAAGGAGCAGTGAAGGAGGCTGCAGGGCTAACAGGCTCAGCCCTGGTCCCCAGCGCTCCCCTGGACCTGGCCTTCTGTCCGATCCCCCGCTGGTCATCTGCACCCCCCAGCCTGGCTCCCAAAGGGGGCGGCAGCAGCCCGACGAGGAGGTAATCCCCACACTGATCCATGGACCAAGGATGGCATGGCCTGGGGTGAGGAGCGGCCACCCTTCTGGGTCTCTGAACATGGGGATACCATGACTGGCCCCCCACGTGACCCAACCGGGCTCCCCAGCCCTCTCTAGCAGATGTGAGGGCAGTGTGGTGCAGAGGGGCTGCTAGGACACAGAGCCCCAAGGTCAGAGGCCCCAAGGCTAACTGACCAAAGGCAAGCTGTGGAATAGGGTCTGAGCACCCCGCAGGCAGAGGAACCGGGTGGGGCATGGATGTGGCCTGTCTCTACCTCCCTGGGCAGCGCCCAGGACAGCAGCTCTCTGGGGACGCAGAGGACAATGCACACCACAGCCCCTCCCCTAGCCAGACTCCGACAGGTGCTCCCCTGAAGACCCCAGGCCACCAGGTGCCACCTGGGGGTTCCCCTCCAGCCTCTGCCAAGCCTCATGCGTCTGTTGTGCCAGCCAGGACCACACCGCCCGTGTGTGCAGATGCCTCCATGGCGTCTGCTGGAGGGTGTTCTATCTGTGCCACTTTATGATTAGTTATAAATCCCCTGGGATTTGGGCTTTAGAGTCAGCAAACCTCCAATCTGAGACAAGCCCTCCACCTCTTTAGAGATAAGCCAGCATCAGCCCCTCGCTCTCCACCAAGCCCAGCAGCCGTCCAGCAACAGGAAACACTCCCTCCTGTCTTCTTCTCAGCTCTCGTGGGAGATACCCATGCCCACCCCCAGCTAGCCCAGGATGGTGGTCCTGGCTTCCTGAATTCTATCCCCTACCCCAGTGCCCAGCCCCAGGGAGAGGGTGGCAAGAGCAGACTGCGCACGGAGCGCCATGGGCCGGGGAGACAGGGGCACAGGGTGATACTTGACGCCTCCACCCCCCACATCTCTGTCCCCCCAAGGTGAGGGCTCGAGCAGGCACACTTCTAACCCACAGCCCAGCCCCTTTGGCCACCCCAAGGCCATCCACTGAGGGCTCAATGTCCTGCATAAACCCCTGCACGTCAACCACGCTCAGGTCACAGGACCCCTGAAACAAGGGGCCCCAAAGGGTTGCCACAGGGGACTGGCCAGTGGGGACCAGCCTTCCTCCCCAAGGAGTCCCAACGGTGTCGGCCACCTGCAGCCTCCAGGGCACTGGGCCAGGCAACGGGTCAAGTCCCCCAGGTTGCTCTGTGCCCTCGCCACTCCCCCCCAAACACATCTCCAAGGGGACCCGAGGGGAAGTTTCCTGCCTCTGGAGATACAAAGCAAATACCACAGGAGGACCAGGGGCCGCCCAGGGAAGTCACCTCGAATCAACCCCAGGGCGAGGGAAGTCTCCCTCATGGCCCTGCCTTGGAGGACAGGCAGCAATGACGGTCGTGACTCTGGGGCCTCAGCCTCCTCTTGCCCCCAGAGTCAGTGGCAGCCCCAGGAGGTCTGGCCCCCAGCTCCTTCTGCAGGGAGAGCGGCGACAGGGGACTGGGGGCTCCCCTGGGAGCTGCCACTAAGCACACCTAACCCCCCAGCACCTTCCTCCTCCTGCCCCTTGTCAGCACAGAAGTGGCCCGACAGCCGGGCTAAAACGCAGGCGCTGGCCGGACACCTTCCCGCAGCGGCAGAGGTCTGAGGACGCGCCAGCCGCAGCCTCCCTCCCCGGGAGCGGAAGCTGCAGACTTCAGCACGGCGCTGCTGGACAGCTCCCCACCCGCAGGCCGGCTCCGCGAACAGAGAGCAGCCCCTTGGCCCCGGCCACAACCAGGACCCCACCCAGGGCAGTTTTCTCTCAGCCCTGAAGACCCCAGAGTCAGGGTGCAGCCAGCAAGGCCCCCCACCCAGGAGGGTGCAGGAGAAATGGGGGCATGACCTGAGGCCTTGTGGCTGCGCCCCCTGGAGACTCAGGAAGCAGGGGGCAGGGTAAGGGGGGCTGCCGGCTGCTGGCAGGAACCAGTGAAGGGCACTCCGGGGCAGAGTGCAGGGGTCCCAGGTTGTCCCATGCACCCCCCCATCCCCGTGCCAGTTCCTGATGGCCCTGCTGGCCAGCAGGCCATGCTCCAGGGACAGGGCTCACAGGGAGCTGGCGCCGGAGCACAAGGCTCCTGGGGGCCCCTGCCTTCACAGAGGGGCAGAGGGCGTAGGCGTAAAGAGAGAGGCTTTCAGACGGTCAGACGGTTCAGCAAGACGCACACGCCCATCTGGGGAACACACCTGCACAGGCAGCCTGAGCCCTGACCACGGCGGGAGCGGGCACGGCCTCCTCAAGCAGGCCTAGCCCCAGGCAGGAAGCCCAAGAACACACACAGTGTAGGGGGTGCCAGGAGTCACTGGTTCTGCGTGAGGTCACATGCGGAAGGCCCAGGCCCGGCGTGCTGGCTGAGCCGCTCGGCGAGGACGGAGCCGGCCCGTGGGCCCAGGGTGGGCAGGGCTGCGGCCCCCCAGCCCAAGCTCCGGCTACGACACGCGCTGCTGTCCGCCTGCCTTTCCAGGCCACAGTGAGCCGGCTCTCAGGGAGACGACCACCGTAGCCAGGGCCTGAGGCTGGTGTGGAGCCAAGGGCCAGCGGGATACCAGGAGGGGCAGTGCGGTCCACGCGCCGATGGGCCTCCCTCTGCCACGCTGCTATGGTCATGGGGTCTTGGGAGGCGGGACCAGGGGAGAACCAGAGGCCGGCCCCACCTGCATGACCCTGCACGACCCCCACTCCTCCACATGCAGCAGCCCCGCCGGGCCTGCACCTCTGTGCACACAGCAGTCACCAGAGCTTCGGGACGGGGCAGGGCTATGGCCCCTAGGCAGCCCCGAGCCTGTGTTCTGCCGTGACCCACACCTGGCTCCCAGCCTGGAGGGTCCGTGGTCTAGACGGTGCGGACCACAGGCCGCTACACCGACCTCGCTGCACCGGGACAGGATACAGCCTCACACCGTGCGCCCCCCTACCAGCAGCCGCATCCCGGGGGAGCTCAGGAACTCAGACCCTCACGGTCCCAGGCCTCGGGGTGATGCCCAGCTTGAGGACCCCTGGCAGCAGCGTCTGGCCCCGGGCCCCGCCGGCCTCCAGGCACCCCGGGCAGAGACCCAGCCAGTGGTGGAGACTCAGCCTTCAGGAAACGGTCACTTCTTATGAAGGATCTAGCATCGTGCTGACTTCGGCCAGTTTAGGGACCTGGTGCTGGCTGCACGGGGTGACCTGGCACTGTGCTTTCCTAGAGTCTCTGTCAGACACCCACACCAAAATATCTAAACTATGGCTGGGACTCGCCTCCAAATAAGGCAGGCTGGGGGAGGGGGCGAGATCGCTCTCCTGTTGCCGGGGCTGGGGTGGGCTCTCGGGGCCTGGGTGCTCTTCTGTGTCTGAAAATGCCCCTGTGTGGAAGAAGGGGGGAAGCCGGTTCCCATGAAGCCCCCAGCTGTGGTCCTAGCAGACAGGCAGGGCCCGATCCGGGGGGATGGCGGGGGCAGGACAGAGGAAGCCGCCGGCCGGCCAGCAGCGAAGCATGGAGCGGAGGCGTCCCAGGGCAGCAGGGCGTTGCAGGGTGGAGGAAGGGACAGGACGAGCTCTTCACCGGCCCAGAGCCTTCGGGGTGAGGCAGCCACCACCCTGAGGCCCCGCGACTGTGCCCCCTGCTCCCCGACCCTGCAGCCCAGCACAGCTGGCCCCGCTGGCCTTGCATCAATGCCCACTCGGCCCCCAATGAGAACTCAACATCACACCCGCCAGGACACGAGTCGATGAGACAACTCACCGGTCCTCGTTCCTCCCCGCGGGCCCCTGCCCAGGCCGGGGCTCCTTCACGCACCGTGGCCGGCACATGGCCCGAGGGGGATACTGGGTACAGCAGCCACACTGGGCCCCTGCCGAGCCCTAGGGTAGCCGTGTCCCTCACCAGCATGACACGTGAGGAGATCTGAGAAACAGCATAGGGACGGGACCCTCTCCAAGAGGTCGCAGAGACCACCCACAATCTGAGCTCTTCACGGACGGCCCGGTGGGGGCCCGGCCCTGGGGGGTCTGGGCTGAGCCTGGAGACCCCAGACAGTCACAACACCCCACACCTTCCGGCTGACTCTGGCAGGGGGCGGCCGGCCCAGCCCCTTCCAGGCTCCCACACGCCATATGCCAAGAGAGGACGCAGGAGGTAGGGACAGGTCAGAGGCCTCAGGGTCACGCCTACAGCTCAGCCGACCGCACACATCTCGATGGTCCCAGGGGACCTGGGGCTCCCCAAACACATGGAAACTGCCCCCCTGAAGAGCAAAGAGTCTGGAAAGTTCCACCTTGTCCCTCACCGCAGGCATCAAGGGCTCACGCCTTGATGCTGTCCATACCCAGCAGGAAAACTGCCCAGGCTATACTCAGGCCCCGGGCTCCCCACCCCGGCTAGGGGGCTTCATCTGGCCTCTGCAGACCTGGGCTCCCGACGACCCCTGCCCACCTGTGCCCTGGCCTCCAGCTTGAGAGCAATAGTACCACCGGGGAAGCGGGACACAGGGGCCCAGTCTGCTGGTGACCCCCATGTCTCAGAGAGAATTAGGGGCCTTAAGCTACCCTGCCTCAGGGCTGCCTCCCCACCCCAGCCCTGCCTTACCCCGTGGCCGTCTCTGTCCATGTCTTGGCCCCCCTTGGGAGGCCCCCTAGTCAGGGAGAGAGCCAGCCAGGGCTCAGGAGAGCTCACAGCCAGGCCAGGCCAAGCAGGGGCTCCCTAGCTGGTCGCCTCCTCTCGCTGGCCACAGGGATGGACCTGCCAGGTGCCCAGGCGGCCACCCCCAGCACGGAGGCCCCAGGCCCCTCCCACCCTGACCCTTGGCCCAAGCCAGCAGCTCCCCAGGAGGTACCCGGGCCAAACCGGCCCTCGCAGATGCCACATTCCTGGCCAGGCAGCCTCCCGCCGCCCCCACAGACGGCCCACGGCTCCGAGGCTGACATATCCCCAGCGCCCGCTGCACCACTCAGCCGCATAATCGCGGTTTGGGCTGCTCTCCCACCTCCGCCCCGGGGCCAGCCCTGCCCTCCAGGGCACACAGTCTCCCCTGCCTGAGCCCAGAGTGGGCGGCAGTGGGTGGAAGGTGCCTCCATCACGCGTGGGCTGTTGAGGGCCTAGTCCCGGGGACCCTCAGCCCCTCCACCAGTCCCCAAACCAGAACCAGGAGGCCCTGGGAATCCTCTGTGCCCTGTGGTCAGGCTCAAGTGGGGTCGGCCCCAGGCCCCTGCGCGGACAAGGATGTGGCAGGCACCGGGGGGTGTGGCTCTGTCCTCACAAGCTCGCCCCCAGCCAGGGTGTGTGTCCCCAGGATCTCATGCGGTGTTCTATGCTTCCGTGTCCCCTCCAAACACACCCGGAGGGACCCCGCTGCCCCAGGGCACAGCAAAGAGACCGCCCGGAAGAGAAGCGCTGCTCTTGGACGCCGCAGGGCCTTTGGGAGCACTGGCCGGGGGGTGGGGTTGCTGCCTGGGTCCAGAACACTGGCCCCTCAGAGGCTGCAGAGCACGGCCTGGGCCACCTCTCGGGGTGGGGCCCGACACAATCCGGGCTTTGTCCCTGCGGCCGCAGGCCCGGCCCAGCCTCCATCTTGTCCAGCGTCCGAGACAGCCGGCCAGGGGCCGCCCCGCTCAGCTAGCCGGCACCCCTGGGGCAAGGCCTCAGCCAGCTTGGACACCCGTAGCCAGGCTCAGGGAGGCTCACCCCAAGCCTGGGGCTGACGGGGCCCCGCACCCGGAAGGGCTCCACCAGAGTGGCTGTCAGGAGACACCAGCCCTCCCCACACCAGACAGGGCTTCCTGCAGGGCCCCAGGGAACCCAGGGGTCCCTCCTGTCCTCTGAGAGCCCAGATGGGACCTGACAGCCGTGGACCCGCTGTCCCGCCAGACCCTGCCCGCCGCAGATGTACCCTCCCACGGACACCACTCCCAGCACGAGCCCCACAGAAGCTGCAGGAACCCGGCTCAGGGGCAGGGGGCTGAGCAGCCAAGTCCGGCCAGCCCCTGGCCTAGGCCTCTAGCAAAGACCCACCCCATTAAGCTCTGAGGTGGCCACAAAGTCCTCTGGGCCCACCCTGCATACCCGGAGGGAAAAGCCGATGTGGGGAACACGTGGGGCCCGAGGCCGGTGGCAAGGCCCCTCGGACGCTGTGAGAACCCCGGGAGGCGTGCGGCCCCCCAGGCCCCAGGGACACACTCGCCGTCCGGCCGGGGACCCCAGAGAGTGCGAGCCCTCCCAGGCCCCAGGGACACCGTCCACCAGAGGCAGGCAAAGCAGAGGGGGGCTCTGGGGCCCAGGGAGCCCCAGGCACAGCCACAGCCCAGTGGGCAAAGGCAAGGTGACCCCGGCGGTCAACCGCCTCCTGTCCCAGCACAGCCCCTGGCCAGGGTGCAGGCAGGAGAGCAGCCTCAGCCATCCACGACCCCTGGAAAAGCCCGTTCGGGGTCCCATGGCCCTGAAGGCACAGGTGTTCTCCAAAGCAGAGCAGCAGGCCACCGCGAAGGTGCCCTAACCGCCCCGGCCCGCAGCAGTCCCAGACCCTCCCTCCCATCCGCGCGCACGTGGCCAGGGCGCAGGCGGCGTGCATTCAGGCCCTGAGGTCACCCACCAGCACCTGTGAAAACCAGGACTCGATCAGCTGGAGACCCGCGCCCCTGGGTGGGGCCCAAGTCAGGCTGGTTTTCTGCGCCAACCCCTGTCCTGGCCCCACAGGGTCCTTCTGGAGACCCCGGTGGGAGTGGGGGGGCAGGGGAGCCCAAGGAGCCAGCCCCGGAGGCCCCCGTCCCACACACTTCACCAGGCGTGGCCAAGCCTCTGAGACCCCAGACAGGGTCACGATGCCCCTGGCCACGCTCAGGCAGGCTGGGTTCGGGGGCAGGACCTGGAGCACCTCACTGTGTGGCTCCTCTCCCCCAAAACAGTCCTGGGTGGCTGCCCCCCCCACCACGCCAGAGCCTTCCGTGATGACCTGCTCTGGTCTCTCCCCTTGCAGGTGGGAGCACCCCGTTCCCAGACAGCTCTAGAGACAACCAGGCCCCTGGGCGCAGGACATGCTCTTCCCACCTCACCCTGGGAGCCCTGGCTGGGGGCGGGGGTACTGGCCTCGGAGCTTGGAGCCGAGCCCAGCAGCACCTGGCTTCCCCTTCGCACTGCTGCCCGGGCCGAGCCCTCCGCCTGGCACGTCCTTTCGGCTACACACAGCTCCCCGGCAGGTGGGACCTATGAAAACTCGGGGGTACTCAGAGCTGTGGCCGACCATAGTGGGCAGGGGACACTTTTGAGACCAGGGTCCTAGGCCTCAGCCCACCCCCTGGACCCTCCCATCTTTACCTTCAGAAAACAGCCTGTCCTTTAAGGCGTGACCCCAGAAACCTCCAAGCTGAGCGCCCCTCCACTGGCAGGGACAACCCCCGCAGGGACAGCTCTCAGTCCCGGCCCGGGGCTTCCGGGGGACAGCATGCACTGTGGGAGGGGGGCTGGGGAGCGCCTGTGCTGCTCGGTGGCTGGCAGGACACAGGCCTTTCCGGCAGCTCCAGGGGCCCGAGGGAGACAGGCACGGGGGGCTCGGACCACAACTACTGGAGGACAGGGTCCTGCTCGTGGAACACTGAAGCCGAGCCTGTGCCCTGAGCAGGCGGGGCTTTCCCTCCACCCCTGGGGAGCTGCTGTCCTTGAGCAGAGCACTCGGTTCAGAGCCTGCGTCCTGGCTCAGAGACGGGTTAGACAGACAGAGGCCCGCCTGCTGCACCGAGGGCGGAGGCTCACGGGGCGGGGGGAGAGGTCCCCAGACACAGGAGGTCGTCCACACACGGCCAGCAGAGGCCCAGCCACTCTCCGCCCGTCTACCTTCCTTTTGCTCTGGCTGCATCCCCTTCTCTGGGCCTCAGCTCCCAACAGCACCCTGGGGCCACTCCAGCCAGCCCACCCCCGTCCCCCATCCCCAGGGCACCCCCCCTCCCCCCGCAGCCTCTTGCTGGCTCCCGACTGTCTTCTGCTCAACTTTCTAAAACCAAACACATCCTTGGTGCCCCGGCACCTCCCCTCCCCCTCCTGCCTCGGGCCTGCCCAGCTGCTCCAGCTTGGGGCCATGGGGCACCTGCGGGTCTACCTGTCTCCCCCTCCCTCACCTGTCCCATCGTGGCCAGCTTCCCCCACCCCAGAACTCCTCTCCAGCCTACCTGACACAGGCACCCCATGGGAATTCTCCGAGGGTCCCTCGAGGACCTCCAGGAGCCGACCCAGCCCCCTCCGTGAGGCAGCCCCGGCTCCTCCCTCTCGCCGCCCCCCACCAGTCTCCCAGCGCAGCCAGGTGAGCTGCAGGGTGCCCCCTGCCCCATGTCTCTTGTGAGCTGGACTGACCCTTCATCTGAACACCAGGCCCCAGCCACGGCCTCCTCGGTTCCCACCCGCAGACAGAGGGTTTCCGAGAGCCCCGCATCTTACTGGGCACCGCCGCTCCGGAAACCACACCCAGAGCCCACTGTTCTCCTCCTCCAGCGGGGTCCCCCGGCCTTCTGGTTGCTGAGCCGCAGCCACGTTTGTCAGGCTGGGGTCTGGGCAGGCCCTGCTCCGCTCCCCGGCCTGAACGGCCCAGAGCACTACAGCGCACAACACCCCCCGGCTCTACAGCCTACCAGGACCCGCTTGGGACCCGCCAGCACCCTCCACAGGTCCTCTGCCCCCCAGGTGAAGACGCCTTTCCTGGATCAGGGACCGGATGGACAGCCTTGGCAGTGACACCTGTCTCCCCGAAGGTCCTGAAAACCCAACCCCCCAGTGGAAAACACGACACTGGCTGGGACAGAGACCTCCCAGGCGCTGCCGACCCAGGCGCCCCAGAACGTTAAGGACAGCTGTGCGGAGATGCCCAGGCAGAAGGAAGATGCGCTGGAAACCACAGCCACAGCAGCCTGGAGAGGTGGCCTAACACCCACACGAAGGACAGAGCCCGCCTGCAGAGCCCAGCACGAACCAAGAGCTGCGGGCCACGGGAAAGCTGCGGTAAAAACGCTGGACCAGGCTTGCCACCGGCTCCGCCCTGGGCAGCACTCCCCACCCCACCTGAGTCCGGATGTGCAGGGCTGAGAGGACCAGCAGCCGCCCGGCTGACTCCCTCCCCAAGCGCAGCTTCCCCTTCGCAGGACTCGGGCAGAGTGCACGGAAGAGCAGGGAGAACCCGGGCACGCTGTCGCCCGCAGCGGGCTGGCGGGGGGGGGGGGGGGCGGCGGGGGGCGGCACTTCGAACTACAGTCCTTCATTCTTCCGCTGAGGTCTCCTGGCAGAAAGCCTAGCCCCAGATAAGGTCACACGTTTATCTCCGGAGCAAAAGGACAGGCCTAGGAAACTGCAACTCTCTTGGCATTTGATGCTGAAGACCAGCCAGCAAGCCCCGGGGCCAGGCCCAGAGCACCCACACCCCAAGGACTCCCGTCCAACCACCAAACTCCAGGTGACCCTTCCACAGAAGGGACAGTGAGACAGCACCAAGAGGACAGTCTCCCCCAGCCCTCCTGGGCTGCCGGCACTCGATGAAGCCAGAAGGAACGCGGGATGAACAGCCCCCCCCGGGGGGGTTCCACTAGGCCAGCTGCGACTCCCCTCGAAGGGGAGAGGGACCCGAGGAGGAAGGCCGCTCACTTTGTGCGCCCCTGGGAGCTGCTTCTAAACATCACAGGGCAACGTGTTGTTGACACACACGCACAGCACATCCTTTTGTATTCGTTACTGTTAATTACAGTGGAAACCTCCCGTAATTACCTGTACAACAGACAGCTCGATGGCGAGTACGAGACCAGCCCCCGCCATGGAGACGGGCGAGCACGGCCCACGTATAATTCCTTGCTGTCACCACTCACACGGCGACGCTTCCTTATAATCACATTTTATTGGTACAATAATTAGATTATTTCACTGCTTCCCACATTCTGCTGCCCCAGGTCCCTCCCCCACTGAGGACTTCACCAACCACAGTTGTCCCTTGCAGGAAGCATGCATGTTTTGAACTCAGACGGACACCAGCTGTCTGCCACCACGTCCTTGAACCCCGGGCCACACCATCCCCTCTCCCAACAGTGCTGCCCCACTGCCAGAGGCCCCTTGGGATCTCCGTGGTGGGCACAGAGGCTGTGCCCCCAGAGTGGGAGAGGGGCAGCTCCCACCGCCCCTGCCAGGTCCCTTGCTAGGCACTTCGCCTTAGTTCCATCCCAGCCGCCCTCCCCGGAGAGCCCAGGGCCTGGCCCACTCTGCTCCCTCACACCACCTCCTAGCTGCAGCTCCGCGCCACCCAAGGGCCTTGGGAAGGGCCTGCAGCCTCCTGGGCAGAGCAGCTCCCTCCTGGACCCCCACCCTGCACCGGCAGGGTGGCACCAGCTCGTCCCTTCCTCCTCTCCTCTGCCGGCCCTGGGTCCAAGGAACTTCCAGAGAGACAGGGAGAAGCCGTCAGTGCCAATCGGACCTCCGGACTGCCAGGAGAGGCCCATCCTGGGAGAAGAAAGAAAATGGCTGAGCCTCCCACAAAGCCACTCTGTGAACGCCTGGCCGGCTGGATGAGGGGATGGTGCTCGGCTGGGCGCTAGCCCGATCCCCAGAAAGACAACCGGACCGGCGAGGGCCCTGCCTCCTCCCACAGGCTGGGATTTGGAGATGTATGATCCGGGATCCCGAATAGGGCCATCAGCCTTCCTGTCCCTCCCCTGGGGGAGTGCAGTGTCGCAGACAGGCCAAACAGCGGCTAGAGGAGTGCAAGGCGCTGTCCAGCCCTCCCGGGCGCCTGGGTACTCTCCCACTCCCACCGTGGAGGAAGGTCCGAGCCTGGCCAAGGTGGCCTGCTTGGCCCGCAAGACGCGTAAGGCCGCCTCCCTGCCCGCCTGCCTGCTTGCTTGCCCACCGCCGCCACCACTACCGCCGCCGCAGCCGCCGGGAGTTGGGGGTCGCGGCCGGGGGCGCGCGGCCCGGGGCGCAGCTGCTCGGGCAGCACGCCTATTAGCGCGGCCGCGGCAGACGGCAGATGGGCGCCCGCTCGGCCCCCTCCTCCCGCGGCACAATGGGCCGGGTCGCTCCGGCGCACAATGCGGCCGGGGCCGCGCACCTGCAGCCGGAGCCGAGGGGCGCTGGCCCGGTCCGGCCCGGCCCGTGCGCCCCCGTCCGCGCCGCGTGTCCTTGGGCCGCGCCCGGCCGACCGCAGCCGCGCGGCCTGCGGGATCCGCGGCGGGACCCGGCGCCCAGCCGCCCATTGTTCGCGGCCGCCGGCCGGAGCCGCGGGCCGGGCCTACAGCTCCCCGCTCGGGACGACCTCCTTCCGGGCGCCCCCTCCCCCGCTAGGCGCGCAGTCAGCACGGCCTCCCCGGTCGCGGGCCTGTGCGCCCCTGCTCCCCGGCGCCCCCGGCCCTTCCCGGCGCCCGGTCCCCATCCATGCCCCCAGTCCCCTTCGATGTCCCCGGTCCCCCCCCCACACACGTGTCCCCGGGCCCCCTCGGTGTCCCCGGTCCCCACGGACCCCTGGTCTCCCCGAAGCCCCCGTCCCCCGGCGCCCCGGTCGCTCCGGCCCCCGCTCTCCATCGGGGTCCGCGGTCCCCCGCGCCCCCCCCCGTGCCGCGGTCCCCTGGTTCCCTGCGCCGGGTCCCGGGCCCCCCTCGGTGCTCCCGCTCCCCCCGGGCCCCGGGCGTCCCCGAAAGCCCGCGCGGCCCCCGGCGCCGGCCCGCACGCACCTGTCTGCCCCTTGCCCAGCGTCTTCTCCAGCCGGTAGGGCCCCACATACTGCGCGTGCTGCGCCGCGCCGTCCTTCCCCGTCGATGTCATCGCTCCCGGGCCCGGCGCCGGCGACGTGGGAGCCCCGGGCGGGCGGGCGGCGGCGGCAGGGAGGGGCCGCGTCCGTCCGCGTCCGTCCGTCCGTCCGTCCGTCCGTCCGCGCGTCCGTGCGCTGGGCCGGGTCCGCGGCGCCCCGGCGGGCCGCGCTCGCTCCGCGCCCCGCGCGCCTCCCCGCGCCGCCGCCCCCCGCGCCCGGCTCCGCTGCGGCCCGGCCCGCGGCGCTGCCTCCGCTCTCGGAGAGGACCCGGCGGGCGGGGGCACCAGGCTTCCGCCGCCGCCGCCGCCGCCGAGGCCCGCGCCCCGCGTCCCGCGCCCCCCGCGCACGCCCGTCCGTCAGTCCGCGGCCGCGCAGCCCAGCCGAGCCGAGGCGCCGGGCCGAGCCGAGCCACCGAGCTGAGCCGAGCCGAGCCGAGCGGCCGAGCCGAGCCGAGCCGAGCCGAGCCGAGCCGAGCCGAGCCGAGCGGCCGGGCCGAGCCGAGCCGAGCCGAGCCGAGCTTAGCGGCCGAGCCGAGCCGAGCCGAGCCCGAACGAGCACAGCGGCCTGAGGCGGTGGCGGCGAGTGGCTCCTGCGCCCGCCAATCAGCACCATCAACCAGTCAGCGGCGCCCTGGCTCTTCACTCCGCCTTTCGGCCCGCCCCGCCGCTTGAAGCTCCCGTCAGAGCTGGACTCTGTGAGGCGAGGCCGGGAGGGGCCGGGCGAGGCCGACGCGCAGGGGCGGGGCCGGGGCGGGGCCGGGGCGGGGCGGGGGCGGGGCGGGGCCGGGCCTGGAGGTCTCCAGCTCCGCCGTCCTCCCCCCGGCCCTCGCCCCGCCCGCGCCCGGACCCCGCCCCGCCTGCCGCGCTCCCGCCGCGGAGCGGAGGACCCAGAGGCTCCTCCCGGGTTGGTGCCGCGGCGGGGCCCCCGGTGCCCCCCGGCCCCCGGCCCCTCCCGGCCCCGCCGCGCCGTCCCTGCTGGCCCGGATCACCGCGGTCGGAAGGAGTCTCTCGCCCCGTCCCCTGTCCCGGGAGGGGCGGCGCCGCGGGCGGGGAGCGGCCGAGCCGTGACCTTGCGCCTCCCGCGGCCGCGCCCGGGGCGCTGGCCCCCGCTCCATTCGCCGGGGTGTCCACGGCGACCAGCACAGCGCGGTCAAGGAACTCACCCAGAGTCACACAGCAGCGCCCCACCCCCCGACCCCGGCGGCTCCCGGGCCTCTGCGCGGGCGGCCTTCCGCGGCTCCGCGGCGGGGCCGGGGCGCACTGGCCCCGACGGCTCCGCAGAGGCGTCCGCAGAGGCCGCCGGACGTGGAGGCCCCGATTCTCTCGCAAAGACGCTGGCGCGGCAGAGGGTGGGGGCGGGGGAGCCGGGAGCCCAGGACCCTGCGGGCGACGGGGCCGCCACCTCGGGGCCGCCGCCGGGCCCCCGGGCCGAGGCGCTGGGCACGCCTGCGGCCCGTGTGCTGCGCGCTCCCCGCCGGGCACCACCAGCGGCCCCCAGTCCATCGGGACCAGCCGCCGCTCCTGCCCACCTTGCGGGGAGGGCTCTGGGGACGCTGCGAACTCCGGACCTTTCCAGCGCCCGCCCGGACTGGGGGGCTGGCGGAGCTGTTCCCACGCGCCTTCCCCTTTCCCAGCTGGTCCAGGGGACACCTCGCTCCGCGCTCTGCCCCGCTAGGCTGCGCACGAACCAGGTTCTGTGCTAAGTGCCGGGGCCTCGAGAGGTGTGCAGCCCTAGTCAGGGCCCTGGCCAGGGGGAGGGGGCTCCTGCCCGGGGGTGGGGGGCGTGGGGGGGGGTCTCACAGCCTGAAACACAGCGTCAAAGGCTCAGCTCCAGGCGCGGAGCTGTATGGATTTAAGGAACGTTTGGGACCTTGGACTAAAATGGCCCCGTGGCCAGCTCCCCCTGGACACAGACCAGTGTGCCGGATGCAGAGGGTCCTCTGTAGGCAGAGGTGGGGGGCTAACCCAGGAGTGTCCCCAAGGGGCACCTGCCCGTTGCAGAACGGAGTCACCACAGTCTCCTGAGCCCCCAACCTGCAGTCCTTGTCCCAGATGTCCTGCAGAATCCCTGTCAGGACTCACCTTGTGGCCTCAGCAGCACTGGGCCCTGTTACCACTCACATCTGACACTCCCGGCTGTCAAGACTCCCACTTCTCCCCACCGCACCCTGCCCCTGGCTCCTGGGGTCTGCCCTCTGGGGTCATTTCTCAGGCTTCTCTGTGGAGCCCCAGCCCACCCACCCACCAAGGTCTCGCTGGGCTGTGTGGGACCCCTGCATGTGCCACTCTGTGTCCTCCAGGCCACCACCTTAACCCATCGCCAGCCCCATCCCCAGCTCCATGGCCCTGGGGCCTTCTGCACCTCTCCTTGTGGCTGTTGCACAAATTCTCAACCTCAATGCGTTCCCAGCAGAACCCCTCATCTTCCTATCTTTGTGGGGGTCCAGAACACGACTCCGCTGGCCAGGCTTCCGTTGGCCCAGTCCGGTGCTGGTCTTGGGGCAGGTGAGGGATCTGGGGGGAAGACCGCCCCCAACACTTGAAGAAGAAACAGCGCAGACACTGCAGAGGGCTTTCAGAGCACGGGGGAGCGGGCCGCTTCCGACGCCTCTCATGAGACCATCCCAGTACCAGATCCGGACGCGGAGGAGGTAGGAAGCGCAGGTCCAAGGCCAGTGTGGCTCCGCAGCGCAGACACAGGACTCCCTCACAGAGTCTTAACAAGCCGATCTCCGCTTGTGCAAAGAAGAGTGTCGCGCACGGCCAGGCGGGGCTTATTCCGGGAACGTAAGGTTGGTCTAACGTCTTAGGCTGATGGATTGAGCTGGCCATGTTACTCAGCACCCGTTCACGAGTCAACAAACAACAAATCTGGGGAAACCAGGACCAGCGTCCTCCAATCTGATGAAGAAAGGGAAACAGGAGTCACCCCAGTGGTGAGGGACCGGGTCGGGGTGAGGCGAGAACGTGCCCCAGCATCGCTTTATTCCAGGTAATGAGTCAAGGAGAGCAAACCCCCAAGCCCTTCTGCTTATACTTTGACATGCTTGGAAAGGAACAATTAAGACCATCTCAATTCACAAGTGACATTATTGTCCATAGAAAACCCTGAGCTATAAAACACGAACAGAACTGCCAAGTGTTTGGCAGAGTCACATGGGCTACAAGGCCAGGGTATAACAGCCCTGCTTCCGGGGGACCTGGGTGGCTCAGTGGGTTAAAGCCTCTGCCTTCGGCTCAGGTCATGGTCCCAGAGTCCTGGGATCGAGCCCCGTATTGGGCTCCCTGCTCAGTGGGGAGCCTGCTTCTCCTTCTGCCTGCCGCTCCCCCTGCTTGCACACGCTCTCTCTCTCTCTCTCTCTCAAATGAATAAAATCTTTAAAAACAACAACAACAACAACAACAAACCAGTGCTGCTTCTATATCCTAACAATGGACAATGAGAACCTGAAGTCATAAAAACAATACCATGTACAAATAGAATCAAAACCCTTGAGATACTTGGAGGTAAATTTAACAAAATATGCGTGAAATCTGTTCACAGAACTACAAGATACCACTGAGATCAGACCAAAAAAATGACCTAAGTAAATGGAGCTGTGTGTGCCCGTTCACAGATTCCAACACTCAGTAATGTTAAGATATCGATTCTCCCCAAATCGATCTGCATTTTCAACGCAATTTCCAGCAAAAGCACAGGTAGCTCCTTATTTTCTTTTTTTAAAGGAAATTAACAAGCTGATCCTAAAATTCAAAAGGAAGTACAAAGGACCGAGGAAACCCTTGCCGTGCTGAGGAGCGGTCACATCAGGCGCTCATCCTCCCTGACTTCGAGTCTCCCTCCGAAGTTGCATCCGTCAGGACAGAATGCTGTTGGCTTAAAGATAGACCTAGAAACCACGGCACGACAGCAGAGCCCAGAAACCAAGAATGACGTTTGTGGCAGCGGGTTTTCAGCAAAGGAGGCAGGTAACCCCCTGGAGAAATGTACTCATTTCAACGGAAGGTGTTGGACTGGACATCTGTACGCAGATCAGGAGCCTGGAAACTCACGTGGCACTCCCTGCCCAAATCGAGCAGATTAACCAGTCGACGTTCACAAGTATTAACGAGAAACAGTCACGCAGCGAAACGTAAGAGCGATGCCTGTAAAAGTTCTGGGAGAAAACTTCTGCGTCCTTGGGTTAAGCCAAGATCTCTTAGATAAGATTCCAAAAGTACAAAGCAGAAATTTTGAAAAATAATAATTGGACCTCAATAAAATTAAAAACGTTTGTGCTTCAGAGGGCACCGTGAAGAAAGTGAAATCCACAGGTTGGAGGAAACGCTTTGAAAGCTTACCCCTGCTGAAAGGTGTGCGTCAAGAATATGTGAAGAGCTCTTACTGGTCAATGAGAGGAGACCGCACTGGGAAGACTGGACAGACGCTTCATCCACAGAGAGGCGTGGACGGCCGACCAGCTGGGGAAAACCTGCTTCACCATCTGATACAGGAAAGGTGACCCCACAGCAAGACCCGCTGTACGCCCGGGGCATTGGCTGAACCTCGGAACACCGGCTCAGTGGGTTTAAGCTTCCATGTGCTGAGGGGAAGGCAAAAGGGTCTGGCCCCTCTGGAAACCGGCTTGACAGGTTCTCCTAACATGCCGCACACTTAGCACTCAATCCACAAATCCCACCCGGAGGCATTTGCCCAAGAGAAAACTAAAACTTCGGTGCACACCAGAGCTGGGTGCCAACGTGCATAGCGGCTTTATTTGTAACGGCCAGGAAGTGGAAGTGACCCAGATGTCCTTCAGTGGGCGACCGGCTGGATGGGCTGTGGTCCGGTCACACCGTGGGATCCCACGATACAAGGGGCGCCCTACACGGACGGAGCTCAGAGACACATTGCAGGGGGCGGGGGGAGACTCGGGGGACACACGCTGGGGTTCCACGTATATGACATCCCAGCAAAAGCCAGACTGCCGTCACAGCAAGCAGACTGTGGCCGCAGGGTCAGAAGCCACTGGCAGAAGGGCAGGAAGGGGCCTTTAGGGGTGCCAGGAATGCTCCCTAGCCGGACAGTGGCATTGAACAGCTGTGCAGTTGTCACCGCCCCCAACTGTGCCTGCAGGACGGCCCGGTGTTTCTGCCCAAGGGTGTCCCCTCCATGAAACCGGCTGAAGAGAGCGAGTTCCGTCCACGCTGAGGAGCGAGGGAGCAGGTCAGGAGAGAACGCCCGCAGCCCTGGGGGCTTCCTGCATCCGACGGCTGTGGGCAGGTGAGCAGGAGAAGGCCTCCTGGAGGACACGGGCTCGGGCTGCAGGACGTGGACGCAGAGCGCAGTGGGCCACGCCCCCGCTCGGAGATTGGTGGGGACACAGTATCTCCACTGCAGCCTAAGGGTTCCCATGGGCTGGGCCAGGGCTGGGCGTCCTGGCGTCCACCACCCCGAGCGCAGGCCAGCAGGAGGACAGGCCAGAAAGAGCGGGTCTGCACGTGGCCTCTGTGAGAGACACGAGGCCCCAGAGCAGCCGTGGCCAGAGGCTGGCGTGGGGGCGCAGACAGCTATGGCTCAGGCTGGAGGGGCTCAGGGTGTGCCTCGGTGCGTCCCACACCCCCTGTCGAGTCCAGCCGGTGTCAGGCTGTCTGTGGTCGCCCTGGGTCCGGGGACGCCTCCTCTCTGCCTGTCCGACCCGCAATGCGCCTCCCCAGCCCCCAGGATGAGATCTCCTGGGTCCACACTGGTTTCCTGAGGCCTAGGGCTCATGGATTCACGCCGCCGCCTGAGGTTCTTGGACACCCGACATTAAAGACGGTAGGACGCTGCCACCCCACTGCTGACCCTCAGCCACACAGAAGGTGACAAGTCCTGGGGGGAGGGCATAAGTGAGCTGGGTTACGGCTCACGGCCAAGGAGGCTGGGCGCCCGGAGCCGACTCCTGGGGAGAATGTACCTGCGGACAGCTGACCAGACGGGTGGGCAGGCCCTGGCTTCCTGGGCCAGGAGAGAACCAAGGGGCCTCCTAGCCCTCCCCCCACCCCTTCACCCACAGGGAAACAGGCTTCCCACACGCCTTTGCAAGAGCAATGTGCCCAGAAGGGAAGGATGTTTCCCAGCATCATGTAAGAACTCGGGGACCCTCCTGGACCCCAGCCGCCTTGGGCACTTGTCCATCCTGCCTCCAGGCTTCCTTCCCTGCTCACGCACCACCCCAGCTCTCCCGGGCTTCCCTGTGTCCCCCACGCTGTGCACAGACCCCTGATTCTCTCAGGGGTGCACTGAGCTACCTGACCTACATCTGGCCAGGGCCCCACCCGTCCCTCGACCTCACCCTGGGGTCAGCTGTGACCTGAGAGCTGGACCAGGGTGGCTCTGGTCAGGGTCTCTGTTGCCACTCCCCTAGCCTGACCCTGCTCTGCCTCTGGGTCTCGGGGGTCCCCGGGAGGGAGCCCTCGCCTCCCACCGTCCTCTGTCCGTGCATCTCAGAGGACGACGGCCCCGGGTCCTCCTGCCCCCCCGGGTCTGTCCACTGCCTTCCCTTCCTCTTCCTGCCTCCACACCAGCCCACAATCACTTAGCTTAGATGATGGCCAGCCCCGACCCACTCTGGAATGGAGCGGAGCCGTCCTAGACACGACAGCCTCTGCCCACCTGAGGGGCATCCAATACACGCCCTTTGTTGTCCATCAGGGGCTGATTGCTGTGTGGCTGGGGGGACCTCTTGTACCGTCCTGGCCCTGAGGGCCACCCTGGCCCCTCCTCCCCCAGTCATCTGGAACTGGGCAGGGCTGTCCATCCCTGAGCTCTGCCAGGAAGGGGACTGCGGCCAGGACCTCCCTGTGCCCGACCCCTTGCCTGTACCCTGCTTGATGACTTCCGAACGGGTCCACCAAGAGCCCCCTTCCTGACGGTGACCCTCGGTGCCCACACCCCCGACCCCAGGACCCACCCGTCTTCACCAGCAGGCTAGGCCATGCTACCCCATGTGCCCTCTCCCCCACGAGGAGTCGCCCCTGTCCAGTGCTCCCCACACCTGGTGCCCCCATGCCTGGTCCCCTGAAGCTCTGCTGGGTCACTCTGGGAGGGGCGCACGGGGCGCAGCCCTATCTGCTGGGTGCTTCCTGCTCATGCTGGGTGGCTCGAAACTCTTTGTCTGTGGCAAGTGGGTGGTAATAATGGTAAGAAGAGGACGGGAAGGCACAGTGTGGTAGGAGGCCAGCCAGCACCCCGGAGGCAGGCTCTGGACAAGCCCCCAGCTGGGCCCCGGCTGGCACAGACCCCAGGAAGGCACCTGTAGGAGGAGCCTGGCTTCCTCGTGTGCAGAATGAGGGTGACATTTCCCAGGTGGGCAGAAAACCAGTGAATATGAGTTATGGAGGCGGCAGGGACGGGCAGAGTGTGGCCTCAGAGCTCCCCTTGTGCCGAGAGGGAGCAGAGGTGGAGCCCGACATCGGGACTCTGGGCCTGGGGGTGCAGAGAGAAGGCGCCGGTGTAGGGACGCAGGTTCTGGGGGAGCCGGGGGGAGCCCGGCATCAGGACCCCGGTTCTGGGCCGCGGTTCTTAGGGCAGTGGGAGCTGCGGCCGGACACCAGCGCAGGGCCGCAGTGGGGCTGTGACGGGGCTGCGGGTAGAGGACGGGCTGGGGCGGAGCTGGGAGCAGGCGCCTGAGGGCTGGTCTGGGGGTGTAGCGAGGCCCAGGCTAGGGGGAGCCAGGAAAGGGGCAGTTGGGAATCCTGGAGGATCCTTTCCAGTGAATGGTCGGTGTGCTGGTGAGGGGGCAGGGCCAGAGCAGGAAGGGGGGAGTGAGTCCCCACCGGGCTGTGGCGTGGGGGGCGCCAGCGCCCGGGGCAGGGACGTGGTGGAGAAGCCCCGGAAGGACATGTCAGGCCTCAGATGCTCAGAAAGACCAACACGGATGAACTACCTGCCCCACGACAGGCCACAAGCTCCTCCCACGTGGCCGCACGGATGCCTTTCCCCCAGGGATCGTGCCCAGGCCCTCGCCACATGTCACAGAGCAGCGTCTCCCCAGCCTCAGGGCCAGGCCCTGCCGGGTGTCTGGCTCTTTGTGTCCTTAAGCCACCCACAGGGAGGGAGGTCGTGCCTGGGGTGATGGGCCCCAAGGGTGGCGCGTGCACTAGAGCAAGATGGGCCACGGGGCGGGGCTGGGGGACTTGGAGGGATGGCACCATAAGGCCTGCGGAGGAGACAGAGGACCCAGGATGGGGGGCGGGAGAAGCCAACAGCCAAGGGTTAGAAGGAGGCTGGACGCAGGGGTCTGAGTAGTCTCTGCTGAGAAAAGGACACTTGCGCATCTCTTAATTACCAGAGGACATTTTGAAAAATATAAACAAATAGAAGCAAAAAAAAAAAATCACTTTTGGTCAAACCACGCAGAGAAGACCACCGTGGTGGCGTGGTTAGCTGTGAGCACGGGTGACTGCCAGGTCTTACCTCGGCCGAGTGAGCGAGTGTGCCGGGGTAGGGCCTCCTCGCTGAGCGCCGTCAGGGCAGAGAAGGAGCGGAGCAGATTTTCTCTATGGTGCCCGCGAGCCTCCTATCCACGAACATGGTCTGTCTCCACATTACATGGTCTGCAGTACTTTCCAGCTTCCTGAAACAGACTGGACGCTTCTTTTGTTAAATTTATTCCTAAGTATTTCTTCTCCTTGATGCTGTAATACATATAATTACTTCCTTAAATTCCTCTTCAGGTTTTCCTTGCTGGCACGAGAAACAAAAATGATGCTGGCCAGGCTTACTCGTTCTGTCTTCCGTAATCAAGCTCATGCCATCAGCAAATGTAGTTTTACCTCTTTTTCCCCCAATCTGCATGTCTTTATTTCCTTTTCTTGCCTAATCATCCTGCCCAGAACCTCCAGTACTGGATCAAGCCAGCAAGGAGACACATCCTTTCCTTGTTTCCAAACCGTGTTCTTGTTCACAAAGAATGCGTCCGATCCCCATTACGAAGGTTGGCGTTAGCTGCAGGATTGTTTGTAAATGTCCTTTATCAGGTTGAAGGAGTTCACTTCTATTCCTAGTTTATTACTTTTTTTTTTGGTCATGAAAGGGTGTTGGATTTTGTCAAATGCTTTTTCCACATCTATTGAGATGACACTATGCTGCTTTTTTTTTTTTTTAAGCTATTGATATGGTATCTTACATTAGCTGATTTTGATTTTTTAAAAGATGTATTTATTTGAGAGAGAAAGTGCATGCATGAGTGGCGGAGGGCAGAAGGAGAGGGAGAAGCAGACTCCCCACTGAGCAGGGAGGCCAATGCTGGGCTCCATCCCAGGACCCTGGGATCATGACCGAAGCTGAAATCAAGAGTCAGATGTTGGGGCACCTGGGTGGCTCAGTGGGTTAAAGCCTCTGCCTTCAGCTCAGGTCATGATCTCAAGGTCCTGGGATCGAGCCCCACTTCAGGCTCTCTGCTCAGCAGGGAGCCTGCTTCCTCTTCTCTCTCTGCTGCCTCTCTGCCTACTTGTGATCTCTCTCTGTCAAATAAATAAATAAATAAAATCTTTAAAAAAAATGAGAGAGAGTCAGATGTCTAACTGTGCCACTTAAGCACCCCAACATTAGCTGATTTTCAAACCCTAAACCAGCCTCACATTGCTGGGCTGCACCCTGCTTGGTCATGGTCTATGATCCTTTTTTATAGGACTATAAGCCTTGCTGGATTCCGTCTGCGAATACTTTGTTGAGGATTTTTGTGTCTATATTCATAAGCTATGTCAGTCTGTAGTTTTCTTGTAATGTCTTTGTCTGGTTTGGAATCAGGGTTGTTTAGCCACACAGAACGTGTGGGGAAGGGCTACCTCTTCTTCTTGGGGCAGTTTGTGAAGGGCTGGTGTGAATTCTTCATTAGCTTTGGGTAGAATTCATCAGAGAACCCATGTGGGCAAGGGTTTGTCCTTGTGGGAAGATTGTAAACCACTGACTCACTCACTGTACTTGTTACAGGTCTATCCAGGCTTTCTGTTTCTTCTCGAGTCAGCTTTGGCGCTTTGTGTCTCTCTAGGACTTCACCGCCCCGCCCCCCCCAAGGTTATCTGATGTGTCGGTGTACAGGCACATTCATATTTCAGAGTCCCTGGTGGTCTTTGGCTTTTACTCTCTACTCTTATGGGGTAACTACAGTGCACAAGGGACCCTCTGAGAATGCAGGTTCAATCTCATTCCTTGTCTGCACATACCTTCCCCGGGTCCTGTGTCCCCAGGCGCCCTCTCTCATGCATGTTCATGTCCACATCTCTTCTTGTAAGGCCACCTCGTGTAGTGGTTTAGTTCCCACACTCACGACAGGCGGTGCTGCCCACTCGACCTGAGGACACAGAAGTCTGGGAGCTGTGAGGGTGGGGTGGCCCCCAGGAGACCTGAGAGGCAAATTCAGATGACAAAGGAGAGGAGGGACACCTGGCTGGCTTAGTCAGGAGAGCACATGACTGCTGATCTCAGGGTCGTGTGAATTCAAGCTCCATGTTGGGTGCGGAGCCTACTTAAAAAATAAAACAAAATAAAAGTTTTAAAAAAAGAGAGGGAGGAGGAGAGGGCGGGGCTGGGAGTGGCTTGAGGGGATGGGGAGGGCCCAGGGACAGAGGCAGCCCCCTCGGCCTTCCTCTGGCCCAGGAGCCCCTGTCCTGTGCCCTTGAGGTCATTTTCCACTTATTCTTGGCTTAGTGATGTAGGCCACTTACCAAGAGAGATCCTTGACCAAGCTCATCCAGAGACACAAGGGCTGGGGGGGAGGGGTGTCTGGCAGCCTGACCGGTCATTGTCAACATGGACATGAAACCCTTGGAGAGCTACCAAGCCCTGCCCACCTGTGTCACTCCTCTCCTGCCTTGCCCTGGAGGCAAACCTAAGAGCTCTATTTCTTCCTGGGCTGCTGGGCTGGTCCCCACTCGGGGTCACCACCCCCCACCCCCCCCCTCAGCTCAGAATGGGGGAGGGAGTGGTGACAAAAGCAGGGGCCTGAAGCGGGTGCTGGGACACAGCTCACTGCTCAGGCCCTCAGAGCCAGCCCGAGGTGCCCTCCCTGCTCTGCCGTGCTAGGATACGCCAGTTCCCAGTGGCTCTACAGAGGGTCCCAGTGGCGATGCCTCCTTTCCTTCTGCCTGATGGGGGAGAGACCGAGCCCCTGCAGCCGAGGACGGCAGCTCCTCTGGCCGCCCCGCTCCAGTCCCCTGCCACAGCCGCTGAAGCTCTGCCTCCTTCCCCATCTTTGGGTGCAAGAGAAAGAGCTAGAGAGGGAGACAGTAAAGCGAGGAGAGTTCAGGAGTCTGTGCCTGCCTCTAATGGGCGAGGGCTGTCCTGGGGAAAGACAGGTGAGCTCGAGAGCCAGAGGCACCGGGTCCAGAGCAGAGGCACAGGGTCCAGACCAGAGGCACAGGGTCCAGAGCCGAGGATCTGGCCTCAGGGCACAGAAAGACGCCCAGGAAATCAAGGGTGGGATCGGCTGCCCTGGGGCTCCAGGAGGCTGTGAGCTCCCTCCCAGGGAGGTGGGGAGTCTGCCCATCAGCAGGTGGCCATGGAGGAGCCTTGAGAGTGTAGGGACCTCTGACCTGCCAGGTCAAGGGGAAGGGCACACGACCTTGCAACCGGGCCCATTAGAGGTCATGGGTGGGAAGGGGAGGCAGCTGCGTGATGCACACCCCCACGTGTGTATTTCCGCGGGCGACGGAATAAGAAACAGAGCTGGAAGGCCCAGGCTGCTGGAGACAAGCCGCAGGACCGCAGGAAGGCACAGCGCACTACCCAGCAGCCGCCCGTGCACTTAACAATGCTTAAGATGGGAAATCTTACCTATATTTTTAGCCGCAATTAAACGTTTAAAAAATAGGCTGGAAAGAAGATGGGGGTCATATTCTTTAAAAGTGAGGGGCTTTCATTCCGTCCCCCTCGGCCAGGGATGGGGAGCGGGGGCGACAGCGCGGCAGGCAGCCCAAGGGCGCTGGGGGCAGGGGTGGAAGCAGGGCATTGTTTCCCAGCGGCTTGCCCTGCGCAGGCCGGATATTTTTGGAGCATTAATCCGGTTCCTCCGGGGACAGCCCAGCCCCACGCCCCCTCCTCCCGCCCTGGAGGAGGAGGAAGGAGGAAGCAGGCCGAGCTTGCAGGTGCACTCGCGGGGTGAAGGGCTCCGAGCGGGAAGCACCGGCGGGGGAGTGCGTGTTTTTTCCGCCCCGCGCCCCGGGAGCCCGCGCAGAGGCCCCGCGCCCGGCGCGCAGGAGCACGGAGCGCGGGGTCCCCGGGGGCGGCTGGCGGCCTCTCGGGAGGTGAGGACAGCTGAGCGCGCGGGACTGTGTCCTCCATGCACCGCGGAACCGCTGTCGGTGCGAACCACGCTCCTGTCCCCGGAGAGGCCCCGGCAGCCCCACCGCACCCCGGGAGCCGCAGCTCTGCGCCCGCTGACCAGGCCAGTTATTTATGTTTTCATTTTGTTTTTCTTATGATTATCATTACTGTTATTTGTTTTTCAGAATTAGAATCCATCAGATATTCTCTCGCCCCAGAAGCGGGTCACATGTCTCCAAAGGGCGGGCAGACAGCTTTCCTCGGATGGGAGCGGAAGAAAAATATCTCGTAATTACGATGAATGTTAATAATTAAACTTCCTGTAAGTCAGCGGAGAGTCTGTTCCTGGAAGGTGTCTGCTCCACCCGGCATCCGCCGCACATCAGTGTTTCCGCCGAAACTCAGGTTGAAGAAGGGATTTGTGTCCGCACTTTTCTCCGGACCCACAGCACGATGGGTCCCTTGAGCTGACCCATCCCCCGAGTCATGTCGTGTGGGTGTGAGGCTGCACGGCTGGTGTTTGCGTCTCTGATGCCAGCGGGGTCCCGCCGCCGTGAGCTCTGACGCACACTCACTCCCGTCCACACGCTCACATGTGCCCACACTCCCAGGCGCCTGTGCTCACCGTCCTGTCCCACCATCCCGTAGAGCCCTGATCTCTGGGTCCCCAGACCCCCCTCACCCCCTGGGTCCTCTGGTGCACTGCCCAGGGCCCAGGAGGAGGCTTAAGCTCCAGGCGGGAGCTGGGGGAGCCCCGGCAAGGCAGGTGCTCTGGGGAAGCAGCCCCTGGGAGGACGGTTCCCACCCCCGTTGCTCAGACTGCGGGTTAGAATTTGGAGTTCTTTTTGGTCACCTAAAGGGGACCCTTTGTGGTTGGGTGTGGCTGTTGGAGGCCCGTGTAAAGTCCCAGAGACCACGTTTTTGGGTCAGTGCCTCTGTGCCACGTGTCAGGAATTCGATGACTGGGGTACCACTGGTCAGGGCAGCGGAGAGTGGCCAGCGGCTCATCCCAGGACGACCCATCCCGGAGGACAGGGGAGCGCTGGAGCCTCCCTGGTCAGGGAAGACAGCCTGGCCGGATCTGCTCTCTTCCCGAGGATTCCCTGCCCCTCGGCTCTGGTGCACGCGTGCGGCGGCCTCAACGGGGCAGCGGAAAACCTGCCTCCAGGAGCCTTCGGCCCTCCAGCCTGACCCTGACGGCGACTCTCAGAGCTGCTCTTTGCCGCGGGCATCGGCTCCTTCTGCACTCGCCCTGTACCTGCTGCCCCTCTGAGCAGGCTGGGTCCTACCCAGCACTCTCTGTGCATGGGGCTTCCGTGGCCCCGTGGCCCCCTCGACCCGCTCCGGAGGCTCCGGGGCTCCCCTTCTGCTGCTTGCCCTTGCATGCAGGCGTCGGGTCTCTGTCTTCCAGTCTCCTGGCCTCTCCGGTACTGGTCCTCGGTCCACAGCTCCTCTCAGGGAAGAGCCCAGCTGGACCCAGCCCGGACCCCCCACCCCCCAGAAGCCCCATCAGCACGTGGTGTCCATGTCCCCCCTACTCCTCCAGCCACTGGTCCTAAAGGCACCCCGGGCTTCTCTCTCCCTGCCTGCCCCTCTCTGAATGAATGAATGAATGAATGAATGGGTTAGGCGGGAGCGAGGGAAATACCCGCGGTCCAGGGCAGAGAGCGGCTGGAGGCCGACCTTCTCCCCCAGGAGGACTGGCCAGAGTGGGGCCAGGTGCCCACTCCAGACGAGGCTGCTGCCTTTGCTGAGATACTGGCTTCAGGGTGGTCCCCGCGGTCTGGTCATGCCCAGGTCATGAGACGGCCATGCCTGGAGGAGACAGAGCCCTGACCCCCTCCTTGCTGTGTCCTGGATCGTGGGCCCCAAATTTATACGTTGAAGGCAAACCCCAGTGCCCCAGGATGGGGCCGCATCTGGCGCTGGGGCCTCTAGGAGGTGCTGGAGGGACCACGGGGTCCCCGGGGTGGCCCTGATCCCGTGTGACCCGGGTCCTTACAGGAATTTGGGATCAGGACAGACACGCACAGAGGGATGACCTGTGAGGACCCAGGGAGCGCGCGGCGTCTGCGTATGAGGGGAGAGGCCTCGGGGGGACCCCGCCCTGCCCGCTCCAGCATCCTGGGCATGGGCCACCGGGGACACAGGGGCATAAGGCCTGGGCCGTGGTGTTTCACTGTTTGCGCATTGCCTCGTCTCACACAGGCCTCGCTCTGAGTCTGCTGAGGCTACGGGGGTCAGAGAGCTCTGTCCGAGACAGGCCGCGGCCCGTCCATCATAGACTTCCTGACCCAGGCCGTCCCTCGCGCCGTCACAGAGCAGGACGCCCTCTCCATGGACAGGTGCCTTCTGACGGCACGGGTGTCCCCTCCTGTCCCTGGAGGCCTCGCCAGAGGGGACCCAGGGAGCAGGCTGACACCAGGCCGCAGCCCGCGGCCATAGCCACTGACCCCAGAGCCAGGCATGGCTCGGCTGGGCCACACACGTTCATTTTGCAGACTGGGATCTGGTTTCTTTGTTATGTGACACTTCACAGCAGGGACTGACTGGCACAGGAATGCAGGCTCCCACCGCTCTGCGCCCCCCGTGAGGGGCCGGGGAGCTCACTCCCCTGCACGTGCCTCTTGCCCCAGCGCTGGGCTTCCCGTCCCTGTCGCCTGTGTCGGTCACAGCACCAGGCTCCACCAGGGCCCCAGGCCTGAGCGCCTACAAGGAGCCAAGAGGGCCGGACCCACGACAAGGACACGAGATCCCACGAAGATGCTCAGAGGCCACGCCGCTGAGGTCACTCCGCGGACGGAGCGCCCTGCCCAGGGAGTCCTACAGACGGCCGAGCTGCTGGTGGGGGCGGGGGAGGCTGGTGACCCCCATCCGGAACGTGAGACCAATGACACAGGGAGATCTCGGGGAGGGGCGGGGTGGTCAGCCTGTTTGGTCTCAGTGGCTGCTGTGTGAGCCCAGGCCAGATGGGCCTCTGGGGCCCACGGGCCACCGCCAGCCAGAGCTGCTGGGAGCTGGTGTCGTCAGCGAGCCTATGTGGGGGGACTGGGCTGCGGGCGTGTGGGCCAGCGCGGGACCCCGCGTCACCCACACTCTCACCACCACCACCGCAGCTGCCCAGAGAGGCCTGCCCACAAAGGAGCTGGTCCCTTCTTTTTAAGTCTGGTTGGGGCTTTCTGCTGGTTTCCAGAAGGTCGTCTGTTCTCTCCACCTGGGCCACGGGAGGACATAGGGGTGACCTGTCCAGCGGGCCGGGAACGGAGTGGGGCTGCAGTCTGAGCACTGACCGTGGCGTGCTCTGGAGGGACGGTTACGCTGTGAAGACACATCCCGGGCTGGGACACGGGCACTGGCCTCTGCGTGGCCCAGCTGAGCGCCGGCGTCCGTCCAGACCCGAGTCGGAATGCCGCCCAGGGCCGTGCAGCAGGGGAGGCAGAAGCTGGCCGGGGCAGCGCCCGAGGAGAGGGGAGAACCCAGCCTGTGGGCTCACTTGGTTTTGGATGAGGTGGACACAGCCGCGGGAGAGGAGGAACGGAAGCGGCCAGGGTCATCAGGTCTGAGCTTCCAATCCCCTGAGAGGGTGAGGACGAGAAGACAGCCAGGCGGGACCGGCTGCTCGTGGCATCAAGTCCAGATGCAGGGGGCGGCTGCCAGCCAGGGGGGCTCCTCTTGGGCTGAGGCTCTGGGCTCTGAGGGACTCCGGACGCAGCCGGGCGCACCCGCAGCTCCCCGGCATTACTGAGGACAGGAGACTCCGGGTGCCAGTCTACCAGGACGGTCCAGTGGTTACACGTCCCAGGTCAGGTTTCCGCCCCGCCCTGGCTTCAATCTGCCCCCCCCCCAGCAATGGCGGGGCCCCTCCCCTGTCCTGGCCTCCCCTGTGCGTGAGGGAGGTGGTGGCAGTGGTTCCCGGGGGGCAGGCACGCAGGCAGGAGTGCGTTGGGGTCCTGGCGGCGCCCTCTTCTTGGGCCTGTCCCGGGGACAGTGCCCGGTGGTCTGGCCACACAGGAGAGACCAGCACAGCTAGTCCAGGACCCCTGGCTGGTCCCCAGGCAGCAGCCTCCAGAGAGGGCTCTGGGCCCCATGTAGGCACAAGCTTTGCTGGGCGGGAGTCCCGGCCTTTCTCTGTGCCGGGGAGGGGGTCTGGGTCTGCCGCAGCGTCTGCCCTCACTGCTGCCCCCACAAGAACAGGCTGGGCGGCTTCGGGGTGTGCAGGCGGTGAGGCAAGGCTGGGGCCCGGGGCCCGAGCCACAAGCCCTGACGTCAGTCCAGCCCAGGCGGGGCACCTCTGCCGGGCTCACGGCCACCATCCCGCGTGGGAGTAGCAGCAGGCACAGCAGTGTTTCCGGGGCAGCTGGCGAGGGGCAGGACGGAGGCCAGGAGCAGGGAAGCGTCCCCAGGACGAGGGACTCACGGGCGGTGGCAGGTAACAAAACGCCACAGACGGGGCGCAGACAGCAGCCAGGCTCGGGCCGGGGTACGGGGTCTGGGGCAGGGGCAGCAGGACCTGGGGCCCTTCCCCCACAGGACGGGGGTCCTATGGGACCAGGGCCCCACCCTCATGACCTTATTTAACCAGAATCATCTCCAAAGGCCCAGTCTCCAAATACATCACACTGTAGGCCCAGGGCTTGTCCTATGACTTGGGGGGAAACAACCCACAGCAGGAGAACATCAGGACGCCTGCGTATCGGCTTTTGGGGCCCTCACACCTGCTCAAGTCTTGGGGATTCTGCTTTGTCTTCTTTCTGGGGGGTGGGCCTCTCTTCCTGGATATGGGTCTCCCTCTGGGTTCCCGGTGCCCTTGTCCTCGGGGCAAGTGTGCAAGGCAGCCCTGCCCGTCCCCCGTCACTGTGGTCACTCCAGAGCCCAACTTGGTCCCAGGGCCGCTGGGCCTGCCCAGTGGGTGCCGTGTGCTCAGCGCACCCAGAGGGACCCCCGACCTGGCCGGGCCCCTCCTTCCCCCTCCTCTCCAACCCCTCATGCCCCAGGCTTGTTCTCAAACCTGCGGCTCCACGGCCGTGCACCAAACCTCCCCAGAACTCCGTGGCAGCAACAACCACCGTTCGGCTCACGAGCCTGCGAGTCAGGAGCCAGGGCATGGCAGGCATAGCCGGTGGCCATGCCTGATGCCTGGGGCCGCAGCTGGAGCCTGCAGGGCTAGGCTAGGCTCTGGAATCATCCAGAACCTTCCAAAGGTCCTCACCTCCTCTGACTGGTGCTCTCTCTGCCCATTTCCAGCTCAGAGCTTCTCGGGGGCCCTCAGCTGTCACTGCCTCTCCACGCTCTGACGGTCCTCAGCACTTGGCGTCTGGCTTCCAAGATCGAGGAATGTCCTGGCCTCAGAGGTCACTCAGGAGTCCATGCAGACCTAAGGGCAGGCGAACAGCCCCCCCCCACCTCGACGCAGCCTGCAGGGCTCGGGGGAGCAGGAGGGTCCGCTACACGAAGAGTGGCCAGCCTCGGTCTCCAGCCAGCCTTGATCTGCTACCCCCATCCCCTCGCGGCTGCCGCAGCTGCCAGTCCCCAGCATGACCTGCTTCTCCCTGCCGGACTGCTCACGGGTCCCGGCGCGCGGCACCCAAAGCCTTGGCCCAGCCTCCCCCCCCCTCGAGGTCCAGAGGGACCTCCTGCTGCCGCGGCCCTGTCGCTGTTCCGCGGCTCACCGTCCGCCCAGGGCCCCTCACTCTGCTGGCCAGGAGGTCACTCATGGAGACTTTCCACAGGGCTGGTAAGGAGGTGGCAGCTCCTCCGGGAAGCCCTCCCAGATACTCCCGCCGGACCACGGGTCCCCCCAGGAGCTTCCTGGGGCCTCGCGTGCACCCAGCGGGGTCCTGAGATCGACCAGGACACTGTGTCTGGGACCCCTAGCTGCCCGTCCCCACCTGTCCCCAGGGGACCAGCCCTGGGGCCGGGGCACTGCTGAGCCTGAGTGCGCGTGAGGGTCCCCGCTGGTGGGACCAGAGGCTGTGGGTGCGGGAAGGCGAGCGCGTCACGTGAGCCTCCTCGGCCACGGCCGGACGTCAGCGCACGCGGTCCTGCTCACCAAAAGCCCCTCCCACGCCTCTGTGGGATTTATTTTGGGTCGGTCCCTGCTGCTCTCCCGACTCGGGCGCAAGTCCCGAGACACTGGGGACACATCCCCTCCTTCCTTTGCCCTTTGCGGCGCCAATGACTGTACCTGAGCCGAGCTCTGAGTCTCCTAAAACACACTCGCCCCGTCCTCTCACCCTCCCAGCGGCCGTGCAGGGGACAGACTCGTCCCCAAGGAGAGGGAGCCCACCGCCGCTCAGGGAGAGACCCGAGGAGGGGAGCGGCGGCAAGGGGACGTGGGGGACGCCGAGAAGCCCTGCAGGCAAGGAGGGGTCCCTGCCAGTCAGTCCCGCGTTACACTGGAGGGCTGGGCGCGCCGGGACTGCGTGAGGATTGGGTGGGGCAGAATCCGGAGTCGGAGTCGGTCAGGCGGGTGAGCAGCGGCGAGGCGAGGCGGAGTGGCGGCTGCGGGCCCCACACAGCGTCCCCGTCCCCGGGGCGGAGCACATGTCCCGATTCCCGGACGCAGCGTTGCCTGGTGAAGTCTCGGGCACACGCAGCGTGGTGTACGCCTTCGCTCCGTGGACCCGGACACGGCGTGTTGCTCTGGACATTGAATTCACACTGGAAAGAGGGATGTCCCCACAGCGCCATCTCAGGGCACCAGCGCGTTTATCGTGGGACTCAAACCTCCCGGAGAGTGACTGATTTTCCCCATTTTATTATTTACCAAGGGAATGGGCCAAGACAGCCAATAACGAACACGGCTTTGCCTGCTTGTCATTTAGATCACCCGTTTTTCTCGACCTGGGAGAAACGGGCAGATGTTCAGCGAGCTCGATTTCAGGAGTCTGGGTGCGCACATGCGTGTGCGGTCGACACTCTCCCTGGGGGCAGGCGGGCTGCGGCCAGCCCTGGACACTCCCGCGGGCCCCGCAGGGCCCCCGTTCACCGTGGGCGAGCCCGGCCCCGCCCTCCAGCGCCCCACACACGCCGCGCCCGTTCTGGAATTTCACATAAATGAAATCAAACTGGACACGTTCTTTTGTGTCTGGCTTCTTTCACGCATAATCGTGCTTTAAATTTCCTTATTTTTGAAAGGATTTCACAGCTTGATGGAGGCACAACCAAAATACCAGTGATGGAAACAGAGCCAGCGAGTGAACGCGCTCCAGAGAAACTGATATTTTAAAATTGTGGTAAAATATACACAGTATAACCTTTATTGCCGTCACCTCCTGTAAGCCCGTGGCCAGGGGCACTAAGCACGTTCATGCTGTGCGAGCCTCCCCACCGTTCATCTCGGGAGCTTTCCGTCTTCCCAAACTGAGACTCGGTCCCTATTAAACAGTGAAACAGTGATCCCTACCAACCCCCTGAGCCCTGAACCCAACGTCCACTCTCCGTCCCCCTGAGACCTGGATCCCCATCCCTCCCCCGGCCCCGGTGCCCTCCGTCCACTCCCTGTCCCTGCGAATCCAGAGACTCCAGGGACCCCATCTGGGTGGGATCCTGCAGTGTTTGTCCCTCTGCGTCTGCCCTATTTCACTCCGCATCATGTCCCCCGGCTCCAACCAGCTGTGGCCGGTGTCAGCGTGTCCCTCCATGGGGCTGAGGGACAGTATGGTATGTGGATAGACTGAGTGTGTCCGTGTGTCCGTGGATGGACGCAGGGGCTGCTCCCGTGGGTCAGTGGCGGTGAACGCGGGCGTGCGCGCGTCCGCTCACGTCCCTGCCTCCACTCTTGGGCAGAAGTACCGAGGGCTGGGAGTCAGATCGTACAGTGGCTCTGAAACCGCCCCTGGTTTTCCCCGGCAGCCACACCAGCTTACACGCCCGCCGACGGTGCATGGCATCCCAATTTTTCCATGAAGTCACCATCACTTGTTAGCGTGTGGGTCTTTCTGACAGCAGTCATCAGGTGGGTGTCATAATTGGTGTGAGTGATGTCTCATTTGCATTTCCCTGGTCATTAGTGAAGTTGGGCGTCTCTCCACGTGCTTGATAACCATTCACGTATCTTTGGAGAAATGTCTACCCGAGTCCTCTGCCCACGTAAAAGTAGTACAGTCTGTTGTTGTTGAATTGTAAGAGCCATTTATATGTTCAGGATATTAATTATTCATCAGTTACGTGATCATATAAAATCAACTTTGTAGAGTAGTCTGACAAAGGACGCTTAGGACACTCAAAAATGTAAATGGAGGATTGAAGTCTGTGTTGATCAGGGTTCTTAATTACAGACAACAAAACCCACTCTTGGTAACTGAAACAGAGAAGCATTTGTCCAAAAAACGCACAAAAATTCTTCAGGAATCATTGTTCTAGAAACAACCCCCAACCCCAGAAGAGTCCTGGCTACCAAAGGGGCTTCTGGCTCTGCTCCAGCTAAGACGCTGCCAGCGCCAGGAAGGGCACCGTGGACCAGTGCTGGGCAGGTGGCCCTCCGGGAGAGCACCCAGCCTGGCAAAGTGTTTCCCTCCCTCCAGTCTGGGACAGTGACTGGTTCTTTGATGAGCCATTGCAACATTCTATATACGTTACAGACCAACAGAAGGAAGCCCGTGAAATAACAGGAAAGATGCAATCAATTCAAAAGAAATCAGTATTGGGGAGAAAAAGAAACATGGGGCAGTCAGGACCAGTGGAAGTCATGGAACCGGCGGGGACCCAGCCCTTCAGGGTGTGTGTCTACACTGCATGTAAGTGGACTAAAGGTTCTCCCTGGAAGATGAAGATTGTCAGATTGGATAAAAGTGAACAGGACCCAACTCCATCATGTGCACAGGAAACGTGTCTCAGTCACGCAGACTGAAAATAATGCTGGAAAAGCAAACAGCGCGGGAACGTTGACCGGAAGCAGGAAGTGGGCCACGACATCACCAGAAGGGAGTGAACTCCGAGGCGAAAAAGCACGACTAGAGACAGGACGTCACTTCATAATGGACACAGGACTGTTTCACCAGGGAGGTGTGAGTCTTAATTTCATGCACCTCATAATGACCTCAAAATACATGAAACAAAAATGCGTAGTACTTCTAAGACAGGAGGCTCACCCCCAACCGCAGTGGGACTTTTGACGTCGAAGTGGCAGCACTCGATCCAACGTGAGAGAGGACACCGACCAGCACCCAGACCGCACGAGCAAGACCAAAACGATCGTGACCTGACGTGTGTGCAGAGCGCTAGCCCGGACGACGGCGTCGCTCCATTTTTGTTTTTTTCTTTAAGCGCGTGGATCATTTACAAAAGCCAATCCTATCTCAGCCCATAAAACAAGTCTTTAAAAACTGGAAAGGACTGGAAGTGTGTAGGGCCTGTTCTCGGGCCACAGTGGAATCATACTAGAATCCAACAGAGGAAAGATAAGCAGAAAAATACTCATATATTTAGAAACGAAGACAAACGTTCGGTACCAGCCTGTCGTCAGCTCAGCATCGTCTTCTTCCCGCTGCATTCTCTTCTGTGTCCCTGTAGAGAAAGCTAGTAGCCGGGCTCCCAGAGTCCCTTGAGTGGACGTTCTGACAGTGAGGGACACTTGAGCAGGATTTGGAAGGCAGAGGGAAGGAGCGGCCATTCCTCGCCGTGGCATCTACAGGGGCCCTTGCGGCTGGTGGCGGTAGCTTCCCTCGGCTTCCAGGGTCAGTGTGAGACCCTCCCTGAGTGCGGCAGGAGGCTGAGGTCACTGGGCAGCCTCTAGCGTCACCTGAGGTCCCAGATACAGCCCCCCTGCCCTTTCCGAAACTGACTTTCCTCTCCTGCAACTTCCAAATTTCTCACTGTTCATGTAAGCCCGGAATTTCCTACAATAGATCTCTTTCTCTCGTGACTTCAGTTTTTCTGACCAAGTACCCTCTTCTGACCTTTCCCATGTACCAGCAGCGCTTCCAGTAGTATCAAACCTTAAACATAGGAATCTGAGGGGCACCTGGGGGCTCAGCTGGTTAAGCCACTGCCTTTGGCTCAGGTCATGATCCTGGAGTCCGGGTTCGTGTCCCGCATCGGGCCCCCTGCTCAGCGGGGAGTCTGCTTCTCCCTCTGCCTCTCCCCTCTCATGCTCTCCCTCTCTCTCACTCCCTCTCTCCCAAGTAAATAAATAAAATCTTTAAAAAAAATTAGGAATCTGGGATTAGTTATCAGATCAGGTTAAGTTTGCTGTCAGTAATGAATTTAGGACCAGTATCAAGCAGGATACGGGGGCGCCTGGATGGCTTAGAAGGTCCAACTCTTGCTTTTGACTCAGGTCCTGATCTCAGGGTCGAGGTCAAAGTCTTTACCAGGCCCCGTACACGGTAGGGATCCTGCCTGAGATTCTCTCTCTCCCTCCGCCTCTGCTCCTTCCCCCTCAAATAAATAAACAAATCTTTGTTTAAAAAAATCGGGATACAGATAGTCTGTGAATATAGTTACCAACAAAATTATCACCTCTAATTGTCTGACGAAGGGGCTCTCGCAGCAGGACGTGACAATGGAAGGTTGTGAGACGCGGCTGCGTGCACTGGGGGGACAGCGAGGAACAGACTAGCCCCATTCTCAGCCCACGGCACAGCCAGGGAACCAGCGGGCTTCCAGGGCTCCTTTGCAAAAAAAAAAAAAAAAAAAAAAAAAAAAAAAAAAAGACCTCTTGTAGGTTTCAGGCAATTTTTTGAAAAGAGGACCGCAAATGGATCAAGAAGACGGAAGACGGGGTGTGTCCGTATGTGCGGGGCATCCCTCGGCCGTCAGAAAGCACGACCGCTCGCCGTTTGCGGTGACGTGCGTGGAGCCCGAGAGGCTTTTTAAATAAAGATTTTACTTGTTGATTGATCGATCGATCGATCGGTCTGAGACAGGAGGCACACGGCCGTGAGCGGGGGCAGGAGCGGAGGGAGAGGGACGAGCGGACTCCGAGCCGAGCACAGCGCCCGAACCGGGGCTCGATGGAGCCCGAGGGTGTGCTCCGTGGAAAGACGTCGCCGGAGAGAGCCCGCGATCGTGTGAGCTCGCTCGTGCGGAGCGCGAGGAGCGGGACAGATGAGCTTAGGAAACGGGAGAGGGACAGGAGGCGGCCGAGCGTGGGAGACTCTCCGTGAGGCGGATGGAGGCGGCGGGGGCCGGGCTGGCTGCGGTGGGCGTCCAGGAGGGCACCGGCTGCGCCGAGCACTGGCTGTTGTCGGTGCGGAATCCCCGAATTCCACGCCGGAACCCGGCACTGCGCTGTATGCCTGCAAACGAGAATTAGATACAAGAAAGTCCTTCTTCTTCTTTTTTTTTTAGAAGATTTTATTTATTTATTTGACAGAGATCACAAGCAGGCAGAGAGGCAGGCAGAGAGAGAGGAGGAAGCAGGCTCCCCACTGAGCAGAGAGCCAGATACCGGGCTCGATCCCAGGACCCTGAGATCATGACCTGAGCCGAAGGCAGAGGCTTTAACCCACTGAACCACCCAGGCACCCAAGAAAGTCCTTCTTAAACTTCAGCGAGTGTAAGAAAAACCCACGCGTACAAAACGGACCTCAGACTTCCGTCGCGGCTGCAGAGTTGCAGCTGCCATAGAAGTCGCGGTTCTCCGGCCGCGCTTCAGCCAAAGGGCGTTCATTCGGGAGGAGCGAGGGCACGAGAACCGGAGCGGGTCGTGCTGGGTCCCAGCGAACCGCCCTCGCCAGCAGACGCAGCCCTTTCTGCCCACCCGAGGAGGCATGTCTGCGCCCAAGGACCCTGGGAGGGCCTCGCCGGCGACACCACGGGGAGGAGGGGCCCCGCCTCGAGCCTCCGCCACCGCCCGTCACCGTCTCCAGATCCACGCACCGGTGCACCTGTTCGTCCCCCGATCTCCGTGACAGGAAGATGCAGCAGAGGACGGCCGTCTACAAACCGGACGCAGGTCCTCCCAGATGCCCCATCTGCGGGCACCTGGATCTCAGCTGTCAGGACTCCAGAGGTGCCCGGGGTGACGCGGGGTGTTGAAGGGCCCCTCTGCGCCCTTCCGGGGCAGCCGCCCAAACTAAGACGCGTCTCTCCTCTGTGTGCTTCCCATGTCCAGGGTACGGAGGAGTAAACTCAGACCGTTCTGCGTCCCGTGCTGAAAGCGACGGGGGTGGGGGGGGGCACGAAGCCACCATGTGCCCCAGAGGACACACCTTCCAGTGGGCAGAGCCCGGAAAGGAAGTGGCCGAGGCTGCCCTGCTCCTCGGGGGTGCCTGGCGGTTTGTTCTGACGGCGCCAGGCTTGGAAGCGGCTGCTCTGGAGGGAAGGCTGGCGACAAGGAGGTCGGGACGGGCAGGGCATGTCCAGCGGGCAGGCGGCTGGGAGCTGGCCCTTCACACCGGGAGGGGGGATGTCACACAGGCCCACAAGCAGGGCGTCCCCGCGGCAGGCAGGAGGCTACCGTGGCCTCAAACGTGGCTTTCCCTCCACAAGGCTGTGTGGTCACCGCCACGGAGGGCCCGGCTCACCAACACCAGAGCCGAAGCTGAGCCCCAGAATAGACCCTTCCCCAGAGGGACAGGCCAGTCACCAGGGGGACAGGTTGACATTGTCAGCCCCCTGCTCTGGGGTGGACCTGGGCCTGGAGCCTTCGGGGTCATCTGGGCACAACATGCCTTCTCCGGCCTGGACCTCGGAGGAGACGCTGGCATGGGGGTAGGCACAGGACCTCCTGTGCTCCGTTTGCCTCTGTCTGGGGAGCACAGAGGGGACTGTGCAGGAGGGTCCCATAGTCTTTTAAAGCCATGTCCCAGCTCTCCAAGTAGCGTGACGGCAGGCTCCCTGCCTCTCAGCCCCCCTCCCCCGACCCTCCTGCCTGGGAGCAGGCGCGTACCTGCCACCGTCCATCCACACACCAAACCGGCCGCTCCGACCCACCTCCCAGCTCTCCGATGCTCTGCCCCATTCACCCCGAGCCCCCCCCGCACCCCGCCGCAGGACACCCTCCATGTTGGCTCCTGGGTCAAACCCAAGGTCCTGTCCAGCCAACCTCCTTCTCCGTGGCACCAGATAACCCTGTGTGACACTGCCTGGCTTCCTCCATGGCGTCTGTCTCCCTCCATGCCGGGTCCCGGGCAGCTCCTGCCCGTTCTGGCCTTCCTGCCTCATCCGCGTCTCTCACTTGTGATTACCTCCGCGTCCCCGACGGTCCCCGACGTCCAGGCCATCCACCAGCGGGCACCGTGACAGCCTCCCTCGGCATCCAGCAGGCATATCAAAGCTGCCGTGTCCAGGACTGCACTCCTGGTCGGTCCCTGCCCGAGGCGGCCTCCTGAGGAACTTCCCCACCCAGTTCCGTGGGTGGCAGCTCCACCCCGGGGCGCTCCGACCCAAGCTATCAGCCCCGGCCTCTGCACACATCCTGACATCAGCTCTCCTCCCCTGGCTGGCCAAGGAGCTTTCTCCTCGCTCACTGGTCTGCTGTGACCCAACCCTGGGTAGATGTTCCAGCAGCCAGAGCCGAAGCACCCAGTACCATCACCCTCTGTTCAGAGCCTCCAGTGAGCAAATGACTCCCCATCAACTGGGCCCCTGCCACCTTCCTGGCCTCACCACTGCCTACCTCCCAGCCACCCCTAAGCCTGGCCCCATTGGCCTACTTGCAGGCTGCACATGCATGTTGGGCCTACTGTGCCCCAGGACCATGGCACATGCTGTTCTCACTCCCTGCAATCCTCCTCTCTTGAACATGCACATGAGTGTCCCGGTATCAGGTCCCAGGGCCTCTAGGGTAGGGGAGGCTTCACTTCTCCCTGTTTAAAGTGCCACTCGCCCTACACACACCAGAACCGCCCGCCCCTCCCTCCCTTACTCCCCCTGCACTGTCCACCCCCAGCGGGATCATGTACAGCCTGACATGTATTTCTGCATCTCCACGTCGTCTCCTCAAGGCTGGGGTCTCATCTGCCATGTGCACAGAGGCGTCAGCAGTACTTCCTAGACGCACACAATTTTATTTGCTATTTATTTCTTCAAAATTTGTAAATTCTGGTAAAATATACATAGCACAAAATGTACCATTTTAATCATTCTCAAGCCTGCGATTTGGTGGCATTTAGTGCATTCTCGTACGCTGGGAAATCATCTGCTGTCCGCTACTGACTCCTAACTGGTCACTGTTGGACGTTACCCGCTAACTTCCATGACACTAGGGGAGGACTAAGCTCTGCCACAACACCCACCTGTCCTCTCCCACACCCTCAGGATAAAGAAAACTTATTTGAATGAACAGTCAGTATCTATGCCACCGTGACCAAGTGCCACGCATCCCCGCGCGCAGACAACGCAGGGCTCCTTCCTCGGACAGCTGACCGGTTTTCCTGGACTTCGGTATTGCCACACTCTGTCGCTACCCTTTTCTCTTTAATTCTTTCCAATTGCTCTGCCCGCCGTCGCGCTTTTGATTGTTGCTATACCAATGGGACAGCCGAGTGCTGAACAGCTCGAGAGACGCGGGAACCCACGGGAAGCGCTGGAAGCTTCTCGGCGTGTCCGGCTGGAGCAGGTCACAGACGCCCTCGCGCGGCCACAGCGCCGGGCCGGGGACCCGGCGTACGTGAGGAAGAGTGTGAAGGGGCTTCTGCCCCAGTGTGGAAGGCGGCGCCCGCCCGGGAGGAGCTGTGACGGGAGCAGCTGGCACCGGCCACGGCATGACAGGAAGGACAGAGGCTTCCGTGCGACCAGAACCCGTCCCGCGGGCCATGCACCATCTTGGCCGCTCCCTCCCCACAGCGCAGGACCTTCTGGCTCTGCCCCAGCTACGACAGCCCCTCAGACAAGCACTCTGAGAGCAATTAAGTTCTGCAGCGAATGTTTGCCGACTCGGGAGCGGACGGCCGGGGTGCTTCCGCAGGAGGCCAGCCTCCAGCTGAACCTGGAAACGGAGGAGAGCAGACATTCCTGGGAGAAAAGAGGGGGACCCGGGAAGTGGGGGCATACAAGCAAGGGCTGGCTGGCGGGACAGCAGGGGCAGCCTGTGCAGCGAGGGCGGGCTGAGGGGGACACCTGGGGACTGTGACGGAGTGACCCTCGCTCCAACTGCCTCGGGTAGGATCATGGAGCCCTCGAGTCAGGCGCAGCCCCAGGGCAGGAAGCAGGTGGGATGCGACGGGCACTGCAGATGGCTTGTGGGTAGGAGGGGGCTGGGTGTCGGGACAGGCAGGGGAGTCAGCCCAGACAGACAGCCCAGGGTGAAGCACCAAGATGGCCGGAAGTGAGGCCAACGGAAGGTTCTGGAAGGCCAGCAGGACACGGGCCGACTTGCTCCAGGGACAGCAGCCTGGGTTTGGATCTCAGCCTGGGCCGCACGCAGCCCCAAACCCCACACCCAAGGGACTCTGTGGTTTCTCGACAGCAGGCCATGGGCACTCCGGACAGGTGTCTCTCTACCTGAAAAGCCATCCGGCCGAGCACCTGGCCAGCCCCAACCGTCACCGGCAGGCCGGCGGGGCGAGCGCTCCCAGCCTGGGTCTTGGAAGAAGACAAAGGCAACCAAGACAGCAGCTGAAGCTCAGGCCCGTCCCCACGCAGCCAGCCCTGCCCGCCCAGAGTCAGGCCAGATGGAGCAGCCGGGCCCCTGGGGACTCAGGGCCTTTGTGCTCTTGGTCCAGTGACAGCCACAAACCATCCATCAAACTGAAGGACCTCATTTAAATTCTAATAGGGAGGGGCCAGGAGGCAGCGGACTTCCCTGGGGCTGCCTTCTCTGTCTGCTCTGCTGACCGTCCGCCGAGGGCTGTCCACACTGGGGTCGCACGGCCCCACGAGAGGCACACAGAAGTGGGGGGCTTTCCTCTGGAAAACTCGGGACGCGTGCTCTTGGTGGCGTTCCCAGGGACCCCCCGAATCACGCCACCTGCCGCAGGAAGAAGGGAAGCTGCCCCGCTGGCTCGCAGAGCCGCTCCTCCCCGACGCTGGTGGTGGGGCCCAGGCTGAGCGCTCCGGGTAGACAGACGTGTGTCCCACGAGTGGCTGGATTTTCGGAGAAGGTGTCAGTCCGGCTGGCATCTCGTCTGCCGGAGTTACAAACGCCTGTTCCCTTGGTGCTAGGACGCAGCTCGCCCCCCGGCGCCACGCGGGCACACACACCACAGGCACCGCTGCCCAGGCCCAGCCACCCGGCCGTCCAGCTCAGCCTCGTGCCTGTGCGTTCATTTGGTGCGGGCAGGGGCAGTGAAGGGGGCGCCAGCTAACCCCACAGCATGTATGACAAGCGGGGGGGCGGGGGGCGGAGGCTGCCGCACACTGGGGAAGGCGGCACGGACAGAGGCGGAAGGGGTCAGAGGCCGAGCGGGTTCCGGTGGGCACAGCCAGGACTTGGCATTTCATTCTGAGGGAGTGTCCGACGGATCAGTAGGAAGACCCTCTCGCCGGACCCCGCCGTGGACTGGAAATGGGGTGAGGCTGGTGGGAACGTCGCGGAGACTGTCGGCTCTCCTGCCTGCGCAGCTGCTAGTGGCCCGTCCGCTCACAGGGATGGTGTGGAGGGGAGCGCGGGGCCCTGGGGAGAAGCCAGAGCTGCAGACGCCCGCTCGGGGGGTCCTGACAACACGAGCCGCTGCAGTGAAAGCCATAAAGGCCAACCTGTGGGACACGGCCACGCGCGAGGTTTTCCTCTCCGTGTTAAACGCGTCGTCAATCCCAATAGTGACTCTATGACGGAGCAATGGTTCCCGTCCACCTCCGGAGATCGAGGGATAGAGACTCAGGGGTCAAGGGCCCCAGAAGGCAGGCAAGGTGAGCCCCCCCGTCTCAACACAAAGGCTTGGTTGACTCGGACAGATACCCTTCAGGGACAGGCTGGAGCAGACAGACATCCTAGCACGACCTTTGACGGTTGGCTCCCACGCCGTCTCACTGGGCGACACGCCCACCTAGAAAAGCTCCTTTTTCTCAGTGATCCCATGGCGTGCGAGCGTCTCGCCCGACAGCACACGTGTCTTTGTTGCACAGACTCGGTGCCCAGTTATGCCGTGGGTCCGGGAGGCAGTGCCTTGTTATACGCCGCGGGGAAGCTGCCCCTGGGGTCTTGCCCGAGGGGGCGACATCCCCCTCCACAGTGGGCACCGAGTGCTTTGCAAGGGCCGCGCTCTCCGGGGCCTCCGGTGCACACAGTCGTGAGGACACCGGCAGAGGCGGGTCTCCTAGGAGCTGCCTCCCCCGCCGCCAGCCTGTCCCCAACCAGTGTCCGGGGCTCACTGGAGCCCCGAGCAGGGGGGCCTCACTGTCCAAATCAGAGTCATTGGAAACAACCCATTTGACGGCAGCCTGCGTTCAGCCCTATCAGAAAACCCCAAGCTCGGGAAATGCGTCTTCCGGCAGACGTATCAGGAAAAGTGTGCGGACCCTCGGGCCGGGCTGTCCCCACACAGCATCTCTGCCTTTCACACCCCGCTGTCCGCCAGCCACCAGGGGCCACTGGCAGCAAGCCTCGAGTCCTATCTCCCAGACAGGCGTCCCGGCGGCAGCTGGGTGTCCCGGGAAGGAACGACGTGGACAGACAAGGGAAAGCAGGAGGCTGGGCGGTGGCAGCCCCGGGGCAGGGCCGTGGGGCGCAGGCACCCGTGGCAGACGCGCAGGGAGACGACGGCAGGCTCTCTCGTGACTCCCCCGGATCAGAGGCTCTGAAGGCCCCGTCCCCGCCCCCTGTGCCCAGTGACCCCGGCCGGGCTTGTCAGCAGGCCTCCAACCAGCCGGGGCTCCGTCCTGGAGCGGCCCGGAGCGGCCTCCCAAGGTGGGATGGGGCGAAGTGGGTGCGAGCCCCGTGGGCCCGTCTGCGTTTGGGGAGGGTCGGTGTCCCGCAGTCCCTCCAATCCACTTCGGTAAAGAATTGCTTTTTTAAAAAATATTCTTTCCTGGGGCGCCTGGGTGGCTCGGTCGGTGAAGCGTCTGCCCTTGGCTCGGGTCACCATCTCGGGGTCCTGGGATCGAGCCCCGAGTGCAGTCAGGGTCTGCGCTGAGCAGGGAGTCGGCTTCCCCCTCCCTGTGCCCCTCCCCCGGCCTGGGTGCCTGCTGGCTCTCGCTCCCTCAAATAAGTAAACAAAATCTTAGAAATCTGGTTCCAGAGTTCGGCACCAGGGCTCACCCGGGAGCCCCTGCAGAGCCGCGAGGGCCTGTCTCCGGCAGCATCGGGCTGGTCCTTGCTGGCCGCGTGGGTACGGATGGCCATTCCCTGGACGGTTCTAGGCTTGTGCCGCCGCCTCTTCTCCGGGCTGATTCTGGCTGAGGCAGGGGCTGGGCGAGGCAGCGGACCCCTCTCCCGGGCCCACCAGCCCTCTGTCCGCCCCCAACCAGGGAGTCCTTCCCTCAGCCTCGACCTGGGGGCACCACCCTGCGCCCTGGGCAGACACAGCGCCGCCCGCCCCCCAGCAGCGGCCAGAAGACCCCGCCCCGTGAGCTGGAGGCTGCCCACGGCTGCCACCCCCGACCCCGGGACTGCCAGCCTGTTGGGGGAGGGGCTCTGACCTTCAGTCCGCACTTCTCCCAGCTCGGGAGACTCGGGCGTCTTTCTGTGACTGACCAGGGGCCGCTTTTTTTTTTCTGTTCAGCGTAACAGAATTCACTGTTTCTGCACCACACCCAGTGCTCCATGCAGTCCGTGCCCTCCTTAATACCCACCACCGGGTTCCCCCAACCTCCCACGCCCCCCTCCAAACCCCTCAGATTGTTTCTCAGAGTCCACAGTCTCTCATGGTTCACCTCCCCCTCCAATTTCCCCCAACTCCCTTCTCCTCTCCATCTCCCCATGTCCTCCATGCTATTTGTTATGCTCCACAAATAAGTGAAACCATATGATAATTGACTCTCTGCTTGACTGATTTCACTCAGCATAATCTCTTCCAGTCCCGCCATGTTGCTACAAAAGTTGGGTATTCGTCCTTTCTGATGGAGGCATCATACTCCATAGTGTGTATGGACCACATCTTCCTGATCCATTCGTTTGTTGAAGGGCACTTTGGTTCTTTCCACAGTTTGGCGACCGTGGCCATTGCTGCTATAAACATTGGGCTCCAGATGGCCCTTCTTTTCTCGACATCTGTATCTTTGGGGTAAATACCCAGGAGATCAATTGCAGGGTCATAGGGAAGTTCTCTTTTTAATTTCTTGAGGAATCTCCACACTGTTCTCCAAAGTGGCTGCACCAACTTGCATTCCCACCAACAGCGGAAGAGGGTTCCCCTTTCTCCACATCCTCTCCAACACATGCTGTTTCCTGTCTTGCTAATTTTGACCATTCTAACTGGTATAAGGTGATATCTTAACGTGGTTTTAATTTGAATCTCACTGATGGCTAATGATGATGAACGTTTTTTCATGTGTCTGATAGCCATTTGTATGTCTTGATTGGAAAAGTGTCTGTTCATGTCTTCTGCCCATTTTTTGACATGATTATCTGTTTTGTGTGTGTTGAGTTTGAGGAGTTCTTTATAGATCCTGGATATCAGCCTTTTGTCTGTACTGTCATTTGCAAATATCTTCTCCCATTCCGTGGGTTGCCTCTTTGTTTTCTTGACTGTTTCCTTTGCTGTGCAGAAGCTTTTGATCTTGATGAAGTCCCAAAAGTTCATTTTCACTTTTGTTTTTTTTTGCCTTTGGAGACATATCTTTTTACACCATGTGTGTGAGCTGCTCGTGTCGTCCCCACCCCCCGCCTGGTCTTCCCGTGTTTGAGCTCATTTCCCTCAACTCAGAAGGGACGTTCTGTGCACAGGACACTGGCCCCCATTCTGGCAGCTCCGCCGGTGGGAAACCTCCCCCAGTTGAGCCGCAGCGGCTGCTTCATCAGTGGGTTTGCCCAGCAGCAAAAGCATTTGCTGATACAGTTAGACTTCTGTGTCATCTTCCTTCGCAGCCTCTGGTTCTGCCTCAGGCTGGAACACCCGTCCCCACCCAGTGCGCAAAGAGGCCCCATCATGTTTCATCGGCTCCTGTGGCTTCCTTTCTGGTTCCCTGTCTAATCTGCTTGGAGCGGATCCAAGGTCATCTCCGTCCACAGGGCCACTGGGGTCCCCTAGCGCTGCTTACTGAGAACCCCATGGTTCCCAAGGCCGCCCTGTCCCAGATGGGCTTCCCACGGCGACCAGCGCCCCCAGGTCGGCACCGGCCGCCAAGCCGCACCAGCTCTGCAGCTCACGGAGGGCTTGGGAGGCTGTCAAGACGTCCCCGCGATGGCTGCTCCCGTCCCTGCTCCATGTTTCTCTCCTGAGAGAACTTCATCGCCAGCTCGTTGGTCGGCATGGAATGGCTTCTTGGGGTCTTTGCAGGGGACCCTCCAAACCTGTGGGCTCGTTTAGGAAGCACAGAGCTCTGTGCAAGGCCGGGCACCTCCCCCATGTGCGAGCCCTGGGCCTCTTGGGAGGCGCGGACTCCCCCACCCAGGCTTCCCTGCGGCATTCCTGCTGTGGTCCCCAGGGTCCTTCTAAGGGTCGACGCCAGTTTTGCAACTTGGGATGCCAAGCACTTAAAATCTCCTGCAAGATGCGAAGCGGGTCCTCAGACAACAGTCCGGACTCATCTTCTTTCCAGAGGGTCCTTCGGTGGCTTTCCGTGGGGCAGGCGCAGAGCTGATGCACTTGCCCAGCCGGGTCCCGAGGTTGTCCCACATGTGGGTGGTACCGCACGTTGTGTCACTGTCCTCCCCTGGGAACAGCAGTGACGAGACGGCCGGCGCCCTGATGCCGTGGGCGGGGAAGGCCTAGGAGGACCGTCCTGTTGGGACTCATGGCCACCGGCTTCCCCTGTGCCTGCACACCTGAGGAGATGGGGTTCTGCCTGCTTCTCCCCTTCTCGCGGTCACGCACACGGTCGAACTCGGCAGTGAGGGAAGCCGGCCCCGGGCACCTGCTCTCTGCTTCCTCACTTCCGGAGAGTCCCAGAGGGCTCGCTGGGACAGCGCATCTGGTCCACACCCCGGTCTGCTCTCTGTGCCGCGGGGGAGCACAGAGCGGTGGGCTGCGAGAGCGGGTCCTCTTGGAGGGCTCCCCTTCGGTCAAGATGGACGTCCCTCCTTTCCGTCCCAAGCCCCTGACACGAACATCTGTGCCGCAGATACTGTCTGTATCGTCCGCGTGGGGCCGCGATCCGTCCTTTCCCTCCTGTCGGGAGCCCGCTCTCCGCGCAGGTCCCGATGCCGTCTGTCGCCTGCGCGGCCACTGCAGAGCTGGAGGCCTCCCCGGAACCGAGGCCCGGCACACTCCTCTGGGACCGCCGAGGGCTGTGCGTTTTCTCTCACGTTTCTCACCGCATTCCCTGGCTTTGCCTGGTCCCCGAGGCTGCTGGGTGGTTTGCATCCTGCCCGAATTCTAAATTCCTGCTGGGGCGTCCGGAGGAACCGTGGGCAGGGGAGCACTGCTGTGCCGTGGTCACCGCTGAGCAGGGTCAGAGCACGCCGAGGGACGCGGGGACATCTGCCCTGCTGGTCAGCACGGAGTTTGGAGCCCCGTGACCCTGGGCCGTGGCCTTCACCCTCACAGTGTGGGGGCTCTCTGCCGTCTCCGGAAACAGAGAAGCCTCTTACACTGGATTTGAAAGGCTCCCGTCAAACCCCCTACACGTGTGTGTGCACACACGCATGTGCAGACACGCCCGGGCACCCCTATGCGCACACACCCGTCGCACACGTCGTGCACTGTCATGTGGGCCCACGGTGCGGGGCTGGGAGGCCAGGAGTGCGGCCTGCCGAGAGGCCCGGAACGGTGCGCCGAGAGGCAGACCGCGTGGGAGCACGCACGGGCGTGGCGTGGCCCTCGCGGGAGCTGGGAGTCTGCACACACTCAGCCATGCAGGCAGGACGTGGCTTTCCGTTGGAGGCCACACAGCTGGTGGCGGGCCAGCAGCCCGCGGACACCGAGGGGCGTAAGTGCAGGATGGCTCCCAGCTGCCGGCCCTGGGGCACACTCTGGAAATGGGGCCACAGGGGACAGGGACAGATGGAGGGCGAGGACAGGTGCAGGGGAGGCGGCACCCCCCGCCGTGGGTGGGCTCAGGAGCGCAGGGACCCCCCGGCTCAGAAGGCAGATCCGGAGGAAGGTGCAATAGCCCCTGGGGAACGAGCGTCTGCCCAGGAAGGAGAACCTCGGCCGGGGGCGGGGGGGGGGCGCAGAGACGGACAGAGACTGAGACACTGAGAGACAGCGAGACAGACAGGGACAGGGACAGGCCGCCCCAGGGGACGCCCTGGAGCTGGATCATGGGGTCCGTAGGGGACAGTGGAGTCTGCGGACAAGGTCATGGAATCCAGGGACACCTCGTTCACCCGAAGAACGGACCAATGGTGGTGTGGGCGCCGCCGGGTCCGCGAGTCCAGCCCACGGCGCCTCCCCGCACAGATGCCGCATGTACCCTCGCGTCCCCGCGGACGCCTGTCTGCACCAGAGCCGCGTGTCCCTGCAGGTCACCCTCGGCACCGCCCGGACAGTGCATGTGCCCATGGGTCGCCACCAGAGGGCGCCACCGACCTCCAGGGACGGGGTGGTGGGGCAGGCGCACACGCAAGTGGTGGGACTGGGGAGTCTCCCCCGTCACTATCTTCCCAACCGCAGGTCCCCCAAGGCTGGGATGGGGAGAAGCCGCTGCGGGGGGCGGGGAGGCAGGGAGCAGCGTGGCAGGCGGGGCCCCGAGAGCCGTGGAGCCCGGGGTGCCGAGCCCAGCTTCCAGGGAGACTCAGAGAGGGAGCCAGAGGTCCTAGTGGGCCCCATGCCGCTGGGTCCCCCGCCTGCAGCAGGCCCCTTGATCCCACCGTGCCTGCTCCCATGGACGCGCCTCGGCTGGAGGAAGGTGCTTTCCGGAAGAGCGTCTGCTCCGTGTTTTAATCCGCATCACTAACCCTTCTCCGGCTCTTTCTGCGGCCCTCGGCTGCCTGAGGGGGCAGGGGGACACTCGGGCTGCATCTGGGGCATCCCCGCGCACCCCACGCACCGTGGGGACACCGCCCGGTGACCGGGAGGTGCTGAGTTTTGAGTATTCGCTGCCTTTGTCTCTGGTCCAGCGTGTTTCACTGGAAGCTTAGGGACGCTCCTTCCTAGCAGGGCTGTTTCTCGGGGCGGGCTCACCCCCGGGCAGTCAGCAGTCCGCTCCGCAAGCCTGCGGGAGCTGGGGCCAGCCGGGCGGCCCCGCAGCCGGACAAAGCGGCCAGAGGGTCAGCTCCCCTGGGCCACGCGTGAGGACGTGACTCAGGAACAACGGGGCGCCCGGCCGGCTCAGTCCAAGGGCCCGTGACTCCTCATCTCGGGGCCTCCGCTGGGCCTGCGTGGACGTCGCGGGCGGAGATCGTGAGAGAAGGGAACAAAACCACCAGACAGCGAAGACCTGCACTTTGTCCCCGCGGCCTCTCGGTTCTGTCCCCCAAGGTCGTGTTGGGACAGCGAAGACCTGCACTTTGTCCCCGCGGCCTCTCGGTTCTGTCCCCCAAGGTCGTGTTGGGACAGCGAAGACCTGCACTTTGTCCCCGCGGCCTCTCGGTTCTGTCCCCCAAGGTTGTGTTGGTTCAAACTCGCGCCTCCAAACATCTCTGAGTCGGTTAGCGCTTTGGAAGCTGATGCCCAGGGCTCTGGGAGGAGTTCGGGATTTGACAGGTTCTCTGGAAAGGCCATTCCTGACCCACTGACGCCGTCTCCCTCCTGGGCAGCTGACTTCCTGCATCTGCCTGGACGCACCTGCCGCGGAGCCTCGTCGTGCGAGGCTCCCCTGAGCTCGGTTCCCCCGTCTGCCTGAGCCCAGGTCCCAGGGAGCCGTTAAAGCTGCCCAGAGTGTGAGCGGAGAGGGGACGTGGAGCTGGTCTTGATGGCGGAAGAGGACTTTTCTACGCAGTGGGTGGTGGAGAGGGACTCGTAGGCGGAGAAGCAGGTGGACGATCGCGGGAGAACCCGCCGCGTGGCGCCCTCAGCATGGAGGGCCTCACCCGCGGATCTTCTCGGCCGGCTTTCTTCTGTACCGGCTAATGTCCTTTGTAATAAAGCCGTCACCCAGTACGCTGGCTGGTTTCCTGAGTCCCCAGAGCCCCTCCAGCAAGTTACCTGAATCCAAGGGGACCTGTGGGAACCTCCGATTTGTAGCCAGTGGGTCAGAAGCACGGGGGCAGCCTAGACCAGCGTCTGCAGTGGGGCCATCTTGGGGGACCCGGCCGTACCCGTGGGGCCTGACGCTATCTCCAGAGACTCCGGTCAGAGTCGAATCAACCCTGTAGGACACCCCGCCGGTGCCCGGGAAGGGTGTGGGGCCGTGGGGAAAACCAAGAAGCATGGAGACACGTCCAGGCCAAAGTGGAGACACTGGCCATGGCCACGGCGACGTCATTCCTACGACAGCACATGGGAACAAGGGGCAAGTGAGGTGCCGTCTCTAGCCGCAGAAGGCTGTTGGGCCAGTGGGACGAAATGAGGCGGGGGTGAGAGCGGGAGCTCGGCGCGCCTGGCTCAGCCCCGCTCATGGCAGGGGAAAGGTAGAAACAGCCTGGGGTTGGTGTCCGTGGCCATGGCCGTAGACCACGTGGTCTGTCTGCACAGGGGACGATCCCTCAGCCCGAACAAGGGGGGACACGCTGACTCTGGCCGCAGCAGGGACGGCCCTGGAGGACGAGATATTACCAAGAAGAAAATGTCCGAATGAGGCAAATCTAGAGAGACAGAACGGATTTGTGGTTGTGGGGGCTGGGCGGGGGGTTGGTGAGGGCGAAGGGGGTGCGGGCTCTTTGCGGGGTTAGGAGAGTCCTAAGGTTGGAGGGGGGATGGGCGCACGATTCTGACGTCCTGACCGCCGTGGAGTTGCGCGGAGTGAAAGGCTTGTGGGGTGTGCGGCCCGGGGAGGGGCAGGGGCAGGGAAGCAGCCCAGGCTGTGTGCGGCGGCGGGGGGACAAGCAGGACTGGGGTGACCCAGAGCAGGACAGGTGGGGGTGGTGGACGTGGAGGACGCGGAACAGAGGGGACTGCGAAGAGGCGACCCCCAGAATCTGTCCTTGTCTCCTTCCAACAGCAGACCCACAGCCCACCCGCCAGGACCACGTTTCCCAGCCACCAAGTTCTGACCATGCGTGGGTCACGTCCTGCGCCCTCGGAAAGCAGCCCGGTCTCCTCTCTGGGGCAGAAGCAGAGCAGGCCCCAGGCACGGAGGCCGGGCAGGCGGTGCGCCGCGGGGCGTGCGGCCTGGTGCAGGCGGTCCCGGGGCACTAAGGCCGGGTGGACCTCGCCGGCTGCGGGGGGCGGAGGGGGCCGCGGCCCAGCCTCACCTGCGTCCAGGCTGCACCGACGTGGGGACACAAGCCAGCACGTTCCAGCCGCCGGGAGAGTACGGGGTGTGCGGCCACTTCCTCCTGCCTCCCCCGCCGGGCGGACCGCGACCCGGAGATGGTGGGCCACCCCCTACTGCGCTCGGGGACCCCAGAGCAGGGAGGGCCCTCCAGGCCCGCTCCGGCTCAGACGGCTTCTCCGGGCCTGGCAGCTTTCCCCGCAGAAAAGCGTAACTGCGCTCGCTTTAGAGGTCGTTTGTCTTTCCTTACCTGTGGCCTTTGCTGATCCGTGACGTGGCCGGCGTGTGTCCAGCCTCCTGTGACCGCCGGGGCCCAGGGGGCCGGCTCACTGGAGACTGACCTCCCCTCGCTGTCCTGAGAACAGGCCCCCCCCACCCCGACCCCGGCCACCGCAGCCTCCGCATCGGGCTCTGCGCTCGGCTCGGCGTCTGCTGGAGAAGCTCTCTCCCTCTGACGCTCTCTTTCCTGAGTAAATAAAATCTTTTTTCTTTTTTTAAGGAACAATTTGGGTTCTCTATTTCTTTTCGAGGGAGCTCTGGTGATTTTTGTCTTCTGGGGATTTTTCCTACTACATTGTCTTCCACTGAAATTCAGTGCGGTCCCCTACAGCGCCCACTCACGGTCCCTCCTCTAAGTCGCCGGGTAATCGGCAGACGAGGTCGTGCTGTCTCCGGCGTACGACAAAGTGGCCTGGCATTTGCAGACATACCACGTGGTCACCACAGTCGGTCCCGCTGCCACCTGTCACCTCGTGGGTTAGCGTGTCACCGCTTCCTGTGCCCTGCATGACGCCCCACCCCCGGCGCCCACCAGATTGATCTCTGCGTCAGGGAGCCCGTTTCTGTTTTGTTCTGTTTGTTGTTTCGTCCCTTAAGTTCGACATGAGAGAGACCATGCGCTGTTTGTCTTTCTCTGACTGACCTCACTCAGCGCTATAAGCTCTAGGTCCGCCCAGGTCGTCGCAGATGGCAGGATCTCACTCATTTTCTGTGGCGGAATAATGTTCCATTGCGCGGGTACCACATCCTCTTCACACACTCATCTACCGGTCGACGTGTGAGGCGCCTCCGTATCTCGGCTACTGTCAACGATGCCGCGGTGAGCACGGGGCAGGGATCTCTTTGAGTTAGCGTTTCATTTCCTGCCTAAGAACCCAGTCGTGGAATTGCTGGGTCACATGCGTTCCCTGTTTCTTATTTTTTGAGGACCCTCCGTACCGCTTCCAGAGTGGCTACACCCGTCTGCGCCCCTACCAACCGTGCAATCCGTGATCTCTTTTTGATTTTCGCGGTTCTGACCGGAGTGCGGCAGCGTCTCATCATGTCGATGGCGGGGCGCGGGGCGTCTCTCCATGTCGACACGTCTTCTTTGATAAGTGTCCGCTTGGGTCCTCTGCCCATTTTTCAGTTGGGTTGTTTGCTTTGGTGTTGAGTTGTATGGGTTCTTCCAACATTTTAAACAGTGGCCCCTTGTCAGAGATGTCATTCGCAAACATCCTCTCCCAAACCGTGGGCGGCCCTCTCGTTCTGCCGATGCTTCTCTGGCGTCAGGCAGCCTCACCTGAGGGGACGTGTCCAGACGTGCATTGCTAGGACGGAGGTCCCAGCGTTTACTTCCTCCATCGAGGATTTCCGTGTGTGTGGTGTGAGGAAGGGGTCCGTCTCATCCTTCCTCACGGCGCTGTCCGTGTCCCCAGCACCGTTCGTGGAAGGGACTGTTCTCTCCCCATCGCGTGTGCTCGCCTTCCGGTGGCGGACAAATGGGCCCTGTGTGTGCGGGTGCAGTCCTGGGCTCTCTGTTCTGCACTGTTGGCCTCTGCGTCTGGTTTAGTGCCGGCACCACAGTGTGGGGAGGACTATAGATTTCTGGCGAACTCTGCTCCTCAGACTCACTGGCCCCACGTCACTCCTTTACCATCTGTAGAATCTGAAGTGACACCAACTTTCTCATTCCTGGTATTGGCAATGTGTGTTTTCTCTCTTTTTTTCCTGATCAGCCAGACCAGAGGCTTATCAATTCTATTGTCTTCCAAAAAAAAAAAAAAAAAAAAAGAACCTTTTTTTTTTTCTTTTATTTTTTTTTTTTCTGATTTTCTGATTTTCTCTGTGGTCTATTTTCTATGTCATTGATTTATTCAATGACGCTTATTTTCTCTTTTTTTTCTGTTCGCTTAGGAGGTACTTACTTTGCTCTTCTTTTTCTCGTGTCTCAAGGTAAATGCTGCGGTCAGTGACTTCAGACCTTCCTTCCTTTCTAATGTAGAGATGGATTTCCCCTATATGCCGTGTTAGCTGCCCCCGCAAAACACCCTGGGCCGAGTATTTAATCTTCACCCAGATCAAAACACTAATTTTCTTCTTAATTTCTTCTTTGACACGTGGGCTAGTTATTTGGTTTCCAAATAATGGGGGGATTTTCTATATCTATTTTCTATATATATCTTTATGTCTAATGTAATTCTGTTTTGGCCAGGCAATGTAATTTGTATGGTTTGAATCTTTTAGACTCTTTTCTGGCCCCCGATACAAGCTGTACTGGTAAATGTTCAGTGTGTGCTTACGAATGCATATTTAACTGTTATGTGAGTTTTCGGTGTCGATCAGATTAGTTGTTTGGCAGTGTTGTTCGGGTTGTGCCGCACATCTGTCCTGCTGCACATCGAGGGGAGGGTTATAACTGGACATGTAAACTTGTAGAACTTTTACATACCCTTGATTTCTTTATCCCTTTAGCATTTTAAAGCGACCAGCCTTATCCTTGGTGGTGCTAAGGCAGACCCTGCCCGGTGGTCCACTCAGGGTCCCGTAGGTCATGTGAATTTCTGCTCTGACTGGTGGGAAGAGGAACTGGTCCAGGCCCTGGGTGGGCTGCTGGCATCACTCTGTAATTCTTACAAGCCGCTCTTTCCCCAGCCATGGGCAGTTTATCCCATGTGTTTGCTGATGTGTCCTCAGCGGGAGACCGTAGGGCACACATTGCAGACGCCATCGCTCTTTCTCTGGGCAGTTCCCCACCCCCCGTACCCCGCACTGCCGGGGCCGAGTCTCCTAGCTCAGGGAGACCACTGGTCCTCCCTGCCCAGCGGCCCTGAAACCCTCTGCAGGTGGCAAGCAGGGGCGGTCCTCGGGCTCACCTCTGGTCTCCGGTGTCACGGGAATGCTGCCTCAGCCGCCTGACGGGAGGCTCCTGAAAGCTGCCGCCTAAAGCACTCGTGTGGACTTAAAAGCGCGTGGAATCGTCCTGTGGACACCCACCCGTGGCCCAGCATTCTCGGTGCATACCTATCACGTCTGGTTTTTCCGCGCTTCTGGAGGTGGGCGATGAGGCCGGCCACTTCCCCCGCACAAATAACCTGCAGCAAACAGCCTGAACGCGTTCCCTTGTGCATCCGTGTGCGTGCTTCCAGAACGGGTCCCCGGGGACAGCTCAGCAGCACAGCTTACCCTGTGTGGTGGCACCGCTTTTCCAGAGCACATCCTGCTGCCCCTCTTCCCACCAGTGCCCCGGAACTTCCCAGCACAGTCCTCCGCGGGGCCTCTGGCCCTTCCTCCTGAATTTTTACTCTTCTGGTAAATGTCAAGTGGTGTCTCACGGTCGAATTATCTCCCTTATTATTCGTGAGCTTGGGCGCATCTCCATACACCTGTCAAAGCTTTGACTCGCCAGCTCACAACACCCATTCCTTTACCTGCCTGGTCTCTGTCTCATGTTACGGGAGTTTTGTGACTCATGGGAAGTGTTTGTACGCTGTCGGCACTAGTCACTTGTTGGAGGTGGACAGCACAGACATATGTGTCCTTCAGTCGTAACCTCATCTGTGACACGGGGGAGGAAGGCGTGCCATCTGTGGGACCAACGGGCAAATTCACAAGATGACAGGTGTCAAGCGTGTGGTCGATGCCTGACACAGACTGAGCACTCCAAATGTTCTTTTAACATTATTATTTCTGAAGAATCCCACCCAACACCCCCATAAAACCTGTCTGGGGCTCCTGGACACATTAGGGGACCCCACAAATGTTGAGACCCATGTGTGCCATTGACACCCCGACACAGATAGGCCAGGGAGGGTGGGACTCCCGTGACGACGGGAAATGGCCTGGGAGCAGTGACTCCACGGGCAATGACACCACTCGGGACACAGGGCCGAGGCTCCGAATGTCAGCAGTGGGTCTGTGAGACAGCGTGAGCCGTCAGTAAGGGGAACCAGTTTGTGCTCCCTTCACAGCCTGTGCTCTCTATGGAAATACAGTTGGCTTCTAATTCGGCCAAAGGCGTGTTCTCGGCCCCACTCTGTGGCCTCCCCACTCTGCTCATGAAGGGCCCGTGATGACGGCTCATTATTCCAGCTAACATCCCACTCTGGGTTTGAAAACTGCCTCTCTGGCCCGCCTCCCTCCCCTGCTGGATCCCTGCGCCCTTCCTTCTCAGGGACATCTGGTTCCTGCCCCGATACAGCCTGCTTGGCCTGCTGAACACCTTGCTGTCACGTGAGGTTTGCTACGAGCTCCCCGCCCATTTTAAGGGCCACCTCCCAACTCCCACTCACGTCTTTCCAGAAGGATCAGTGCAGAGTGACAGCTTGTCCCCTTGTTACTCTTTCCAAACGTCACACAGACGTGGGCTCCATCAAGTATGTACTGGATCGACTCCACCCAGCCAGGAAGGGCTCTCTCGTCTGGCACGAAGCCGGGTCCCCGCGTTCAGCGGACCGGGTCAGCACACTCACTCAACCACATTTCCCTTTCCCATCTGCTCAGCCAGGCCAGCGTCGTTACTCATTCCCGTACTCCGCCCCACTGGCGAACGTCTCCCCCACACCGCACCAGGACCTTGATCGCTGGTTTTACGGTGTTTTCACATCTCCCCGGACAGTTCCTCTCCGTCCCCGCCTCCTTCTCTTCCTTCTTCTGGAATGTTCCGGCTGTTACTCAGCCTTCGTTCTTCCACACACATTTATAATCAGTTTGTTGAATTTCTTTTAAAAAGCCCATCTGGGGTTTCAAATCTTTTTTTTTTTTAAGACTATTTATTTATTTGACAAAGAGAGACATGGAGACAGGGAACCCAAGCAGGGGCAGAGGGAGAGGGAGAAGTGGGCCTCCTGCCGAGCAGGGAGCTGGACGCAGGCTCAGTCCCAGGACCCTGAGATCATGAGCGAGCTGAAGGCAGAGGCTTACCTGACGGAGCCCTCCAGGTGTCCCCCCATCTGAGGTTTTCATGAAAATTTCTTTTGAGGGGCTGAGTTCCTATCCATGAACATGGTACACCGTTCTCTATGGACTCCAGGACTCTTTAGCGTCTGTCAATAAAGTTTCATAATTTTCCTTAACTACCTCTAGGAAGTTTCCTTCCGTGTCTTTTCTGTTCTAGAGAACTGCGTCCGCGGTGAGCGTGCTCGGACGCGCGTCGGCCGCTCCGCACCTGCTCCAGGCGCACCGGCCCCTTCCCCCGGCGGTGTCTGGGCTCCAGGAAGGAGACCTCCGCGAACCGGGGCCTGGCTGGGCTGCGGGAGACACCTGCAGAGGAGCGTGTTGGGGGCGGTGGGAGTGTTGACTTCCCCGGCCTGGGGTCGGGGTGCATTCCTCTGGCTAGGCCGCGCCTTCTGCTGACGGGGCCTCTTCCCGGCTCCCTCGCTTCACGGTGCCCCGCGTAACCGTCGGTTCCCTAAACCCCGCTGTCTCCGCGCGCTGCCGTCTGCTTCCGCCGGGACCCTGACCCTGACCATGCGGTCACCGCCACCAGGAGCGGCCCCCGGACGCGGGCTCTCGAAGCGGGGCTCCGGGCCCGAGCTGCTCGTCGGGGCGGCCCGCAGGCAAACAGACGGGCCGTCGGGCGGCGGGGACTCCCGGCTGCTCCGGCGAACACGCGGACACGCGGGGGCCGGCCACTCGCGACAGCCCGGGGGCGGATGCGGGGGCGGACGCGGGGACGGACGCGGGCCCCCGGCCTCCGCAGGCGCCGAACGCGCAGGGCCGCCGAGGGCTGCGCTTCAGCGGGGTCTGCTCTGACCGGCCGCTGCCGGCGGCCCGCGCGGTTCTGAGCCCCGGAGGCCGGGGGAGGCCGGAGCTGCAGCCTCTGAGCCCCGCAGCGGGCGCGGGCGCGGGCGCGGGGCGGGAGCGGAGTGCGGGGCCCCGGGGGTGGCGGCGCCCGTCACGGCCGGGGGACCCTGGGGCTGGAGGGACGCGCGTGCGGCCAGAGACGGCCCGCCCCGACGGCCGGACGGCAGCGCTCACGCATCCGCGCGCGGCGTCCCGCACTCCCAGCACCTGGGGCAGCGGCAGGGCCACGCCGTCGCTTTGCCTCCGAGGTGGGGAACCCCGCGGCGGCCCGCCCTGCTCCGCCGCGGCGGCGCCTCGAGGGGGTTGGGGGCGGGCCCCACCCGGCCACGTGACCGGCGCGAGCCCGCCACTGCGGGCATGCGCACACGGCCAGCTCGGGAGGCCGTTCGCAGGGCCGCGGCCCGTGGGGAGCGACTGCGCAGGCGCCTGCCGGGGCGTGGGTGCGTGCGGCGCCGGAAGGGGCGGGGCGGACTTGGCGCCTGCGCGGTGAGCGGCGCGGGGGCGGGGCCAGCCGTCAGCTGACCGAGGCGGCGGCGGCTTCGCGGGGACCGGCCGTTGGCGTCGCAGGCTCCGGACCGAGGGTCGCGGACGGGTCCGCTCCCGGGGCGCGAGGCGGGGGCACCATGGCGACCACCGTCAGCACGCAGCGCGGGCCGGTGAGGGGGCGGGCGGCCGGGCGGGGCGGGCTCCGGAGCGGCCGGGCGGGGGCGGCGGGGCCTGCGCGGCCGAGGAGGCCCGGCTCCCGGCGTGGGTCCCCGCACCGGGCAGGGTCCCGCGGGCCTCCCGAGCGGCCGCCGCAGGTGCGTCTGGGCAGGCCCGAGCCGCAGCGGCCGCCCCTCCCCGGGCCCGCGGGCCCCGCGTCCCGCCGTCGGCCTCGCTTTGCCGGCGCAGGGGGCGGCTCGGTGGCGCGGGGCCGGGGGCCGCCCGCAGCCCGGACGCGCCCGGGGCGTCGGAGGCCGAGGTCGCGGGGCTGCTCGCCCGGTGCTCGCCGGAGGGACGGCCCCGGCGTCGTCGGGAGCCCCGGGCACGCGGCCGCCCGGAGCTCGACGCGGAGCTGCCCCGCTGCCCGCGGGACGGGGCTGGGGCGGGGCCCCGCGGCGCCCCCGGAGGCCGGTCTCGCCCGTCCCGTGTGCGGGGACGCTCCGCTCTGCGGCCGCGCGGAGCCCCAGGCTGGTCCGGTCCGACGTGCGCCGCCGGGGCCGGTGCTGGGGCTCTGCGCGGCCGCGCGGTGCGCGCTGCGGTGCCCTCGGTGACCTGCAGGCGCGCAGTGACGTCAGGGCTGGGCGGGAGCGGCTGGGGGCTCGGGGATGTGGCGTCTGGGGCTGGGGTCGTCAGTGCCGGCGCAGGACCGGGCCGTGGTGCTCAGCCGCTGTCGCGGGCCCTGGTGTTTGGGGCAGCGTGACACAGGGAGCTCGGGGTGTGGTGCCCAGTCAGGGTCTTCGCGTGCAGCGCGGGAGGGAGCCGCGGGCGCAGGGCTGTGCCTCTTTTTTGGTTTTGTTTTTAAGTTTTTATTGATTTGCGAGAGAGGGAGGAGCAGCGAGGGGGAGGGGCAAGCAGACTCTGCGGGTCGTGGAGCCCGATGTGGGGCTCGATCCCTTGACCCTGACCTGCGCTGGAACCGGGAGTCAGACGCTCCACCGGGGGAGCCACCCAGATGCCCAGAGCTGTGGGTCTCGACTCTTGACTTAGACGTGGGGGCGGCCTGTCAGGGCCGTGGTTGAGGTGGGTAAGGTTCTTGGGCGGACGGGGCACCTAACCTGACACTTGGAGGAGGAGCCGGGCCGGCTGTGGGGAGGGGCTGGGGGCCGCCGGGGTGGGGCGGGTGCCTGCGCCAGTGGGGCCAGCAGGCAGCAGCTGGACTGGGCGCTTCAGTTTCACCGGTCCCTCCAGTGTTCGTTTCGGACAGAGCCCCCTGCCCCGCACACAGCCGCGTCAGCGCCCCGCTCCCCCCGGGCCCAGCGGTCCTTGTGAGGACTGCGGCAGTTGTTCGAGTCTGGTGGGCCTTGTCCTTCAGCTGGGGTGCCCCGCCTGGACTGGGTGCCGGGTGCTGTGCGGGCAGAGGACCGGGCGCTCGGCCATCCCAGCGGGACCGGGTGGCGGAGCGCCGGGCAGCGCTCAGCGGCTGGGTGGGGGCTGGGCACGCTCTTGCGCGCGTGTGGCTGGGGATGGGGGGCCACGTCCCTGCGCGTGGCACACACGGCTCCGCTGGGCTCCAGGGTGCCCGAGCCTGGACTCAGGTGCACGCGGGGTGTCCCACTTGCCACAGGAGCAACGGGCAGTGTCCTTGGGGGTGTGACGGGGAGGGAGAGTCTGCCTGGTAGGGGATGGGGTGTCTCCTGCCTCCGTGCACAGGGAAGCCCGAGGGGCTGGGTGAGCTGGGCTGTGGCGGGCTGTGCCAGCTGCTCCCCTCGGTGGGGCTCAGGTGGTTCTTGGGCGTCTGTCTGTTGGGGCGGGTCCCTTCCCTGCGTCGCCGCCGGGCCGTGCCCCGGGGCCTGGCCTGTTGGCCTCGCTTTTCCCACGGCCAGCGTTCTCGCGACCACATCTGTTTCTGCCCCGGCCCACTGCATGTCAGAGCGCCGGGCGGGCCCGGCCTTCCTCGTCGGAGCTCGGGGAGTTGGTGGGAGACAGGCTGCTTTACACCTCGGTGGGGCCCGCCGGCTCGTGGGGACGGTGACCGAGGCTCCGTCAGAGGCGGCGAGAGCCTTTCCAGCCTCCCTCACAGACGCGCGGGGCGGCCCCCCGAGTCCAGGCTGACCCCGACCACCCGACCTCCTCCAGAGGTGCTGGCGTGTGAGCGGGTTCAGGCCGAGCGCACACCCCTCCTCCCCCTCCTGACCTCTTTTCCTCCGTCCCGAGCCGGCCCGCAGGGCGGCCCTCAGCTGACCTGCGACTCCAGGCCCTCATGGGCCTCGCCGACGGCGATTGCTTTTGATAGGTGACGCAGTAGCCGCGTCCTTACGAGCCTGTGTGTATGAGTTCAAGTGAGCCGTGAGCGCGCGTAGGACTCGCGGATGTCGGTGGGGACGGCCGGGTCGGCGACGTGGGGCCCGCGCAGGGCGCGTCGGGTATCTTAGGGCCGTTTGCACGGATTGACCAGAGCGGTGTGAGCGGTCTGCAGAGCCGGCCCCCCCAGTCCCCGTCCGCTGGTCCTGAGACGTCGTGCCGGGAGGTCAGGGCGCGCTCGGCTCCTGCCCGTCCATTCCCAGGACTCGGCTTTCCCTTCAGGCCTGCGCGTGGCGGCGTCTCCTTTGTCGAGCACCGTGGTGGGCCCGTGTCTCCCGCACGCGCCCCGGCCGCCGTGGCCCCCCGCTCGCCCTGCCGGCGGCCCGGCCCTCCCCGCCACTGCAGAGCCGAGCTCCTCCGGCCTTGCAGAGCCGGGCGCGGGTGTGCCCAGGGTCAGCGCTGCCGAACCCCGCGCCCCATCTCCCGGGCCCTCTGGAAATGGCCGTCCCCTGTGAGCCCGGTGACCGCAGACGCTCCTTGCTCTGGGACCACTGTCTGCACTTGGACCTCCTCCCCCAGCTCCTCCTCCTCCTCTCTCCCTGTGTGTCCTCTCCCCGCTGGGAGCCTGGCTTCGGGGGCCCAGCATGACCGTGACTCCGCCTCCTCCCAGCCTCCTTCCTGAGCCGCAGGTCCCTGCGCTCGGCTGCCCCCGGCCCCGGAAAGGCTCCAGGCATCACAGACAGAGCGGGGCCCTCCTTCCCGCGGACCCCGCTGAGGTCTCCCCCAGCGTCAGGATGAGCCGTGAGGGAGCCCCGCCTTCTGAGCAGAGTGGGGTTCTCAGCCTGTGCCCTGCCCACACGCCTCTGCTGTCCCCGCGGCCCATCGGCTGTCACCCTGCAGCAGGTGCCCGGCTCTTGCGCCGCCCGGGCCCCCTCCTGCAGGGTGTAGCGAGGATTCTGTCCCAGCCAGGCTGCGGGTCAGAGCCGCGCCCTCATGCAGGCGCTTGGGAGATAGGACCCTGCTGAGCTGTGGCCTTGGTCAGTCTGGTGACACGTGTCCCCTTGCAGGGCCTTCATCGCGACTGGCCCCTGCGATGCCGGGGAGGTTTGGGACTCCTGGCCCACCAGACACCTCCCTGCGGTTGGGGCGCCTCATCTTGGGAGCTGTGACGTTACCGCCTGGCCCTCGGCCCCTCTACAGCTCAGGGCCCGAAGGGCTTCTCTTTGTCTCTGGTGTCCCCTTCTTGGTCCCTTTCAGCTGTGGTTCCAGCGTGAGTGATGTGGACCGAGGAGGCGTTTGTGTTGGGGCATCTCTTCGGACCACGGTGGGGCTTCTGGAGCCCTGAGTGCCGGTGTCCTAGGGGTGATGCTGGCCCCAGAGGGCGGAGCAGGGTCTTGGACGAGCAGAGCCGAGGGACGGCCTCGCCGCGATTGGCGGCCTGCGCCGGGGCTCCTCCTCCTCGTGGCGTCATCCTGCCTGTTTCCCTGGGCGTCGCGTGGCCGTGGACCTGGTGGGGGACGCGGACACGGGAGCTCTGCCCGGTGCCGCTGTTCCCGTGTTTGTCTCCGCGCCACAGTTCTCCACCCCGTCACCTTGTCGGGGGCCGAAACAACGCCCAGCAGGAGACTAAACACTGTTTCCGCGCATGGAGCAAAAGTTAGAAGTTCGTTAAAAATACTAAGAAAACTTTCCAGGTGTGTTACTGGGAAAGTAACAGTTGAATGAGGTTTTGAATTTGTGATTTTGTTGGTACAGTATTTATATAAGTCGCTGATTTGTGTGTGTCATTTAATACGTTATAATTTATAAATAGACGCATTCAAGGTTGTTCAACAAATGTATACAAAACACTAACAGTTTTTCAGTTTTTTAAAAAGACGTTATTTATTTATTTGACAGACGGAGATCACAAACAGGCAGAGAGTCAGGCAGAGAGAGGGGGAAGCAGGCTCCCCGCTGAGCAGAGAGCCCGATGCGAGACTCGGTCCCAGGACCCCGAGATCATGACCTGAGCCGAAGGCAGAGGCCTAACCCACTGAGCCCCCCAGACGCCCCTAAGCAGCTTGCCGTGGCCGCACGTTAACTGGGGACTGTGCGCCGAGCACGCGCGGCTCTGCGGCTCCTCAGCTGACAGACGCCGTCTGCGGACTGTGTGCGTGGGAGAAACGGGGAGCTGCGCCCGGCGGGGACCGTGGTGACATCCTGGCCCAGAGGGCCACCTGCCCCGGCCGGTGCGCGGCTGACGTCGTTTCAGTCGGTGTATCCCCTTGTAAGCGTGAGCCGGTGTCCCTTACGTGTCTCTGAGCAGGACTCATGGTCCTCTAGTCTTCGAGGCGGGATGAAGCGCGGGAGCCCGAGTCCCTCACCGTGCGGCGGGACGGTTTGGGGATTAGCCCGGAGCTTCTGCCTGTGCGTAAGGCAGGCGCTCCCGACGACCTTCCCCGCTGGTCTCCGAAGCGGTCGGGCCCGTGTGGGCCCCCGGGCCGGTCCCCGGCGTGTGCTGCGTGGGCGGGCTGGTGGCCACGGCAGGTGTGGGCGTCCGCTCACTGGACGGAGCTGGTGGTGGCTCCCGGGGCAGCGGTCCCGCCCGCGTAACCAGGAGCTCCGTGCTCCGGAAGAAGCCGAGCGCCGCTTCCTTCCTCGTCGGCGACGTTGACGTTTTCTCCTGACCTCGCGCACTCGCGGTGCAGAGCGGCTGTGAGAGTGCGGGAGCTCCTGCGTCTCTGCGCCTTGTGGGAGGTCCCCACTGGGGACGTCAGCAGGGCACGACTGATGTCACCAGAGACCGGCTTTGCTGCGCAACCGCTCGCCCTGGGCTTTATTTGGATGTCATGGACCCTCAGTGGCCTGCTCTCTGGGCCCGTCCGGACTTGCCTTGTTCGGGGGACCTGGACTGTCTGAGGACTGCTGGTCAGGGACGCTGTAGCCTGTCCCTCAGGCAGGAAGAAGCCCCCAGGGCAGGGGTCCTCCTCGCGGCTTTTCCGGAAGCTGGCGTCCCCTATCCTGTCCGTGCCGGCCTTGGCGGGGCGCTCAACATCTGTCCCTCCCCGTGGTTTGTTGGCACTGTTCATTTATGTCGTGAGAACCCTCATTTCATGGTTATGCTTTCAAAGTTGAAAAGTGGTTGAGGAAGAGCAGTAGATGTTTGATCTTTTTCTTGTTTTTCTTTTGAGGTTGACTTACCTGAAAGTCAGCGAGCAGACCGGAGCGCAGTGGGCCGGGCACAGGGACGCAGGGAGAATCCCAAGCAGATTCCACACTCAGCAAGGAGCCCATCGTGGGGCTCGAGCCCAGGACCCTGAGATCAGGACCTGAGGCGAAATCAGGAGTCCGAGGCTCAGCCGGCTGCACCCCCGGGCGCCCCGATCTCTGGCCTGTGGTGTGGTTTTAGCCGCCCCTTCTAGGGCGCGTTCTCCTTGAAGAAAACCCAGATGAGTGCCGCAGAGGGGCGCGGTTCTGCAAGCCCCAGTCTGGGGGCGGGAGGTCGGGAAGTAGCAGTAGATCCCGGGCCTGTCACCGCTGTCGCTGCCGACACCTGCGTGGCCGTCCCTGCTGTGCCCCCCGAGGGCACGGCGTGTCCCCACAGGACCCCCCGAGCTGCATTGTGTGGTGCGCAGGGAGCGGTCATCTGTCAGAATAACGGAGAATTCGGTCTGTGTGCACTGATGTTTTGCGTTTGGTTAGCCCGAGTCCCTGTGCGCCAGGTCGCCCTCACGGGAGTGGGCAGAGCTCCCCGCGGCCGCTGCGGGCGGAGGCTGGGAGGCCCGCGGCCGGTTGGCAAGGCGGCACCGGCCCTGTGGCCTCTGGGAAGAGCTCTGGCTGGGAGTGTGGTTCGCATGTACGCACACTTACCCAGCGTGACCGTGGGCGTCAGTCGGAGAGCCGCCAGGGCAGCCGCAGCGTCTCAGCCGTGCAGGAGGGCACGCTGCCTCCTTTCCAGGGCGAGCCCTGGGCCCTGCTGGGGAGCCGAGCGGCACGCTGCGGGAAGGGCACCTGCGAGCCCCTTGGGAGCCGTCCTCACCTGGCAACCCGGGGCCTCCCGGGCCCCACTGCTTTCCCCTTGTGTCTGCACCGAGTACATGAGCCCCCGGGGCTGCCCACTCCCGATGCAGAGACTGTGCGAGGGGCCCTCCTCCCCGGGCGCCTGAGACGGCCCCGCGCGGGCTGCGGCCAGAAGGGGGGCTTGCTTCGCAGAGAGAAGCCTTTGGAGCACCAGGCTGCCGGGTGCTGAGCTGGGGGCCGTGGGGAACCCGAGACGGGCGTCTGGGAGTGGCTTTCCTTCAGGTTCAACACGAGGCCCGTGATGGGGACACGAAGGAAGGGTCTAGACCTTTCTGGGGACGTTTGACGGGAAGCAGCAGAGAAATGCTTTCCCGTTGGTGCTTGTGACCTCAGTGGGTGCGGAACCTTCTGGGATCCTGCCCGACCGAGTCACCTGGGACCTCAGCAACACAGGCCTTAGGGGTTTGGTGCGTGCACGTGCGGTCCCTAGTGGCCACCGTCAGTAATGCAGTTCGCCACACCTCGCTGTGGCCCCGGGGCCTTTCCTGGAAATAACACTCCTTCGAGGCTCCCCTGAATCCTGGCGACGTCCCCATGGGGCGGCCGAGGAGGGCCCGGGCCCCCTGCACTGTGGTCTGCTGCCCCCTCCCACGGGGCTCTGTGGCCAGCAGCTGCGCCCACTGTGTCCCCCTGGGCCGTCTGTCCTGCTCCGCGTCTCCAGACCCTGAGCCTGTCCTGCCTGGGAAGAGTGCCATGCAGGCCGCCGTGCATCGAACACCCCGCGGGGCCTTGCTCTGCTCTTCTCTGCAGGGGAGGCCCCGTCCACGGCGGCCACCACATGTGGCAGCCGGCTCCCGCGGTAGCCGCTGCCTCTTCCTGGACGATGGCTCCTGGGAACCCGTGGGGCCTCCGCACAGTCCACCGTCTGGTGCATCCCGGCCCCTCCTCTCCAAGGCAAGGCAGCCTCGTGGACAAAGGGATCAGCAGGAGGCAAAAAGGGGAGGTGTTGGGGCTTTGTGGGTTCTTTTGGGCCATTGCTGGTTTGAGCTGTGGGATTCCATACAGCTAGAATCCAGGCTTCCGGTTCCGTCTCCCCACAGCTCTCAGCCGGCACCTCGCAGCCCGTCCCAGTGGCTGCGGAGCAAGCCGACGGCGGACACGTGGGTTAGCGTGTGTGACCCCGACCATGGCCCCCGCAGAGGCCCAGTGTGCATCTCCGGCCACTGAGAGAGGGCTCCTTGCCGGAGGGCAGGGGGCTGGTTCGAGGTGCTCGGGCTGGAGACCCCGTGGGCCCCCGGCCCTGGCGATGATGTGGCTGGGCTCCCGGCCCACTGACGGTGTGCTCTCCCCGAAGGTGTACGTCGGCGAGCTGCCGCAGGACTTCCTCCGCATCACGCCCACGGCCGCGCAGCAGCAGGTGCAACTGGACGCGCAGGCGGCCCAGCAGCTGCAGTACGGAGGGGCGGCGGGCACGGTGGGCCGTCTCAGCATCACCGTGGTGCAGGTGCGTGCCGGGGCTCCCCAGGGCGGCGGGGGGCGGGAAGGGGGGCGGCGGGACCGCACTTTCCAGTCCCCAGGCTTCTACCAGCAGTAGCGGGGTCACCAGGGAGGGGTGCGGGTGGGCGCGTGCCGCGTGCCGGCCGTGCTCCTGCCACTCGTGCCTTTCCCGCCCCCCACGGCTGCTGGCGAGGAGGGGGCACGGACCCTCAGGAGAGCCAAAGGCATGGTCAGGGCCTAAAGTGGTTTTGGCGTCTGTGGCCTTCTGTGGAAACCAGGGAGAAAGGGGAGTCACTGGGAGGCAGGCAGAGTCACAGTCAGGGCTCGCGAATACCGTGGGTCTTACGGGAACTGTCTCCCAGACACCTGGCCACACTCTCAGGGGGACGGGGTCACCGCAGATCCTCAGGTGTTTCTGGGCCTCTCAGCATGGCCCGTGGCGTCCGACTTCCTCCGTGATTAGCCTTTCTCCCCTGTCCGCGGGGGCCCCACGGTGCTCCTGGGCCACCCCAGCGCCCGCGTCCTGGTGGTTCCTGTCCATGGAGCGCCCCGCCTCTCCCCTCCCTCTCCCCGCGCCCGGCCTCCACCCCGCTGTAGCTGGAAGCGTCCATGGCACAGCCTAGGGGCCTCCATGGGTGCCCAGCGGGTGTGTCGTCGGCCGCCCGCGCACGGGGCGTGGGTGCTGTGCGGCTCAGCACAGGGTCGGTCTGGTTTGGGCTCGTTGGGGTTTGAGCTGACGTCCCTGTGACGGCCGCCGACTCGGAGCCAGCACGTTCCCCCGCGGGTCTTCGCCCGCATCCCACTGGGCTGTGTTCTTGTCACTGAGGTTTGAGAGGCTCCTCTGTCCTGGGCATGGCGCTCCGTCCCACGTGTGTCTGCTCGTGCCCCTCTCGGCAGACACGTCCGGGCCTGAAGGGTCAGTGCTGGTGGGCGGCGGCCGCTGTGCTCCTCTCCTGGGCCGCGGTGGCGCTGGAGCGGTGACATCCGCTCGGAAGGCTGTTTGCGGACAGACACCCAGGCAGCCAAAGCCGTCGCTCGTCAGTGCCCGCACTTTCTTCCTGCAAAGGCAGCCTGTCCAGCTGAAGGTCAGGCTCCTCGGGGTTCATAGCCCCCGGCACTGGACAGAGCTGAATGGGGAGCCTGGCGACGGCTGGCCCGTGGCCTGAGGTTGCAGCCCCGCTGCTCCAGGCTGGCCCTTGGCTTGGGGCCCAGGACCGCCTGCCTGTCACCCTGCCCTGCAGCCTCTTCTGCGGGGCCGTTGGAGAAGGAGCTGCCCCGTGTGGCGCCATAGCTCCCTTGACCTGAGCAGGGACTAGACACCCAGAGCCCAGGAACACAGTGGCGGCCGTATCCTGGTTCCCCGGGGAACTCGGAGTGGGTGGACAGTGTGGGTGAGCATGTGTCCTCCACTCCGATGCCGGCCGCCCCTTCAGTGACTTGCTGTGTTTCAGGCCAAGCTGGCGAAGAATTACGGCATGACCCGCATGGACCCGTACTGCCGCCTGCGCCTGGGCTACGCTGTATACGAGACACCCACCGCCCACAACGGCGCCAAGAACCCCCGCTGGAATAAGGTTATCCAGTGCACGGTGCCCCCGGGTGTGGACTCCTTCTACCTAGAGATCTTCGACGAGGTGAGAGGGCCGGCTGCCCGTCGCAGGCCCAGGGGTGTGGGCCGCCCGGGAGCTGCAGGCCCGCCCAGACACAGGGCCGTCATTGCTTTGTGATGGGCGTCCTGGTGTCCCCAGCAGCAGCGCACAGTCCATGGCCCCATACGGGTCTGTTGACCAGTTGCCTGCAGAAACGGCGTCCCGGGGCTGGGGACCCGGCACTCTGAGGAGACAGTGTTGGCCGCACCCCCTTCCGTAAGCCCCAGACACGTCTCCAAGCCAAAGGCATAAAGTGGCTTAGACCCCGCGCCAGGTGGAACTGGGTTCTTGTGCCGTGTGCTAGCCCCCAGGCGTCCCTGGGAGGGTCAGAGGGGTGCCGTGGGGCTCGTCCTGAGCCTGGTCCTCTGGGCATGTGCCTGGGGCCGCCCAGCCCGCTGTGGCCGGCCAGGGAGCCCCAGGGGCTTGGTTGGCAGGGGGAGAGGTCGGAGGGCTGGGGGTTGGGCAGCAGGGCCCAGTATGGTGCCCTCTGCTCGCTTTTGCCTTCTAGGCTCCTTTCTTCTAGTTCTCCCCTTTCTCACACGGGGTAGGAGGGAGGGCCTGCGTGTCCGCAGGGAGAGGCCTTCTCTCCTCTGCCTGTGCCCACTAGGCTTTGGACCTGCAGGGGATCCCGAGGGGCGGGCAGAGGCCAGACTGCACCTGTCCAGATGCTGACGGAGGCCCTCCTGGCTTCGTGGGGCTGGGGCTGGGGGTCCTGTGTGTGTGCGGGGAGGACCAGGCCTTGGGGTGGGGTTGGGGGGTGACTTTTGGAGGAGGTGGGCCCCCAGCTGCAGGGTGGGGGGTGGGGCTGTGGGTGGGGCTCGGGCTGTGGGGGCGCCTGGGGAGTGGGCGGCAGCAGCACCTGCGCCCCCCATCTCCCTCAGCGGGCCTTCTCCATGGACGACCGCATTGCCTGGACGCACGTCACCATTCCCGAGTCCCTGAAGCAGGGCAAGGTGGAGGACGAGTGGTACAGCCTGAGCGGCCGGCAGGGGGACGACAAGGAGGGCATGATCAACCTGGTCATGTCGTACGCGGTGAGCGCAGGGCGGGGGGCGGGCGGAGGGGCTGCTTCGGCTCAGGGGGCCGTTTGCTCCCGAGGGACTGGGACCGTGGTGCATTCTGGTGGGGGGAGCAGCATGGTGTGGCGGCCTGTTCCTCGGGGTATGGCCTCCCCCATGGCCGGAGAGGGCCTGCCGTGTGGACCGGGGTCGGGGTGGGGAGGGTCTCAGGACCACATGGGGTTTGAGGGAACAGCTGCTCGCCCTCTGGTCCTCGGGTCCCCTGGCTCGTGCCGGATCCGGTCTGCAGCCCACTGCTCTCGGGGAGCGTGGGGGTCTGGGACTTTGTGTCCCCGAGGCGGTGGTGGTGTCCCTGCTATCGTACATCGGCCTGCACGAGGGTCCCTGCAGGTGTCCGAGCCCAGCAGCTCTTGGTTCCTCCTCTTTACTCCCGGGCCGTTTGAAAGCAGGTAGTAGCATTCGTGTCATTTTACTCTGAGACGTTTCATGACACGACTGACGTTTTCCTGTGAGCGCACAGCCCCGACTGCGTTCACTGAGGGCTGGCGTGCTCGGGCAGTCGGGAAGCGCTACCCCTGTGGGGCCTGAATGTACTGTTGCTTCCGGGGACCACGCTCCCTTCTGACGCGTCCGTCGGCCGCAACTCCGGAACAGCCCCGTAGCCAAGGCACTCGCCCTGGCCTGCCACCAGGGTGTGCCCGTTTCCCTGTGTGCTGGGTTCTCCTGTGACCCCGTGATCGTCTTCCGTGTGTTTCAGTCGCTGCCGGCCACCGTGATGATGCCGCCTCAGCCCGTGGTCCTGATGCCCACCGTGTACCAGCAGGGCGTCGGCTACGTGCCCATCACAGGTGTGTGCCCTTCCCCCGCCCAGGGCGGTCCTCGGTCCTCGGGGACTCGCGGCACAGTGCGCAGGCTAAGTCCATTCTTCGTCACAGGATCCTTCCGAGTGCGAGGGTTTGGTTTTAGGCATGAGTTATTTTTTACATTTCTAGGATACAGAATATTTTACCCCCAAACTGTAGGCAAGTTGAACTTTTATGGAAGTTTAGAAACGTAGTCTCTGAACGCGTTAGCGCAGTTACCGTCACGAGAGATCCTGCCCTGTGAGGTGAAGTGAGCGGGTGCCCTAACGTCCCCGCTCTGTCGTGCGCGTCCGTCTCTGTAGAGTAGCAGCTCGTGACGGCAGTGGGGTTGCTTTCGTGTCTTTCAATTTCCAAATGTTACCGTCGGCCTCAGTTTACTTCTGTTCCAGCCACGATGGTGACTGGGCTCGACCAGCTCCCGCCGCGAGCAGCCAGGAAACGGGCAGAACGGCCGAGCTGAGCTGTGTGCGGGCGTCCGAGGGCAGGCTCTGCGGGACCGTGAGCGCCGAGGGCAGGGAGACAGAGGAGCCCGGGTCTCCGCGGTCTCTGCCCGAGGCGGTGTGGCGGCCCTCGCTGTGCCAGAGGGGCCGGGCTGGAGCGGCACACTGCGGGGCACGGGGGCTGTGCCGCCCAGGGCTGGGGTGGTGTGGGGTGCCCTGCCGTTTCCACTGAGCCAGACGAGAGAGGTCTCGTCGTTGTGCACTTGTGGCCAGTGCAGGACCAGCGTGTCACCCGGAGCCTAGACGTGCCGCACAAGGAAGTGGGCGAGGAGGCTGCCTCTGTGTCCAAGGAGCCCGCACGGGTTCGGGACTCGGACGGGAGAGCCGTGGACTCCGATCTCCACGCGGACCATCCCACAGACACGGGGGAAGGGTCAGCCCTGGTCCTGACAGAGCCAGCCAGTAAGACGTGGCCTTGGTGGCCCAGGAGTTCCGGAGCAGCCTGGCAGGTTCACAGAAGGGAAGGATGTCGCGCTGAGCGGGCGACGGGAGTCTCGGCAGGGACGCATGTCCTGGGTGTCTTAAAACAGCAGGAAGGTCTGCCCTCCCTTCTGGACGCCAAGTCCAGAATGAGGATGTGGGCGGGCAGTAGGCCCTAGAGGCACAGGAGGGACGGCCAGACCCTCCCAGACCCTCTTGCTGCAGCGCGGTTCAGCCCCGCGGCCCCCACCGTCACGAGGGCCCCTCCTGGGGGGGGGCCTGTGCCCCAGGCACCCCTTTCATCAAGACACGGCACCAGATGGCCTGGCTCTCCCCCAGTTTCCAGGTGGGGTGTCGCCAGACGTCTTTCTAGGGACACCGCAGCCACAGTGTCCCTGCTCTGGGACCCCCGTGGGTAGCCAGCAGTCCACTCTGTCAGGACACGCATTTTTTGGTTCCTTAGCTTGCTCCGTAAATGCCTTTAGAGTTTGTCCTAAAACATTTATTCTGGAAAAGGCGAGTTCTGCGTAAATGGGGACTTGGAAGTTCTCTTCAGTGCACACTTGTAAGCTGTGGGACGGTCAGCTGCTCACAGGAGGTCACCAGGGAGAGGAAGGAGCTTTTTACCTGGACCCCAAGGCCAAGCCGCCCACCGGCTCCAGCGCGTTTCCTACAAATAGGGACTCGCCCTCACCGCCGTGTTTTTGTGAAGCTTGTGCTGCAGAGTGACCTCCGCTGTGAATAATTTATATCCCACGTCCCCAACCTTGTTGAGATGTGTGCGTGTGCACGTGTGTTGTATGTGTGTGCGTCTGTGGAAGGGGGCTGCTTGCAGGGGCTGCCCCCCAGCAGGGGGAGGTCCCACAGTGGACTTAACCCTGGGCTGGGGGCGAAAGCTCTTGCCAAGTGTGCAGCGGGATCTGTGCGCCAAGCAGTGCGTGGGCAGCACGGAGGCCATGGAGCCGGTGTGTGGTGTGTGGCGGTCAGCTGTGCCCACTGGACAGTGGCTGGGAAGCCTTCGGGCTGCTCTTGTGCCCCGTGGTTCCGCCCACCCTGCAGACCGCGGACTGGAGAGTTGGGCTCTTGGCGTCTCACCACCGTGGCCCATGAGAGATGCTCTGGGTGTGCGCCTCGCTCTCGGAGATCCCGTGCTGGTCGGCGTCGGAGGGACCCACCGGCTGCGCAGCCTGGCCCACCGTCACCAGCCCACAGGGGACAGTTCAGGCCTCCTGCGTGCTGTGCCTTCTCTGACAGAACTGCGTTGTGGCCTCTGGTCAGCGAACGTTGGCCTCTGTGGCGTCGTCGGGAGTGCGAAGGGACCACAGCGCGAGCAGCTGCGCGGGCTCTGCGTGCCGCTGTCGGGGAGGACGCTGCAGGCCCGGACCTGTGCCTGTGGCCGCGGCGCAGGGCCCGTGTCTCTGCTTCCAGGGCCGGCACTCGGCGTGGACGCTGGTGCCGCCATGGGTTCCCTAAACCACGTCTTGTGCTTGCAGGTGTGCCCGCGGTGTGCAGCCCCGGCGTGGTGCCTGTGGCCCTGCCCCCAGCGGCCGTGAGTGCCCCGGCCCGCTGCAGCGAGGAGGACCTGAGGGCCATCCAGGACATGTTCCCCAACATGGACCGGGAGGTGATCCGCTCCGTGCTGGAAGCCCAGAGAGGGGACAGGGACGCAGCCATCAACTCCCTGCTCCAGATGGGCGAGGAGTCCTAGAGCCTCGCCCCCCCCCCACCCCGTCGTGCCGGCCCAGCCCCTCCCCCACTCCTGTGAAGGAGCCCCGGGTAGTCCCAGTCCTCCCCCTCCTGTGGGACGCGTGTGGGCGGTTGGTCCCCGGCCGGCCGCCGAGCCCAGCGGCACTCAGGCGTGGGTGGCTCTCCTCCTGGCCTCGCTGGGAGCAGAGCGGCCACGGGGGGCTTGTCCTCTGTACGCACGCTCGCCCTCCCGCCGCTTGGGGACAGTGTCTTCAAGTGCTGCGTGCTGCTCCTCGCACGCTGTCGCAAGCAGGCTCTCTGCCAGCCGCCGCCTCTGCCCGCGCTGTAGAACGCTGGCCGCCCCCCGGCTGGCTCGTGGCATGCTGCTCCTCTCCTTAGCCGGGCTAGACCTGTTCCTTCAGGCTCGTAGAACACGCACAGCTGATTTGGGGTTATTTTCACAACTTGCCTGTCTTCCCGTGGATGTTCCTTGTGTGTGGTTCTGGGCTGCTCCCCCGTGTCCTGGGCGGGCGGGCTCCTGTCTTGCCGGTCCCGCGGCAGGGTCGGCGCGGATGCAGAACGCACGGGGTCCGCGGTGCGCCGAGCCCGGCCCCGCCCGCAGGCTCTGGAGCAGGGCTGTCCGGGCCTGGGGACCCCGTGAGGCCTTTTCCTGCTGTGTGTCCTGCCGGCTCCGTGGGGTGGGCCTCCGAGAGGCCGCCGCTCCCCTCTGACCGACTCTTGGAACAGAACCTGAAAACGGGGGTAAAAGTGGCCGTTCCAGTAGTTTGTATTTGTTTATTAAAGGGTGTTCAGGAGCCGTTGGCTCACTACTGACGGTGGTTTAAGTGGCCACTGTAGCAGTCCCGTGAATTCCCTCTGGTGCAAGGAGCGGCTGCCCGGTGAACGTCCGAGTCCTCTCGGAGGCAGGAGGGGCGTGTGCCGTGCTGTGCGCTGCGTGGCGGCCGTGGCCCCTGGCCTGGGACGGGTAGGGCCCCTCGTGGAAATCAGCAGCATGAGCCGCTTCTCGGTGCGGCCCGTAGCCCACACGCGGCACGCTTGCCTTCGAAGATGGAGTCTCCGCCGTGGGCACGATGGGCTCCGATGGCGCGGACCTGCGAGGGCTCGGCATGGGGGTGAACCCCCGTTCCGCCTCCCCCCTGCACAGGGGCATTTCCTATCAGCTGGAGGATGTTGCTGCTGCCGGCAGGCGCGGGACAATCAGGGATCCGCACGCGAAAGGCTGAAGGCGTGCGTGCCGGCTGCCCGATGACCACACTGGCCAGGCTTCTCGGTGAAGACTGCTGCCGGGGATGGGCGCCGGCCGCTGGCTCGGACACGGGAGGCCTGCTTTCTCGTGGAGCGCCAGTTCCCGGTTCGGACAGCTTGGGGGCCACACAGCACATTTCTACCCCAAAGCACCAGGCAGGCATGCAGCGCACTCCTGTGGGGCCGACCTCCACAGAGGCGCAGCTCGGGACTCCGTGTCCAGGAGGCCCCGCGGACGCTTTCCGCCTCTCCATTGCCGGGCCGTCGGGGCGCATCGGGGATGTGCTCCTTGTGAGGACGCCCGCGGAACGCAGCAAGCAGCTACGGTGGGACTCGCGGGGCCTCGGTTGGCGGGAGAGAGACCCTACACCTGTCACTTGTACTCCCCTTCCTCGCGAGCACTGACGTCAGAGCCCACGCCCTGCGAGGCCTTCCCTGGTTGTGTCAGGCCCTTTTTCCCTTCTTCACGCCCTGCTGTCCTGCCTGCGGGTCGTGGCCTGTGGGCAGGAGGGGGACCCGTGGCAGTTCCTCTGAAGCAGGCCTGGGACAGGCCGATGATGCCGCAGCGTGGTCACCACGGACTCCCACGAGCCAGCGTGGCTGCTGGTGCCGGGCCGCTGTGCCTTGTGGCCCCGTGCACGCCAGGCGGAGACCCCAGGGGCCTTCGTGAGCTGGCCGGTGGCCTTTCCACCAGAGGCAGCCCCGCCGCACTATCAGCCAGGACGGAACGTGGGTGTGTGCCGGGACTCCTCCCGCCTCCCTCTCCCCCTTCCGGAGGCTCCCCTCCCTGTAGCGGCGCCCTCTGGCCGCAGCCCTGCACGCCGGTGGGAACAATTCTCAGAGCTCTGTGTTTCCAATGCTTCTGTCGGGTCCAGTGTCCGGATTGATCTTGAATTGTAAAGTATATTTTTGCTTTTTGGCCTTCTAATTTAATACATGATATCTATAAAAGTAGAGAATTAAACTTCTCCAACGAATCTTTACCGTTTCTGTTCCCGAGTGGTTTTTAACTTCGCTCAGAACGCACTCGCTAGCAGAGCGCGCACGGGTGCGCGAGGCAGGGTGCGATCTACCGCTTGGATTCGGAGGGAACCCGAAGCGTTGATACTAAGCATGAGTTTCATTTCTCGACTAAAATGACAGAGACAGGCTCCTGGGTGGCCCAGTCGGCTGAGTGTCTGCCTTCAGCTCAGGTCATGATCCCGGGGTCCTGGGATCGAGCCCCACATGGGCCCTGCTCAGTGGGGGCCGTGCTTGTGCCTCTGCTCCCCACGTGCTCTCTGCCTCTCTGCTTCTCTCTTTCAAATAAAATCTTCCGTGAAGTAGACCGGGGAGAAGGCTTAGGGCTGCTGGTGTGAGTCTGCCAGCACGTTCGCCCGGTGTGCACGCCCGAGAAGGGCTGCGGGGACCAGTGTCGTGGCCCGGAGCCAGCAGGGGAGGCGGCTGGGTGCCCCCACCACCCCCGACCCCAAGGTGGGGTTCTGCAGTGTGTTTCCTTCCCGCGATTTGCTGCCGCTCACTGTGTGTCGCCATGAATGGGTTTTGGTGTTTTTTTAATGTTTTTTTTTTGTTTTTTTTACTACTTTTTTAAAAAGATTGTATTTATTTCATTGACACAGAGAGACACAGTGAGAGAGGGAACACAAGCAGGGGGAGAGGGAGAGGGAGAAGGTGGCTTCTGGCCGAGCAGGGAGCCCGATGCGGGGCTGGGTCCCAGGACTCTGGGATCACGACCTGAGCCAAAGGCAGACGTGTCGCTGACCGAACCGCCCAGGCTCCCTGGACATGACTCTTTTGCTCAAAGCAGCAGAGCGAAGCGGGCGTGCTCATTGGGCGGAAGCAGGGCCTCCGGTTCTGCCTGTCCAGACGGAGGGCTCTGAACACTGCGGGGGCCGAGCTCCTGGGCAGAGCCAAGCTCTGAGTGCCCCCAGCATGTGCGGGGCTGCGCGGGACAATAGTGTGGGGCCGTGGGGGTCCGTCCGTCTGCCGTAACACCCGCGGACGTGCACGCGGCAGGTGCCAGGCCGTGTTCGCTGAGGTCCTGGGTGTCCGGACGGAGCTGACTTGGTTCTGTTCGCACAGTCTCCGGTGTGGCTCCCACCAGGGGCCGGCGTCCCGCTGGCGGAGATGAGCTCCAAGCAAAGCGCCCGCCACAGAAGGAGGTGACAGGCCGTGGCCCAGGAAGCCCCGCAGGGGGAGAACCGTCAGGGGCGGGGGAAGCAGAAGCGCATCCTGTCTGGAGGAACGCGGTGTTGGTTCAGCCTCCGAGGCCCCGTGCGCGCTTGGGGTGGACGTACCGTGCGGGCGGGGAGTGGCCATGACCAAGAACCAGGCCTTGGGCTATGGTGTCAGACTCCACTGAGCGCCTTGTGGGGACTTAAAATGTGAGAACCCGACAAAACCTCAAGTGCGAGCAGAGACCAGGAGGCTGCACAGAGACGGGACAGAGTCCGACAGCCGCTGGCGTGAGGATGCGGCCCCCAGGGTGGGCCTCTGAACAGATCGGTGGCAGACCGGACACTGCCCAGCGGGGCGGGGGGGACGCTTGGCTCGGTCCAGGAGTCCCAGTGAGCCGCACGGGGTGTGGCGCTAAACGTCCATCCCCCTTGTGACACACACCTGCACCGGTGGGAAGAGTGTGATGCAGGGCGCCCGGGTTCTGGTTTGGGGAGGGTGCGTGACGCCGGCTCGCTCCGTGTGAGTCTTCCTGCCTGTTACCACGAGCCCAGTGGTCCTGTGGCCCTGGTGTGGGATGTGCAGGTCGCAGCCTGGGCTCAGGGCCTGCGCTCTGCCACGCCCTGGCGCCGTGGTTCGGACACGCGGCTGGGCTCCCCCCTTGCCGCACTAGCAGCTACTGAACAGTGAGGGGAGCCCGGGTGGGCCTCTCCACCCCAGTCCCGCGTCCCAGGCTTGGGGACGTGACCACAGCCAGGTCCCTGGCTCCGTAATCTCCGATTTTTTTTAAATTTTTATCGTTTAAAGTTTGACTTATTTGAGAGTGCACACGTGTGTGTGAGTGAGGGGGGCAGAGGGAGAATCCCCAAGCAGATGCCGCCCCCCCACCACCACGGAGCACAGACCTGATGCGGGGCCCCATCCCAGGACCCTGAGGCCACCACCTGAGCCAGGACGAGGAGTCAGACACTCAACTGATGGAGCCACCCCAGGCTCCCCCTTAAGCCCCGATTTCAAGGGGACGCTGGTGGCCCATCTCATCCCAGGGCACCACTGGGAAGGGTCGGGGTCCTCGCCCCATGTTGGCGGCACAGCATCGCAGGGCCATCCTCCGGCCGGCGGCTCAGGTCTGGACACGGGGAGGCTGCCGGCCTTCTGGCAAGGAGGCTGCTCCGTGTGCTGTTCCGTGGGAGCGCGCCGGGAGCCGCTGTGCCTGAAGCCTGTCCCGCAGGTTCCTGTCACCCCTGCCTCTGCTCTCTGGGGGCCGGTTTCGTCCCAGTGTCGGCAACTCCCAGGTTCCCGGTGCAGATGCCCTCGTGCGTGCCGTCCTGGGAACACGGGCTCACCTTCCAGTTCCTCCCCCAGCACCACAGAGGTCCTTTGCGGGGGCCCCGACCCCAGAGCCAAGCCAGCGGCGCGCAGTCATGCTGCAGCCCCGGCCTCCGTGCTGCCGCCCAGAACACGTCCTCGGAGCTGTTTGGACACGTGGCGTTGGCTGTTGTCGCCGCTTGTTGTCAGGGCGGCTGAAGGCCCCTGGCCGGTGGGCCGGGCCGCTGTCTGCCACTCTCCATTGTCTGCTCTGCCTCTTCCATCGGCGGCTCTGGGTGTCCCGTAGACGTGCTGATGTCCTCGGGCGTCCTCGGGCGCTGCCGCCTCACAGCTGCAGAGGCTGGGCGTCCCCTCTGCGTCCTCACTTGGCAGAGGGAGCAAGTGGCGCCCTGGGGCCTCTCTACAGGGCACCCATCCCTTCCTGGGGACTTCCTGGCCAACAGCCACGTGTCCAGACAGCACCACACAGGAGTCTGGGGACTGGATCCAAGCAGAGGGCTTTCGTCTTCCTTCCCCGTGCTGCGCCCCTCGCGCCTGCACGCCAGTGAGAGAGAAGAGGTCCGGAACAGACCCTCCTGCCCCGCGGCTGGCACGAGGCCGGGCCCCCCGCTGAGCGGCTCCGTGTCCTGCGCCCCTGCAGGTGCACACCCCGAGGCTGAGGCAGAGATGCAGGAGGAGGGGGGACGCAGGGCGGTCGGGAGGACTCTCCCGCCTGCCTTCTGGGGGCCCGGCCGGCTCAGACGCAGAACGCGAGCTGGGACGCGGCCACGGAGCGTGTGATCGCAGCGCCCCACCCCACGGAGCATTGCCGTGTTGGGCACAGCCCGGAGGGCTCGGGTTCCGTGGGCAGAAGGTGCAGCTGGACAGACAGCCAGGAGAAGCTGAAGCGACACGAGTGGGGCGTGTGCTGAGGTTAGGACTGGGGGTGCAGGGGCTTGGGGAGGCCTGCTCTCCCCTCCACATGCTCCCTTGTGTCTGCCTCACGTCTGCTCGGGCGAGATACGTCCCACATGTGCTCAGAATGGCCCGGGTCCTGTCCTGCTGGGACATGTCCCCACCCAGCTCCAGCCACTGCGGTGAGCCCCACCCCAGGGACTTTGCATAGATGCTGAGCTCCGTCCAGCCTCTCCTAAAGGTCCCCTCTTTGGGCAGCTTCCCTGGCCACTCTGGCAACTCCCTGCTCCTTTCCACACCTCCTAGACCTTCTGGACGGACACGCGTTGTCCTTGGTCATCTCACCATCTTTGCACAGGTGCTGACTCGCCTGGGGACTCTGGAGAGCAGGCTCTGTGGCTCATTTCCTCTGTGCCCGGTCTGCCTGTGGACAAAGGGAGGGAGCGCTCGGTCCCAGCCTCATGTCCCTACTATGGCCTGGGCATCACTGGGAGGGCCCCACCAGCTGCCTCCAGAATGCGAGTGCACGGGGTGCCCAGCATTTGGGGGCGCACAGACCCCGGGACTGGGCCTCTTCCTGGTGCTGAGGGAGCTGAGATGTCATGACCTCTTTGATCTTTACTTTCGAGAATGATCCCAAACCTGTTTTGAACTGTTAGTTTCTGAAGAGCAGTCTTCATGGCAGAAAAGCCACAGGAGGGTTTTGTGTGAGGCTTCAGGTGGTCAGGGCAGGGGTTGTGGTGCTGCTGCCCACCCAGCACAGACTCCTGGGCCGGCTCTGAGATGAGTCACAGCACAGCGGCCCCTTTGGGAAGAGGACAGAGTGTGGCCCTTCTTGTGAGAGAACAGGAACACAGCAAGTTGGCTTTATCAGGAACATCCCTACTGAAAACAGCCCCCCAAATGCTAATAATATGAGTTTAAAAATTCCTTCTGAAATGTTTGAAAACATGACAAAGAAAAGGGAGAACTCAGAGAGATGCTTCCAGCAAGTCTGAGCCGTTCGGGCAGCTCCATGGGACGGAGGGCTGGACGGTGTGCGTGGATCGAAGTGGCACATGCCACTGGTTTGTCTCATGGTGATTTCCCTCGCCGTGACCTCCTTCCCCACGGGTCCTGCGTTTTGTTGTTCGTGAGACCAGGGAGGTTGATTCTAAGCATACGAACGTCCAGAAGGCTAAGAAGAGTCAAGGATTCTTGTCAAAGTAAGACGAGTGGACATCTTGCTCAGGTAGAAAGCGACACTCAGCTTGTCCGGATGAGGATGACCGAGGAGCGTGCAGTGCAGCCGAGCAGGGGCGAGAGTGCAGGGCGGCAGTGAGGCCAGTCAGCTGGGGCTAGACGCGAAACACGTGGAATCTGGTCCCTGCTTCGCGCCACGTCCAAGCATCAATTCTGGGCAGACTCCAAATGCAAAGGCAGGAAGATTCCGGAAGGTGGCCAAGCAGGAAGGTCCTCAGGTGAGAAGCCGTCTCCCCACCTCACAACAGCTGCACAGGCAGACTCTGATGGACCTGTTGTCGAAGGCGTGCAGCTTTCAGGGGGAGTGCTTGGAGAGCGCGTCGCAGTCTGTTTTGGTCAGTGTTAGCTTTCACAGCAGCAGCCACCCACCAGAGCCCTGGCCCCGGGCAGGCAGTCATGCACATGTTCCTGGAGCAGCCAGCACGCAACAGGTGGGCAAGAGGGGCCCTGCCCTCCAAATTCCAGGGGTCTGCACTCTGACCGCAGAAGGGCAAACAGCTAGGTATCTGTGTTGCACCCCACCCCTGCCGTCACATGTCCCTCCCCCGTAAGCGGAAGTGACTCCCAAAGGATTTAGAGGGTGAGTGCCCATATTCCCCTTCATTCTTCTCTTTTTGCCTTTTTGGGAGCCAGTAGTTAAAGACTAGAATGTTCAAAAAGAGCTACAGATAGGAGGAAAGTTAGAACATGATCTTGGATGCCTGGGAAAAGGCTCGGAGAAGACCTGAGCAGACATTATATTTGCAGGTCAGGCTGGTCCTTGCACAGAGACAGTGCAGAGCAACAATAAAAGTGAACAATTTAAAAAGCCAGCCCTGAGGAAGGGGGAGAATTGGATTTCCAGAGTTACCACATTATTCAAGTCAGATGTCCAGTGTCCACTAAGAAAATCACAAGGCAGGGGCACCTGGGTGACTCGGTTACTTCTCTGCCTTGAGCTCAGGTCATGATCTCAGGTTCCTGGCATCAAGTCCCATGTCAGTCTCTCTGCTCACTGGGGAGTCTGCCTCTCCTTATCACTCTCCCTCTGTGCTCACTCTCTCCCTACATCCCTCCCAAATAAATGAACTGAAAAAATCACAAGGCATACAAAGAAACCAGAAAGTGTGGTTTATAAAAAGGAAAAAGAAATCAATGAAACTCTTCTCTGAAAAAGACCTGATCTCAGTTACACCAGACAAAGACCTGAAAACAACTAAAAGAATTTGTGGAGAAAGTCAAGAAAACCATGTCTGAACAAAATGAAGATACGATAAACAGATGGGAAACCAAAAAACAAACCAAAAAGAAACTCTGGAGCTTAAAAAGTACAATAACTGAAATGAAAAATCCACTAGAGGGGCTCCAAGACAGAATTGTGCAGACAGAAGAAGAAACCAGTGAACTTGAAGACAGGGTGGGAAATTATCAAGCCCAAGGAAGGCAACGAGAAAAGCGGGAAGAAAATGGAACGGAGCCTAAAGGACCTGTGGACCGCAGCAGGCAGACCGATACACGCATTGTGGGAGTCCCAGAAGGCGAAGGGAGAGGGGCAAAGACCAGACTTGAAGACATAATGCCTGGAAACTTCCCCAGTTCGAGGAAAGACATGAACATAAGCACCCAGGAATCCCAACAAACACCCACGAAGATGAACATAAAGATCCACACCGAGAACATTGTAGTCGAACTTCCAGGCCCAGAGACAAAGAATTTGAAAGCAGCGAGAGAAGAGAATCCCCACGTACAAGGGATCCTCAACAAATTATCAACAGGTTTTTCATGAAAAATCTTTAGAGGCCACAAGGCAGTGGGTCAATACATTCAAATGCTAAAAGAAAAAACCTGTCAACCAAGAATCCTATATTCAGGAACACTCTCCTTCAAGAGTGAGGGACAAAGTAAGACGTTCCCAGATAAACAGAAGAGGGTGTTCATGACCACTAGACGTGCCCGGCAAGGAATACTCGAGTGAGTTCCGGAAACTGAAATAAAACGACGTTAGTTACTTTATATGGAGAGACAAAGATCTCAATAAAGGTAAACACACGGCCAGTCCAAAAGATAGTTTTGTGACAACGGTTGGTAACTGCAGTTTTTGTTCCTGCATGGTTTAAGAGGCTAATACATTTAAAGAAAAAATATTAGTGTAAAATCTAGCATCACTCTGAGTTTAGTTTGTAACTCCAAATCTTGCTTTCTACAACATTGAAGAAAGTAATGCATTCTGAGAGTTATTTTTGGCTGGGGGCACATGTTGTATGAAGATGTAACTTTGTGACGTCACCAACCAGAAGGAGGTGGGGGTAGGGCTGCCGAGAAGAGTTTTGTGAGTCACCGAAGTGGCACTGGTATAAACGCAGACCAGAGTGTGACAACTGAAGCAAGTTAAATGCGTCCCCAGGGACACCACAGAGAAAATCACTATAGAATAGACATGAACGGAACTGGGGAGCTCCCATGTTTTACTGCAAAGAATCAGCCAAACACAGGAGAGAGCCGTGCAGGAAACAAGGGACAAAACAACAAAATGAGACCAAAGGACAAACAGGAAGGAGATAGCACAGCAGCAGAAGGCGCACTTTACCGGTAAACACATGTACATGGCTGAAGCTTTTCAGAAGACAGAGATGGGCAGAATGGGTAGAAACACACTGTCCAGCTATGTGCTGTCTATGAGAGACCCACTTTATTTTCGTGAGAGTCTTGCTTCAGAGCCAAAGACACAAGCGGGTGGCAGGGACAGGATGGAAACCCCTTCCTGCAAAGAGAACAGGAGTGACTTGACTAACGTCAGACCGAAGGAGACTCGAAACCTTAAAACTTTACAAGACAGAGGAGGACGTTATGTATTAACAAAGGATTCAATACAGCAAAAACATACAAGAATTGTGAACAGTTTTGTCCCAAGTGACAGACTATATGAAGCAAAAACTAACAAAATTGAAGGGGAAAATGAACAGTTTTATAATAATAGTTGGAAACTGAGTGCCCCACTCACAATAGTGGACGGAACAACCTCACAGGAGATTAGAGACAGAGGACTCATATAACACGGCAAAGCAACTAGATGTAGCAACATACACAGAACACCCACCCAACAGCACAGTCCTCTCAAGCGCATGTGGGACATTTGCCAGGATGGACCATATGTGAGGCAGCCAAGTCCTGACAGATTTAAAAACTAGCAATAAGACAAGTATCTTCTCTGACCACAGTGGGATGAAGTTGAAGATCAATAAGAAAAGGAAAACTGGAAAATTCACAACATTACGGAAATAGAGCAACAGGTTTTTAAACAACAAATGGATCCAAGAAGGAATCCAAAAGAAATGGGAAAATACTTAGAGATGAACAGAAATGAAAACACAATATACCAAACCGCGAGGAACACAGTGCAAACAGTGCTAAGGGGGAAATTTATAGCCGTACACGTTTGCATTAGAAAACATGGAAGATCTCAAAACAGCGATCTGACTTTCCAACCGTAGGAACTAGAAAAAGAAGAGCTAACTAAAGCCTAAGGTAGCAGAAGGAAGGAAATCCTACAGATTAGAGCTGAGATCAATAAAATAGAGAATGGAGAAACAATAGAAAAACAAAAGTTGGTTTTTTGAGAAGATCAACAAGTTTGACAAAGCTTTAGCTTGAGGGGCTAAGAAAAAGAGGAAAGATTCAAACTACCGAAATCATAATGAAAGAGGGTTATTACTGCTGATTCTACAGAAACAAAAGTGATGATAAGCGTGCCGGGAACAATTCTATGCCAACAAACGGGGAACTAAGGTGAAATGGGCGAATTCCTAGAAACACAGAACCTACCAGGCTGGATTGCTATATCGTTAGTTAACTGCATGGTAACTAACTGGAATTTAAATAAAAACTAAAGAACGAAACAAACCTACCAAGACTGAATCATAAGAAAATGGGAAATCTTAATCGATTTATAACTAGGAAGGAGATTGAGCCAGTGATCAAGATTCTCCCAACCAAGAGAAACCATAGAGAAGAATCCCAGTGCTTCTTAAACTTTTCCAAAACACTGAGGAAGAGGGAATACTTCCTGACTCATTCCGTGAGGCCAGCAGTCCCCTGACGACAAAGCCAGACAAAGACACTGGAAGAAAAGAGAACCGAGACCAGTATCTAGCACTTGCACTGGTGCAAAAGTCCTCAGCAAAATACTAGCAAACCAGTTCAGAAGCATGTCAACAAATTATGCACCACGACCAAGTGCAGTTTGTTCGTGGAATGCGAGGACGGTTCAGCGCGCACAGACCATCAGTTTGACACGCCGCAGCAGCAGCGCGGAGCGGGGGAGACACATGATCATCTCAACTGATGGAGAAAAACGTTTGGCAAAAGTCAACACGCTTTCATGATGAAGACATTCAACACACCAGGAATAGATGGAAACTACCCCAACCTAAGAAAAGTCTTGTTAACCTTAAAATATAAAACTGCCAGTTATTTTACCGGCAAAAAAATGGATTTATTTGGGAGTAGCCGAGGCCTGTAACCCGAGACAAGGAAGCCACCGCAAAACCAACCATTGGCGAGTCCTGAGGACAGAGGAGAAGGAGGCCCTTTCACAGAGGAAGGGGCGGGCTGGGAGGGGCTTCTCACCGGCTGGGCCGTTGTCTCTCTGCGAGGAAAATTTCCTTTCTCCTGACGGGAAGGAAAGCAGTTGTCACCTGCAAGGTGCCTCTCTTCCTCCTGGATTTGCAATTTATTCTCAGGACACCAAAGTGACAGGTTAGGGTTCGGGTTAGCCAAAGAGAACAAATAAATAACTAAATTGAACTTCATAAAAGTTTTAAAGTTTTGTGCATCAAAAGACACTATCAGAATAAAAATCAACCCACATAATGAGTGAAAATATATGCAAATCATATATCTGATAAGAGAACATCCAGAAAATACTCCACAACAAAAATCCCCAAACAATCCAATTCAAAAATGGCCAAAGGACTTGAACAGACATTTCTCCAAAGACGATCTGAAAGGGCCGACAGGAGCATGTAAAGATGCTCTGCGCTGCCGGTTATCAGGAGAGCGCGAGTCACACCCACTCGGCTGACTGTGGTACCACAAAGTGTGACGACAGCCAGCAAGGCGAGGTAGAAACACTGGAACCCCCGTTCACTGCTAGGGATGTAGACCTATTCAGTCGCTGTGGAAAACAGTACGGCAGTTCCTCAAAAAATTAGAATGAGGACTGCCGTACAGTCCAGCCATTCGACCTCTGAGTACGACCCTAGAAGAACTGAAATCAGGGTCTTGACGAGACACGTGTGTTCGCAGCAGCGCTATTCGCAGTAGCTAAAATGTGGGAGCGACCCCAGCGACCGGGGTAAGTGGAACGCGATCCACACATGCCCTGGAATGAATGACGCCCGGCGTGGACGGAGGGAGACTGGCCTGCTTCGACTCGGACGGACCCACCAGCCATGCGGCCCAGGGAATAAGCCAGTCACCGTACGGCAAATGCTGCGGGATTCCACTCCTTTGAGCTACCTAGACTCACCAAAATCATAGAGACTGAGAGTTGAGGCTGGTTTCCAGGAGCCACAGGGAGGGACAATGAGGAGTTACTGCCTCCTGTGTAGAGTCTCCATCTTGCAAAGTTAAAGGGATCCTGGGGATGGGCGGGTGGACGCGCGGACGAACGGACTACGGTGCGAGTGTATTTTATACCACTGATCTGTGCACTTAACGATGGTTAAGATTGTAAATTTTATGTTGTGTTTATTTTATACCCATAAAAAAAAAAGTTAGGTGGAAGGCAAAGTTGTCAAGCTTTTAGGAAATAACCCAGGAGACCATATTTCTGGTTTTGTGAAATAGGGCCGGGAAGCGCTAGCCGTGAAGAACACGGACGGCTGCCGCCCACTCGAGTCACGAACTTAGCGTGCCGCGTGCTGCTGCCTGAGAGGTGACGCTGGCGCGCCGGTGTCTCTCGCACAGGGTCATGGGAGCCCACGTTCTGAGTCCTTGCATGTTGAAAATGCCTTTTTTTCATTACCAATTTTTTTTTTTAAGATTTTATTTGACAGACAGAGATCACAAGCAGGCAGAGAGAGAGGAGGAAGCAGGCTCCCCGCTGAGCAGAGAGCCCGATGTGGGGCTCGATCCCAGGACCCTGAGACCATGACCTGAGCCGAAGGCAGCGGCTTTAACCCACTGAGCCACCCAGCGTCCCTTCATTATCATTCTTAAGTGATAGTTTACTTGACTGTGGAGTTCAGCGTTCAAGGTCTGTGCACTCAGTGCCACGGAGGTGCCCCGCGGCAGCCTCCGGGCGCCGGTCCTGTCTCGCGCTGGCGCAGGCGCACAGTCCGGTCACCCTGGCGGCTCCGAGCTCTTCCCGGCCTCGCTGCCCTCGGGTCTCCCCTCCAGGACGCAGGACCCTCTTTACCTTCCCGGGCGCTCGCCGAGGACTCGGTGGAGCGCAGGCCTTCAGTTCCGAGAGGTCATTGTTGTCACGTGTGGATCCAGATGTCGCCCTGAGGCCACGGGCCCTGCTCGCCACTGGCGCACCCCCCAAAACCTCTCTTCTTCCAGCTTGTCTGTCGGGTTCACTTTCTTGTATTTGCTCTTCTATTTTCAAATTTCTTTCTATCTTTATCGTGGCAAATTTTGTGCCTGTGGGGGAGGACATGCCACTTTTCCATCTGGACACCAGAAATCTCTTTTTAAAAATATTTGAAGTTTAGTGACTGTTTTGTTTTTATGCCCCGTGTTGGTTTTTATAGTTCCCTTCTCCGGGGCAACGGGGCCTGGCTTCACTCCTGGCTGAAGCAAGGCTTTTCGCCATGGCATGCCTCAGTTTCCCCTCTGTAAAGCGGGAGAAATAATGGCACACGATGGGCGCGCTGGGTGCCGTCAGGGTCGGAGGAGAGCTCCCCCGGGACACGGGCCGCACGTGGTATATGCACACCTTGGTCCGTGGCCCGTCACACTCGTGCCCCCGCGGCCTTAGGGATGTACTTCAGTTTGGCGAGGGCTGCATGAGTCTGCAGAGCGGCTGTGCCAGGGAATGGCAGGGAGGCTTGGGGAAGGCTGTTGTCCTGCACCTGGTTTCACAAAGACTCAGTGGGGGCGCAGCCCCAGCCCTCAGGAAACCAGACTGGGAGACTCAGGCTCAGCTTCCAGAAGGCGGCCCTGGGAGGGGCGGCCAGCCCCGATTGCAGGCCTGCCTGGCCAGCCCGGCCAGGTCCCAGGGGGCCTGCCCTGCCCAGAGCTCGTGGGCTGGGTGGGAAAGGCAGGCCGTGGCCTGGAGAGAGCGCAGGCCCTCCGCGCTCAGCCCCCGCAGCGGCCCCACGATGGGAACCACACTGAGAGCAGAGGCAGGTCGTGGGACTCGGGAGGGGAGAAGACCCCCCCTCACGCGCCCCCACGCCCCGCCCCCGCAGCTTCCACCAGCAAAGGCATCGCCTCTGCCTCCCCAGGTGGCAGCCGCACCCGAAGCCACCCCTCCCCACGGGGGCCACGTCTCATCCTTCCTGCCAGTAAAGCCAGGGAGCCTTCTGCGTCCGGGGCTGTGTGTGGGGTCCTGTCGGCCACACCCCACACCTGCTCCCCACGTCTTGCTGCTCCCCAGCACGTGTGCGTAGAGCTCTCTGGCGAGAAGTCCCCGCCCTTGGGGGAGATGAGAAAAGGCGGCCAGAATTAGAGCGAGCTGAGGGGGATGAGTGCCCCGCAGCAAATTCGGTGTGTGAGCCGCGGCGGGGAGCGCAGGGGTGCGGCACCCGACAGCCTCCCCGGGGCCCGAGCGGCACCAGGCGCCCCCCTCCCCGTGCGCCCCCAGCCTGTGAGGCAGCGGCTTCCTGCATGGACACACTGGGCCGTGGCCATGCCTCCCGTGGGGCCCCCAGACTTCCCACATCCGTGAACCAGCTTCCTTAGAAATCCCTGCGTGCGAAATCATGGAGAGGGTCGTTTCCGAGCCCCGGGCTCATCCCCGGCCTCAGCCAGAGCCCCACAGCCTGAGACGGACCCCGAGGGCCTCCGGGCCCCTCATCCCACCTGTCACTCCTGGGGGGAGGGACACACAGGTCCTGGGGGTGCTGCACAGCCTGATGGAGGAGAAGCCCAGGGGGCTCCGTGGGCAGAAAAGACACCGGGACCAAGAAGTGTACACGATGCTCAGTGTTTATTTGCAGGACGGGGACAGGGTGGGCGGAGGGAGTGCGGAGCGCCGACCCCTCCCTGGCCTGCCTCCCAGCAGCCATGGTCACCCCAGGCCCAGGTTCAGACGTGGGCACGGACAGCCAGCCCTCCGACCTGACGCTGGACCTGACGCTGCTCCCCAGAGGCAGCTGGCTGCCGCTGGACAGGCCCCAGCCCACGTCCTGCCGCAGGAGGTGGCCAGCAGGAACCTGCTGCAGCGGTCGGCACGGTGGCTCCAGGCATCCTCCGGGCACGAAGAAGGGTGAGTCCGGGTGGTGCAGACACTCGTCTCAGGTGAGGGGCAGGTCCTGACGGCCAGACAGCGGCCAAGACGTGCTGGAGGGGCTCTGAGGGCAAGGCTCCTCCCAGAGCTCCGGTCAAGCAGGTCCTCACTGTGCCCTCACCCTCCGGGCTCACCCCCAAGGCACAGGTCCCGTGAGCGCCCAGGTGGCAGGTGTGCCCGGGCCCCTGCAGCAGGCTGGCCAAGCTCTCGGTGGCTGGGCGGTATGTGTCCCGGCTCCAGATGGGGTGGGGGGGCTGGTAGGAGGGGGTCAGAATGGCAACGGACAGTGGTGGACCCCTAGGTCAGGAGGATGGGGGTGCTGTCCTCGGGCACCTTGGGCGAGTGGACACAGGCCGGGGCACAACTGCACTTGTCCACGTGGGTGTAGGTGCGGCGGACGGCCGTCCCGTCGGGGCATCGCAGGGTCACCACCTCCTCGTGAGCCTCCGTCTCCCTGCAGCAGGTGCACTGGCGCTCCATCGCCTGGGCCTCCGTGGAGTACCTACAGGCCAAGGCCGCCATCAGGACCCACCCGGTCCAGCCCCAGCCCCCAAGCTCCTGGCTTCCTGGGGGGGGTGCGGCTAGAGCCGATGGCCCCCACCTGCTCCGGGCAGCCCCGAGCTCATCCTCGGAGCACTAGGGGCGTGTCTGACCTGGCCTGGGGCAGGGCTCGGGGTCTCTGAGCTCCCACCTGCCCCCGCCGGTCTCTGTCTTGTCTTGGAACCACGCGCAGCACTTGCTGACCCGGGCAGGACCCTCTTCCCCCGGGAGGAGCCCACCCCGGGCTTGAGCCAGCCCCCCGCCGTCCCCTGCTCTCCTCACCCACTGCTCCCACCTGCCCAAAGCCAGGGCAGTGGGGGGGGCGTCCCAGAAGGGGCCGGGGCTCGCTCACTTGGACAGTCCGGGACACGAGCCCCCGCAGAACGTGACGTTGACCGGGGCCTGGGTGGCGCAGCCCTGGTGTGTCAGGATGGTCCTGTTGACGTGGACCTGGCACTGGTCTGGGCGGACAGAGGAAAGGCGGGGTCACCTCTGAGGACCCCGGGCCGGGGCCGCCCCCGCGCCACCCTGCCGAGCCCCGCGCTCAGGGTGGGGTCCCCGGGGCCAAGGGCAGCGTGGGGCTCGGAGAGCAGGTGGGCCAGCCTCGACTTACCCACTTCCTCACAGGAGAAACAGCAGCCCGTTTTCCTGAGGATGCCCTGAAGGGGGAGGGGGAGAGAGAGGGCGGGCTGGGGGCAGGCTGGGGGCTCTGGGTGGGCGTGGCCTCCGAGGCGGCCCGGTGCCTGCGCTGGGAGGGGGTGGGGGGGGTCTGGGAAGGACGGGGCCTCCCAGGGAGGCGATGTGGGCGCGGCCTCTGAGATGGTGGGGGCTCCGGCCGCGGATCTGGGGTGCGCCGGGCGGGGCCCCTGCCCTGGGGCAGCCGAGCGGCAGGACACACCTGGCAGCTGGACATGTTGGCGCAGGGCGTGGCCCTCGTGATGAGCACGTGGAGCCCATTCCTGACCTGGCAGCGGTACTCGGTGCAGTTGTCCACCAGGCTGTTGACCCAGGTCTCGCTGGGCTGCAACGCAGTGGGGGGTGCGTGGAGGCTCGCAGAGACGGGCCAAAGGGAAGGGGTGCCGGGCTGAGGGGCTGAGAGCGAGCCCCGTCTCACCTGGACCAGCTGGCCGTCCTCCGTGGGGCAGGCCGTCTGCACACACTCGCCACAGCACTGTCCGTCCACCTTCCGGTACTCCGAGCCCTGAGGGAGGGGTGGGTTCCGACCGTTCCCCCGGCCCTGCCCCCCAGCCCCCCTGCGCTCCCATCTACACCCTAAGAGCCCAGCGACCTCCTCGGCAGCCCCGACCCCTGCGACGCCGTGTCCCTGCCCAGGGCTGGGTGTGCCCCGGAGGGCTTACCGGGGAGCAGGTGGTGTTACAGGTGTCCTCCTCACACCGCACGGTTGGGCCCTGGCTGTCCCCAGGCAGGCAGGTGCACGTGTGGCAGGGAGTTAGCGACGGGAAGGTTGCCCCGATCTGCGGTGGACGGGGACGGTGGAGGTGAACCCCCCCTGCTGCTGGGTAGGGGAAGGGGAGGCCTACAGAGAGCGGGTTCTTCTTCTTCAGATGGAATTGTGCTTGTGCCCCCGGCTGAGCACACACCAGGGCAGAGGCAGGACCCCAGGCCGGCTGGAGGGGCTGGGAGGGCACAGCCTCACCCCAACACTCTTGTCTCGAGGGAGCTCCCGGGACACACAAAGCTAACTTCTCAGGGGCAGCCAACAGTCCCCCAGGCGCTCGATACACAGGGCTGTCCTGTGTCCCCCTCGCCTGTGTCCCCATGTGGCTCGAAAGGACCTGGAGCCCCCACACGCTTCTCCACTGTCCTGGAGGAGGGTGCAGGCGGGGCCGGGCCCGTGCAGATGGGGGTGGAGGTCCCCTGTGGCCGAGCTGCGCCTGCTCCTCCCCCCCACGGCCACCCATCCCACTCAGCCACCCGGCTGCTGAGCCCTTACCCCAAAGGCGGTTTGGTTGTAGTAACACAGCAGAGGTCCTGGAAGGAAAGGGGGCCTGAGCACCCGCCCGGCTGCGGGGGAGGAAGGGCTCCAACCCTCCCGCCGCCCCGAGCTCCCAGCCCCACTCACGGCAGATGAAGGTAGGGCAGCAGTCACCCTCCTTCTGGGTGCGAATCAGCTCCTCTCCTGGCCTGCATCTGGGTGGGCTCTGGGGACACGTGGTTGTGTTGCAGACTGTGGGGTGGGTCGGGGTGTGTCAGGGCTTGAGCCTTCTGTGTCCCCGCTGGGTCCCCTCACTGAGCCACGGCGCACCGGAGGTCGGCGGCAGCCCATCCTCGGCCCCGCAGCCCCCCCCTTCTCCCCTGGTCACCCTCCGGCGGGGGAGGGGGGCCCAGGGCTCACCGCACAGCGTCTCCAGACAGCAGGAGTTGTTGGCCAGAGGCCTGGTCTCGGTCACGAAGCCAGCCCGTCCACACTGTGGGGGCCGCTCCTGGGGCTCGCACGGCACGGGGGCGCACCGTACTGACATGGAGCCCTCGTGGCACAGGCAGGCCTGGCAGTTGCTGACCCAGCGCTCCCCAGGCTGGAACAGAGCAGTGGGGGTCCCTGGAGACTCCTGGACTGGGCCGGGGCCTCCGGGGCCACATCCGGCAGCAGGGAAGGCTCCCGCCCTCAGCGTGGCCTGGTCAGTTCTCGGCCTCCCACTCAAGCCACCATTGCTGGCGCAGCCCCCGTGATGGGGACGTGTCTCCCACCGGGGTACCCCACCCCAGTCCCCCACAGGGGCTGCCCGGGCAGAGCAGGCTGCCCAGAGATAGAGCCCTCCCTGCCTCCGCTCAGGCTAGGGGCAGAACACTCACGGATTTGGGAAAGCCGTCAGGTCCCACACAGGCTGGAGGGGAGGAGAAAGGGCGTCAGTGGGCTGCTGCGGCCCCAGACCCAGCGGGCAGAGGCCACGGGCCCTGGGACCTGTCCTTGCAGGCCTGGCCGCCTCACCCCCGGCCAGGGCTCTTCTTCCTGCCAAGGGCCCCATGTCGAGGCCACACAGCCCCCTCAGGCCGGGCGCAGGCCGGGAGTGGGAACCCCCGGGAAGGGTTGGCTCCCGGCTCGGGCCTCCCCCACCCCGGCCGCCTGCCCCGGCTCTGCGGCGGCTCCGTGGGGCCTCCGCGGCTGGCGCTCACCGCAGGCGCGCACGCAGACATCCGTGTGCGTGTTGAAGAGGGTGAGCCCGTCGGGGCAGAAGCAGCCTTCCGCCAGCCCCTTGCCCCCTCCGCTCGGGCTCCTGCAAAACAAGGTGGGCAGGCCTGGGACCCTCGATCTGTAGAAGTGGCCGTCCGAGGGGGAAGGGCAGAGGGCGTGGCAGAGGACTGGGGCTGACCCGCTGCCCAGGGCCCGGAGTTGGGGGGGTCCTGAGGCTGGGGGTTCGCACGCCCTCCTGGTCTGCCCCAGACCCTCAGGTAGGCTTTACCTAGAGTCGCAGGACGCGGGCTGTGCAGGGCCACACGGCCGGTACACCTTGTCGGGCGGGCAGGTGACGTCTAGGGACACAGAGACTGGAGTCAGGTGGGCCGAGGAGGCCAAAGCCCCCGGGGCCGGCCCGACTTACCGCACAGCCCGTTGGTGGCATTCCGCCAGTCGCTGCACACGCCCCGGGCACGGCAGAGCGCCGCGTAGGCCTCCAGGCTCCGGCAAGGCGCTCGGGGGTCGTCGGCCTGGCAGCCGTCACTGACGCAGGAGCTGACGAACGGGTCCGGGGGGATGAGGGCATGGCACTCCGCAAAGAGCCTGCGGGAAGGGGCGGTCAGAGGCCGGGGCGCGGGCGGGCAGCACTCACACGCACCAGACCCTCAGGGGCGACTCACGGGCTCTGCAGCAGCTCGCAGAGGGGCGCGGGGGGGCATGGGGACGAGGCGGGCGTGGTGGGCGCGGAAGGCGAGGTCCCCGCCGTCGGGGGCGGGCGGGTAGGCGCCAAGCAGCCCTCCCGGCCGCTCTCGGGGACCAGCCAGTGGTGGGCCATGTCTTGGCAGGTGGCGGCCATGGTGCCGTCCGGCCGGCGGCAGTCGTCTGTCCGGCTGTTGGTGCAGGTGCCTGGGCGGCAGGACAGCGGAGTCACCCCTCCGCCGCTCCGCTGCTCCCCCTGCCCGCCCCCCTGCTGGGCAGCTGTGGCCCAGGCGCCCCAGCACCCGCTCACCGCACTGGCCCTCGGTGTTGTGGCTGAAACGGCTGTAGGACAGCTGGATGTGGAAGACCTGCCCGTCGAAGGTGACGCTCACACCAGCCGCGGCGATGTCGATGGTCATCGCGGTCGCGCCCGCCACCGACACACTCACGCCGTTCTTGCTGAAGCCCGAGCCCACTTGCGTTTGGTCGAACAGGATCTGGGGACATGTTGAGGGGTCTGTGAGGGGTTGCTGGGGCCCCGAGTCCTTGGCACCCCTCCCCCAAAGGGCAGATGCTCCCCTTGGAGCCTGGGGTCCCAGTCGGCCACGTTGGGGTCCCCGAGGCATCCTGCGTGCCCTTGGCCCTGCCTGAGGGGCCTCCGGGAGCTGCCCTCGGCGTCCGCAGGCCCTCCCTGGTGATGCCGGGACAGGGCCGCTCACCAGGCTCTGCTCCTGCCCGTGGGCGCCGGTGTGGGTGGTGAGGATGACCTCCATGGACTTGTAGTGGACGCTGAGGGCACGGGGGCAGGGGGCGGCGGCGGCGGCGGCCCCGCAGTAGTAGCCGTTCATGGAGATGCTGAGGTTCCCGTAGCGCGGGCGGATCTCCTTCATGAGCACGTGGGTGCAGTTGTCCGCGAAGGAGTAGGTCGTGCCGTCGAAGGTGGTGTAGTGGGAGCCCCCCCAGCCGCTGCAGGAGCCTGTGGGGTGTGGACGGTCCCTCACCCGGCGCCACCGCAAACAGCCGCCTCAGGGTGGCGCCCCGGCCGCCCGGGGCCCCATCTGCCTTTCTTATGAACGGGCCTGGAGTGGGCTGCCTGGTGGCCACAAAGGCAAGTCCCCAGCCCCACCCAGACCCTGGGAACGAGCCCTTTCTGGGAAAAGACCTTCATGTCTGTCAGTAGGTTTAGGACGTCAGGATGATGCCATCTTGGATGACCTAGTGACAGGTGTCCCTGCAGGAGCAGAGTGGCCACAAGCCCTGGGACCCTTGAGCCCCAAAGCTGGGGAAGCGGGAAGGCCGCCCTGCAGCCTCCAGAGGGACAGTCGGTCCCTGCTGGTGTTTTGACCCCTGGGTGTGGCCCTTGCTTCTTCTGGGAACCCGAGCCCCACGCCATCCAGGGGCTGGGCCAGAAGTGCTCCCACGGAAGCTCCAGGAGGGACACTCAGGAAACCCAGGGATCACAGCCCCCCAACCGAGCGCCCCGATCCAGTCACAGAGGCTGCCGTGCGCGTGGGCTCCGCAAACCTGGGCCGTCCCCCGGCTGTGGCGCGTGTCACCAACTCTGGCTGGCGCTGTGCACCGTGGCCCTGGCCCCCGGCGAGTCCCCCAGTGCCCTCGGCCCTCACCGTGCCCCGACTTACACTCGCACTCAAAGTGGAAGTCACACGGCTCATTGTCCTGCGACACTCTGACCGGCGGGTGTCCGTTCACGCAGTGGATGCTGGCCACCGGCTTCCGCCCCAGCAGGACCACGTGGTTGTGGCCCTCACACCGAGCCACTGTGCAGTCTGGCAGGGTCCAGGACTCGTTCACCTGGAAGAGAAGGGCACAGGGCTCACCGGCTGGGACCATGGAACCTGCCCCACAGCCCTGCCACGGCCCCAGAGCCCTCCCTGCCCGGGGTGCGGCCCTACATCCCCGCCTCCCGCGGTGCCGTCCCGGCCCCGACCCCGAGTGCCACCCTCCAGCCAGAGCTACCCGGAGAGAGCTCACAAGGACCCGGCCAACTGGGCCGCTGGCAGGAGGCGCACCTGTCGGGGAGGGATGAGGAGGTCGCAGCCCTGAGGCTGGGAGGGCGAGGCCGCTGGCGTCGAGGAGGCCTCCGGGGGCGGGGACGTAGGGCAGGCATCCTGGAAGCGGTCAATGTCACAGTGCTGGCTGCAGACGGCGTAGAAGGAGCAGCCCGCGCCGTCCGTCTTGTTGTACACGATGTCCCCTGTGAGGAGAGAGTCCCCAAGATGACACGGCAGGGTCAGCTCCGGAGAGCTCAGGAGGCACAGGGTGGACCCACAAGTCTCAGCACCGGAGTGCCCAGGGCGGGGTAGGGGGGATGCGGCTCCTGCACTCACCCGGGGAGAAGAGCTGCCCCAGCGCCCGGCAGAAGCAGCGGGTGGTGAGGTTCCCTCTGGAAGACACAGGCGGCCCCGGGGTGGTGAGGACGGACATGGGCGAGGTGCTCACTGTCACTGGCCGCAAGGTGCGGGGTGCCGAGGACCTGGAGGCAGCCGTTGAGAGGCCCACGGTGGTGCCGGGTGGAGAGCTGGTGATCTCCGGCACAGGCGTCCCCCGGGAGGGCGTGGTGGGCTCGGGGGCGGTGGGGCTGGGGCAGCGGCCGTCGTCCTCACAGCAGAGCAGGCGCACGTGGTAATTGTCACAGTAGCGCAGGGGTCCCGGCTGCTCCCGGTTGCGACACACCAGCCCGAAGCTCACGTCGCACTGCACCACCTGCCCCAGGTCCTCCAGACGCGCGTGCGGCGCCCTTTCCGAGCGGCACTGGATGTCCTGAGGGCGCTGGCAGAAGTCGTGGCCCGCTGAGCGGAGAACCGAGAAGGTCTCGAAGTCCCCGCCGTCCAGGCCAGGGATGGGGTAGTCCTCGTCGAACCAGTCTGTCCACGTGCACCGTGGGCTGCAGCCCGTGGAGGACGAGGCGGCCGGGCCGTGCGTGGCCGAGCTGAGCAGCGGGGGCGTGGAGAGCAGCGTGGTCCCGAAGGTGGCCGTGCTGGGCGGGGACCCGGGGGAGGTCCACGGTCTGGAGGTCACCTCGGGGGCCGTGGTGGGTGCACGGGGTGAGGTGGGCTTGGTGGTGGCTATGGTCGGGGTCCCCGGGGAGGCAGAGGGACCGGGGCTGGAGACCCTCTCTGGGGTCCTGGCAGGGGAAGGAAGGGTCTGGGTGGTGGAGACAGGGACCCCATGCGTGGTCCCAGGGGAAGAGGGTCCCGTCTGGGTGGTCCTGGGGGAGGCAGGAGAGATCTGGGTGGTGGAGACAGTGTATCTCTGTGTGGTCTCAGGGGAGGTGGGGTGGGTGGTCGTGGTCCCCAGCCTAATGACTCCCAAGGACGTTTGGCCTATGCTGGTGCTGGTGGTAGAGACAGGGACCCCATGGGTGGTCCCAGGGGAGGAGGGTCCTGTCTGGGTGGTCCTGGAGGAGGCAGGAGAGATCTGGGTGGTGGAGACAGGAACCCCATGGGTGGTCCCAGGGGAAGAGGGTCCCGTCTGGGTGGTCCTGGGGGAGGCAGGAGAGATCTGGGTGGTGGAGACAGGAACCCCATGGATGGTCCCAGGGGAAGAAGCTCCTGTCTGGGTGGTCCTGGAGGAGGCAGGAGAGATCTGGGTGGTGGAGACAGGAACCCCCTGGGTGGTCCCCGCGGAAGAGGGTCCCATCTGGGTGGTCCTGGGGGAGGCAGGAGAGATCTGGGTGGTGGAGACAGTGTATCTCTGTGTGGTCTCAGGGGAGGTGGGGTGGGTGGTCGTGGTCCCCAGCCTAATGACTCCAAAGGACGTTTGGCCTATGCTGGTGCTGGTGGTAGAGACAGGGACCCCATGGGTGGTCCCAGGGGAGGAGGGTCCTATCTGGGTGGTCCTGGAGGAGGCAGGAGAGATCTGGGTGGTGGAGACAGGAACCCCATGAGTGGTCCCAGGGGAAGAGGGTCCCGTCTGGGTGGTCCTGGAGGAGGCAGGAGAGATCTGGGTGGTGGAGACAGGAACCCCATGGGTGGTCCCAGGGGAAGAAGCTCCTCTCTGGGTGGTCCTGGAGGAGGCAGGAGAGATCTGGGTGGTGGAGACAGGAACCCCCTGGGTGGTCCCCGCGGAAGAGGGTCCCATCTGGGTGGTCCTGGGGGAGGCAGGAGAGATCTGGGTGGTGGAGATAGTGTATCTCTGTGTGGTCTCAGGGGAGGTGGGGCGGGTGGTCGTGGTCCCCAGCCTAATGACTCCCAAGGACGTTTGGCCTATGCTGGTGCTGGTGGTAGAGACAGGGACCCCATGTGTGGTCCCAGGGGAAGAGGGTCCCATCTGGGTGGTCCTGGGGGAGGCAGGAGAGATCTGGGTGGTGGCGACAGTGTATCTCTGTGTGGTCTCAGGGGAGGTGGGGTGTGTGGTCGTGGTCCCCTGCCTAATGACTCCCGATGACGTTTGGCCTATGCTCGTGCTGGTGGTAGAGACAGGGACCCCATGGGTGGTCCCAGGGGAGGAGGGTCCCGTCTGGGTGGTCCTGGGGGAAGCAGTAGAGATCTGGGTGGTGGAGACAGGAACCCCATGGGTGGTCCCAGTGGAAGAGGGTCCCATCTGGGTGGTCCTGGGGGAGGCAGGAGAGATCTGGGTGGTGGAGACAGGGACCCCATGGGTGGTCCCAGGGGAAGAGGCTCCTGTCTGGGTGGTCCTGGAGGAGGCAGGAGAGATCTGGGTGGTGGAGACAGGACCCCCCTGTGTGGTCCCAGTGGAAGAGGGTCCCATCTGGGTGGTCCTGGGGGAGGCAGGAGAGATCTGGGTGGTGGAGACAGTGTATCTCTGTGTGGTCTCAGGGGAGGTGGGGCGGGTGGTCGTGGTCCCCAGCCTAATGACTCCCAAGGACGTTTGGCCTATGCTGGTGCTGGTGGTAGAGACAGGGACCCCATGGGTGGTCCCAGGTGAAGAGGGTCCTGTGTGGGTGGTCCTGGAGGAGGCAGGAGAAATCTGGGTGGTGGAGACAGGAACCCCATGGGTGGTCCCAGGGGAAGAGGGTCCCGTCTGGGTGGTCCTGGAGGAGGCAGGAGAGATCTGGGTGGTGGAGACAGGAACCCCCTGGGTGGTCCCAGCGGAAGAGGGTCCCATCTGGGTGGTCCTGGGGGAGGCAGGAGAGATCTGGGTGGTGGAGACAGTGTATCTCTGTGTGGTCTCAGGGGAGGTGGGGTGGTTGGTCGTGGTCCCCAGCCTAATGAGTCCTGATGACGTTTGGCCTATGCTGGTACTGGTGGTAGAGACAGGGACCCCATGGGTGGTCCCAGGGGAGGAGGGTCCCGTCTGGGTTGTCCTGGGGGAGGCAGCAGAGATCTGGGTGGTGGAGACAGGAAGCCCATGGGTGGTCCCAGTGGAAGTTGGGCCTGTCTGGGTGGTCCTGGGGAAGGAAGGAGCGATCTGGGTGGTGGAGACAGGAAGCCCATGGGTGGTCCCAGCGGAAGTTGGGCCTGTCTGGGTGGTCCTGGAGGAGGCAGGAGAGATCTGGGTGGTGGAGACAGGACCCCCCTGGGTGGTCCCAGCGGAAGAGGGTCCCATCTGGGTGGTCCTGTGGGAGGCAGGAGAGATCTGGGTGGTGGAGACAGTGTATCTCTGCGTGGTCTCAGGCGAGTTGGGGTGGGTGGTCGTGGTCTTCAGCCTAATGACTCCCAGTGAGGTTTGGCCTATGCTGGTGCTGGTGGTAGAGACAGGGACCCCAAGGGTGGTCCCAGGGGAAGACGGGCCTGTCTGGGTGGTCCTCAGGGAGGAAGGAAGGATATGGGTGGTGGAGACAGGAACCCCACGGGTGGTCCCAGGGGACGACGGGCCAGCCTGGGAGGTGGCACCACCCAGCGTGGTCTCCGGGGAAGACGGGAGGGTTGCCGTTGTCTGCAGCCTAGTGACCCCTGAAGAAGTTGGTCGTGTGCTGGAGCTGCTGGCGGCGGCTGGCTCCGTGCTGGGCTGTGTGGCGCAGTGGCCGGGGCCGTCGCAGCACAGCACCCGCACGCGGTAGTTGAGGCAGGTGCGGCCTCCTGTCTGCCAGTTGTTCCTGCAGATGAGTCCGTAGTTCACATCACAACGCACATCCTGACCCAGCTGCTCCCAGGGCACATCTGGGTAGAGCACAGCCTGGCACTCGATGGCCTCGGGCTCCGCACAGAGCTGACCGCCCGCATCCCGGATGTGGTAGTAGGTCTCGATGTCACCCCCATAGCGGCCGGCCCGGGGCTGATCACTGTCCAGCCAGTCGGTCCAGCGGCAGGTGGGCCGGCATGTGGCGGTGTTCGTGGTCCGGCCGGTGCTGGGGGCTGGAGGACTGGGGACCATGGTGCTTGTGGGCAGCACGGGGGTCGGACCCAGGCCGGCGCCCCGCGAGCTGAGGGCCGTGGTGGCCAGGGTGCTGGTGCAGTGGCCGTCGCCCTCACAGCAGAGCACGCGCACCTGGTAGTTGAGGCACATGTGGAACGGGCCGGCCTGGTCCTGGTTGCGGCACACCAGGCCATCCTCCAGGCCACACCGAACCACCTGGCCCAGCTCCTCCAGTGGTGTCTCTGGCTGCGCCTCCGCCCGGCACTGCAGTGCCCGCGGCTGCTGGCAGATGGCTTTGCCCATGGCCCGGAGGTTGGCGTAGGTCTCGAAGTCCCCACCGGAGGCCCCCGGCGCCGGGTAGCTCTCGTCCAGCCAGTCTGTCCAGGCACAGCGGGGCTCACAGGCCGTGGACTTGGCCATGGGGGAGGTGGGGGTCTGTGTGTGGCTGGAGGTCACAGGTGGGGATGTCTCGGTCTTGCCCGTGGGCACTGTGGCCCTGGAGGCGGCCGTTGAGAGGCCCACGGTGGTGCCGGGTGGAGAGCTGGTGATCTCCGGCACAGGCGTCCCCCGGGAGGGCGTGGTGGGCTCGGGGGCGGTGGGGCTGGGGCAGCGGCCGTCGTCCTCACAGCAGAGCAGGCGCACGTGGTAATTGTCACAGTAGCGCAGGGGTCCCGGCTGCTCCCGGTTGCGACACACCAGCCCGAAGCTCACGTCGCACTGCACCACCTGCCCCAGGTCCTCCAGACGCGCGTGCGGCGCCCTTTCCGAGCGGCACTGGATGTCCTGAGGGCGCTGGCAGAAGTCGTGGCCCGCTGAGCGGAGAACCGAGAAGGTCTCGAAGTCCCCGCCGTCCAGGCCCGGCGTTGGGTAGTCCTCGTCGAACCAGTCTGTCCACGTGCACCGTGGGCTGCAGCCCGTGGAGGACGAGGCGGCCGGGCCGTGCGTGGCCGAGCTGAGCAGCGGGGGCGTGGAGAGCAGCGTGGTCCCGAAGGTGGCCGTGCTGGGCGGGGACCCGGGGGAGGTCCACGGTCTGGAGGTCACCTCGGGGGCCGTGGTGGGTGCACGGGGTGAGGTGGGCTTGGTGGTGGTTGTGGTCGGGGTCCCCGGGGAGGCATAGGGACCGGGGCTGGAGACCCTCTCTGGGGTCCTGGCAGGGGAAGGAAGGGTCTGGGTGGTGGAGACAGGGACCCCCTGGCTGGTCCCAGGGGAGGAGACATGGGTCTGGGTGGACGCTCTGGTTGTGGCTTCTTTCCCCAGAGATGTGGAGCCCCCAGGGGCGGGGGTGCTGGGGCAGTGCGGGCTCGGGCGACAGCAGAGCACACGGATATTGTAGTTGAAGCACATGTTGAAAGGCCCCTTCTGGTCCTGATTCTTGCAGACCAGCCCCGTGTGCAGATCACAGCTGAGCACCTGTCCGATCTGGTCAATGCTGACCTCGGGGTAGTTCTCTGCACGGCACTCAATCTTCTGGGGTTCCTCGCACAGCGTGCCCCCCGCAGCCCTGATGTTGTCCAAGGTTTCCAAGTCCCCGCCCTCTACACCTGAGGTTGGGAAGTCCACGTCAAACCAGTCTGTCCACTCACACTGGGGCTGACAGCCAGCCGTGCTCTGGCTGGGGGTGGCGGCCGTCGTGGCCGTTCCCAGGGTTCCCGGCGACATTCTTGCTGCGGTCGTGCGCGGCTCTGTGCGTGGGCTGGACGGGGGGCCGGCGGGGACAGTGCCTGTCGTGTGTGTTTGTGGGGTCTCCCTGGAGGGGCCGCCTGTGGTCTGCGCAGTGGCCAGTGTCTGTGCCCCGGGGGTGGGCCCCGCGCACTGGTCTTGGCGGCAGCACAGCACGCGGATTCTGTAGTTGTAGCACATCTTGAACAGGCCTACCTGCTCTTCGTTCCGGCACACCAGGCCAAAATCGACGTCGCAGTGCACGCGCTGGCCCAGCTCCTCAGCGCTCCTGCCGGGGAAGTTCTCGGCCTGGCACTCGATGTCCACAGGCTGCTCGCAAATGGCCCCTCCTGTGCTCCTGATCTTGTCGTACGACTCAACGTCCCCCCCGGCCTCCTCAGACTTGGGGTAGTCCACATCGAACCACTCCGTCCACTGACATCGGGGCTGGCAGGAGGTGGTGGCCAAGGCTGGGGAGCTGCTCGACGCCCAGGTCCCTGTCACGGTCGTCTCTGCCGGCGGGGTCTCCGTGGCAGGGGTGGACCTGGCCAGTGGCTGCCAGCTGGCGGCTCGGGGGGAGGTGGTGGTGCCGAGGGCCGTGGTCGTGGCCCCGGGGGAGGTGGTGGTGCCGAGGGCCGTGGTCGTGGCCCCGGGGGAGGAGCCACAGGGCAGGTAGCTGCAGCAGAGGACCCGCAGCTCGTAGTCATGGCAGAGCGGGGGGCTCTGCTCGCTGTTGAAGCAGGTCAGCCCCCAGGCCACATCGCACTCCACCTTCTGGCCCAGCTGCAGTAGTGGGGTGTCGGGGAGTCGCCGTGCCCGGCACTCAACGCTCACCGGGGCCAGGCACACCTCGTAGCCCTTCTGCCTGAGGTTCACAAACGTCTCGAAGTCTCCGCCCGCCATGCCGGGCTCCGGGGGGCCACTGTCATACCAGTCGGACCAGAGGCAGAACTCGCGCACACACACGGTGGTGACGGTGGGAACTGAGCCTGTGGGCCGGGGGCGAGGACCTCGTCAGCCTCCTCTGCACCCCTGCAAGCCATGCCCAGGAGCAGGGGTGACCGGGGCTGTTGGTTGTGCTGAGGACGCCCGCTCTGACCTCCTGCTCTGCCCAGATGTCACCGGGGTCTGGGCTTAAGGCTTTGGGGGTGAGCGGGACCAGCAGCGCGTCCGCCAGGCTCACCTGGCGTGGAGAGCGGGACCGCGGTGGTGGTGAAGGTGAAAGGGGTTTTGGACGGGGTTCCGGGACATTCCACAGCCCGCCGGAGGATGGTTCCGTTCTGTCCGCAGATGGCCAACAAGCAGGCGCCGAGCCCGTCGGTCGTGTTGTAGATGACGTCCTCGTAGTGGTAGGTCCTGCCCTCGTAGACGCAGGTGCAGGCTGGGAGACAGGGCCGGCATGGGGCTCACTCGCAGCCCTCAGCCCCGGCCCCATCCCCGGGGCCGCCCCTCGGCCTTACCTGTGAGGCTGTGTGCGCACCGGAGGCCGCCGGCTGTGCACTCGCTGGGGAAGAGGAGAGGGGAGCGCTGAGGGCCCGCCAGGCCACGCCAGCACCGCTGCCCGGCTCCCTGCCCCGGGCCCCGCCCACTCACCAGCTCTGGCAGTTCTCTGCCGTGGGGACCCTGGCGCCCACGTCGTGGTAGTTCCCGTCCTCGTCATAGCAGCCACACTGGGCCACGCACTTCATCTGGTCCTCGCTGAAGAACGGCTCGCTGGGCGGGCACCTCGGGTAGCAGCCTGGGCAGGCACAGTGCGTGGAGGAGACTCGCCCTCGGGGCCGGGTGCTGGGCACTGCGCGGGGCCGCCGTCCCGCCACCTGTCCCCTTCCCCGCCCTCACCTTCCAGGCCCGGCAGGTCGTGCAGACAGCGGCCGCCCGGGTTCCGGCACGTCCTCATGCAGGGCGCCCCGCACGGCTGGTAGTGCCACTCGCACTGGCCCTCGGGGTTGTAGTAGTCGCAGAACAGGGCTGCGCGCGGAGGGGGGCGGCTGAGGGCGCACCTCTTGCTTCCTGCCCCGCCCTCAGCACGCTGGTGCCGTTAGCACCCAGACGTGGGCCCACCCCTGGGCACCCGGGCCCCACCCTGCCCGCCCTTCAGTGCCACAGCAGAGCCCCACTCACGGCAGGTGTCCGGGGTGCGCCAGGACACGCACACGCCCACGTCGCGGCAGGCCTGCGCGTAGGCGGCCACGGCCGTGCAGAAACACTCACAGTCGCCTCCTGAGTCGCAGGCGCACGCGTCGCCCACGCAGGCCTCGTAGTACTTGGCGGGGTCCACCTGGGGGAGGGGGAGGGGCCGCTCAGCCGTCGTTGGGGACCTGCAGCCCTGCATGAGCGCGGGAGCGGCCGCACACGCACCCCACGTCTGCGTCCGAGATCCGTGGCTCCCACCCGCCTGGCACCGTCACCACACCCACATGGTACCTCTGGTTGAGACGGCCCTCCCCACGGCCGTCATGACCCTGCTGGTGTCCTCGGGGTGAGGGGACAGCCCCCTGACCACACCCCTCCCTCAAGTAGCAGAGCCCAGAGGGGACCCAAGACACGTTTGCCACCAGCCTGTCCCTCCTAAGCCGCCCACATGTCAGCAACAGGTCCTGCGCCCTGAGATCACGCTTGTGCGCGGGCAGCCGTGTCCTCGAGAAAGTCACAGGAAGGACCTCAGGGCGCAGTCTCGGAGGAGAACCGCCAGTCCCCGGAGCTCGCGAGGCCCGGCTGCGGGGAACGTGGTGGGACGGGAGGCGGCCCCCGCGGTCCGGATGTCTCGCAGCCTCACTGGCAGGGGAGGGGCCGAGCGGTCACGGGGATGCTCCGGCCGGACCCCGGGGTGTCGTGGCACACCGCTTGGACCTCCCACGTGCCAGCAGCCACGTCCAATCCAAGCTCGGAGGCCCAGCCCAGGCCAGACCCAGCTCTGCCGGAAGTGGGGGGCAGGCCCAGTCCCCAGGTCAGAGCCTGGGGCCTCAGCCCACCTGAGGGTGGCAGGCGGCGAAGGTCGCGCTGTTGATGATGCTGCACTGCTTCTGGGCCCAGGACTTGCGGTACGGGTTGGCGGTGCAGGGGTCGCGGGGGGCCGGGGCGTCGGGGCAGGCCGGGGAGAACTTCCAGCTGTTGCCGAACTCCAGGGCGCTGCCCACCACGGACTGGCCGCGCGTGGTGAAGTCGTTGATGGCGTTGTCGTCGAAGTTCCCGCACAGCCCGCAGACGCGGCCCTGCAGACGGGTGGCGGCGGCACGGGGGGCTCAGGGGGGCAGCCTGAGGGTACAACACCCAGCCCAGACTGGCAGGGGGACTCCAGGGTAGTGCCCTGTGACCTTGCAGGAGGACAGAGGGCCCTATAGCCAGCAGGTGGGCAGGCGGATACGGGGGCAGGCCGGGGCCGGCCTAGCGGGCGTGGGGACATGTGGAGCATGAGCAGGGTTCTGACCAGGACTCAGCCTGTTGGACGGTTTGGCCTCGACATGCCCTTCGGAAGCCAGCGTGGAGAGCGGACTCGCCCCGGCCCTCAGTGGCTCATCAGCTGCCGGAGGGGCCAGATCTAGGAGTGGGGGCTCCGACCATGCCCAGAGGGCCCCAAGCCCGCCGGCCCTCACCTTGTAGTCCTGCGTCAGCCGCACGAACACGCTTGTCCTCCGGTCCCAGGACAGCACGAGGCCGCCGCGGGTCTCCACGGTGAGGTAGTTGCCTGTGTACCGGACCTTGTAGGGCGGCTCTCCGCCCGGCCCCCACTGCACCACCCTGTAGCCGCCGTCCTGCAGGACCAGCTCGTAGCTCTGCGGGGGACGCACAGGGCAGTGGCTGCAGGGACTGAGGGGCCGGCTTGGGGGCTGGAGCCCACCGGAGGCCTGAGGCAAGGGCCCCACGGGCGGTCAGGGGCCCAAGCGCGAGGCCAGGGTCAAGGAAGAGCGGGCTCCCGACACTGTCGGCAAACACGAGGCCGGACCTGAGCAGGGAGAGCTGAGGGCCTGGGGAGGGGCCACGGGTCAGTGGGGGTGATGTCCCCGGGAAGCAGTGTGGCTCTCCGCCTGGTGAATGCCGACCTCCCTCGGCTGGAACTGGGCACCCCGATGTAGTGGGCTGAACACGGGCGCCCACAGCGTGTGTCCCCATCCCGGCCCTGGAGGCGGGGAACGCAGTCTTGTTTGCAAGAAGGGTCTCTGTGGGGGTCAGGGAGGGACGAGCTCACCCGGATTAGGGTCAGCCTCAGCCCAAACACAGGCGTCCCTGGGACAGGAGAGAAGGGGCGGGCCCGTGGGGGAGGGGCGGGGGAGGCCGGAGGGAGCCCCCCCCCAGGCTGGCAGGGGGCTTGGCCCTGGGACCCCTGCTGCCAGACTCCTGGCTCAGAACCGAGAGAGAATGCATTGCTCTGGCGTCAGGTGCCCCGGCTGCGGCCACTTGTCCAGGGGAGGACAGAGGGAAGGACAGGGCTCCCGGGGGCCCCTCACCTCCAGGAAGAGCTTGATGGCCTTCGAGCAGGTAACGCCCGTGGTCCCGCAGGGGACGTTCTCGGTGACGACGCGGAAGGTCCCGTTGGTCGTGCCGTTGCTCCCACAGTAGTCCTGCGACGGGCAGGGTCAGGGTGAGCTCGGGCTGCGGGAGCAGGTGGGCCGGGTCGGGGGACGGAGGGGCCACGCACCTGGACCAGCGCGTACTCACAGGTCCCCTCGAAGCCATAGCGCTCCCCGTCGAAGGTGATGAAGTGACCGTCCCCATAGGCCACGCAGGTGCCCAGGCAGGGCTCGTGGCCGCATACCCACCGGCGGTTCCTGCACGTGCTGAGGACGGCAGACAGCTGCTCACCCCGAGCCCAGGACCAGCCCTGGCCGGCTACCCTCTGCAGAGGGCTAAGCAGAGGGAGCAGTGTGGACACCGGCCCACTGCCCGCCTCTCTCTGGCTTCAAGCCCTCAGCACCTGGTGAGGCAGGGGCAGGGGTCCTGGTGGCAGCTCTGAACGGTCGGGCCCCAGGGGCACCTTCTAAGGACAGAGGGGACCGTCCCGGGCTTTCCCAGGGGTGGGGACAGCGCCAGGCCTCGGTTCCTCCCCCACCTCCTCCCTCCCGCAGGGGGTCCCCGACCCACCAGGTGTTACAGTCCACCCGGATGGTGTCCCCCGGCTTGTAGACAGCCTCGTTGTGCAGGCAGGGACAGTCCTCCTCGGCCACACAGCCCCCGCTGCCATCCGACACCAGCCCCAGGGGGCAGACGCATCCGGACACACAGTGGGTGCTGAACTGTGGACGGGCATGGTGTCAGCGCTTGTCCCCCCCCCGTGCCCAGGGACACTGGGGCACAGCCCGCTCTCCCGGCCACTCACACAGTCCACGTCCAGCGTGTGGCAGCTCCTGAGGCACTCGGCCCCGGGCGCGCCCGCCGAGGCGTTGCTGCAGTCCAGGTACACCATGGGGGCCACACACCCTGCAGGGGGAGACCACTGGGCTGGGAGGGGCCGCAGCCCAGGCCCATGGAAGCCCTTGAACCCGGGCGCGGCGGGAGGCCCTACCTGAGCTCCGCTGCTCCGCCGCTCCCAGGCAGCTCAGCCTCCCGGCCACACACGAGCTGCGAGAGACAGGCCAGCCTGCTGGGGCCCACTGCCCACCCACCACCCCTTGGGCCCCACCCAGCGCTCTGCCCAGAGCCCAACACACACACCCCGCCTGGGCACCGGACCCTCAGAACCCTGCCCCCGGCCAGGGGCTGGGTCCCTGTGTACCGCACAGCTGAGGGGTGGAGGGCGGGCATCCCTCCCAGGAGGCCCAGAGACCGTCGGGTAAGACATGGGGGGTCAGAGTGTTGCAGGCTCAGGACAGGATGTCGGGGGGGCAGTGGCGCGCTGGGGACATGGGCGTGCAGGGCAGTGGCAGGCTGGGGACACGGGCGTGCAGGGCAGTGGCAGGCTGGGGACACGGGCGTGCAGGGCAGTGGCACGCTGGGGGCACGGGCGTGCAGGGCAGTGGCAGGCTGGGGGCACGGGCATGCAGGGCAGTGGCACGCTGGGGGCACGGGCGTGCAGGGCAGTGGCAGGCTGGGGGCACGGGCGTGCAGGGCAGTGGCACGCTGGGGGCACGGGCGTGCAGGGCAGTGGCAGGCTGGGGACACGGGCGTGCAGGGCAGTGGCACGCTGGGGGCACGGGCGTGCAGGGCAGTGGCAGGCTGGGGACACGGGCGTGCAGGGCAGTGGCACGCTGGGGGCACGGGCGTGCAGGGCAGTGGCAGGCTGGGGACACGGGCGTGCAGGGCAGTGGCAGGCTGGGGACACGGGCGTGCAGGGCAGTGGCACGCTGGGGGCACGGGCGTGCAGGGCAGTGGCAGGCTGGGGACACGGGCCCAGCTGGCCGCTTACCACACCACACCATCGTCATGCACCACCTCCCCTGGGGCCAGCACGGAGCCATGGAAGTAGCAGGGACAGGCATCGGCCGACACGCAGGCGCCCGAGTCATCCAGGAAGGTGCCCGCAGGGCAGACGCAGCCGTCCACCGGCAGGAAGGGGACGCTGCAGGTGACGTCGACCTGGCTCCGGGCGCGGCAGGTGGGCTGGCAGCCGTCCACCACGTAGCTGTAGTTCTGGGACTGGGGGCAGCTGCTCACATACTTGGCTGGGGCGGGGGCAGCACTCGGTCAGTGGCCGGAGGGTCCCTCCGGGCTGGGGCTCACACAGCCCAAGACGGTTTCCCCCCGACACCAGGTCCTTGGTTGGCCCAGACGAGGAAGCGTGAAGCGCCCGCTGAGAACGTGGGAGTGGGAGTGTCCGCCCGCCCCCCGGGGCCCCCACCCCCCGCGCAGCCAGCCCGGCCCGGGGACAGGGGCCCAGGAGCACGTGTTCTGCTGGGGGGTGGGGACACTCACCGCACACGCCGTCCCTCCAGCCGCGGAGCAGCACCCCCTGGGCCGCGCAGGCGTGCACGTAGGAGGACAGGGCGGCGCATAGGCAGTCTTCGCTCTTCTCGCAGTTACACGTGTCGAACATGCAGTTCTGGGGACGGGGCCGCGGGGGACCGTCAGGGACCCTCCTCTCCCTCTCCCTGTGCGTCCTTCCTGGGACCCCCACCCGGGGCCGGGCGCTCCGCCACACGCAGGGCCCTCAGCACCGCTGGATGGAAGTGGCGGGGGCTTCGTGGAGGGGACCCCAGGAGAGACCCCTAAGGGAGCGCGCAGGCCAGGTTGGGGAGGGGCAGAAAGAAGGCATGAGGCCAAGCGAAGGTCAGGGTGAGGAGGGGCCTCCACGGGACCGGGGAGTCCGGCTGCATTCCGCAGACGTCACCGCTTGTGGGGCGCACACGTGGGGTGAAGAAGAGGGGACCTATGCCAGCCCCAGTGTGGGCAGAGGTGGGCCCAGCCCTCCACCCGTAGACATGCACTCCCGAGGGTGCGTTCATGGGCACTGTGGGCTTTGAGCTTCGGGGAAAGTGGCCCTCGAGCCAGCTGTGTGGGTTGCGTGGGGTCCCCCCAAAAGGCATGCAGAAGTTCTAACCTCCGGGGCCTAAGAAAATGACCCTACTGGAAACAGGGTCTTTGCAGATTCAATTAAGATGCGGTCATCAGGAGGGGCTCTGAATTTGGACGCTGACACGGGGGAGGGGCACGGAGGCAAAGGTTGGGGTGATGTTGCCCCAAGCCTGGGTGTTACCTGGAGCCCCAAGGAGCCTCAGGAGGAAGGTCTACAGCCTGAGGAGGGAGCGTGGCCCGGCCCACCCCTTGCTTTCCGTCTCTGTCCTCCAGGACTGGGACAGAGCACTTTCTCTAGAACCCACGGTGGCAGAGCGGACAAGCTCGCGGGACCCAGGGAGGACAGGCGACCCGCGCACATGCTGGAGGGGAGGAGGCTGCAGGTGGGGCCGGGTTCTCACCGAGTGGAAGGGCGCGGGGTTGAGGACAGAGTGGCAGCGGGAGAAGGCTCCTGCCGGGTCGGTGAGCAGGGAACACCAGTGCTGGGCGTAGTTCTCTGGGTGGGAAGGCGAGGCGGCTGGTGGCGTCCCCGTGGCTCCTCCCCCGCGCCTCCCACCCCGCAGCTGCCTCTCCTGCACCAGCCCCTGGGAGAGCTGTGACGGGTGGGGCCGACCCGCGGTGCCTATGGGCCCCAGGCCCTACTGCCCACACGCACACACGCCCAGATGTGGGGTCCCCCAGCCCCACCCACCCCAGGGCCAGGGGAGATGGAAGCTCCAGCTCCCAGACGCAGCCCAGGTAGGACGGTGGGAGTACCGTTCTCCACGCTGAGGGAGCAGGGGTCCTCGAAGCTGTTCTTGACGTTGGGGCAGGAGGCCTGGGTCTTCCAGGTGTTGGCAAAGGCGGCAGCCGTGCCCTCCACCACGCCGCTGAGGGTCCGGAAGTCGTCGGCCTGGTTCTGGTTGAAGTTCCCGCACAGGCCTGGGGGCCGAGGCCCAGGGAGGGAGCACCAGTGAGGCATCCAGCGGGGCCATTGCGCTGGGCCTGCGTTCCCTCCAGAAACCCTCGCAAGGAGACCAGCCAGAGGGCCCCGGCCCCAGACCTGGTTCCAGCACCATCGGCAGACGCGCCAGGGGGTCAGCCCACGGGCAGAGCCTGCCCCCGAAAGGACTGCCCGGCTCGCTCCCCAGCCCACCCCAGGTCACCGCCCCAGGAGCAGCTCCCTCCCAGCCCCGACTTCCTGCCAGGCTCGAGCCCTCCCGCCTGCTGCTGAGCCCAGGGCCCGGTGCCTGCGCCGCGGCCGGCCTCACCGCACGTCCGCCCGTGGTAGGACGGGTCCAGCTGGAGAAACACCTGCATGATCGGGACCATCTGGACCCGCAGCTGCAGCCCGAGGCCCGTGTGCGCCAGGATGAAGAAGGACGTGGGCCGGAAGACCGTGATGTTGGCTGCGGGGGGGACAGCGCCCGAGTCAGGCCGAGGCCCTTGCCCTGGAGACAGCCCCGGGGCGGGGCGGGTCCTCCGGGGACAGGCTGGGAGGAGACGGGTGTACGGCAGGCCCTGGGAGTGGGCAGTGTTGGCAGGGACCGGTCCTGGTCCCCGGGAGGCCGGGCGCCGCGTGTGCTCCGCCCCGGGCCCCCAAGGGTCCTACCGCATCCCGCGTGCGGCCGGGATATTGAGCAACGGCCTCGGGCCGTGAAGAACAGCAAGGGACCCGGCTGGCCGTGTGCAGGCTCTGCGAGCGGGCCGCCCGGCCGCAGCCTGGCCAGCCGTCCCGGGCCATGTACCTGCAGACACGGGCAGCTGGGTGTAGATGGAGTTCACGAACACCCCGCCGTTGGCCTGGATCTGGATGACCTGGAGGGAGGAAGTGGCCGGGTCACTGCGGGGAGGAGCCCGCCTGCTCGGGGGTCCAGGGAACACCCCGGGGGGCCAGCCCGGCAGAGGCCGCGCCGGGCGGGGAGCTCTGGCCTCGAACCTCCGGCTCCGTGGGACTCGGCTCCGTGGGACTCAGGACGGGGACGGGGCGTGCAAGCAGAGAGTCAGTGTCCTCCGGGCCCACGCGTCCTGCCAGCTCCCCTGGGTCCCTGCGGGAGCCTCACCGTGTCCCCGCCGTTCACGCTGAGCGCCACCGATTTGAGGCAGTTCTCGTTGTCCGTCAGGCCGCACCTGCGCAGCTCGGCCAGCACGCTGAAGCTGCTCCCTGCACACGTCTGCGGGGCAAAGCCACCAGGGCACTGCTGCACGCACTCGTGTGGGGCCTGTTCCCAGCACTCCCCGTGTGGGTGCAGACGGGTGGTGGCCCACGGTGGCCTGTGGCCCCGGCGGCCACCTCCAGGCAGTTCGTCTCAGGGCCTGGGAGCCCCTGGCCCAGTAAGTGTGAGCCCCGGGGCTTCCCTTGGGGATGAGACCCCAGGAGGAGATCTGAGGGGCCTCACCCTTCTGACGGCCGTCATGGGACCCTGTGTGGGGGCGGAGGGGGCCCGAGAGTCCCTGGACAGGTCTGCCAACCCCACCGGAGCCGCACCTTGGACAGGACGTAGCTGCAGTCCCCGTGCACGTCGTAGAGCCTCTGGTCGTAGGTGGAGATGTGGGACCCACCCTGGACGGAGCAGGTGCCGGGGCACGGAAGGTCCTGGCACTGCCACAGCCCCCCGGAGCAGGTGCTGGGAAGGGGGCAGGGGGGCGTGAGCAGAGGGGACAGAGCCCATCCCATGCGCCCCCACCCCGGCCCGGGCAGACGGGAGGCCTACCAGGCGCGGCAGCTGCTGGTGAAGGAGGCTCCCGGGGCGTACGTGCGGCCCCCGTGTGTGCAGGGGCACTGCTGCAGGGGCAGACAGCCCTGGTGGGTGGCATCATCCAGCACCGTGCCTGGAGACAGGGGGCATCGTGAGTGGCCGGGTCAGGTGCTGGAACCTCGTGACCGGGGCAGCCAGGGGGTGGGGCCAGGAGAACCTGCCTGGGGGGCAGAAGCAGCCGTCCACACAGTGGTCCTCGCAGAGCTGGGAGCGCTGGGGGTTAGAGCAGGTGTCGGCGCAGGGCGAGCCGCACTCCTGGTGCCGCATGCTGGGGGGGCAGATCTGGGCTGCAGGGGGAGGCAGCGGTCAGGCCCCAGGAAGCTGCCCACGCACGGGGCGAACAGGCCCCTCCACTTTCAGCCGCTCGTGTGCTACACCCAGGCCTGGGGAACCCCTCATCTTGGGAGACCGGGCCCCGCCTGGCCTGGACAGCGGCTCTCCTCTGGGTGAGGCGGCAGGCAGGGGAGCCCAGACCACAGGGCCTCCCGGATAGCCCCCTCTGGCCTGCCTGGCTTCTGGTGAGCTGGGCTCGTGGCCCCCAGCCTGGGTCCCCAGCCAGAGGCCGGATGTTCTGCCCAGGGGTGCTGCCCCCATCCCCAGGGACCCCCTGTGAGTGTGGGGGCCGGCCCACACACTCCTGTTGGGAGCCACTCACGGCAGAGGTCGGGGCCCCTCCAGTCCTGGGGCTGCCCCCCCGCATGGGCGCACTGGCGAGAGTACTCTGCGAAGGTGGCACACGGGCAGGAGGGGCACCGGCACAGGTCCTGGGTACAGGCGGCCACATACGCAGTCGGGTCCACCAGCTTGTTGCACTCCGCAAAGGCCGGGCCGAGCAGGGTGCGGCGGCAGACGCCCTCCTGGGGAGCACAGACGTTCGGCACTGTCCACCCTCGGGCCCTGCAGACATTTCCAGGCCAGGGGACCCCCTTCCTCCCCTGAAGTTCCTTTTTCCCTTCATCCGTCTGTCCGTCTGTCCGTCTACCGTCTGTCCTTCCTTGCTCCCGAGCATCTGTCCGCCCCGCCCAGCCTCCCCCCGCCACGTGGACTGGCCCCCACCGGGTGCAGAGCTTTGCTTGGCTCTGGGGACTGAGCCAGGACTGTGGACCCAGCCCCCGCCAGGGCTCCAGGATGCACCTGCTCACGGTGGGAGTACCCAGGAGGCCAGTCAGAGAAGGCGGAGGCCCTCAGGCAGCCCCAGCAGAGCCAAAGCCCACCAGGGCACCCTTCCTCCTTCCCCAGCAGCCGGGGGTGGACTGAGCCTCCACATCCTGACTTAAATCTCACAGATAGACCCGAAAAGTGGGGCCTCCCCGCTCCGCCCCACCAGGCAGGACTGTATGTGTGCCGACACATATTTGCACACACAGAAGGACACACACACGTGCGCTGCCCACACACTCAGAGCGTGTGCGTCAGTGGAGGTGAGTCGGTGTCTCCAGACTGGAGGCTGTGTCCTCGGCCGCCTGGGAGCTAGGAGACCCTCTCTCACCTGGACACCCCAGGCCCCAGCCTGGGAAGCCTGAGCCTGTGCCCCTGGCAGCCCCCTGCCCTTGGGGAAGCAGAGGCCATAGGCTCACCACGTCTGTGCAGTTGCTGGCCGGGGAAGACGGGGGGTCCTGGCACTGCTCTGTGGGCCCGTCCAGCTTCTGTAGGTTCCCGAACTGCAGCGGGGTCAGCCTAGCGTCTGTGGACAAGAGGTGCTCAGCGTGGGGCGTGCTGAGGGCCCCTGGGGGCCATGCGGGCAGTGGCTGCCTGGGGACCCCCTGCCCGTGCCCGGGGTGCTGGGAACTTCTCTCTGGGGCACCACTGGCTTGAGTACCGCCCAGTGTCTCAGTGAGGCCACCCAGGCTGCCCCCTCCAGGCCTCCTCGGGACCATCCAGTCCCCCGAGGGACCCACAGGCTTGGCTTCCTGCCATTCCCTGACCCCACCCTGAGCCCAGGGGACACTCACTAAGGGAGTAGAACTCGTTGACAGCCGGGAGCCCGTTGAAGTCCCCGCACAGACCACATGTCTGGTTGGCGTACTTGGGGTCCAGCTCCAGCTAGGGGCAGAGGAGGGCAGTTCCAGCCTCAGCCGGCCCAGCCGAGCCCTCACCTCCTGCTTCCCCTGCCCCCAGGGCTGGGAGGCTCACCCCGACCTGGCCAGGAAGGGCGTGGGGGACAGGGCGTCCTTACCAGGGCACTGTCCTCTCTGTTCCACAGGAAGGTCAGCAGCAGCCGGACAGTGACCTTGATGTAGACGCTGCTCTGCTCCACCAGCAGGCCTGCACGGCTGTAGGGCAGCTCCTCTCTGGGGTGAAAAGTTCTGGTCGTCCCGCAGCGGGGGTCCAGCAGGGTCCGGGGCCCTCCCCGCACATCCCGAGCCACCCCCAGAGTCCCGGCTCCGCCGCAGCCCGCCCCAGGCTCACCGCCGCCCGTTGATGAGGACGGAGCCGTTGGAGGCCTCCAGCACCAGCCCCTGGGTCTTGAGGACAACGTGGGTGATGGTGGGCCTGGAGCCGGCCAGGCCGCGGCGCAGCTGCACGTTGAAGTCCTCGTACGCGGCACCGCAGTGCGCGGACAGGACGTAGTTGCACCGGCCGGGGAAGCGGAAGATGTCGCCGTCAAAGGTCTTGTAGTGGAAGTCGCCCCAGGTGCTGCAGACGCGCCCGTTGTGCGCGGGGTTCCGGGCTGCGGGGAGAGCATGTGGGGCCCCAGCAGACACCACCAGCCCTGCCAGCCCCCTGCGGTGGCCGTCCCCGGGTCTAGAGAGGAGGGGAGCCAGGAGGGTGGCCGCTCGCCCGCCTCGCCGCCCTGAGCGCCCTTCCCCCATGGACCCCGCACCTGGGGTCAGCGCCCAGAAGAGCCGGCCACAGGGAGGGCTCCCGGCTAGGACCGCGGCCATTCAGCTGCCCGCGCGGCTCCCCCGCAGATCTGTGAGTACCCCCGCCCCCCACCAGCCGTGCGCAGTGTCCACTCACAGCTCATGGTGGGCAAGACAGAGACAGGCGGAATGACGGTCATGCTCCAGGCTGGAGAGGGAGGCCAGGTCACACGAGAGACGCGGCCGGGCCGGAGACCCGCGCCCTCCTCGCTGGCCGCCCCGACGCAGCCCATCGAGCCCCAGGACTGGGGCTGCCCCGCCCGGGCCCTCCCCACCTGCCCAAGACACACTACTGCCCCAAGTGTGCGTGTGAGTGTGCATGTGCAAGGTGTGAGCACGCATGGGCGTGGGCGTGTGTGAGCGTTTCGGGCTCTCTGCTCTGTGCCTTAGCTTTCCGGGGCCATGACCCCTGCCGTCCCTCCTTGTGGGCAGGCAGGATCCAGAAGGGTCTCTGTGACATGCAGCCGATGTGCAAAGGGGTCTGTCCCTCCCCCGTCCAGGTTGCCAGGCCACTTGGAGCCCAGCCCCTTCTGCCTGCCAAGGGCCACCCGCCGCCCTCCGAGCCTGGGCCGCATACCGACGTCCACCCTCCGGCTGTGCTCTGCGGCCTCTCTGCTTGGCTGGCTGGGCTCCACGCTGCTCTGGGTCTCTGCGGGGAAAGGGGATGGGGGTCCCTGAGCTGCTGGACTTGCCCCATCCTTCCTGGGCAGGCCCCATGGACATGCGACAGTGTGGAAAGCGGGGCTCCGCGGGGGGGGGAGGCCTCCGCCGGGAGCCTTGTGCTGACCCCCAGCCTCCCCGTCCACACACGCAGGTGGTGCCTCGTCCCGCCCAGACACGGCCGTTGGCGCTGCTGCCTCCAGGCGAGAGAGCGGAATCAGGAAAAGGCGTTGGTGCCACTGACCCCAGCCACCCCAGAAGAGGGTTCGGCCCCATCCTGTGCGTCCCTTGGAGAAGGACAAAGACCAGCTTTGTTGGGGAGAAGGACACACGCAGCTGGGGAGGCTTCTAGGCGTGACTTAGCAGAAACCCAAGACCAGAGCCAGATTCGAGTTAGAACAGTCCATTATGGCAGCAGGAGGCCCAGGGGCCCTGGTGCCAGGGTGGCTGTCCCCAGGGGCCTGTGTGCCCACCACCTCCAGACCAGCCCAGGCACCTCCACCAGCCTGACTGCCCCGGTGGCCAGGCCCCCAGACCCCCTCGCTGCCGTGGCAGACAGCGGCGAGCCGTCCAGGCGCCTCTGCTGAGCTCAGGCTGCACACCCCCTTCACACGGCTTGACATCCTCCCTCTGGTCTGCCAGGAGTCTCCACACTCAGCCCAAGACGGAACTTCCTGGGGAGTGGGGGCGGACCCCGATGTCCCCACATCCCCAGTGCGACCTGCTTGGCGAGGGGCACAGGGAGGCCATGGGGACGGCCTCTGCTTCCTGTTCGACTCTCCCAGCAGGGACCTTGGACAGAAACCACAGGGCCTGGCCCGGTATCGAACTTGGCTTTCAAGGGCCCCAGCAGACTGTGTTTCCTACAGGCACAGACGTTACCCCTTTCCACGCTGGACCCCAGACCAGCAGCTCCTCCCACGTGAGCCTGGCCAGGGCCAGCCACGGCCGCACCCCATTGTCAAAAGCCAGAGAGAGTCACGGGGGTGCTTGGCTTGCCCGTCGCCTCCCCATCCAGGCCCGGTTTCGTCCCCATCCAGGCCCCGTCTCCACGAGAATTGACTCAACTCGGGGCCCTCCTCGGGCAGAGTCACTCACCCAGCGAGTCCGGGTCGGCACCGCCGGGGCCAGGGGACCGCCCACTACCGACGGTGCACCGCACCGCGGCCCGTGCGCACCCCGACGTAGGGCTCTCCTCTCGGACGGCCTTAGCCCACCCCAGCAGGGTTCACCCCCCAGAGAGGAGTGGGCAGGGGTGAGGTGGCTCGCTGGAGAAGCCACTCTTCAGGCACATGCTTCGAGGCCAGCACAGCCCAGAGCCTGGGAGGGCCCGGCCGCGTGGGGGCCGTGCGAACCAGCGGGTGGGCACCTGAACAGCCCGGTGGGCTGGGGGCCCGGCACCCCATTGGGAGTCACTCTGGGGAACTCCCCCACCCCCCAGCCCTGCTCCACACCACGAAACGACCGACGGAGAGGGCTGTGGGCCAGTGTCCATCTGCCTGGACCCCCCGAGCCCGGGGGACGCACCGTGGGGAGGCCTCACGGGAGCAGAGCTCAGGGCTGACACTGGGCGGGGTGGCCTGCAGTGGCCAGGGCTCCAGGCCAGCCCTGCTGGGTGTCACCCAGGCAGCCCCTGAGGCTGTGTCTTTCATGTTGACAGTAAGTATTAGGGCCAGTGGTGCTTCCCCTAGATGCTAAGTGCCACGGAGGGGCCGGGGAGTCCCTGGGAGCCGGGGGGGGGCTCAATGGGGCTCCCCTGTTGGCTGTTCCAACCCTAATCAGAGCAGGAATTTTGGAGCCGCCGTGTGGAGCTCCAAGGACCAGAGAGACACCCAGCCTTGACCTCTCTCCCACCCCCACCCCAACACCCTCTCGGCGGTTCTCCCTGGGGGCCCCAGCTTCTCCTGGCTGGAGGCTGAGAGCCTCGGGGCCCCAGTGGGGACACACGGGGCGGGCTCTTGCCTGCCCATTCTCAGGAGGAGGATCCCCGGCAAGTGGCCTGCGGGGCTCCCCTGCTGCAGAGAAAGAGCCGGGTCCTCATCCTCACCTGTCTCCTGTACCAAAAGCAGGGCCGCCAGGACCCAGGCCAGCACCAGGCACCCGTTCAGGGCACCCATCCTGGGGGCTGGCACGGCGGCGGGCTGGTGGCCGGGAGGGAGTGGGCCCCAGTGCTTGCTCCTTGGGGACCCTGGGGCTTATATAGCAAGAAGCCTTGGCCCGGCGCCCGGCTCCTGGGCCACGCAGGGCTCCGTCCTTCCCCCCAAGGTGGCCACGTGTGTTTGCTCTTGGGGAGGGGCTGAGGCAGGAAAGACGCCTGCAGGAGGAAGGATTTGCAGCTCTGGGCCCCAGATTCACAGGACCCTTGCCCTCAGTCTCCCCCGCCCCTCCGCAGCGTCTGAGAATCAGAGGGAGAAAGGTGACCGCCTGGGGCCAGCGGCCCATCTGGGGGGCAAGGCCCCTGCACGCAGCTGTCCGAGCTGCCCTGGTCGTGTCTCACTGTCTCACTCACTCAGTAGGGAGGTGGTCAGCACGACCCCACGCTGATCCCGTACATCGAGCCCCTCCCCAGAACCTGGCCAAATCCTCAGCCATCAGGTAGCCTTGGGCGCTGGCCAGGGGTGTTCACCCCAGGTCCCTGGGGCTTCTGCTCAGCTAGGGGGTGGTCAGCCATGTGTGTAGGGCGGGGTACCTGGGCTGCATGGCCTGTGGGGGTCCTGGGACGGGGCTCCATGCCCAGAGACCCTAACCATGCCGACCAGTGCCCCTGAAGATCTCGGGGCTCCTCTCTGTCACCAACTTCAGATTTAAGGGGAAAGTAAGGCCCTGATAGTAGACACCAGGCTGGCCTTTGTCCCATGCCTGCCCTGGCCGAGGCAGGACCAGGAGCTCCCAGCATGGCGGGTTTGACCATCCCCTCGCTTCTGAAGCTGGCTAGGTGGCCCGAGGCCGGGTCGCACAGAGGAAGCCGCTGTCCCTCTGGGTCCGTGAGTCGCCAGGGTCCTGGGTGGACGGCAGGCCACACAGGGACTGATGTCGCCACACTGATGTGCTCCTGGGGCCCCCGGCAGGGCTGACGAGGTCACCTCAGTCTGAGCGGGTCTCAGACTGGGGGGTTTCTCAACCCCAGTGCCGCCCTGAGTGGGAGCCGCGAAATTCCAGCTCGCTGGCTGGCCTGGCCTGGCAGGGCCACATGGTAACCTTCTCCCAGCGTCTGGCTCAGCCTCGCTGTCCCCTCTGACCCGCACCGCAGGCGTCTCGTTCTCTGGCTCCAGCAACAGCGCTGGGCACCTTTACTGCACGCCAGAGTGTGTCTGAGAGCGGCCCATGGGCGGACCTGGCTGGGAGGTGCGGGAAGCCCCCAAAGCTTCTCTATGGTGCGCACAGCCAGGCCCCTGCCTTGTCCTTCCCGGGATCCGTCCACATCAGTGGAATTGCTGGGGCCACGCACAAACCTGCCTCAAAGCTTTCACACCTCCCGCCTGGCAGTCACCCCCTCTGCTTGGCAGAGGGCCCCTCCGGCCAACATCTGGGCCACTGCCGTGCGTCTGGGGGTCCGGGGTCTGCCGGGGGCCTCCCCCCCCCCCGGGAGCCGGCCCCGCTTCCTGGCCTCGGAGCTCCCGCCAACGGGCCTGGCGCGCTGCCCACTCACGTCCGCAGATCTCCGGGCCTCCCTCAGGCTAGCCCTCGGGCCCCCGCAGCTTCCCTGGGCTTCCCTGAGAGCTCCGGCTCTCGTCCGTGCCTCACCCGGCGCCTGGCCACCAGGCCCCTGCTGTGCCGCCCTGGCCCCCCAACTCGGCAAGCACCCCGCGGCCTTCAGGGCCCGCCAGCCCCCCGCCCCTGCCCGTACGAGCCTCGGACTGGGGGCCTGAACGTGAGCTGTTCGGGGCTTCTGGTTTGCCGTCTCTCCCTCCCACCCCACCCCGGACGGAGAGCTTCCCACCGCGGCACACAGTAGGCGCTCCGGGCGGCCCAGCGCCACCCCTCCCCGCGCCGCAGTCCGGGCCGAGGCCGGTGGGGGCCGCCGGCACAGCTCTTGAGACATCCCGGATGCGGCCCTGGCCCTGTTTGCTCAGCGAGTTTACGCCTTCACACTTGACGGAGCCGAGGACGGAGATAAAGGGAAGGAAGAGAACCGGCTGCCTGGAAGCGGCCGCCCCCGGAGCTCGGGAAGGCTCCGCCAGGGACGGTGCCAGGAAGCCCGTGCGCCCTGGGTCCGCCCCTGTCCTGGCTCAGCCCACAGACCGGCCGTGCAGAGCCCAGAGGTGCACTGCCCCACCCGCTAGGGATTTCGGAGGTGCTGAGCTCACGCCTCCGTGCACCCTGCATCCTGGCAGCAAGGACGGGGCACCAAGGCCCTTACTGGGAGCGGCTGGGCGAGCTGCCGCACCTCGGGCACCGTGGAGGGTGCGGGAGGACGGGGGCACGGCCCTGGGGCACAAGCTTGGCTGGCTCGGAGCCCGCCCCGGACCGCCCTGGGATGGGGCCCTTCACACCTGCTGCCTCCTGTCTCCCCCGGACGGCAGTGTGCCACAACCACGGGGACCCTGGCAGCCCTGGACTACACCCCAGGGGCTTGTGCTCCCCAGAGCGAAGAGCCCAGTGGTGTGACTACTGGACTAGCCTGACCGTCCAGGCTGGTGGCCCCAGTGGGGAGGGTGGCCCGGGCAGGGAAGGACCCCAGGTGACACGTGCGTAACAGGCCCCTCCCGCCTGGGCTTTGGGACGGCGAGTTCTCTCCCCCCACCCCCAGCATGCTCAGGGTGTTTCCCCCAAAACTCGGGGACCAGCCTGGTCCAGGAGAAACAGGTGGCGAGTCCATCATGGCCCTGGGGGCCCCCAGCTGGTCTTTGACCCACGTCCCTGAGCACCTCCGCCCTGTGCAGGGCACTTGGGCTGTGGAGAGGAGCCCTTGATTTCCCACTGGAGGGGACAAGTGACCCTGGGGTGGGCTGAGGCTGAGGAAGGGGCTGGACCCTGGAGCTATCCCCACTGTGAGACAGACCGTCCCCCCGCCCCCGCCTCCGGGCAGGCTGCAGGCATGTGGAGCACCTCCCGCAGGACAGCCCTGCCCCGCTGGCCGCCACGAGCCCCCCAACCTCTTCACCCAGGTCCCTTCCTCCCCCTTGTCCTCTGTCCCCCGTCCTTCCTTCCTTCCTTCTAGCAAATTCTGAGCCCCAGGGTGGGACGGCCCCGGGCCCTGGAGGCAACTTGGACAAGGAGAAGGAAGGTCCTGCCCCATGGAGCTCAGGACACGTGGCCGTTGGCGACCACATGGGAGCTTTGCAGGGACCAGAGGGTGATGGTTCTGGGCGGTGAGGGGGACCAACACTCGCGGCCCTCTGTCCAGATCACCTTCTCTTTCCAGAAAGACCCTGTCCTTAGAGAACTAAGGAACCCTAGGAACTCCTCGGGCCCTGGTGCCTGCCCACCCCCTCTGTGTCCGGATCCGGTGGCCCCGGAGACCAGAGGAGTGGGATCACACAGTACCTACCCCTTGGGTCTGGCTCTCCGACTCAGCACCATGTCCACGAGGTGTGGCGGCAGGGGTCAGAAGGCCCCGTTTCTCGGGCTCAGGACGGCACTGTGCGAACACGCCAGACCCCACTTCCCATATCATCGGCTGACGGACCGGGGCCGCTTCCAGCTGTTGGCTGCTGTGAGCACAGGAACACGCCTGGGTCCCTGCTTCCAGTGTCGTTGGGGACGGACCCAGGCATGGACTCGCCGAATTGTGTCTTAATCCCGTGCTTCGCTTTCTAGGGGGTGGCCAAAGTAGTTTCCACAACACGGACAGCATGTTGTGTCCCCCAGTAGTGAACGAAGGGCTGCGGTGAGGACGGCTCTCCTGGGTGCAGACTGCTGACCTACTGCCGAGCGGACAAGGCCCAGGGGCTCTGCCCTGACCCGGTCCACGCAGAGTCCACCTTCATGACCTGGTCATCCCCCAGAGCGCCCACCCGCCGACACCATCGCTGGGGGGGGGTGGTCTTCAACATGTGGATTTCGGGAGGTCACATTCAGACCACAGGAGGCTTGATCGGTTTCTTCGTGAAGTTTCTAGAGTTTTCTGCGTGTAAGACCGTGTGGTCTGTGCCTCCTTCCCGGTCCAGGCCCCGGTACCTTGTGTTTCGTCTTGCCGCCCCATACCTGCGGCCCGCGCTCCCGGCGCGCTGCGGAATGGTGGCGCTGGGCGTGGGCGTCCCGTTCTGTCTCCGCGGGCACGCGCTCCGTCGCCGCCGGGAGCGACTTCGGGGCCGGCTGCTCATGCTCCCCTTCACGATGGTGGTTTCCCTCTCGTTCTGGTTTGTTGAGTGTTTTCATCATGGAAGGCGAGGAGTTCCGGCAAATTCCATTTCTGCATCCACTGAGATGGTCAGGTGCCCCCGGACTGTGAACGGGGGGACAGACCCGTGCGCGCGGCCGTTCCTGCGCTCCGGGGTGCGCCCGCGGGGTGGTGGTGCAGAATGTCGCGCTTCTGAATTGGTTTGCTGGCGCTTCGTTGAGCACTCGCACACCCGTGTTCGTGGCGGGCACGGGTCTGTGTGTGGCTTCGGTGTCAGGGACACGCTGGCCTCACAGAGCCAGGCAGGAGCGGGTCTGTCCCCCGCGGTGTTTGGAGGAGTTTGGGAAGAAGCAGTTCAGTCCCGTGAGCAGGTTTTGTTTCCAGGAATTTGTGTTTCTTCCCGTTGTCAAGCCTGGTGAGACGGTCTGCAGGACCCCTTAGCACCACGCGCTCTGCTGTCCCACCAGGGGCGGCATCGCTTCTGCTCCCGACGCGGCGCTGCTCGCCCGTGGACGCGCTCGCCGGGGCTGTCTCCGGGGAAACAGCTGCGGGGTGTGCCGCTTCTCTGCCGCTCTGTCTGCCGCCTTTTCCCTGCTCGGACCGACGCGAGCGCCTTCCTGTCCCAAGCGCGGGGCTCAGTTCCCGCGTCCCTTGCTGCCGCCTTGGGGGCTGCGGTGTGGCTGTCACTGGAGACCCTTCCCTGTGTCGGTGCTCCCAGCTGTGCCGCGGCCCCTCAGCACCCGCCCCGCTGGGCCTCCTAGGTCTGGGCGTGTGGGGTTCCGCTGTTTTCACGGACTTTAAGCATTCCTAAATCTCTTCTTCCCCCATTGTTGGTTGAGACAGTGCTGTTCAGGGCGCCTGGGGACTCCGTTGGTTAAGCCACTGCCTTCGGCTCGGGCACGATCCCAGAGTCCCAGGATCGAGTCCCGCATCGGGGGACTCTGCCAGGGAGTCTGCGTCTCCACTCTCTCGCTCTCTCTCACTGTCTCTCTCTCAAATAAATAAAATCTTGGGGGGAAAAATGACTGTGTTGTTCTGGGGCGCCTGGGGGGCTCAGCGGGTGAAGCATCTCCCTTCGGCTCGGGTCGTGATCCCAGGGTCCTGGGGTTGAGCCCCGTGTTGGGGTCCCTGCCGTGGGGTGTCTGTTTCTGCCTCTCCCTCTGTGCGCTCTCTCTAGCTCTCACTCTCCCTCAAATAAAAATTTTTAAATGCTGTAATAATTTTCACATATCTGTGAATTTCACACTTTTTCTTGTTTTTTTTAAAAATATGTATTTATTTGAGAGAGTGAGAGCGGGAGCAAGGGGAGGCGCAGAGGGAGAGAGAGAATCTCAGAGGTCCCCCGCTGAGCCTGGAACCGGGACCGGGAGATGGCACCTCGGCCGGAACCGACAGCCGACGCAGCCGCCGTGCCCCCCGCGCCCCCACTCTCTCCCTCCCGCGACTGACCTGCCGCTGCACCATGGTTTTAGTATTTGCGAATGGATTCAAACCTGTTTCGGGGCCGAACACATAGTTTCTCGGAGACCATCGCGCGCTTCAGGAGCTGGGGTCGTCGTTGAGGGCACTCGCGGGCCGCCGGCGGGACGGGCAGACGCACGTGCGCACCCTCTGTTTCCTCCTGAGCCTTCGGCCGGCTCATGCCGCCCGTCGCTGGCCGCGTGGGATGGCCGTCTGTCCCCTCCACTGTCCCGGGCGCGTCTGGCTGTGTCCGTGCGGCTGGGGCGCGTGTTTGCAGGTCTGGGGAGCCGAGTCTCTGTCGGGACGGAGCCCCCTCCTCTGCCTCTCCCAACCGTCTGGTGTTGGAGGTTCACCTCGCACGGCCGACGCGGCCGCCTCGCCTCTCCGGGTCACTGTTTGCGGGGGACGCCGCTTCCTAAGCTTTCGACCAGAGCAACCCTAGTTCCAGCGCGAGTGTCTTGCAGATGGTGTGGACTCCGAGGGTGATTCTTGGATCGGTCCTGACCATCTCTGAGCGATAAGGACGGACTGGCCCTGCCGGGTGACAGTCTGTCTGTCTCCCGCACGTCTTCTGGCTCTTGTTCTCCGTTCCCTGTCACTGACGTCCCTTTATTCCCTGCCCATTCCTGTCTGAGCCTGTGGTGCAGACCTCTCCGTGTGCTGGCCGTGGGGTCACCGAACACCCCAGACCTCCACCGTCCGCTCCGACCCGGCCGGCGGACGCCCGCTGTCCACACCCCCCTGCGGCCCCGCCCGCCCTGTGTTGTGAGACGTGCTGTTGCGGGGAGTGCCCAGCAGCACAGGTGCGTGGTTGTTTGGGGACGTCTGTGTTTAAGTCCTGTACGAAGTTGCGAGCGGAGGACAAACTGAGGTCGCGGCAATGCTGACTTCCGTATTTGCCCACGTGCTCAGCTTTACCACGGACCTTCCCTTCCGCGCACGGCGTTGGCTGACAGTCTGGTGTCCTTCCTTTCAGCCCGAGGGGCTCCTCTCAGTCCCTTGTAGGGGACGGCTTGTCATAAATCACAGCTTCTGTTTATAGGGAAATGGCTTAACCGCCCCCTCTTTTGTGAAGGAGAGCCCTGCCAGGTGGCGAATCCATGGCCGACATGGCTTCCTGCAGGACATCAAATCCGATCATCCACGGCCATCTGCCTTCGGAGATCTCTGCCCCCAAGTCAGCAGACAGTGTCACTGGGGAGAACTTGCAGGGGACCAGCCGCCCGTCCTGAGGACCTCAGGACCCAGGACCCGGGGCTTCTGCGATGTGTCAGTGTCGATGTCTCTGTGTTTGTCGTCCTGGGAGTTTCCTTGGCTTCTTGAAGTTTCTGCTTGAGTTCTTCGAACGTCTCCGCCCCGTGCTCGTCTCTCCCGGGGCCGCGTCATGCGTGTGTCGGCCCCTCCGTGGCGACCCGCCTGTTCCCTCTTCCTCATTCCTCTCTTCAAGCAAAGTCCCCCCTTTGGCTGTGGCACGGTCCAGCTCTAGAATTCCCATCCGGTTTTCCTCGTGCTCGTGTCCATCTGTCTGCCGACATTCCCATCCTGTGCGCGTGCTGACGTCCTCATGGCCTTCGGTGCCGCCCAGGCTTTGCTCTGGCCCTCAGGACGCTCCCAACTAAGGGGCTGCAACGTCCTCGTCCGCCAGCTGTGACACCTCGACCTCCTCGGGGGTGACGTCTGTCTGCTGACTTCGTTCCTTTTAGAAGCGTGTTTCTTGTTTCTTTGTGAGCCACTGGGGATGTGGCTGTTATAAGTGGTAGCTCTGGACGTTAGATTCTCCCCCTTCTCTGGTGTTTGCTGGTTTCTTCTCTTCTTTTCCTCCTTCCTTTCATTGTTGTCAAGGACTGAAGTGTCCCTTTGTTTTGAGACTTTCCCAGATGATGTTGACAACGACCTCTCCCTTGCCTGTGTGATCACTGAAGTCTCTGTTCCTTCAGCTCGTGTCTGGCTAACGCTGGGCAGAGTGTCCTCGACTCTCAGGAGCTCCCCGGTCTTGCAGCCTGGCCAGGAGGAGACCGTCGGGACGGTCCTTCAGCGCTTGGGTAGGCTGCTCTGAGCCTGGGGCCCTGCCTGAGCTCCGTCATGGCTTTCCAAATCCCCCAGTGCACGTACCTGCTTTCAGATGTCATAATTCCTCAGACGGCCCTACCTCAACCCGTGTAGGCCATACGGGGACAACTGTGTGTCCCCGCCTGTGACTGCTTGCTCCAGGAGTCTGCGGGTCTGAAGACCCCCAGCAGCTTGTGTGAGCAGTGCCCGCTGCTTCCGCCACCTGAGTGCCAAAGTAAGCCGAACGGAGGGGAGCTCCTTGCGTCAGCCTCTGGGGACCCACCAGGCAGCTTAGAGCAGACGAGCACAGCGGTCTGCAGATCTGACCGTCTCTGCTCCTCCTGGCTTGGGGGGAGGAAGGGGAACCGGGCTGCCGATCCAAGGGCACAGCCACCACCGCCCTGGGCGTGGGGGCCGGTCAAGGACCAGAACAGAGTGCGGCAGGGAATCCCAACCGTTCTAAAGACGGCCTTTCCTTGGGTGGACATTAGCTTGGTTTCTGGGAACCTCTGACTGGGATGGAGCTCCTGCAAGTGGGCTCAGACCGCTTGTCCTTGTTTTTTTCAGTCTCTGTGGGGAACAAACACACGGAGCTTCCCACTCCACTAGTTTCCTGATTGGTTTATATTTTTAAGAAAATTTTTACTGAAAATAGAAGTTCGTGAGCCTGTTCTGCTATCAATAAATAGGTGAAAAATAAATAAATGGGAAAGAAGCGTGAGCTCCTCCTGCAGAAGACAGCCAGCCGGGAAGAGTGGAAGGGGCTCGCAGGGCACGGGTCACGGCGACAGCCTGAGGGCAAGGCCCCTGCAGGGCCCCCAGATGGTTCCCACAGTCCCTGCCTGGCTCCGAGCGGAGACAGTTGGTTCCCAGTGGGGACACCTGGTCCACACACCCACAGTGACGCAGGCGGACGTCCATCCCAGCAGTGGGTCCAGTGGACGTCGGGATCCTCCAGGTGTGATGCACAGAGAGCAAAAGCGTGCCCTCAGCTTGGGCATTTTTCCAGTCTAAGCTGAGGAGCAGCCCACAGACCTAGACTGGGGTGCTGCACCTCCTGACCCAGCCTGCACCCCTTGAAAAGGTCAAGGGACACAGCGAAAGGCTGAGGACACATCCCAGACGGAAGGAGAAGAGGTATGGTGCTCATGGGGCCCGGAGTCCTGGAACCCATCCCGGGCTGTCAAGGTGCGGCTCTGGCCATCACGATCAGGTCAGGACGACTGAGGACCGTGGTTTACAGGGTGCCGTGTGTCGCAGCCAACTTGGCCCAGCGTGAGCCCCTGCCCTGTTTCTAGGGGACACACCCACCTACGTTGGGGTAAGGGGCCTCTTAAACCCACATGGGTAGAGGGTGGGCAGGTGCACCTGCACACGTGAGGGCCAGCAGCAGGGCCGAGGGAGCGAGCAGCCGACCCCCGTGTGTCGGGATAAAGGGCAGACAGGAGCTCTTCACACCGTCTCTGCGATTTACCCATACACTTGAAACCACATCAAAATGAAAGGTTCTCCGGAAAGCTCCATTCTGGCTGCCGTCTGGGGCATGGACTTGAGGGAGGCCGGCACGCATCCCGCAGCAGCCGGGAGAAGACAGCCCTGGAGCGGAAGAGGAAGTGCGGAGGGGGCCAGTCCGTCTCCAGGGCAGAGCCAGCCCGCAGCGGGGGGCACACTGGGGGAGCCTGGGTGTCTAGGGGCCCCGCCCTGCGGCAGCTCCTACAGCAAATGCACAGGGGCCCCTCCTCCCTGTCTCCCCGCTCCTTCCCCCGGCCCTGGTGAAGCCCTGGGAGAAGCAGCAGCCCCATGCAGGGTCTCGGGAAGTCTCAGAGCCCGGCCGGGGACTGGGGGGCAGGCGTGGCCCAGCCTGGGCAGGGCCAGTGTGGACAGAGAAGTTCAGAGGCAAACCACTGAGCCTGGTTTGCTGAGGATTACCACGGCAGAGGGAGAGCAAACAGCAGGAGGGCCGCAGCGTCCTGGTGGAAGGCCCGGACGACCAAGTGTCAGTCGGCAAACAGACCCTCCCTTCCCTCCAGGAACCCCAGTGTTGACTCAGCGCCCACAAGATTGGCCAAGGGGCCCACTTCCCCCACTACGTGCAGAGAGAGACGTCAGTCCCGGTGGCTGGGGCACCAGGACATCCACACCCAGGCCCGCCTGCCGACTGCCCCCTCTGGCCCACCCCACCAGCCCCGGGGCCCCAGCAGTGACCAGTGACCTGGAGAAGGGACTGAAGGACACACCCACGTCCTGCACGCCAGCCTTGTCCTGGCTCAGGCCCCACAGCTGGGGAGGCCACGCAGCACGGCACCGCCCCTCCGTGGGGCCCACTCCTCTCGGTGGACGCAGGGCCCGCAATGCTCTCCGGCTGCCCCAACTTCGCCCTCCTGCATTCTCTCGGGGAGGCTGTCAGGGGATCCCCCGTGCCTGGCTACCTCCTTACTTGTGTTCTGTCGGGGCCCTGCCACGTCCCAAAGTCAGGGATGTGGCCAACGCGCTCGGTAAGTAGGTGTGGTGCACGCGCCGCTGACACCCCAGGGCTAGAAGCGTCCACGCTGCCCCTGGGGGGACTCAAGGGGGACACGAGATTACATCCCGGGCTTGGGTCATGAGGCCACAGGCTGAAGCTGGAGCTGCCCCAGGTCAGCAGTCAGTGACCTTAACTCAGAACTGCTAGCCCAGCTCAGGGGGTCTGGGTAGCGCCCAGCACGGTCTGGGCAGTCAGGAAGGGCCCCTGGAGGCCCACAGGGCGAGCCAGACTTGTGTGTATGGGGGCGGTGAGGGTCAGAGCCAGGCCGCTGTGCCCAGCAACGGTGTCTCTGCAGGAGGGCTCTGCTTCTCCTAGGGCTCTGTGCCCTCACCTGTGCCCATGTCGCATATCCGGCCAGACAGGGACACCCACACCCACATGCCCACAGATGAGCGGCTCAGCATCCCCGATGCCCAGAGCTAGAGGTGTGGACACTGCCCAGGACAGCTCTCTGTGGTGACCATGGGTGGGGAGACAGAATCCCCATGGGAGCTCAGTCGGCTTCGGGAACCAGGCAAGGTCTCCCTACAATGGATGAGGTCCAGAGCGTCCAACTGGGCTCTGGGGCAGGTCCTGACCCACTGGGGGGTGTGCCCCCCCACCCCGGCTGCTCTCCACAGGTATCCGCTTCTTGTTGCTTTCCACAAAGTGCCGACTGGCCCTCTTGCGGACCCGTGGGAGCTTGGGAGCCATCGGCTGAGGACAGAGCAAGGCCGCGCGGGACAGCAGGACAGTGGTCTGGGGCTATTTCGAGATGCGCAGACCAGGTTAGACAGCCTCCTGGGCCCGGGCCAATGGCTGTGGGGGTGGAGCCCCGGAAGGACCCCTCCCCTGGGGACAGCCCTAGGGCTCCTGGCTCTGTGCTCAGCTAGGGTGCTCCCGGGACTGCTTCTCTTGGGAGCAGGAAGGGCTGGGACCAAGGCAGGCAGGGAGTTTCCGCGTCCCCTGCTCAGACGGAGCCCCTCAAGTGGGCTGCCTGTGTCAACAGGCTCGGCCCCCTCCTCCCCCACCAAGGGCACCCGATCAGCTCTGCCATTGCGCGGGGGATGGGCGGCGGTGCTCACAGGAGGACCATGTGGCCCTGGACTTGGGGGGGCACCTATGGAGTGGGACGTGGGGCACGTGTCCCCGAGGCAGGGAGCTGTTTGCCCCCTTGGGGCCCCCCCGAGGCCGCCCAAGCTGTTTGCCTTGCAAGAGGGGTGGGTCTTCCTCCAGCCTATCCTGGAAACCCTTCCAGGAGCCCCTGCCAGCCCCGCCAGGCAGCCCCTGCCCCGCCCCTGAGACCCGGGGACAGGCACTGGGCGGGCCGGCGTCCCGGGCCCAAAACAGGGCTCTTGGGAACCCCAAGTCATCCATGTGTTTTCCCGAGCTGTCGGGCACATCTGCTGTGCACACTCTCGTCCGGGGACCTCTCCCCACGTCCCCGTCGTCCCCTCCAGGGTCCTCAATCTGGAAGTACCGTCAGGAGGCCCACCGTCCCCTCACCGCTGTCCCCTCCAGCCTGGTCCGGGCGGCACGGCCATGTGGAGCTCCTGCCTCCCAGCGCCTCCTTCCCACTGGCCGCGGGCCGGCCTCCTATTTACCCGGCGCGCCCTCACGCCCAGCTGGCCTCCCGCTCCTCCCGCCACCCCCGCGGCCCACCTCAGCCAGCGGTGCGGTCTGAAGGACAAGGCGGGGCTGGGGCAGCTCTGCCCAGGCGCCCAGGGCTCCCCCACTCAAGCCCCCCAGGACTACAGCCTGGTCCTCCCTGACCCTCGGGCCTGACTCGGCCCCCTGGCCGTCTTTCTCCTGGCCCACCACGGACACAACGGGCCCCGACACAGGCCCCCCCTGCCCGTGCCCGCAGGCCCCCGTATCGCCCCAGCCCCCACCTCTTCCCCTTCCCGCCTTGCTCCCCTGTGACCGTCCCCGATCTGTGTGCTCTGCCCACCGCTGCCCAGCTCAGCCGGGCCCAGGAACAGGAGGCTCTCCCTCGGGGCCCCGCCCCTGCCAGCGGGAGGCTCTGCGTGCACCCTGGCTGTGACCTCCCTGTGCTCTGTCACGGGGCCGGACGTTTGAAGACCTCTGACACGATGCGTTTGCCAGCTTCCTCCCCGGACCTCACCGGGGCGGCTCTGCCCGGGCTCCTTGGGGCAGATGACTCAGGCACAATCTCCTTGCCTCCTTCTTCTGGTCCGGCCCCTGTCCCACGTGTCCCCTGTGCAAGGCACGGCCATCCCCCCGCCCCCGGGACAGTCGTTCGCGGTGCGGTCCCGACCCTGCGGATGTCCCCAGAGGGGCCGAGGGAACATCCTGGGTCCAGCCGCCAAGCCAGGCTCTCGTCGCCTCTGGGGCTTGCGCTGCCTCCCTGGGGCTTCTCCTCCAGGTGGACACCCGTCTGCCCACAGAGAGTGTCACTGGGCTGATGGGCGCCCAGGTCTTGACCAGGGCAGTACCCATATGTCCAACGTCCAGCAGGAGCTGCGCCCGCCCGCTGCCTTCCTGCCTCACCCCACGCCCAGATTCTGTCCCCAGAATCATCCTTTGGTCTCTGCTCCCAAAGCTTCAGCGGCCACCCAGAGGCCCCTGTGTCCCCCACCTGGGCCCCCTGGGCTCTCTGCGAAGCCAACTCACCACCCAGGGCCCAGGTCTGTGGCCAAAGCAGATGGAGTAGCGGCCCCCACGCACCCTGGACGAGGCCTCAGGGCCTTGGGGTGCTGGCTTTGGGGGCACACGTGCTCACAGGCTCCCCAGCATCCTGGGTCTTTCTCTCGGAGCCCTTGGCCTCCCTTGCTCTGGGCAGAAGCTGCCCACCCCGTCTGGACCCCCCATGCACGAGGGTGGGACCCCCTCACCCCACCCCCCACCCCCGTCCCAGGCAGAGCCATGAGCATCTCGTGCAGCCTTGGAGGCTCTCCGGGCCAGGACTCCACTGAGGACACGGGAGGTGGGGTCTCAAGCTGCCGGGGCAGCCCATGCCCACAGGGGCCTCTGCTGGTCACGCAGCCCCACCCCAGAAAGGACAGTTCATCCCCCACACCCGCCTGGGGTCCAAGGGGGTGGTAGCCGCCGGCTGTGGCCTGGGGAGCCTCCCCTGTGGGAAGAGCCTCCTGGTGGCCTTGGGGCCACACCCGGCTTGTAGCTCTTTCCAGAAACGGCTTGCATAACCTGGCCATGGGCTGCTGTGGCTGGACTGGCTGGCAGGAACTGCTATCTGGTTACCTCCTGCCACCAGCCCCAGATCCAGGCAGGGGCGGTGCTCTCCCAGGGAGTGGAGGATTAGTCACTGCACCCTGCGCCCCGAGGAAGGGGCAGTTCCCTCCGACACCCGAGCCGCTCAGGGGGTCGGCGGCGCTGACGTGGGAGCCGCCCACTGCTGCGGGGCCAGCTGGTCCGTGCAACAGTGGCTCCCAAAGCCAGAGGCCTGAGAATGTGCTGTGCCCAAGGAGGGTATCCCGGGGTCGACAGCCCGCTCCCTGTCCCTGTGGGGCCATGGCCATCCACCTCACACTCAAGTGGTCTCCTGAGCCCAAGGGGTCACGGGGTCCTGGCCGAGGGAAACCCTCCGCCCCCAGCTGGTCACTGCTGACAGGAGGGGTCAAGCTCCAAGGTCGGTCCCCCTTGCCGTGTGCCTGGACCAGGGGCAAGAGCAGCATTGTCCGGGTGGGTCCCCTACGGAAACTGTAAAGGGTGGTCCCCAACCCCCGGGGCTGCTCTGGCCAGGTCTTTGGACCAGGGTGAGCCCTGTCCACACTCCCAGGGCATCTGCGGGGCTGGGTCAGGCCTTTGGTCTGCATGTTGCCAGGGGGGTGGTCTGGAAGCTCCCCTGGGGCCGCCAAGGAAGGTGTCGAGGAACCTGGAGGTTCTCAGGGCAGAGCTGGGGGTCACAGGACGGACGTGGGAGGGGCAGGGGCTTGGATGCTGGTGGCTTTTGTGCACACACACACACACACGCACACACACACTCACACACACACCAAACCCAGCAAGTGTGTGATGAGGGGGTCTGATGCCTTGTGGGGAAAAGATAGAGCCCTCTTCTAGAAGGTTCCTTCGCCATGCAAAGCCTACTGGTGTCCAGTGTGGCCAGCTGGGGGATAGGCAGGGCCACACAGGACCCCCTCCCTCCCTCGATTCCGTGAAAGGAAGGGTGTCGTCCCCCAGCCCCTGGAGGCAGCAGACGCCCCTGGGTGGACCTCCCCAGTGTGACCCGTCTGGGGCCGGCCGAGGGTGTGGTGTGAGCCCCTGGCGCGCCGCCTGTCCCCACCCCGTCTCTGGGTTTCGCAGATCACCTTAAAAACCACACAGAGTCCACAGTTTGCAAAATGCTCCAAGTGTATTTATGAACCAGACGGTCATTTCCTGAAGCCCAGGGCCAAGGGAGGAGCAAGGCTGCGCCTCCTGGCGGACGGCCCGGCCCAACGAGTCCAAGTGCCCATCCCTGTTAAGACCCCCACGTGATGCACAAGTCCTGGGAACGCACGCTGGACCCACGGCCAGAGTGGCCTGAGGGCTGGTCGGGGCCACCGCACACCCGAGGGCCAGCTGGACCCCCGAGAGGGACAAGGTGGGTGGGCAGGGCATCATGGCCTCGGGCCCCCTGGGCCAGGGCTCGGGTCCCTGGACCAAAGCTGTAGGGGCCAGGATGCCCTTATCGGTGTATCCCGGAGGCGGGTGGCCGGGAGCCCCGAGGACGGGGGCTGGTCAGTCCACTGGTGGAGCCCGTGGCCCTGGAGCCCCTCCTCCAGCCCGTGCCCCCCACCTCCTGGCTTTGCTCCTCGTCGCTCTGCACAGGCCCCGAGTCTGCCCCGTGGCCCAGGGCGCCGTGGGAGCCGCAGCGCTGCCGCACGCAGCCACACTCCTCCACCTGGGGGTAGCTGAAGGCCCGGTGGGAGCCGTCGGGACAGCGCAGGGTCACGTTTCTCAGGGAGACGCGCCGCTCCTGGCAGCACTCGCAGCTGTGCCGCAGCGCGTTGGCCTCCTGGGAGTAGCTGTGGGCGGACGGCCGCGTCAGACCCAGGCCCCCACCCCGTGTCGCCACCACCCGTCCTCGAGGCTCTCTGGCCAGCGTGTGACCGCCACGCAAACTCCCGCGCCCGTGGCCAGGTGTGAACACTCCGCGGCCAACCAGGCCGCCAACGCGCCACGGCGAACCCTGCCACGCCGCCGGTGGGGCCCTCAAGTCTGTGGTCTCGGAACAGCCTGCTTCCTGCCAGGGCGCAGGCCGTGGCCTCTGAACGCCCAGGACCAGCCGCTCAGCCCACCCCAGAGCCCATCGCGGCTCCCAGCTCTTCCTCCCCTGCCCTTCATCGCCACCCTCTGTGCCCCTGACGGCTCTGTGACCCCTGCGGGCCGGGGGAGGGGCTCACGTACACAGAGACACTGTCTCCACAGCTGCCACGGCAGAAGGCGAGGCGCACGGGCCGGGGAGACCTACAGCCCTGCTGGTGGAGGACTTGGCGCTCGTGGAACAGGGCGCAGGCTGACCCTGGGGGTGACACAAAAGGCCGGCGGAGGCTCAGGCCTGGCCGGGCCCCCTGGGCGCCCCAGACGGGTAGGATGGCCCACCCCCCCTGTGGACGTGCCCACTCACTATTCTGGGGCTGCGGTGGAGGACAGGACAGACAGCAGCCGTCCTCGCTCAGCCTGGCCTGGTCCTGTGCCAACAAGAGGGCTTCCTTGAGGGCCAGCCGCTGGCCCAGGAGTGGAGGAATGGACAGGAGGGGACGGTGCCCCACAGAGGTGAGTGGCACCCCTGCGGCCACTGCACAGGGCCAACCGTGGCTCCCCACCCCCACCCCCGGGTGACCCTGGCCGTGGCCTCCCATGACCCACAGTGGGCCAGGCGGGGCCATGGGCTCCCGGAGCTCACCGCAGGACAGCTGAGCGGGGGACACGCCTTCTTCCTGGTCACCACCACAAGCCCATCCTGGTGCTTCTCACACTCGTGGGTCACGCAGGGGTTCGTGGGGTCTGGCCAGGACTGGCCCGGCTGCAAGGAGAAGCCGGCCAGCAAGGTAAGAGGACAGGGGAGCGCTGCGTGTCGGCCTCCAGCCCGTGGGCCTCCGGGGTCCTCCCGGTCTCGGCCGGGCACCTGCCTTGCGATGACGGCTCCCCAGGGGCCCCCGTGTGCCGGGGCGGCTGGTTCCGCACTCCCGCCCCTGCACTCCCGCCCCTGCGGCCACTGGGGACCTCACAGCTCCCCCGTCCAGGCAGGGGTGGGACCTGGCCCCGCCCCGGCTTCCCCAGAGCTCCTGGGCAGGGCAGGGTGGCTTCAACCCACCCCCAGGACTCACTCCGTGGCCCCGGAACCCCCCGCCGAGCCCCCCAGCCAGGCCCAGCAGCTGCAACTCACGTAGAAGAGATGGGGGGAGCCGTCCGTGGCGTTGAGGACGCAGGCTTGCTGCACGCAGCCGCCACAGCACCGCCCGCTCTGCTCCCGGTACTCGAAGCCCTGCGGGGACGGCGGGCGTGTGGCCTGAGCACCCCCAACCCCCAGCGGTCCCGGCGGCAGTGTGGGGCAACCACCGCAGCCACTCACCTCGGGACAGCGGGTGTTGCAAATCTGAGTCTCACAGCTGATCACCGCCGTGTCTGAATGGGGGCTGCCGGGCACCTCGCACCGGCACGTCTCACACAGGCTGGAGGAGATCACGGAGCCGGGCTGGGGAGAGTCGGGCGGCCGAGGCCGGTGAGCTTCCAGAACGTACCCCTCTGGGCCTGGTCCCCGCTAGGCAGCCCGGGCCCTCCAGGTGCCCCTAAGTGCCGCCTCCTGGCGGGGGACGGGGCCCCCCAGAGCCCTCACCTTGGAGACCAGGGTGCCCGGGACGTCACAGGCTTGGGAGGGCCCAGTCGGGGGCACTGATGTTGGGGGCCCTCATCACATCCAGGAGGGCAGGGAGGGATGCTGGCCTTGCCCACCCTGCCGATGCGGAGGAGCGGCCCAGCCGGCGGCCAACCTGGAGCCTCGGCTACCCTGGGCTGTGGGCTGTGGTCCCCGGAGGACTCACGGATGCCCCCGGGGTCCTGACCTCCGCACCCTCTTACCTGGAATAAGGTGCCGTTGGCGCTGCAGACGCTCCAGCCTGTGCAGGGGGGACGCACGGGCTCACGGACCGGCCTCGCCCCTCCGCCCGGCCCACCACGCCCCAGCCCGCAGAACAGCGGGGGCCATAAGCGTCACCGGGGTGGCTGGCCCCCGGGCCCGGGCAGCGATGCCACAGCCGCGCCCCCCCAGCCGCAGAGAACCCCCAGTGCGTTTCCCCTCCACAGCGCCCGGCCCGCCAGGAGGTCGCTGGCACTCACTGCAGTTCTGGTGGGGGCAGCAGGCTCCCTCCTCGTAGGTCAGGATGGGGTGGGAGCCCTTGGGACAGGCCACGGGCTTGGGGCAGTAGCTGGTGTCACAGGCTGCGGCGGACGGGAAGACGGCCCTCAGGGCCCGGCTCTCGCTCTGCACGCGCCCGCCCCCACCCAGCCCAGTGCTGCACCCAGGGGTCTCCAGCGGGGCCCAGCACCCGGAGGGTAGGCTCTCCAAGGGGCACGGGCCACTCTGGGCCAGCCCGGGCAGAGGAGCCCCCGTCCTCCTGGCATACACAACCTCCCCAGAGTTTGTCTTTTGGGGGGTGACCGGCGGAGGCCTTAGTGGGGGGCGGAAGGGTGTGGTCCCCTTGGTTGTGCCCCCACCCCGTGGCCCCCGGCACTCAGCCGAGGGCCTGTGGGCATCAGGCCGGGCTCACCGCAGTTGTACTGGGGACAGCACTGGTCGGCCTGGGGGGCCGCAGGCACAGGTACCAAGCCGGGCGCGGGGCAGGCTGGGGGCAGGGGGCAGGGCTGCGGCCGGCAGCTCAGGGTCCATGTGCCGTTCTCACAGGTGCACCGCTGGCATCCCACGCTGACAGTGTGGCCGGGCTGCAGGACGAGCGTGTGTAAGCCCAGGGCTGTGCCCTGGCCTGTCTGGGCACAACAGCAGCCAGACCACAGGGGTGTGGGAGCCCACAGCTGAGGGCCAGAGGGGGACCCTGGAGGCACAGGGGGAACCGGAGGAAACTGGGGGAAGTGGCTTCAGGGGTGGGAGATGGGGTGGGCGGATGCCAGGTGGGTGACCACCTCTAGCTCCCTGCGTCTGAGGGGAGCAGGAAGGAACCCCAGCGGACGTAGGAGCAGGACCACCCCAGGAGCGGGCACTCCCCGTACGGACGCCCCCACATTCAGCTAGAGCCCCCTCTGTGCTCCTCCTCTGAGGCTCTGGCACTAAGCGGATGCCCTACCCCCACGCCAGCTGGCCACACTCACCTCCACAGGCTCCCCGTGGGGCCCCAGGCACCCTGGAGGGAAAGAGAGAGGCCACAGGTAGGCAGTGGCAGCCCCAGCCTTTCAGGGACTGGACTCATAGTGGCGGCCCAGGCAGTCCCAGGCCACGACAGAAAGCCCCAGCATCTGGCTGGGAAGCCCAGATCCGAGGGGGCAGCTGGTGCTGGCGCACCTGCCGGCCCCCAGCCCCACCCGTGGCAACATACTGTGGCAATCTGTGGGCACGCAGACTTCGGAGCTCGTGCTGAAAGGCATCAAGCCCTCTGGACAGAAGCAGCCTTCCGTGATGGGGCCGGCATCCTGTAAGGCCCTGTGGGGACAGCAGAGGGGCTGGCCTGGCCTGTGCCCTCCAAGCTAGGAGAAGGCCAGCCTGGGGGCCCCGGGGTAGGTCCGGAGGGAGACGCTGGTGCATACATGAGGCTGGCGTTGTCCCTCCCGTAGCAGTAGGAGAGCTTGGACGGGCCGCACGGCTGGTACACCTTGTCGGCAGGGCAGGCAAACGCTGTGTGCAGGGAGAGGCCACGGCTGAGGCCAAGGGCATCTGCTCAGAGCAAACTCCCAGGCCCTGTCCCCAGGCACGTGCTGAGGGCCGGACACTGGCCTGCAGCTGGAAGCTGGCCCCTCGGCCCCACCCCCAGCCCCGCACTCCAGGCTCCGGGCACCCTATGGGTGTGCTCCTCCCTTCTCTCCTGGAGCTGAGTACACGCGGCCCTGAGGCCAGTCTACCCCTCCACCTCCCTCCTACCTCTCCCCTCCCCTCTCCCCGGCCCAGGAAGCCCTGCAGCTACTGGCCCGCCTGGCGCGTCTGTGCCCTGGCCGCATGCCGGCGGCTGCCGCTCGCCGGGACCGGGTGGGCACTCACGGCACGTGTGGTTGGTGTGGCTTCTCCAGTCGATGCACACGCCACGGGAGGCACAGAGGGACGCATACAGCTCCAGGCCAGAGCACACCACGTCGGAGACGGTCACGTGGCAGTGGTCGAAGACGCAGCCTTGGTAGAACGTCAGCGGGGGGATCACCGCATGGCACGGCTCGAAGACCCTACGGCCAGCAGCGCAGGGTTGGGGGGCAGCTCGGGCTCTGCCCGCGGCCTGCGTGCCCCGAGCAGGACGGCCCACCGCAGCACGTGGGCCCAGACCCACAGTCAGACAGAAGGAGCCGACCCACTCAGCCACCCCCGCACCCAGGGTCCCAGCAGTGAGCCGCGGCTCTCTGCCGCCCTCCCGCTCCGACACCCTGCTCCCTCGGGAGCCGCCACAGGCCCACGCGTCCTGCCCACCCCGAGGGTGAGGTTGGGGGGCTGCCTTCCCTGGGCCCTCCCCAAATCTCACTTGCTCAAAATCAGCCGGCAGATTGGCGACGAGGAGCACGGGGTTGGGGAGGGCGCGGGCCTGGCTGCAGTGGGCGTCGGGGAGGGCCCGTGGCATGACGGCTGCTGCGGTGTCGTCACCTTCCAGTGGCCGGACATGTCAGAGCAGGAGGCCGCCACTGCCCCGCCAGGCAGGCGACACTCATCCTGCTTGTCATTGGTGCAGGTGCCTAGGGTTGGGGGGGCGGGTGTCGGGCCGTCAGGGGACCGCCGAGCGCAGCCCACCCGTGGGCCGCGGGGTCACTGAACTGGGAGTGGGGTCCTGATGCTCAGGGCAGCACTCGGCGGGTTGGCTGTGGGACCTGATCCTAGGCGCTTCCCTGTTCCCCCCAAGAAGCCAGACAGTTCCCCTGCAGGGTGGACAGGTGTGAGCCTCAGGTGTGTGGCTGGGCCCTCTGCTGTGGGGACCGGGTGCTCTCAGTGCAGCTGGAAAGCAGACACGGCTGCAGGCTCGGGGCCACTCAGGCAGCCTGCATCCCGGCGGACAGTGCGGCCCCCAGGGGTGTCCCCCAGCGTGACCCCCCTCACACGGACACCCTCAGCTGCAGGCAGAGCCCAGTGGGGCCGGGACTCACCGCACTGCCCCTCCGTGTTGTTAGCAAACTTGCTGAAAGGGACCTCCACCGAGAAGATGAGCCCGGAGAACATGACCTGGACGCCAAGTTCAGGGATGGTCACGTACATCTTGATGCCGATTTGGGACACGCTCACGCCATCTTTCTGGAAGCCGGGCCTGACCACTCTGTCGTTGAAGATGATCTACACAGGGTGAAGGACGAGGCAGAATAAGGCATGTCCCCAAGCCGGCCCGGTCCGCAGGGCACAGCCCCGGGGTCCCCTACCTCATTGGTCATCACCCCGAGGACGGGCTTGCGGGTGAGCACGACGCGGTCCCCCCGGTACTCGACGATGATGGACTGCGGGCAAGACACCCCGTTCTCCGCCCCGCACAAGTAGTTGTCGATCAGCACGCGGAAGTGGCCGTACACGGGCACGACCTGCTGCACCAGCACGTAGGTGCAGCTGTCCAGGAACGTGTAGTAGGTGCCGTCGAAGGTGATGTAGTGGGGGTCGCCCCAGCCGCTGCACACACCTGCGGGCGCGCACCGGCCTTACGCGGGGCCTCCTCCCACCTGACACGGCCACGGGGCCCTGGGGTTTGGGCAGCATTCCACTCGCTGCCCTGGTGGAGGCCCGGGGCCTTCTGTCCCCTGCCTCGCTGTCAGGAAGTCCTTCCCAGGGTCTCACCCACGTCCGCCCCGCCCACTCCGCCGAAGCCCCGCCCATCCGCTGACGCCACGCACCCCGGAAGCCCCGCCCATCCCGCCCGCCAGCGGCTCCCTGCTCACACTGGCACTGATAGCGCGGGCAGCAGCCGTCCTGGTCGGCCACCTGCACAGGGGGGAAGCCGTTGGCGCAGGTCGGGGGCTGCGCCCGTGGGCACTCGCGCCGATGCACGGTGATGACCCCGTGGCCCTCACAGGCCGCCTGAGAGCAGTTGGGCATGGGCCAGGTCTCGCCTTTCTGTGGGGGAAGGACAGTGCTCAGGCTCGGACCCAGGGGGGAGCAGGAGTCACAGGAGGTCGGGCCGGGACCCACCTTCCCCACCCCTGCCCCCCTTTTTCTCCCACAGGCCCCCACGCCCCATGGAGCTTGGACACAACCCCGCACCCCACCGCAGGCTGCCCCATCTGCAGCCACCGGCCGGGCGCCCATCGCCGGCTGCTTGCACACACTCCTGGCTCCCCAGGCGGCGCCCGCTTTGGGCAGCCCTGGAGGACCACCACGGGCTGCTTCCCAACAGCCAGCCGTCTTCAGCCTACCCGCAGCTAACTTCCCACCCCCGGAAAGGCGCCAGGGGTCCCTGCACCAGCATCTGAGAAGGGCAGATGGGGAGTTACCATTCTTGGAGGGACTGCATTCGGGCACCCCTGCGTAGTGATGGGCACGGGGGCCGAAGGGGAGGAGCCAGGCTGGGAGGTGGTCGGGGCAGGAGGTGCCACGCTGCTGGGACAGGACTGGTCCATCTGCCGGACCACACGGCAGTCCAGACTGCATGTGGCATAATAGCAGTGGCCGTCGAGGTCAGTCTGTTGGTAAATGATGGATCCTGCGAGAGAAACGGTCAAGCGGGGGTGAGCGGAGCCGTCCTGCGGGGGGAGCCACGGCCCAGAGACACTCTTCCATGCTCGGCATCCACCCCAGGGGCAGACAAGGCACGAGGCCTTTCTACTCAGAAGTAAACGGAAGAAATACACAAAGATGGCTAGGTCGCACCCGGAGATGATGGTGGCCGAGTCAGTGACAAGTGACCCCTCCCCTCTCCCATAGCAATGGCATCTTCATAGACCAGACAGCAGGAGACAAGGCAGCACACACACCACACCACATGCACGAGTCACATACCTGCGGGATACAGCTTGCCGGACACGCTGCAGAAGCACGTGGTGCTGGCCGGAGCGGTGGAGCTCGGCCATGGCACACTGGACACCACGGACGTATGCTCCGGAGGGGCTGAGCTTGGCGTCACTGAAGTGTGACCGCAGTGCTCTGGGAGCTCACAGCACAACACCCGGACCTCATAGTTGAGGCACATCCCGACATTGCCTCCCTGGTCCCGGTTCCGGCACACCAGGCCCTTGCTGAGGTCGCACTGCACCACCTGGCCCAGCTTCTCGATGCTGACCTCGGGGTGGCTCTCGGCCCGGCACTCCAGCTGCGAGATGTATTCAGGCCGGCGGCAGATTTTCTCTCCCCTTCTCATGATGTTGCTGAAGCTTTCCACGTCTCCTCCGTGGGGTCCCGGGGACGGGAAGTCCACGTCGAACCACTTGGTCCACGTGCACCTTGGCTGGCAGGTGACAGTCACAGGAGGGGAGTGGGTTGCTTCAGGTGTGTAGAAGGGAGTGGTGCTGGCTGTAGGAGCAGACGTTGTGCCAGTTGGTGACACGGAGGTTGGGATGGTCTGTGACACAGTGGTTGCACTGGTTCTTGGCATCGAGATTGGGCTGCTTCCTGGCACGGTGGTTGAGCTTGTTTCTGGCACTGATGTTGGGCTGGTCTCTGGCACTGAGGTTGGGCTGGTTGTTGGCACAGAGGTTGAACTGGTCTCTGGCACTGATGTTGAGCTGGTTGTTGGCACAGAGGTTGAACTGGTTTCTGACACAGGTCTTGGGCTGGTTGTTGGCACAGGGGTTGAGCTAGTTTCTGGCACCGTGGTTGGGCTGGTTGTTGGCACAGAGGTTGAACTAGTCTCTGGCACAGATCTTGGGCTGGTTGTTGGCACAGAGGTTGAGCTGGTCTCTGGCACTGAGGTTGGGCTGGTTGTTGGCACAGAGGTTGAGCTGGTCTCTGGCACTGATGTTGGGCTGGTTGCTGGCACAGGGGTTGAGCTGGTCTCTGGCACAGATCTTGGGCTGGTTGTTGGCACAGAGGTTGAGCTGGTCTCTGGCACAGGTCTTGGGCTGGTTGTTGGCACAGAGGTTGAGCTGGTCTCTGGCACTGAGGTTGGTCTTGTTGTTGGCACAGAGGTTGAGTGGGAAGTCACCAGGTGGACAGTGGTCTCAGTTAGGCTGGTGGGGCTCATACTTGGCGTGTGAGGGACTGTGACAGTTTTGTGCGTCGTGCAGTGCTCTGGGGGCTCACAGCACAACACCCGGACCTCATAGTTGAGGCACATCCCGACATTGCCTCCCTGGTCCCGGTTCCGGCACACCAGGCCCTTGCTGAGGTCGCACTGCACCACCTGGCCCAGCTTCTCGATGCTGACCTCGGGGTGGCTCTCGGCCCGGCACTCCAGCCGCGAGATGTATTCAGGCCTGCGGCAGATTTTCTCTCCCCTTCTCATGATGTTGCTGAAGCTTTCCACGTCTCCTCCGTGCGGGTCCCGGGGACGGGAAGTCCACGTCGAACCACTTGGTCCACGTGCACCTTGGCTGGCAGGTGACAGTCACAGGAGGGGAGTGGGTTGCTTCATGTGTGTGGACGGGGGTGGTGCTGGCTGTATGAGCAGACGTTGTGCCAGTTGGTGGCACGGAGGTTGGGCTGGTCCATGTCACAGTGGTTGAGCTGGTTGTTGGCACTGAGGTTGGGCTGCTTGCTGGCACGGTGGTTGAGCTGGTCTCTGGCACTGAGGTTGGGCTGGTTGTTGGCACAGGGGTTGAGCTGGTCTCTGGCACTGAGGTTGGTCTGGTTGTTGGCACAGAGGTTGAGTGGGAAGTCACCAGGTGGACAGTGGTCTCAGTTAGGCTGGTGGGGCTCATACTTGGCGTGTGAGGGACTGTGACAGTTTTGTGCGTCGTGCAGTGCTCTGGGGGCTCACAGCACAACACCCGGACCTCATAGTTGAGGCACATCCCGACATTGCCTCCCTGGTCCCGGTTCCGGCACACCAGGCCCTTGCTGAGGTCGCACTGCACCACCTGGCCCAGCTTCTCGATGCTGACCTCGGGGTGGCTCTCGGCCCGGCACTCCAGCTGCGAGATGTATTCAGGCCGGCGGCAGATTTTCTCTCCCCTTCTCATGATGTTGCTGAAGCTTTCCACGTCTCCTCCGTGGGGTCCCAGGGACGGGAAGTCCACGTCGAACCACTTGGTCCACGTGCACCTTGGCTGGCAGGTGACAGTCACAGGAGGGGAGTGGGTTGCTTCAGGTGTGTAGAAGGGAGTGGTGCTGGCTGTAGGAGCAGCAGACGTTGTGCCAGTTGGTGACACGGAGGTTGGGCTGGTCTGTGACACAGTGGTTGCACTGGTTGTTGGCATTGAGGTTGGGCTGCTTCCTGGCATGGTGGTTGAGCTTGTTTCTGGCACTGATGTTGGGCTGGTTGTTGGCACAGAGGTTGAGCTGGTCTCTGGCACCGAAGTTGGGCTGGTTGTTGGCACAGAGGTTGAGCTGGTCTCTGGCACAGATCTTGGGCTGGTTGTTGGCTTAGAGGTTGAGCTGATCTCTGGCACTGAGGTTGGGCTGGTTGTTGGCACAGAGGTTGAGCTGGTCTCTGGCACAGATCTTGGGCTGGTTGCTGGCACAGGGGTTGAGCTAGTCTCTGACACTGTGGTTGGGCTGGTTGTTGGCACAGAGGTTGAACTAGTCTCTGGCACAGATCTTGGGCTAGTTGTTGGCTTAGAGGTTGAGCTGATCTCTGGCACTGAGGTTGGGCTGGTTGTTGGCACAGAGGTTGAGCTGGTCTCTGGCACAGATCTTGGGCTGGTTGCTGGCACAGGGGTTGAGCTGGTCTCTGGCACAGATCTTGGGCTGGTTGTTGGCACAGGGGTTGAGCTGGTCTCTGGCACAGGTCTTGGGCTGGTTGTTGGCACAGGGGTTGAGCTGGTCTCTGGCACTGAGGTTGGTCTTGTTGTTGGCACAGAGGTTGAGTGGGAAGTCACCAGGTGGACAGTGGTCTCAGTTAGGCTGGTGGGGCTCATACTTGGCGTGTGAGGGACTGTGACAGTTTTGTGCGTCGTGCAGTGCTCTGGGGGCTCACAGCACAACACCCGGACCTCATAGTTGAGGCACATCCCGACATTGCCTCCCTGGTCCCGGTTCCGGCACACCAGGCCCTTGCTGAGGTCGCACTGCACCACCTGGCCCAGCTTCTCGATGCTGACCTCGGGGTGGCTCTCGGCCCGGCACTCCAGCCGCGAGATGTATTCAGGCCTGCGGCAGATTTTCTCTCCCCTTCTCATGATGTTGCTGAAGCTTTCCACGTCTCCTCCGTGGGGTCCCGGGGACGGGAAGTCCACGTCGAACCACTTGGTCCACGTGCACCTTGGCTGGCAGGTGACAGTCACAGGAGGGGGGAGTGGGTTGCTTCAGGTGTGTAGAAGGGAGTGGTGCTGGCTGTAGGAGCAGACGTTGTGCCAGTTGGTGACACGGAGGTTGGGCTGGTCTGTGACACAGTGGTTGCACTGGTTGTTGGCATTGAGGTTGGGCTGCTTCCTGGCACGGTGGTTGAGCTTGTTTCTGGCACTGATGTTGGGCTGGTTGTTGGCACAGAGGTTGAGCTGGTCTCTGGCACCGAGGTTGGGCTGGTTGTTGGCACAGAGGTTGAGCTGGTCTCTGGCACTGAGGTTGGGCTGGTTGTTGGCACAGAGGTTGAACTGGTCTCTGGCACTGATGTTGAGCTGGTTGTTGGCACAGAGGTTGAACTGGTTTCTGACACAGGTCTTGGGCTGGTTGTTGGCACAGGGGTTGAGCTAGTCTCTGGCACTGTGGTTGGGCTGGTTGTTGGCACAGAGGTTGAACTGGTCTCTGGCACAGATCTTGGGCTGGTTGTTGGCACTGAGGTTGAGCTGGTCTCTGGCACTGAGGTTGGGCTGGTTGTTGGCACAGAGGTTGAGCTGGTCTCTGGCACTGATGTTGGGCTGGTTGCTGGCACAGGGGTTGAGCTGGTCTCTGGCACTGAGGTTGGGCTGGTTGTTGGCACAGAGGTTGAGCTGGTCCCTGGCACAGATCTTGGGCTGGTTGTTGGCACAGGGGTTGAGCTGGTCTCTGGCACAGGTCTTGGGCTGGTTGTTGGCACAGAGGTTGAGCTGGTCTCTGGCACTGAGGTTGGTCTTGTTGTTGGCACAGAGGTTGAGTGGGAAGTCACCAGGTGGACAGTGGTCTCAGTTAGGCTGGTGGGGCTCATACTTGGCGTGTGAGGGACTGTGACAGTTTTGTGCGTCGTGCAGTGCTCTGGGGGCTCACAGCACAACACCCGGACCTCATAGTTGAGGCACATCCCGACATTGCCTCCCTGGTCCCGGTTCCGGCACACCAGGCCCTTGCTGAGGTCGCACTGCACCACCTGGCCCAGCTTCTCGATGCTGACCTCGGGGTGGCTCTCGGCCCGGCACTCCAGCCGCGAGATGTATTCAGGCCTGCGGCAGATTTTCTCTCCCCTTCTCATGATGTTGCTGAAGCTTTCCACGTCTCCTCCGTGGGGTCCCGGGGACGGGAAGTCCACGTCGAACCACTTGGTCCACGTGCACCTTGGCTGGCAGGTGACAGTCACAGGAGGGGAGTGGGTTGCTTCATGTGTGTGGACGGGGGTGGTGCTGGCTGTATGAGCAGACGTTGTGCCAGTTGGTGGCACGGAGGTTGGGCTGGTCCATGTCACAGTGGTTGAGCTGGTTGTTGGCACTGAGGTTGGGCTGCTTGCTGGCACGGTGGTTGAGCTGGTCTCTGGCACTGAGGTTGGGCTGGTTGTTGGCACAGGGGTTGAGCTGGTCTCTGGCACTGAGGTTGGTCTGGTTGTTGGCACAGAGGTTGAGTGGGAAGTCACCAGGTGGACAGTGGTCTCAGTTAGGCTGGTGGGGCTCATACTTGGCGTGTGAGGGACTGTGACAGTTTTGTGCGTCGTGCAGTGCTCTGGGGGCTCACAGCACAACACCCGGACCTCATAGTTGAGGCACATCCCGACATTGCCTCCCTGGTCCCGGTTCCGGCACACCAGGCCCTTGCTGAGGTCGCACTGCACCACCTGGCCCAGCTTCTCGATGCTGACCTCGGGGTGGCTCTCGGCCCGGCACTCCAGCTGCGAGATGTATTCAGGCCGGCGGCAGATTTTCTCTCCCCTTCTCATGATGTTGCTGAAGCTTTCCACGTCTCCTCCGTGGGGTCCCAGGGACGGGAAGTCCACGTCGAACCACTTGGTCCACGTGCACCTTGGCTGGCAGGTGACAGTCACAGGAGGGGAGTGGGTTGCTTCAGGTGTGTAGAAGGGAGTGGTGCTGGCTGTAGGAGCAGACGTTGTGCCAGTTGGTGACACGGAGGTTGGGCTGGTCTGTGACACAGTGGTTGCACTGGTTGTTGGCATTGAGGTTGGGCTGCTTCCTGGCATGGTGGTTGAGCTTGTTTCTGGCACTGATGTTGGGCTGGTTGTTGGCACAGAGGTTGAGCTGGTCTCTGGCACCGAAGTTGGGCTGGTTGTTGGCACAGAGGTTGAGCTGGTCTCTGGCACAGATCTTGGGCTGGTTGTTGGCTTAGAGGTTGAGCTGATCTCTGGCACTGAGGTTGGGCTGGTTGTTGGCACAGAGGTTGAGCTGGTCTCTGGCACAGATCTTGGGCTGGTTGCTGGCACAGGGGTTGAGCTAGTCTCTGACACTGTGGTTGGGCTGGTTGTTGGCACAGAGGTTGAACTAGTCTCTGGCACAGATCTTGGGCTAGTTGTTGGCTTAGAGGTTGAGCTGATCTCTGGCACTGAGGTTGGGCTGGTTGTTGGCACAGAGGTTGAGCTGGTCTCTGGCACAGATCTTGGGCTGGTTGCTGGCACAGGGGTTGAGCTGGTCTCTGGCACAGATCTTGGGCTGGTTGTTGGCACAGGGGTTGAGCTGGTCTCTGGCACAGGTCTTGGGCTGGTTGTTGGCACAGGGGTTGAGCTGGTCTCTGGCACTGAGGTTGGTCTTGTTGTTGGCACAGAGGTTGAGTGGGAAGTCACCAGGTGGACAGTGGTCTCAGTTAGGCTGGTGGGGCTCATACTTGGCGTGTGAGGGACTGTGACAGTTTTGTGCGTCGTGCAGTGCTCTGGGGGCTCACAGCACAACACCCGGACCTCATAGTTGAGGCACATCCCGACATTGCCTCCCTGGTCCCGGTTCCGGCACACCAGGCCCTTGCTGAGGTCGCACTGCACCACCTGGCCCAGCTTCTCGATGCTGACCTCGGGGTGGCTCTCGGCCCGGCACTCCAGCCGCGAGATGTATTCAGGCCTGCGGCAGATTTTCTCTCCCCTTCTCATGATGTTGCTGAAGCTTTCCACGTCTCCTCCGTGGGGTCCCGGGGACGGGAAGTCCACGTCGAACCACTTGGTCCACGTGCACCTTGGCTGGCAGGTGACAGTCACAGGAGGGGAGTGGGTTGCTTCAGGTGTGTAGAAGGGAGTGGTGCTGGCTGTAGGAGCAGACGTTGTGCCAGTTGGTGACACGGAGGTTGGGCTGGTCTGTGACACAGTGGTTGCACTGGTTGTTGGCATTGAGGTTGGGCTGCTTCCTGGCACGGTGGTTGAGCTTGTTTCTGGCACTGATGTTGGGCTGGTTGTTGGCACAGAGGTTGAGCTGGTCTCTGGCACCGAGGTTGGGCTGGTTGTTGGCACAGAGGTTGAGCTGGTCTCTGGCACTGAGGTTGGGCTGGTTGTTGGCACAGAGGTTGAACTGGTCTCTGGCACTGATGTTGAGCTGGTTGTTGGCACAGAGGTTGAACTGGTTTCTGACACAGGTCTTGGGCTGGTTGTTGGCACAGGGGTTGAGCTAGTCTCTGGCACTGTGGTTGGGCTGGTTGTTGGCACAGAGGTTGAACTGGTCTCTGGCACAGATCTTGGGCTGGTTGTTGGCACTGAGGTTGAGCTGGTCTCTGGCACTGAGGTTGGGCTGGTTGTTGGCACAGAGGTTGAGCTGGTCTCTGGCACTGATGTTGGGCTGGTTGCTGGCACAGGGGTTGAGCTGGTCTCTGGCACTGAGGTTGGGCTGGTTGTTGGCACAGAGGTTGAGCTGGTCCCTGGCACAGATCTTGGGCTGGTTGTTGGCACAGGGGTTGAGCTGGTCTCTGGCACAGGTCTTGGGCTGGTTGTTGGCACAGAGGTTGAGCTGGTCTCTGGCACTGAGGTTGGTCTGGTTGTTGGCACAGAGGTTGAGTGGGAAGTCACCAGGTGGACAGTGGTCTCAGTTAGGCTGGTGGGGCTCATACTTGGCGTGTGAGGGACTGTGACAGTTTTGTGCGTCGTGCAGTGCTCTGGGGGCTCACAGCACAACACCCGGACCTCATAGTTGAGGCACATCCCGACATTGCCTCCCTGGTCCCGGTTCCGGCACACCAGGCCCTTGCTGAGGTCGCACTGCACCACCTGGCCCAGCTTCTCGATGCTGACCTCGGGGTGGCTCTCGGCCCGGCACTCCAGCTGCGAGATGTATTCAGGCCGGCGGCAGATTTTCTCTCCCCTTCTCATGATGTTGCTGAAGCTTTCCACGTCTCCTCCGTGGGGTCCCGGGGACGGGAAGTCCACGTCGAACCACTTGGTCCACGTGCACCTTGGCTGGCAGGTGACAGTCACAGGAGGGGAGTGGGTTGCTTCATGTGTGTGGACGGGGGTGGTGCTTGCTGTAGGAGCAGACGTTGTGCCAGTTGGTGGCACGGAGGTTGGGCTGGTCCATGACACAGTGCTTGAGCTGGTTGTTGGCACCGAGGTTGGGCTGCTTGCTGGCACGGTGGTTGAGCTGGTCTCTGGCACTGAGGTTGGGCTGGTTGTTGGCACAGAGGTTGAGCTGGTCTCTGGCACTGAGGTTGGACTGGTTGTTGACACAGAGGTTGAACTGGTCTCTGGCACAGATCTTGGGCTGGTTGTTGGCACAGGGGTTGAGCTGGTCTCTGGCACCTTGGTTAGGCTGCTTGTTGGCACAGAGGTTGAGTGGGAAGTCACCAGGTGGACGGTTGTCTCAGTTAGGTTGGTGGGGCTCATACTTGGCGTGTGAGGGACTGTGACAGTTTTGTGCGTCGTGCAGTGCTCTGGGGGCTCACAGCACAACACCCGGACCTCATAGTTGAGGCACATCCCGACATTGCCTGCCTGGTCCCGGTTCCGGCACACCAGGCCCTTGCTGAGGTCGCACTGCACCACCTGGCCCAGCTTCTCGATGCTGACCTCGGGGTGGCTCTCGGCCCGGCACTCCAGCCGCGAGATGTATTCAGGCCGGTGGCAGATTTTCTCTCCCCTTCTCATGATGTTGCTGAAGCTTTCCACGTCTCCTCCGTGGGGTCCCGGGGACGGGAAGTCCACGTCAAACCACTTGGTCCACGTGCACTGTGGCTGGCAGGTGACAGTCACAGGTGAGGATACCCTGTATGTGTTAGGCGTGGTGCTGGCTGCCGGTTTAACAGGCGCCGAGCTGGCAATGCCATGTTGTGTCGGCGACGAGGGAACTCCGGTGTTTCGAGTCAGCTGTGTTTGGGTCTCCGTGTCCCTCGGGGTTGGGTGTGTGACCTCCGAGGAGCCGGCGTGTGGGGTGCTCGTACACACATCTACTTGCTCACAGCACTCGATGCGGATCGCGTAGTTGTAGCAGATTGGGGGAAGCTGGTTCTTGTTCAGGCAAAGCAGCCCCACATTCTTGTCACAGATCAGGTCCTGCCCCAACTCCTCGAGTGGGACGTTCGGGAAGAACTCTGCCCTGCACTCCACGTTGTTGGGCTTTGCACAGAATTTATAGCCTTTGGCTCTCAAATTAGGAAAAGTGTCAAAATCTCCACTGTTTATACCCGGCTCAGGGTAGCTGCTGTCAATCCAGTGGGTCCATGTGCACAACTGTTTCAAACAAGGCTCGTGTGTTGTTGAAATTGGCATCGGAGTCAGAGTCAAGAGAGTAGTTTTCTCCAGGGCAGGTGTAGGGGTACCTGGTGGGGCTGTGGTGGTCCCCGGGGCAGGTGTAGGGGTGCCTGGTGGGGCTGTGGTGGTCCCTGGGGCAGGTGTAGGGGTGCCTGGTGGGGTCGTGGTGGTCCCCGGGGCAGGTGTAGGGGTACCTGGTGGGGCTGTGGTGGTCCCTGGGGCAGGTGTAGGGGTGCCTGGTGGGGTCGTGGTGGTCCCCGGGGCAGGTGTAGGGGTGCCTGGTGGGGTCGTGGTGGTCCCCGGGGCAGGTGTAGGGGTGCCTGGTGGGGTCGTGGTGGTCCCCGGGGCAGGTGTAGGGGTGCCTGGTGGGGTCGTGGTGGTCCCCGGGGCAGGTGTAGGGGTAGCTGGTGGGGTCGTGGTGGTCCCCGGGGCAGGGTGTAGGGGTGCCTGGTGGGGTCGTGGTGGTCCCCGGGGCAGGTGTAGGGGTGCCTGGTGGGGTCGTGGTGGTCCCCGGGGCAGGTGTAGGGGTGCCTGGTGGGGTCGTGGTGGTCCCCGGGGCAGGTGTAGGGGTGCCTGGTGGGGTCGTGGTGGTCCCCGGGGCAGGTGTAGGGGTGCCTGGTGGGGTCGTGGTGGTCCCCGGGGCAGGTGTAGGGGTGCCTGGTGGGGTCGTGGTGGTCCCCGGGGCAGGTGTAGGGGTACCTGGGGTGGTTGTAGCAGTCACTTGGACTGGTACAGTAGCACCCGGAGCAGGTGTTTCACTAGTTGTGGAGAGAATGCTTGTGCCAGTTGCAGCGACCGTGGCTGGGGATATTTTGTGCTCTGTCGGCACAGATGAGACCCCGCTAACCTCTCGTGTGGGCCCTGTTTCTGTATTCCCTGAAGCTGCAGGAGGGGTGGTCTGGGCCGGACTGCTGGAGGGGGAGCAGGTCCGGGGGAAGCAGCACAGGATCCTGATCTGGTAGTTGTGGCAGAGCCCTGACGTCTGCTTGTGGTTGTAGCAGGTCAGGCCCACCGTCGGGCTGCACTCCACATGCTGCCCCAGGACTTGGAGCGGCACCCCGGGGGCCTCTTCAGCTTGGCATTCCACCTTCTTCGGCGCCGCGCAAACCTGGTACCCATGGGCGCGGAGGTTCTCCAGGGTGTCGAAGTCGCCGCTGTCGGTGCCTCGGCCCGGACGGCTGATGTCCAGCCACGGCGACCACTGACACTCCTCCCCACAGGCCTGGTGAGGCTGGACAGTGGTGCCGGGGGTTGTGCCCGTGGGCACTGTGTTCTTGCCACAGTCATGGCACGTGCGGGGCGGACGTGTTGAGCTCACGACTGAGGACAGAAGAGAAGGCGGAAGGCTGAGTCTCGCGGGGTCCCGGGACCTCCCCTCATCCGCAGTCCCTGCCCCCCACCCACCAGCTCTTGTGGCCTCGCCATGTCGATCTGTGCGGCTATCTCCACTCGCCACGGAGCTTGGCGGGGTGGGAGCACCAAGCCCCTTTGACACGCGTGGCACAGGGCGCATGTGCAGCCCACAGCAGTTGAATGAGCTGGTGAAGGGCGCTCAGGTAGGGAAAGCCCGCTCCGCAGGCCCTGAGCAGAACCAGCCCTCCTGCGGGAAGGTCCGATGAGGCTCTAGGATGCCCCAGAGGAGGGAGAGGAGTCAGGGTGCCTGACACTCCGTGCACCTCCTCCCAGAGGCCGGCCTCCGCCCTCTGCCGGGGGCCCTAGTCCTGACTGTGGCCCTGAGGACAGCAGTCCTGCCAGGGAGACGGGCTGAGCTGGCCCTTCCCAGGGACGGCAGGCTCCTGCCTTCTCGGGGAGAGAAACAGCCCTGCACGGTGCCCCCGTGCGTCTGCCTTACCGGGTGCGGATGTGGAGAAGGAGAAGGTGGTTGGTGGGGCGGGGCTGGTGGCGCTGCAGGGGGAGACGCCCCGCTCGATGGTGCCGTTGGCGGAGCAGCGGGCAGAGAGGCACCCCCCTGTGCCGTCCGTCGTGTGGTAGATGACGTCCCCCGGTCGGAAGTGCCGTCCATCGTAGATGCAGACACAGGCTGTGAGGACAAGCCCAGGCACGTCAGGGGCTGGGGGGAGGTGGGCACCCCAAGAATCCAGACCCCAGGAAGGGCCCCCGCCGCTCACCCTCAGAGTCGTAGGCACACTGCACGCCGTTCTCGGTGCAAATGCTAGTGGCGGGAGGGAGGAAGTGAGCTGGGGGGGTGGGTGTAGGGCACCCCTGCCGCGCCGGGGTCATCCCGCAGCCCTGCCGGGGCACACGGAGCCCGAGGCCACACCCACCCCGGGAGCCCGTTCCCATCGCTGAGTGACGCAGGTGGGCGTCTGACACCCACACACCCCGGTGACTTTCTGACGGCCGTTTCCTCTCCGAGGCCTCTGCTCCACGTCATGACTCAGCTCCTGCTTCAATCCCACCCCCCACCACCCGTCGGGCTGCCCACCCCCACTCTGCACCAGGGAGGCTCCCAGCCAGACCTCAGGACCTCAAGGCTGTGACACCACCCCCACCAGTCTGAAGGAGGAGGCCCCATGGGCGTGCGGCTCACCAGGAGTGGCAGTTCTGGTCGGAGGGCACCACCGTGCCAGGCCGGTATGACTTGCCCCGGACGCGGCAGGGCAGTGGTGGGGGTGGGGTCGGGCATGTGGCCACACACTGCATCTGGTCCTCGTCGAAAATGGGGGCCGCAGGCGGGCACTTGGGGTAGCAGCCTGCGGTCCAGAGAGGCTGAGTGCCAGCCACACTACCTGCCTGACCACCTCCCCACCGTGGCCTGGGCTCAGCCTCCCGCCCCAGGCCTCGCGCACGGCACAGTGGGCGCGTGGAGCTGTACCCACAAAGGGACCCTGAGGGGCTGGGACGCGTCCAGCCCAGCCAGAAGCCCCCGGACAGCAGCCCCTGCCCTCACCTTCCAGGCCCGGCAGGTCGTGCAGACAGCGGCCGCCCGGGTTCCGGCACGTCCTCATGCAGGGCGCCCCGCACGGCTGGTAGTGCCACTCGCACTGGCCCTCGGGGTTGTAGTAGTCACAGAACAGGGCTGCGGGCCAGCGGGCAGGCTCAGTGGGCCAGCTCCCACCCGGAGCGAGCCACCTGGCGGCCCCATGCAGAGTGCTGCCCTCGGGAAGACAGCCTCGGGGACCCACGCGAGCCAGGCAAGCTCCCCCTGCACCCTGACCTTCCCCCACATCTCATGGGCTGTTCTCAAGCCATTCCCTCCGCTGTGCCTCCCAGACGGGGCCTCGAATGCCATGGTCAGAGGCAGCCGCAGGTCCCCTGGTTTCTCAGGGGTGCCATCCGTTGGGGTGGGGGCTCTGGCCGGAGCAGCTCCCTAGCGACACCCCAGTCCAGCCAGGTTCCGACAGCGTGGGAGGTAGGGGCTCTGTTAAGCCCTCTCAGTTCCAGAACGTTCTGCCACGTGTCCCCTGACCACACCCTCCAGCACTCCCCCATTCCACCCAGCTTTCCACCGCCTCCCGTCCAGCCCATGGCTGACCTGCCTTGACCCCACACTCCTCTGCCCCTCCCCACGGCCCCTCCTCCCAACCACGTGTCGTGGACACTCACGGCAGGTGTCCGGGGTGCGCCAGGACACGCACACGCCCACGTCGTGGCAGGCCTGCGCGTAGGCGGCCACGGCCGTGCAGAAACACTCACAGTCGCCCCCCGAGTCACAGGCGCACGCGTCGCCCACGCAGGCCTCGTAGTACTTGGTGGGCTCCACCTGGCGGGGGAAAGAGGCTTCGGATCCGGGGGCTGGGGCTCCTGGGGGTCAGGCCCGTGGTATATCCCAGCCTGGGGTGGCATCCCCGAGAGCTCAGGGACAGCAGCTGACCACGGGCTGGTCTAAACGGCGGCCCCCAGCTGCTGTCCCCGGGGAAGGGCCACGTACGTGGGCATGGCAGGCGGCGAAGGTCGCGCTGTTGATGATGCTGCACTGCTTCTGGGCCCAGGACTTGCGGTACGGGTTGGCGGTGCAGGGGTCGCGGGGGGCCGGGGCGTCAGGGCAGGCCGGGGAGAACTTCCAGCTGTTGCCGAACTCCAGGGCGCTGCCCACCACGGACTGGCCGCGCGTGGTGAAGTCGTTGATGGCTTTGTCGTCGAAGTTCCCGCACAGCCCGCAGACGCGGCCCTGCAGACGGGGGGCGGCGGCACGGGGGGCTCAGGCATGTGCCGGAGGGGCCCGAGCCTCCTACCCTGCCTCCTGGGACCCCACTCGCTCCCCTGGGGCCCACGTCCACCCCCAGGAGGAGGGGTCCCCAAGTACACCTTCAGCATGTACGGCCCCACTCAGCCCACGGGGCCATGGTGGTGCCCCTCCCGGAGGAAAGGGAACAGGAGAGGCAGCACTGTAGGCTACGTGGTGTTCCCCAAAGACCAGCACAGGTCCTGACTCAGGACCCAGGAGCGTGGCCTCATGTGGAAATAGGACCCCTGCCGATGGGGTCCAGCAGAGATGAGGGTATCTTGGGTGGGGGTGGGCTGACGACACGGGGCCTGTGACCCTGAGGACATGTGGGCACACACAGGAGTGAGGACAGTTACACGAGGCTGGACAGTCGCCTGGGGCCCAAGGAGCTAGAGGAGGCAGGTGGGGTCCTCCCCCAAAGCCCCCGGAGGAAGTGGGCCCCGGAACAGTTGGATGGGACTTCCAGGGTCCAGAACACGAGAAGGAGCCCCGCGTTTGTGAGGGTGTCCCGGGAGCCACAAGACATGGCTCAGGCAGCGGAGGGCCTCCTCTCCCGTCTGTCCTGCCACCCCGCACGGTCTGGGGCGAGAGCGGGCCCTCCGGGGGGGTGACGGGGCCCACCTTGAACTCAGGGCTGAGTTTGAGGAAGATGCTGGTCTTCCTGTCCCACAGCAGCACCAGGCCGGCCTCAGTGTCCACCACCAGGTAGATGCCCATCTGGCGGATGGAGTAGGGGGGCTCCTGCCCCACGCCCCTCTCGAGCACCTCCACGCGGCCTTCACTCAGCCTCAGCTCGAAGCTCTGTGCAGAAGTGGTCGCTCAGGCCTGTGCCTGCTCGACTTCCCAGGCGTCCCTCCAGGGGGGCCCAGCCCTACCCGGCCGCCCGCTCACCCCCAGGAACAGCTTGATGGCCTTGGAGCAGGTGACGCCCGTGGTCCCGCAGGGGACGTTCTCAGAGACGACGCGGAAGGTCCCAGTGGTGTCATTGCCGCGGCAGTGGTCCTGGGGAGAGATGGGGGGTCGTCCTGCCGCTGGGGGTGGGGGTGCCCCGAGAGGTGGGGGGCTGTCCTGCCGCTGGGGGCTGGGGTGCCCCGAGAGGTGGGGGGTCGTCCTGCTGCTGGGGGTGGGGCCACAGGAAGACCAGGGAGCCCCCGGGACATCTACCTGAAGCAACGTGTACCCGCAGTCCCCGCTAAAGCTGTAACGCCTCCCATCGAAGGTGACATAGTGGCCATCCCCGTACACGGCGCAGGTGGCCAGGCAGGGCTCCTCTGTGCACCGCCACTTCCTGTTCTCGCAGGTGCTGGGGGCAGGGGGCACCAGTCAGGCCCGAGCTGGGCGTGGGGAATGGGGGTGGGGCAGGTCCCTGCAAGACCGTGGTCGGTCCTAGAGGCCGGGGTCCCACCCCCAACGGCAGGGAGCCCCCCCACCGCGTACCAAGTGTTGCAGCCCACCCGGATGGTCTGGCCGGGCAGGTAGCTGGCCTCGTTGTGCACGCAGGGGCAGTCCGTCGGAGCGACGCAGCGGCCCTCGCCGTCGGCCACCAGCCCGTCGGGACACACGCAGCCAGGCTCACACTGGGGGCTATACTGTGGGGTGCAGGGGACATGGCTCAGTGGGCTGGGGGTCGACCGCTGAGCCCCCACCACGGCCTGCACTGAGCCCAGGGAGCCCTCAGGCAGTGGTCTTCCCGGGACCACCCCGCGAGGGCACATGGGCTGATGCCCACGCGGTGTCGCCAGGCCGTAAAGGGCACTCACACAGTCCATGTCCAGAGTGAAGCAGCTCTTCTGACAGCCGGCCCCAGAGGCCCCCGGCGTGGCGTTGCGACAGTCGAGGAAGACCATGGGCGGGGTGCAGACTGGGGGGTTAGAGGCCACTCAGGGTCCCACCACCCACTGCCAGGCTGGCTCTGAGAGTCACGGCCGCACACAGCGTGTCCCAGCAGCCGAGTCTGTGCCGCCAGCCTGGGGCTCGGCCAGCGGGATGCACGTGCGTGTGTGCGGGGCGCGTGTGTCCACGGTGTGTACATGTGTTCATGGTGCATATGCGTGGCGTGCCTGGGGGCGCGGATCAGGCCAAAGAGGGAAACCCCCCACACCCAGCAGCCACACTGATGTGGGGGTCTGGCCGTCCACCCAGAAACTTGGAGATCACGAGCGCTCCTCCCTCCCCGCAGACTCACCTGGAGTGGGAACCTGGCCTCCGATGCAGGTCAGCGTGCCTTGTGTGCAGGTGCTGGGACAAGAGGGTGGTCAGAGGGTCTCCCCGGCCTAGCCGCCCTGCCCACCAGCTCCATCCAGGAGGGGCTCTTACCAGATGACTCCACGCTCATGAAGCGACTCCCCGTTGGGGACCACAGAGCCCTCATGGTAGCAGGGACAGCTGGTGGCCGGCACGCACTTGCCCGCCTCGTCCAGGAATGTGCCGTTGGGGCAGGTGCAGCCATCCACGGGGACAAAGCTGATGCCACAGGTGATGTCCTCATGGCTCCGGGCCCGGCAGGTGGGCTGGCAGGTGCTGATGCTGTATTGGTAGGTCAGCGACTTTGGGCAGGTGGCCATGGGCTTTGCTGCGGGACGCCAGGCAGGAGGAGGCAGTCAGGACGGAGCAGCTGCCATCACCCGCCCCCGCCTCCCCCTGCCCCTGCGTCAGGGTCCCAGGCCGGGCACTCCAGCCCTCCAAGCCCCACCCGGGGACAGGGGCCCAGGAGCACGTGTTCTGCTGGGGGGTGGGGACACTCACCGCACACGCCGTCCCTCCAGCCGCGGAGCAGCACCCCCTTGCTCGCGCAGGCGTGCACGTAGGAGGACAGGGCGGCGCACAGGCAGTCTTCGCTCTTCTCGCAGTTACACGTGTCGAACATGCAGTTCTGGGGACGGGGCCGTCGTCACCCACACGCTGTGAGCGTCCCCCACACGGCCGCCCCGGCTCCGCTAGGACCCTCCCCGAGCCCGCACCTGGGGCCCCCACGCCCTCCGCAGACAAGCCCCCTCCAGGCGGGTGCTGGAAGGACAACAGCCCCTCCTCTCGGGGACCCGGCAGGGGCCAGCCCTTCCAGCCCTCGGACCCCAGAGCATCTCGGCCACCACTGATTTCTCATGTGGGCTCCAGGGCCTGGTGGGCCACAAGCCCTCAGGGGTCGTCAACCCTATGCCTGGTTACAGGGCTGGAGGCACGGATGAGCTCTGGAGCTCAGGACCAGGCCGGACCCTGGAGAAGCCCCTGTCCCCGCACCGAGGACAGCTGCGTGCGGAGCAGAGAGGCTGGCGGGTTTGCGTTACCGAGTAGAAGGTGCCCGGGTTCACGGCCACGTGGCACTGGGCGAAGGGGCCGCGGGGGTCGGTCAGCCGGGAGCACCAGCGCTGAGCGTACTTCTCTGCGGACAGAGCAACAAAGGTGGCCAGCGAGGCGGACAGTCGTCCCCTGCTGTGGCCAGCGGGCACGCCGGTGCAGGCTTCACCACCCCCACAACACACTGCTCCCTTCTTCCAGAAGTTTCCATGGCCACACTGGGAAACGCGTTGGTGAGTTGGCCCCTGAAGGCCTCCTCCAGGCCAGAGTGGATGTTGCGGCCTGGGGTCACCGGCAACCGGGCAGGCCTGTGGCCGCGGGGACCCACATACCGTTCTCCACGCTGAGGGAGCAGGGGTCCTCGAAGCTGTTCTTGACGTTGGGGCAGGAGGCCTGGGTCTTCCAGGTGTTGGCAAAGGCGGCGGCCGTGCCCTCCACCACGCCGCTGAGGGTCCGGAAGTCGTCGGCCTGGTTCTGGTTGAAGTTCCCGCACAGGCCTGCGGCGAGAGGCCGGCATGAGGCGCCGGGGGCCCCGGCTGCCGGGAGTGGGCTCCGGCTCCCAGGACGGGCGGCCCCTCTTACCGCAGGTGAGGCCGCGGAGCTCGGGCCCCAGCCTCACGAACACCTGCATGACGGGCACCAGCTGGATCGTGAGCTGCAGGCCCAGCTTGGTCTGGGCCACGATGAAGAAGGTGGACGGTCTGAAGAGCGTGACATTTGCTGTGGACACGGGGGACGAGGCCTCAGTGGGCTGGGAGGGCCGGGACCCTCCAAGGGGGCAGGCCCCACGTCCTTACCTGCCGAGACGGGCATCTGGGTGTAGATCTGGTTCACGAACACCTCCCCGCTGGCCTTGACCGTGACGACCTGAGAGCACAGGGAGGGAGCAGGTCAGGGTGGCCCCGGGACACGTGCCAGCGGGGCCTCTGCCCCGGAGGGCCACGACCTCCCACGAGGAGGGGCTGACGGAGGAGCCAAGTTCTGCCTCAGGCTCAGCTGGTGTGTCCGCAGTTCCCTGGAGGGCCGAGCATCCTCTCCGGCAAAACCCAAGTGATTGTATGAAATAGGGAAGTCGGAAAAACAAAATAAAAATAAAACTAAACCGGGACAGGGGAAGTTGGCTCCAGTGAAGCCCTGGCCCTCCCTCCAGGGCTGGTGGGGCGGGTGTGGAGGCCCCGGTGCCCCTCCCGGAGTGGTTCTGTCTGGGGGACTCTCATGCAGAGGCCTGTGGGCCGGGAGGTCCTCAGCCCACATCCCCCTCACCCACCGCCATGCCAGGATCAAGGGCTTGGGCAGAGGTCACTTGCCATGAGGGACATAGACTCCCCTCAACTGGCATCTGGTCTCACCCTGCCCCCCGACGCCCGGGTCTGCTCTCACCGTGTGCCCTCCGTCCAGGCTCAGCGTCAGGCTCTTGAGGCACGTCTCAGTGTCCGTCAGGCCGCACCGCCGCAGCTCTCCCAGCACAGTGAAGACGCTGCTGTCACAGGGCTACAGACACAGGTCCTCACACTCTGCCCAAAGGCGCCCGCCCCCGGCCGCCTCTAACCCCTGGACACCCTGTGGGGTGGCGCCGGGAGCTGGGGCGCAGATGCAGCAGACCCAGCAGCCCGGGCAGGGGTGGGCCAGCTGCACGGCTGTGGCCCAAAGCCGCCCGGGTAGGCGCGAGGCCCAGGTCCCACCTTGGCCAGCACGTAACTGCAGTCCCCGTGCACCGTGTACTGCCTCTCGTCGAACGTGGAGATGTGGGCGCCCCCCAGCACCGCGCAGGTGCCTGGGCACGGCAGCTCCCGGCAACTCCACTGGCCTCTGGAGCAGGTGCTGTGGACGGTAGAGACCACGCGTGTGCCGCCCCTGGGGGCATCCAGCCCCAGCCTGTGCACTGGCCGGAGGACACAGGTCCGGCCCAGGCCCACCTGCATCCCCGCCTAGACCGGCGCCTGGCGGTGTCTGCGTGGAGAGCCCTGGGCACGCCTGGGGTCCGCAGGAAGAGAGGACAGCCAGCCCTTGGGCCTCGGCCCCTGAGTCGTCCCAGGCCATGTCCGGGGTTGTAGGCGGGAGGGTCTGGGGTCCTACCAGTTTGTACAGTCTGTGGCGTAGCTGGTCCCCGGAGCATAGGTGGCCCCATTGTACACACAAGGACACTGGGATGCTGGAATGCAGCCGGTCTGGCCGATGTCGTCGAGCACCGTCCCTGCAGAAGCAGGCAGGCCATGGACGGGGCAGGTGCTGGGCAGGGGCCACCCCTGAGCCAGTGGAGGGGACCCGACCTTGGGCCCAGGTCGCCCCGCCCTACAGGGGCTCCTCGGACCCAGGGGCTCAGCCTGCCTCTGTGGGATGCCCGGGGAGGCCCCTCTCACCCTCAGGGCAGAAGCAGCCGTCCACACAGTGGTCCTCGCAGAGCTGGGAGTGCTCCGGGTTGGAGCAGGTGTCGGCGCAGGGCGAGCCGCACTCCCGGTGCTGCATGCTGGGGGGGCAGGTCTGGGCTGGGGAGGGAGGACAGAGCCGCGTCATCGATGGCCCCCAGCTCCCAGCTCAGGAGGGACAGCACGACGGGCACTCACGGCAGAGGTGGGGGCTCCTCCAGTCCGGGGGCAGCCCCCCGGCATGGGCACACTGGCGCGCATACTCGGCGAGTGTGGGGCAGATGCAGCGAGTGCGGTCCGCGTGCTCGCAGAGGCAGAGGTCTAGCCGGCAGGCCTGCACATAGCTGCCGGCGTCCAGCAGAGCTCGGCAGCCCGAGAACAGCTGGCCGGTCAGGATCTCCTCGCAGGGGCCCTGGGGGCAGAGCCGGGAGCACGCACTGAGTGCAGGCTCGGGACCCTCCCCCGGGCTCCGGGCCGCCAACCCCCCTCGCCCCCACAGGAGCAGGGCCCGTCCACGCCAGGGCTTACGGTGCCATGCCCACAGTCCGTCGGGGGCACGGGGACAGGGTCCTGACACTGCTCCGTGGGGCCGTCCATCTTCTGCAGATTCCCGTACTCGAGGGCCGTCAGCTTGACCCCTGCGGGAACACAACCCCAGGCCCCTGAGGCTCCTGAGGCTCCCCGAGGGGTCGGCACTGCCTCTGGTCCCCCAACCACCCTGCTGGGTGAAGAGGTGCTCAGGGAGTCTGAAAGTAAGTGGGGGACCACCCAAGTCATTCAGGGCTACGGGCAGAGGGCTGAGGCCTGAGGGTTCTCCAAGCCCGGGGAAGCATGCTGCCCAAAGGGCCGGAGAGTGACCCTGACCTCACCCAGCCCTTGGAGCCCAGCCAAGCCCGCACCGGGCCCCCCCTCCGACGACCGGGCAGGCGTGTCCCCTGGGGCTGCCAGCCCCATGCGGGTGAGCTTCCTCTGGGCTTCTTGGGCCTGGCGAGGGGGTCCTGGGGGTGGGGGACTCCAGCTGGGTCACATGAAGCCTCCCTTCCTGGCGGCAGGAGGCCCAAGAAACCAGAAGGTCTGCTTGGAGGCGGTGCTGAGGGTGCGGGGAGGTACGTGTGCACGCGTGCTGGGGACATGTCTGTGCCGGCGTGGGCGTGCGCGCAGCTCCGCGTGTGCGTGTGCGTGTGCGTGTGCGTGTGCAAACCGGGGACACCCGACCCAAGGTTCTGGAAGTGCAGGGAGCACTGGGAAAGGAATCCAGCTACCATGGGCAGCCGTGGGGAGGCCTACCATGGGAGAGGAACTCGTTGAACACAGGCTGACCATTGAAGTCTCCGCAGAGCCCACAGGTCTGGTTGGCGAACTTGGGGTCCAGCTCCAGCTGGAATGAGGCGCACATCAGATGCCTGGCCCCACAGGGACATGTCAGGCCCCACAGAGGTGCCACAGGCCGTGGACCCCTGCCTCCGACGCTCCAGGGTCTCCGTGACAGCGGAGATAGGCTCCCTGGCCCCTCCTCACCAGCCCCAGGCAGCGGGGTCCGGCCGTCCCCCAGCTCCCGGCCAGAGCACTTTCTTCCCTCTCTGGGGAGGCCGTTGGGCCGGCGACACCCCCCCACCCCGGCCCTGAGCCCCGGTCTCACCAGGAGGCTGTCATCAGGGCTCCACATGAGGATGAGGCCCAGCTTGGCATCCACCTTCAGGTAGCCGTTGCTGACCTCGATGAGGACCCCCGACTGGCTGAAGGGCGGCTGAGTTCTGTGGAGAGAGGGCCGGGCTGAGGCCCCGAGGCCACGCGGGACAGGGCTATGGAGGCCTAATCCCGGCCAGGTAGGGCCCCCGACGGCACGAATGTGACCGGAATGCTGGGCCACAGACAGCACCACGGGCACGAGAGGACAGAGGACCCCAGAGCTCCATGGTCACGGAGGAACTAGGAAGGGGGCCACTTCCCCAGGCAGGGAAAGAGCCTCAGGCCTCTGGGGGTGCGCTCAGGGGCCTGCCTGGGCATGACGCCATGTGCCCCCCACAACCACCTGGACTCACGGGCGGCCGTTAACCAGGATGGAGCCTTTGGTCAGCTGGATGACCATGCCGTCGAGCTTCATGGTGACTGCAGTGACCGTGGTGGCGTTGGACTCCCCGCCGCGGCGCAGCTGCACGTTGAAGTCCTCGTACACGGCGCCACAGTGCGCGGACAGGACGTAGTTGCACCGGCCGGGGAAGCGGAAGATGTCGCCGTCGAAGGTCTTGTAGTGGAAGTCGCCCCAGGTGCTGCAGACGCGCCCGTTGTGCGCGGGGTTCCGGGCTGCGGGCCAAGGAGGGCCAGAGGATGCCGGACTACGCCCCGGGCCGGGGACGCAGCTGCCCCGGGGTTGAGGGGTGCGGACGGCAGGGAGGAGCTGCTTGGACCCAGGCCCTCGGGGAACACAGCCTCTCTCCAGCACCTACCCCCCATCCACGTGGGGAGCGGGACCCCGTCCAGCCGCCCCCCAGCCTCACAGCCCCTCTCACCTCGCACCACCGGGGCCGTCCTCAGAGGGGGCAGGAAGCTCATCCCGCGGAGTGGGTGGCCTGCGGGGACAGGGCGCGGGGTCACGCCGCCTGCACACACGGGGTCTCTGCTGCCCCCGCCAAGCCTGCCGGCACCACGCCCAGCTGGGGCTGGAGCTGAGGCCCCACAGGCCGGCGACCTTCCCTCCGGGCCGTCCCAAGCGGCTGCAAGCGCTCCGGCCTGGAACTCTGCCCAGAGCTCTTGCCCGGGGCCAAGTCAGTGCCCAGCGCCCAGGACGACCCCTTGGATGCTGAGGCCAGGCACAGATGAGCCTCCCTGAGCCCAGCCGGGGGGAGTGATCCTCTCCTAGGGCCACACACCCAGCGTGGCAGCACAGGTGTACCGGAGAGCCCCCCACCAGCCAAGGGGACACCTGTGGCGAAGGGACCGGGACTTGCGGGGAGACAGGAGGACGGAGCTGTGAGCTCGGGCCTCATCGACCTTCCTGTCTGAAGCGGCCGCAGGGACAGAAGGGGACTTCGGGGGCTGCAGGCAACGAACCAGGGCTGTGTGTTGGGGTGTCCTCCGGGCCCCCAAGTTCTGGCCCCGAGGGGCTGGGGCAGGACCGCACTAACAGGTGGGGGTCAACTCACCACCAAGCTCCTGGGGGACATGAAGTTCTGGGGACTTGTGGCTGTGTTCCACAGAGCTGCCCTGGGCCTGGCCTATGGGAAGAGCGAGGGCGCTGGGCCTGAGCCAGGAGACAGGGGACAGAGAGGGACGGGCCCCGGAAGGGCCCAGAACTGGTGGGGGTTCTCCCTGCACAGGGCTGGGGATGGGGGGGAGTCTCTGTCCACGACGCCCGCACCAGGCTCACGCGCTGTACAAGCTTTCTCCCCGCTTGCCCCACGAGCACTCGGGGCTCCCCGAGTCCTGACATGGCACCACCCACAGCCCTGCATTCCTCTACTATCCCCTTGTTCACGCGGGTTCTCCCTGCGGGGGGCATGGGGCAGGGACGAATGTCTGCACGGACAGCCTGAGACGGCTGAAGCTGCGGGTCACCTGAGCACGTCAGGAGACAACCAGGGCCCCGGGCGAGGATGTGGGGGTGCGGAGTCGAGTGCGGTGGGGCTGCCTGGCCCTGCCCCTGACCTCGCAGGGGACAGTCCACACTCATCCGTGACGCAGGTGCCCCAGGAGCAGCCAGCAGAGACTGGCCCCACACACGGAGGCAGGAGGCCGGGGACGGTAAGGTGCGGGCACGCATGCCGAGGTCCCCATGGTGCTGAGGGCCTCAGGAATGCTGTCCCCTTGCCCAGGGCAGCTCCTCCAGGAGCACGCTGTCACCTGACAGCTGTGCAGGACCCAGCCATCTTCTGGGACGCAGAAGCCGGAGGTGCAAACCTGGGTGGGAGGGGCCTCGGGGGGTCCAGGAGCCTCTCCCCAGCGTCCCCACGGCGTGGACCTCTCGATCACACCCACTCCCCAAGGCTGAGGTCCCCTGGAGGGCCCTCTCAAGACCCAGACAGGGAAAATGAGCTGGTGACCTGGGGCGTGAGGGGTCCCAGGGCCCTGAGGACCGGCTCAGAGGAGGTCTGGTGGGGGCAGAGGCAGCAGGAAAGCAGCACAGATGGACGTGCCCGCCGGCCAGGGAGGCAGTTGGGGGCTTAGAGATGCTGGGTTCCTCTCCCCCACCTCAGGGGAGCGGCTCAGCCTCAGAGGCCCCTCCCTGACGTGGGCCCCCACAGCGTCCAAGGGACCCCCAAACCCACAAGCTGGCGCCCACAAGACAGCAAGGGGCAGGGCCGGGGTCCAGCCTGGGAGCCGCTCACAGACAAGCCCAGCTTCCCCGAGGCTGGGGTCAGGCTGCGGAGCTGTCTGCCGCCCTCCCAGCCCCAGAGCCACCCCAGGAAGTGGGGGGCCCCTGGGCTGCCAGGTCAGGACCAGCCCTGGAAGCCGCTCAGTGGGAGCCTTACCTACGTGCTGGGCACAGGCCAGGGCGAGGGCCAGGGCCCAGAGCGGGGCCAGCATCCTGCTGGCGACACCCATCCTGCGGAGGGAGGGGAGAAGGCCCCGGGGCAGCGTCTAAGGAAGGACCTGAGTGGGCAGGGTCCTTTTGTAGCCCCAAGAGCTGGCTCCGGCCCCAGTGGCTTCACGTGGGAGGGCGGGGCAGGTCCTGCTCTTCCCCTCACCCGGGTAAACAGTCGGCACTGGCTTGGAGCTGGCCAGCCGCCGGCGACAGGCAGAGATGGGCATAGCTGCCAGTCCTGGCCTGGGGGGACCCTCCTGCCATGGCCCCCACCCCTGCAGCTTCGCTGCTTCTGTGGACCCTGACCCCACGGACTCCCCGGGGCTGCCGGGGCCTCGCTCTCTTGGGAGAGGCCTGGGGGCAGCATCCGCAGCGACAGGACCCAGCCCCGCAGTACAGCCCCCAGCCTGGTACCGCCTCAGACCCTGACTGGGCTTCTGGTTCCGGTTCCTGGCTCCAGGCGGCAGCGGGCCCCGGGGCAACTTGAGTCACACATGGCCTCGTGGCCACCAGGGGTGAAAGTAGCCGTGCCCACTGACTTGCCCCCAAAAATCACCCCACCAGGTGGGCTGAGATGGCCCCATAGCGCAGCAAAGACCTGGCCCCAGACCGCGGGTGTGTGGGCATCAGGTCCTTTGGGGCGGGGCAAACGGTGCTGAACTCTCCGCACGAGACGGCCACATGCCCCACGGACCAGCAGCTCCACTGACTGCAAGTGGGCCCGACCCGGAGGTCCCCGCTGGGGACGGAGGCGCAAAGCCTGGGCTGGGCCGTTCCGAGCATCTTTCCTGCACGGAGGGGCCCGTCCCAACCTGGTTTTCGGTCTCTGAGTCGTCCCCTCCCCGTGCCCTGACTTGGCCCTGGTCCTGTGAGAGAGAGCACTGCGCGCATCAGGGGGATCGTGGGGGAGCAAGGGGGAGCCTGTGGGAGCAGGAGCAGGAGCCTGACGGGCGTGAGTGAGTGCGGCCCCCAGCAGAGCCTGCTGCTAACCCCCACCCCAGGCTCCCCTACTGGGCCTTGGAGCCGGACACCGGGTCACCCGCAGCTGAGCAGGGCAGCGGGGTCCCCGGGGACAGGCAGAGTGCACAGACCGGCTCCAAAGTGCTGCAAGTGCTTGGTGAGCAGGACAGGGCACGGTGGGAGGCATGGCCTCAAGGATCTGTGGGCGGGGCCGGGCCCCTGGCTGAGGGGATGTGACGGACGGACGCCTCCCCAAAGGCAGGAGGCACAGGTCCAGCAGGGTCCATGCCGCTGGCACTGGACTCAAGCCGGAGTTCACACGGGACCCCTTGCTCCTCCAAGCCACAGCCGGGCTGCTGGGGGATATGTCCTGCCTGCACAAGGCCGGGCCACCCAGGAAGCTGCAGGCACTGCTCTGCCCGGAGCGGCTGCCCAGGCGCCTCCAGGCCACAGGAGGTCCCTGCCTGGCTTCACTTCCCTTCCCAGGCTCACCCCCCACCATTTCCCGTAAGGCACTGCCCAGGGCTGCTCCGTGACCACAGCCAGGGTCCAAGACAGCCTGGCTGACCCAGGCTTCCTCCTGGGGCGCGACCTGAACCACAGGACCCGGGCTACCGGGCACTTTCTCGTCCAAGCAGGACACCCAGGGAGGCCCCAGGCCTGGCGTCTGCTCACGTCTCAGCTTTTGGGGTTCTTGAGGGACCCCTGGGGAGGCCGCTGGAGTCAGAGCAGGTGTGGGACTGGCCACCTAACCTCAAACATCGGGGCCCTTCTTCCCTGTGACCTTGTGTCCCTGGGCAGTTCTCAGGTAAGCATCTGTCCTCTGAGCACCTGGTGTGTGGCCAGCCTGTCCCCACCATCGCCCATTGAATGGCCAAGCACAGAGCCAAGGCCAAGTCTATGGAGGGGGCCGTGGAAGGGTGAGGGGTTGGGGTTCCCCGGAGCAGCCCGGCAGTGACTCTGCCCCCTGCCCCTTCTCAGAGGGCTTCCTGCTCAAGGAGCGGCGGTATGGGGACAGGGCGAGGCTGTGGCTGGCTGTGGCCTCTCTGCAGACGGGGTCCGTGGGAAGCTTGGCAGGGAGTAGGTCACACACCGAGGAACCCCGCGGCACGGGGACCATGCCCAGGGACACACGTAGGGAAAGGCCTGGCCCAGGGCAGTGGCCCCAGAAGCCTTTGTTCCCCTGGGGTCCCTGAGGACCACACGGCCACTGCCAGGACCCCAGCCCCAGGTCTGATAGTGATGGGCTTGCTGGACTCCAGGGAGATGGGGTCGGGCCCTCACAGGATCTAGCCAGCCTTGCCCTGCAGACGAGAGGAGTGGCGTGCAGCCCTTGGCTGTGTCCCCGAGTGGGGCTCTTGCTGCCACTGCTATCACTGGGCCACTCAGATTTGGGACAGGAAGTGGCCATCAGACGGCCCTCTTTGTCACCGGTGGCTGGACCGAGGCTGACCCCAGCGAGGACGAAGCCCCCCCGGCAGGATCTGGCCTGAGCAGGGCCCCACGGGGCCAAGGGTCCCACAGGGGGGCATAAGGCCGTCTCCCCTCTGGGGGTGAGGGTGAAGATGAGACCCAGGCTCTGTCATTTCTTGGACTTCCTGTATATTTAATGAGTGCCGGATCGTGGCTCCCCCGAAGCACATTGAGTCTCACACCACGGCAGTTAATGGGGTGGTGCCTACCTCTCCTGGCAGTGCCCAAATTCCTGCCTCCCAGGACGCCCCCCGAGGGTTGTGGGAGTGGCCCTGGCCAGCCCCCACACCCCGCGCAGGCACTGAGATCGCTGGCGTCACAGATGGCAAAACGGGCATTTGCGGAAGGGTTACCGCTTGTCCCGGTGATAGGGAGTGATTTCTCAACCGGGACAGGCCGTGTCCCTCGCAGCCCCGAGGAGGAAGTGGGCAGTGGGCTGGGGCTCTGGGAGCCACTGATAGCGGCCGGATTATCTGCGGGCACTGTTGACGCAAAGGGCAGGTGTGGGCCCGGGTGTCTCCTGGCCAGGCGCTTCCTCATAGGGACAAGGACCACTGATCTCTCCCTGCGTGGCCCTGGGGCCCCAGGGAGAGCCGTCCGCAGTGCCCACAGCTGGGCTCAGCCTCCTGGCCCCGGTGGGCTGAGACCCTCGCTGCCCGATGGGCTAGGTAGGGGTCAGGGGTGTGCTCTCCCGTGAGAGAGAAGGGGAGCCGAGAGTAAATTTGGTTTTCTGGTGGGGCTGCCCTGATTTGAAACCTTTGTGTGTGTGTTTATTTATCTGAATCACTGAACAAACAGAATTCCTCTGGAGAGCTGGGCTGGCTGCTGGGCCCTGGCCCCGAAGGTCCACGGTCTGGCCGAAGGACGGGTTCCCCCCCACCCCCCACCCCATGTGCCCAGCACCACCCCATCCACAGAGGGCCCCACCCCACCCCCGTAGCCCCAAGGGTCTGTGACAGTGGGGGCGGCCACTGTCCACTGGTAGGTGGTTCCCCGAAGGTGAGCACATTTGTGTTCTGGGGTCAGGGGAGGCTCACACACTAGCCCTCCCCTGTCCCCCTCCCCTGTCCCCTGTCCCCGGGCGCTGGGGCCTGCCTAAGGGGGACAGAATGTGCTGCCCCCCCTCCCTGCGGCTCCCATGGCATGTGGACCACGGAGCAGCCTCACGGCAGGGGCGCAGGGTCCGTCTAATACTCCCAGCAAACCTGAAAGGTCTTTATCACAGCATAAAGTCCTATTTGCAACAATTACAAGGTCACCTCCGGGTATAGCCTCAGAGAACTGGAGGCAGGGTCAGGGGACACGTGCGTCCCCACATTCGGAGCAGCGTTACTCACAACAGTGGAAACGCAGAAGCAGCCCCCGCATCCATCCATGGACGCGCAGATACACATGGTCCGTCCACACACCGGACTGTCCCTCGGCCTGAACACGGAGGGACACACAGACACCTGCCACAGCTGATGGACCTGGGAGACGTGGTGAGGAGTGCAACAGACCAGACACAGGGACACATACTGCAGGATCCCACCCAGATGGGGTCCCTGGAGTCTCCGGATTCACAGGGACAGAGAGTGGACGGTGGGCGCCCGGGCCGAGGGAGGGACGGGAGTCAGTGTCTCAGGGAATGGATTCTCGGGAGGTTAGAAGCTTCTGGAAACAGACGGCATTTTGTTACATGTATTTTATCACAATCTTTCTTAATTGGAAAAAATGTTAAGCAAAACCCCGCCTGGAGACAGTGACTGGATGCTCAGCAGACCCTGCAGACCGAAAAGGAGTCCGCAAACTCTGGCGCCCAGTGGTGGCCCCCGGGGGTCCTCCTGCCCTCAGCCCCGTCCAGCCCCCCTAGCCAGAGGGGCTTCTGCTCCTACCAATTCCCAGGTTCCCATCAAACACCAATAAAGCGGCCAGGTCTCGGGGAAGTCCGCAAAGGCCACAGCGTGGAGCGAGCTGAGGCAGGCGAGCTGAGGCTCAGAGGGCTCGCGGGCGCCAGCACCACAAGCTCTCGTGCCCAGGGCTGGCACTCAGCAAAGCAGGGGCGTGCGGACACTCAGGCACACCCGGAGTCTCTGAGGAATTCCGTGCGGGCGCTCTGCACACACGTGCTTGGGGTCACTGCCCCCCGGGCCCCCACCCTGCACCGCGTCTGGACGGTGACACCCCGCCCCCTTCTGCCTGGCTCCTGGGGGGCGGGGACAACACTGTCTTCCTCTGGCGGGACCAGAGACGCAGGAGCCAGGGGCCCAGGCAGCCAGGCAGTGACCCTGGGAGAGAGACCCTCGCGGCCTGGGGGACCGGGGTTTGTAAAGAGGCAATGGCGAGTTGCAGAAGGAAATCACCAAGGGGACAGTGGGGCTGCGGCTTCCTCCCAAAACACATCCCCCAGCCAGAGAGCTGAAGCACGGCGGAGGCATCCCGGGAGCAGTGCTGGGGGGGCCCTGACCCCCTCCCTGACAGACCCCAGGAGCTTTCGGGAGCCCTGGGGGCAGCAGAGGCCCCCCGCACCAGCCCGTCTGGCCTCTACTCCCAAGGCCAGACACAGCCTCTCACCCTGGACCCGAGGCCAAGGCCACACAGAGGCAGGGAGAGCAGGCACCGGGGGGCCCTGATGGGCTGCAGACCCCCCCACCCCACCCGGCTCAGAGGCTCAGGCTGGGCAGGGAAGCCCTGTCCCTGTGGCCCTGGAGCCGAGGCAGCTTAGAGCATCTACCCCGGTCCCCACAAGCCGCAGCCCCGGGCAGACAGGTGTCACCCCGTTCCCCTCCGTGAGCACCTCACTCTCCACTCTCTTCTCTACCCATGAGGGGCCCTGCCCTGGCTTTCCTGGGGGATACAAGTGCCCCAGTCAGGACACAGGAGGCTCCCATGCGTCCAACCCAATGGCGGGGGTGCCTGCGCCACTGGCTCTGCCCGTCCGTCAGGCACAGACAGGGTGGCCCTGTGCATGGCTGTGTCCAGGCCGCTCTGCCTGCCCCCGCCTCTGTGTCAGTTTCATTTTCACGCGGCTCGGTGTGTCACTGGGCTCCCCCGGCTCCCCCTCCCAGCCCGTGGATTACTTAGACCACATTTCGGAGCGCTTGGGGGTTCCTGGCTAACTCTCCGTTGCCGGCTCCAAACTCTGTCGTCAGAGACAAACCCTGCCCGGTTCGGTTTCCATCATGTCCAGGTGCAGAGCTTTGTTCCGTGACCAGGATGTGGCCCACCTCGGTCCACGCCCTGTGGGCGCCCGGGGGGCGTGTGCGCTCTGCTGCTGTTGGCTAAGCGCCGGTCAGCTCCTGCCTGCCCACGGGATTAAGTTCCTCCACATCCTTGTCAACTTCCTGACCGGCTCTTCTGTCTGCTGTGGGAAGGGGCGTGTGGCATCTCCTCAAGGAATTGTCAGTTTGTGTAAGTCTCCCTTCGCTTTCGTCTGTGCTCCGTTCACATAGTTCACAGCTTTTAGGGGCCCTCTTCTGGGGAGCGGCTCTCTGCTCCTTCCTCAGACGACGTCCCGTCTTCTGTCCACTGATGCGTCCCTGGCTGGGACGGGCAGGGCTGCATGGGCACAGCTCCCCTAGCCCTGGGGGACGGGCTCATCTTCCTGCCCTGACTCTGCCTGCCGGACCTCCAGCCAGAGTGTGGGACGCCCCCCGGCAGCCTGGCAGGAGTGGGAGACTGACCCCGCTCAGCCTTCACATTTTGCTCCTGCAGTCGGGCAGCTGCTGGGCTGGCATCTGAGCCCCCTGAGGGGCTCAATCGGTGACACTTCAGCCTCTGGCTCAGGTCATGATCCCAGGATCCTGGCCCGGAGCCCCACGTCGGGCTCCCTGCTCGGCGGGGAGCCTGGTTCTCCCTCTCCCTCTGCCCCGCTTGTGCGCTCACTCTCTCTCTCATTCTTTCTGCCAAAAAAAAAAAAGAACAGTCTGATTTCATTTACCCGCCTCCTCAATGTTATTAGTGTTATATATTTAACTACTACATGTGTCATAAACTCCTATAACTAATTGTTTAATTTAAAGATCTACTAGTCCTTGTGGGCACCTGGGTGGCTCACTGCATTAAAGCCTCTGCCTTCGGCTCAGGTCATGATCTCAGGGTCCTGGGATCGAGCCCCGCATCGGGCTCTCTGCTCGGCGGGGAGCCTGCTTCCTCCTCTCTCTGCCTGCCTCTCTGCCTACTTGTGATTTCTGTCTGTCAAACAAATAAATAAAAATCTTTTTAAAAAATTAAAAATTAAAAAAAAAGATCTACTACTTCTGTAAAGAAAGTAACAAACATTTTTCTCATTTATATTTACCCACATACTACAGTCTCTATTAGGTCTATATGACATCTTTGATCTGTAAGTGATTTAGAACTCACTATGTCACTTGATTTTCAAATACTTCCTCGCTGCCTTATTGGTACTGGTTTTCAGTTAATTTCTAGTTTGGTGAGAAGGCGTACTGTAATGATTTCAGTCCTTGGAAACTCATTGAGCTGTATTATAGCCTGGTGGTGTTCTCGAGATCTTGATGAATGGTCCACATGGGCATGTAAAGGACATGTATTGGGGACTCCTGGGTAGATTGAAAACACTATAGGTCAAGTCCACCCATGGTGTCTTTCAGATCTTTGCCAGCCTCACTGAATTTTTGTTTATTTGCTTTACCAATTACTGAGGGGGGAAAGGTTAAATTCTCCAAATCTGATGGATGTATCTGTTTTTCCCTTAAATTTTGTCAATTTTTACTTGGTGTGTTTTGAACCTTTGTCATTAGGCATATACATAGCTAACATTGTCACGCTTTCCTGTGAACTGGCACTTTATCATTGTAAAATGACCCTTTTTATCTCTGGTAATAGTCCTTGTCTCGAAGTCTCCTGTGTCTGATAGTAATGTAGCCACTTGGGCTTCCTTGTGATTCTCAATCACAGGGCATACATGCTCCCATCTTTTCACTTTTAACCTCTCTGCATACATATGTTTACAATGTGTCTCTTACAGGCAGATTATGGTTGGCCCATGCTTTTATGTATCCAATCTGAAAATAATTGCCTTTTTAATGGGAGAGTTTCATCCACTTACATTTATTGTAAATTTTTATATTATTGGATTTATATCTACCACTTTATTATTTGTTTCCTCTGTATGCTATGTGTATCTTTTCTCCTGGCCACTTTGAAGATTTTCTTATACTTTTTTTAGCACGTTGACTATCATGTGCTTACATGTGATTTTTTTATCATTTATTCTCCTTAGGGTTTGCTCCTTGGAACTAAGATCCTTAATTTTTAGTCAAATTAGAAAACATTTGGTCATTTTTTTCCCTTCAAATATGTTTTCTATCATCTTTTTCCTCTCTTCTCTATAATCAACTTAACTTCTGACATTATCTCAGGTCACGGAGACTTTTTAGAACAAGCATTTCGTCTTCATTCCTCAGTGTAGATCATTTCTACTCACCTCCTCCAAACTTGTTGATTCTTCCCTGTGCACTACCCTATCTTCTGTTAATGATGACTCATTCGTAGCCATTACATGACTATTTTATTTCAGATTTTTTTTTTTCAGTTTTAGGGTTTCCACTTGGTCATTTTCCAGAGTTTCTCCTGAACTTCCTCATCTCTTTTCCTTCCGTTATATCCATGTTCCTCGGAAGTTACTTCACATCCTCATAATGGCTTTTTTAAAAATTGCGTTGTAATTTCAAAACATAATCTCTGTGGGGTTCTCTTCATCTCGGCTGTGGGTCACACTCTCACGCTGTGCCCTTCTCACCTCGTGTGCGACACATGGCAGAGACTTAGATTCTGTCATCTTCACTGCAAGAGTGTTCTGTTTGGTGCTAGCAGGAGGCAAACTATTGGTGGATTGGTGATCTTGGGGAAGATGCTTTAGGCTCTGTTATCTGGACATCGTTCAGTTTTGTGTCGGGTTTCAGTGACTCCAAGCCACAGCTCCTGTCCTTACCCCAGACGCAGTGCTGATGGAGTTTTAATGGGAAGTGCAAGCCATCCATCAGGTGTCTCAAAGGTGGCCGACTTCAACTCCAGACTCGTGCCTCTGTCAGCCGTCCACTGTTTCTTTCCACCGCACTGCTAGAGTTGCTCCCGACTATGTGCCATGTTTAAGAATTCAACCAATAACCTATGGCTACCTTGTTTCCATACCTTCCTTCCTAACTTTCAGTCTCTCAGCAGCCTTGAGCTTGGACCTGAGACTCCTGAGTCCCATGAGCAAGCCGCATTTTCCTTGAGCGCTGCCCAGAGTGCTTGCAACTCGGGGCTGTTCTTCCAGGGGAAGCCAGCAAAATGTGGACCATTCCTCTTTGGCTTCTCTTTCTCAAGGGCAGTACGCATCTGGTTGCCATCTGCTATTAGTTGCTCCCCATACTTAAAACAGTCATACTTTATCTTCCGACTCAAGTGTATCATCCTTACTGGCAGGCGTGCTAGTCTGATATGACCTGTTCCAAAAACACTGACCACTCACACCAGTTCATCCTGTCATCCTTTTCTTCTTTATTCTAAAGAACTTTTGACATTGTCCACACTACTTGTTCAATGCTGTGCACCGTCCCCCTGCTCTGTACTGGTTTTGCCCGAGACACCCGCTCTCCCTTCTGTTTCCTTCATACCCCTGCCTGATGGTCGCCCTCTCGCATCTTGGTCTGTTACCTTTCTCATCCATCTTTCACTTTTGGCTTCGCTGAGTCAATGTTGCTTGAATTAATATTATCTAAAATATGCTTCATTTTCCTTTTTATTTTTTCCCTCCAAAACTAAGCCCCCCACTTCCCAAGGGAAATGTCTGCTGTAATAGTAATGAATCTTTCCACTTTAGTTGGTTTGACTTGTTCGTTGCTTGCTTGTTTTGAGATGGCTTCTCCTGACCTCTGGTATGTCCCTACTCATAAGGGCCATGGGTTCAACTCATTCCCAGACTCACGAGTCAGGTCGGCCATCAGTCAGTGACGACATAGGACATGACCACATCTTCCCCCAGGCCCAGCCTCTTCACTCAAGCCCTGCAGGTGAGACCCACCCTGCAGACGGTCTGACGCTGGTTAGGGGCAGGGGGAACAGGCTGACACTGGGCTGTGGCTCTAGGTGCGTGTGATAAGGGTAGGGAAGGGTGCGTCTAACATGGCCCTTAGAAGGAAAGCCACAGGGCAGTCCCTGAGAATTGGCCCCAGCCAGGTGGGTCTTCTGGAGCTTCACGGTGGGAGGAGGATGGTGGGGTAGATCCCCAGCCTGAGCCCAGGACCATGGCCCTGGCTATCCCTCCTTTGGCCCCTCAGGAGGCTCCCAGAGGTCTCAGAGACACGGGGAGCTTGCTCTGAGAGCTTCTGCATCTTTGTCCAGGTCCTCTCCCCACTGCCTGGGGCTGGACCTGTCTAGACTACAGGCTCCTCAGCCCACCTGGCTTTTGACTCCCTGATACCCTCAAGCAGAAGCCAATGCTGCAGACGAAGGGGTGTTTGCTTTCCTCTCCCCAGCTGGTGACTTCACCCTGGCTCTGGGCCAGCCTTGGGGCCCTGGGCCCCGTCTCCCAGTGGGACAGAGGCTGGAGCAAGTTCCCAGGAGGCCTGGGCATTCCTGGGGCTCAGGCTGAGGGCCCAATCTGGGAGCTTGACCTCAGAACCCCATCCCCTATCTGCAGACACAGAAAAGGGGAACAGGAGGTCGAGGACAGACTCCAAGACTTCGCTGCCTGCAGGGGGGTGAGGCGGGTCTCATGGGGGTGTCCCAGCTAGGCTCGGATGCAGAGTATGACTTACAGGTAGACATGGGGCTGGAAGTGGGCAGGCATCCTGGGGGCCAAGATTCAGAACGGGCATGGTCAGGGGGTGAAGAAGTGGGAGGAGGAAGGGGCTCCTGGGTGCCCTGGGGAGGTCTCAGCCTAAAGCCCCAGCATCGGAGGGTTAGCCTCCCACGGCCATGGGGCGGGGGTGAGCCGCGCTGCCCGTTGGTGGCCTGGGCACGCCCACCCCACCCGGGCCTGCCAGCTCCACCTAAGACAACATCCTGGGCCCGATAAGGCCAATTTCACGCACTGGGGTGCACACAGCCTTAATCTGCCAGGTCATCCAGGCCAGGCCCAAGAGAAGCCCACACCAGGCGAGGACAGGGGAACAGGGAGGGGCTCACTCTACTGCCCCAGCGCAGCTGTCCAGCAGGGTACCCCCCCTTCCCGGTAGGGGTTACCTTGGAGCTATGCCCACCTAAAGAGCAGCTGGGCCAGGAGGGACCTCCATCCATGGAAGTGGCCAGGCCCCTGGCTGGCGGGGATGCCCATATGTGGCAGGAAAATGTCAGGACCTCTAACCCCTTCCTGGATGGCCGGACACAGACCAGTCTTGCAACCAGGACCAAGTCCCTGGACCCCTTCTCAATCATGCTGTGGGCAAGGGGGCATTCGCTGGGTGACTCTGGGTCTCCATTCTCTGGCTGGACACTGAGAGCACTGGGGCAGGCGCATCATGGCCCCGGGCTCCTCCCCGGGACTGGGCACTGGGCACGCAGAGGGAGGAAATGAGATGCCTGCCCACAGAGCTGTCTGCCAGGGTACAGGGCATGGGGAGAGGGAGAGCTTCTCCCTGTCCCGTGGGGTGCAACAGGTTGGTGGGTGCAGGAAGTGGTTCCAAGGTGGGAGCTGAAGGGGGTAGGCCCCGGGAAAACCATCTGGGAGTGAGGCCAGCATGCCCGCACCCTGCAAGCTGCTTGGGAGCAGACAAGGGGGCACCGAGAAGTGACTGGCACGGTGGGCACCGTGGAGTGACATTGGGCCGCTCTGGGACCACAGCCCCGTCCCCTCCCTCGGGCCCTGGAAGCACTGGCTATGAGACTGGGCCAACCTCCCCGGGAGCAGCCCGCCGCCCCCACAGCCCGCTTCCTGGGCACACGGGCCCAGCCCCTCGTCCCCGCCCCGATGTCCCCAAGCACCAGGACTCCCAGGCCGGTGCATCTACCCACAGAGACGCCCCTCACCCTACAGGTGGTGCTCCCCACAGCCCTGCCCACCCCTGCTCAACCCCTCGGATGGGCCAGTGTCTGTTGCTCCCTCTGTGTCCAGAGAAAGGCCTGCCCGGCTCCCGGCAGCAGGTGACCACTGCCGCTCAGGGATTTACTCCACGGACGCAAAAGTAATTGGGCTGAACAAGGCACATTCTGTCGCCAACCCAGAGCGTGTCAAAGAGCAAATGCTCCACAGAGGCCCACTGGCCAGCGACTTCGCCCCTGGGCATTGCCCCACGTGCTGTGGGGCTGGCAGGAAGTGTGCTGGGGACCCGGCGGGTCGGGCCCCTGGTGGGACACTGTCTACGCCACACTGCTGGTTGTCGCCCTCAAGAGCGGCTGGGTCCTTCCAGCGGAGGGCCTCCTCTGGCAGGTCGACCCAGCGCAGGGTCCAGCTCGGGGAGTCCCCAGCGTCCCCCCACCTGGAAGAGCCGGTGCGCCCATGGAGCGGTGCCCGCACACAGAGGCTGCTGCCGCTGGTACTGGGCACAGTTGGGGACAAAGCCTGCTGGCCTTTCTGGCCTGGGGTTGCCGGGTGCCTGGCACCTCCCATCCTGCCCCAGGGGACAGCACTGGCCAAGCTGACTTGAGGGGGTGTGGCGGGGCGCGGCGTCCCCAAGCAGACAGGTACAGGAAGGTCACGCCTGCTCTCCACCCGCCCCCACCGCCCACCAGCGCAGCCGGCCTCTGTCCACCACGGGCAGTGCCAGGAGGGGCCTGTGTCACGCTGGCCAGCAGACCCCAGTTCCCTGGCTGGCTGTGGACTGAGGAGGCCGCGGGCCCCTCACCAGACCGTTCCACTCTCCTGCTCCCCAAACTCCTTCATTCCTTCCTCGGCGTCTGTCCCACACGTTGGTGCGTCTCCACCCTCTGGAGCACGTTGGGGCTCGGGGGACAGACGACTCACACGCACTGGCAGTGTGAAGGGGCAGCTTTGGGTCAGCGCTGGGAGCCGGGGGGCCCTGACCCCGGAGAGTCCTTGGGAGGCTTGAGGCCAAATTCCAGGCCCCAATCACTGGGCCCGAGCTGGGTGGACGCAGTGTGTTCTGAAAGGCTCACCCGTGAGGCCGCAGGCCTGCTGCATGGGCCCGTCCCTGTCCCTGGGGCCACCTCACGGACCACGCTCACCTGCTCGGCCCAGAAAGTCGGCCCTTTGCACCCCTCCCTCCCCGTCCCGGGCGCTCCGCGGGGACTTAGTGCTGCTGAGTCCGCACTCACAAACCGCCAAGCTGGTGAATTTTATGTTAAGTGGTTTTTGCCTCAGGTAAGAGAGAGAGGGAGAGGAACCCCTCTGGCTGAGGCAGCGGGCGCAGGCACGGAAGGCACCCGCTCTGCTCGGCATGTGACACACCGGCCGCCGCCCACACGAGAGGACAGGACCGCGTGGGCCTGCAGATCGAGAGGCCTGGGGACTTGGGGGCTCCGCAGACACGCGTCCCGGCGGCCGTGGGTGGGAACACTCTCCTTCTCTCGTTCAGCAAACGGGGGTTGAGCTCGACCATGCAGCAGGCACCGCTGTGCCCAGGGGAGCGCTCGTTCTGCCCGGAGCCCTTGACCCACGGGGGGCTTCCTGGGGAGCCGTCTGAGCAGGTGATCTTGGCAGAGGGGGCCTGCCTCCGGGAGGCCGGGCCCCAACCGCGGCCTTTGCTGAGGGTTGTGGTGGATTAATGGGCGTTTGATGACAGCGCAGGATGACAAAGCCGAGGGCTCCGGCCCCGGGGCTAATCCAGGATCTCCACAGCGCAGGGCACAGCGGTTCCGGGTTCCCTGGGGAAGCCTGAGTCACAGGCTGCGGCCCCGTGAGGTTCACAGGCCTGTTAGCCATGTACTTGGCACCAGGACAGCAAAAGTCACGTTGGAAAATGCGGTCTCTGGTCCCCTCCTCCCTGGGAAAACAAAGGCCTGGTTCATCGGTGCCTTCAGGGACATGCCCTGGGCTGGAGAGGCCAGGTCCTGGCGGGAAGGAGGGGAAACATGACTCAGCCGCGACCGAACCCTGGGCCATCGGAGGCTGACCAGTGTCCCAGGAGCCACTGCTCAGGCCTCAGTCACGAAGGGGCTAGGGCACTGGGGGCCGACAGCCGGACCGAGGGTCTCCAGATGCCCCTTCTGAACAACCCCCCCCCACAATGCCCGGGGCCGATCTCAAGGCCTGGGCTCTCGCCCCTTCTGGCAGGTCGGGCCCGGTGAGCAGAAGCCTGTGGCCCAGAGCCAGGTTTCCCCAATGGCCAGACTGCCTCCACGCACCGTCCCTGGGGCTGGGCTGCCCGGCAGAGCACATCCCAGCCAAGGCCCAGGAGGACAAGGGACAGGCAGGAGGTGGCCCCACCCCTGGACCTCACAGCTCAGGGGACAGGATGGCAAATAGTAGTCACACGGGTGGTGACCAGAACATTCAGCAGAGTCTCGGACCGCCGCCGCCCCAGGCAGCCCCCGTGCAGGGCGCTGGACCGCGGGATCCTGGACTCAGGGACCTTGTCCTGCCACCCCCCAAGGGCTCCCAGCAGCCACCCACGCCAGCCCACTGGGCTGGAGACCATCCCCTTGCTGTTTAACGACCGCTATGTGGGGTGCTCAAAGCAGAACTCCCTTCGGGGCACCCGTGGGGCGGCGGGGAGGCCATCGGTCCACCTGCAGAACTCACACCCGCCCTTTCCAGGGCCCCCATGACCAGGCCCACAGGAGCGGCCCAGGGAGAGCAGGACCTCGCTGGCCCTCCCCGTCGTGTTGCAGGACAGGAAACCTGGGGTCACCAGAGCAAGTCTTCGGGTTTACGTGAGCAGCGAGGAACATGTGGTCTACCCAGCCCGGCCTTTGTCCAGCCCTGGCTGTGCCCAGGGCCTGGAAGGAATTGGGGAGGGGGGCGTGCGTACTGGTAGGTCAAACAGAGGCAAGGGCCCCAGATGTCAGGTCACGGCGTTTGGGGCCCGAGCAGCCCTACCTCGCCTGCTCAGCTGAGGCCAGGAGGTCCGTCAGAAGGACAGTCCCCTGGCTTGCCCTGTGCCCAGCTTGCAGCCATCTGGGGCAATGTGGAAGGGCAGAGCCTGCCGGCCACTGTCCCTCCCCAGCAGGGCCACCGCCCCCAGAACGCACAGGGTTCACTCTGCCTCGGCCCCCACCGACCGCGAGGGGTGGCATTGGCGGGGACAGGCCAAGGTCAGGCTGTGGCACACAGGTTCCTAGCTGCCCTCGATGCCAAGGCAGAGGACAGACACCCCACGGTGCGGGCCCAGGATGGTGGAGAACGGGCCACACAGCCCTTCCTACGGAGCCCCCTGCCGCCACCCCCGCCACGCCCCAGGATCCAGTGGAGACGCTGGGGAGCGCGGTTTCCACGGGTCCAACCTTCGCCGCGCCCCTGTCATATGAACCGCGGGGCTGCCATGGGTGGAATGAGCCCGCCGGCATCCCCAGCTGCCCAGGCCGGACCCGGGAGCCGGACCTGCAGGGCCCCCAGCCCCAACCGAGCCAGACCTAGGATGGAGCCAGCACAGCCCCGGCAGGCCACACTGAGCAGCCCCAAGCTGCTGCCTCCGGGTCCTGGGGCCTGTCCCCTCCCACGGCCGCTCTCCCTTCTCTTGGCGAGTCACCCCATGGGCCGGGCCGGGCCGGACAGCAGGGATGAGGCTACCGTGGTCCCCGAAGCCCCTGCCCTGTCTCCGGGACAGCTCGACCCCAGCCAGACCAGGCCACTGTCCCCTTGCACTCGGAAGGGACCTGGGTGAGGACGTGTGGGCGCTGCTGGGAGGGACGGTCCCAGAGCCGGGGCTTGCGGGGGGCTGTCCATCCCCACCCCCTGAACTGTGGGGCTGTCCCCACGGTGCTTCCTGTTTGCACATGGGGCCTGGCCTGGCCGCCCCGTTGGGTTCTGAGATTGACGGGGTTTTAGTGAAACCTCACTGATGACGCACTCGCTGCTTAGCACCAACGTGGGAACTGGTCTAGGAAACAGACACACAGAGACGCGGAAGGGCGCAGAGACAGAGCCCGAGGCTGCTTTGCTGGGGGGCAGCTGAGCGGGAAGGGGCAGCAGGAGGCCGCGGGGACGCAGGCCAGTGAGGACCCGCCACTTCTCCCAGCCTCGTCCCGGCCCGGCTCCCAGCCGTGGGGGTCGGCAGTCAGCCGCGGTGCCCGTGGGCCAAGGGGAAAGATGTGTATCGGGGCCATAATGACGATGACCAGCCAGGGCCATGGGCCAGACCCCCCGGCATCTGCTCCCCTCAACCTCCTGCATGCGCCCGGGCGGCTGGGTCGGAGCTCCCACAGCTGCCCAGCCCGGCTCCAGCAAGGGCCCAGCCCGGGGGTCTGCTGAAGGGGACACATCAAGGTGGGGCTGAGAGCCTGGGCTTGTCACTCCTTCCTCCCTCAGACTCTGGGATCCCCCAACAACTGAAAAGGGGCTTCCGACAAGCCCACACGGTCCATCCACATGCCGGACTGTCCCTCAGCCTGAACACGGAGAGACACGCTGACGCCTGCCACAGGATGGACCGGGGGGATGGGGTGCGGAGTGACTATGACGCAGAGGGACAAACACTGCAGGATCCCACCCAGATGGGGTCCCTGGAGTCTCCAGATTCGCAGGGACAGAGAGTGGACGGTGGCCAGGGGCCGGGGGAGGGAGGGGGTCGGTGTCTCAGGGGACGGAGAGTGGACGGTGGGCGCCGGGGGAGATGGGTGTCAGCATCTCCTGGGGACAGAGTCTCCATTTGGGAGGATGGAAACCCCGGACACGGGCGGTGGGGACGGCCGCACAACAGTGTGAATGTGCTTCGTGCCCCTGAGCCGTGGGCTTACAGACGGGAAGACGGCACGTTTTTTGTATATTTTGCCACAATCAGAATTTTTTAATTTCATGAAGAGGAACAACACTGGGGCAGCTACGGGGTTCTACCCCAGCAGTAAAAGACAAACGGCCTCGGAGGGGAGGGACCTGCTCTGTGGGGTGGGGTCTCGTCTGGGCACTGCTTTCACACAGGAGGCCACCGTGAACACCAGTGAACGGGTATGGGCTGCCTGTGCCCGAAGCCCTGTCCGGCGCCCTTCCCCAGGAGGGTCTTGGCCAGCAGCACTAAGTGGGGTCACAGCGGGGCCCACACTCACTGCAGGGGTACCCCCCAGGTTCTCAGCATGGGTCCAGTTCCCTCTGGGGTCCTCAAGCAATGGTGGGAGTCGACTCTGCCGGCAGTAGGGGGCAGCTCGGACAGTGGAGGGGGGCAGGCAGCTGGGGTCCAGGCTGCAGAAGGGGCAGTGTCCAGGCTCCCTGGGGAGGGGGCTGGCTGGAGCTCAGGGACAATGGGCAGGGAGGGGGCAGGCCGGCCCCATACACCACTGCTCACCTTGCAGAGCTGTGGCAAAGCCCGTCCCTGTCGTGGGCAGACCAGGAGTGCCTCGCAGCCGTGCAGGATAGTGGACAGTGGCTGGAGAGCTCGCTGAGCCCAGACAGGCAAAGTGCAGTGAAGCGGCGCTGGCCCGGGGACAGCCCAGTGACCGGCTCCGGCCGCCGGGAGGAGCCCGCTGCCTCTCTGGACCTCCCCCCCCAAAGAAGCCGGCTGACAAGTGAGATCAGAGGTGGACATGCCCAAGCCCCCGCCGACTGCAGGGAGGGAGCCCAGGAGCAGGGCTGGGGGGACCACGCTGGCCGCAGTGCGTACCGAGGCCGCACTCCCGTTTCCGCCAGCTCGCCCTCTGTGAAGTGAAGATGAGGATCGACCCCCAGCTCGCCGCGCAGACCCAGTGGCTCTGCCCCTGGCCCAAGGCGTGAGCGGGCGCGTGCTCCGCCTGCCCCGTCCCCGCCTGTCCCCCGAAGCACCTCGGCTGTGCGGAAACCGCACGGCCGGCTCTGGGTTCCCGGCGGGCACCCGCTCCTCCCTCCCGCGCCACCGCGGCGTGGGGCAGCCCGCGAGGGTCCAGCAGCGCCGCCGCCTCCTGCGCTCCACCGGGAGTGACCGGAACACGCTGCGAGGACCGGCTGTGCCGCGCGGTGCTCGAGAAGCACCGACAGATCCACCGGCCACGAGGGGGTTCCCGCTCCGCCCACGTGTCCGTCGGGAGAGAAAGCCTCCGCGGCCCCACGCTGGAGACCGGCCGCTTCCTCTGTCCCTGGAGGCCGGCGGCTTCCTCCGGAGCCTGCGGGTGCGGCGCTGCCTGTCGCCGCCCCCTGCTGCTGCCCCGCGGCGCTGCACCTCCTGCCGGCCCACGGCCAGGAGTGTCCTTGGATCCTGGGAAAGCCCCACTTGGTTGGGGTCGTTGGGACGCGCGGTGCGGAGCGGGGGGGTTGGTGCACAGCGAACCCCCCCAGCCTGAGTGCCTGAACCGTCAGAAGGTGGCGAACAGCCTTGGCCGATTTGGGCAACGGTCAGACTCCTCTCGTCTGGAAGTCGGATTCACCGGCCGTAAGCCGCCTCGGTGGCCGCTGTCCGGTAAATGTCAGCTGCGCCGTCCCATGCCCACCACGGAGCGTGTCCGCGCCACCCCCCGGCCGGTCCCTGCCCCAGGCCCCCGTCCCAGGGAACCATGGCTCCGCCCTCTGCCCCCCAACTGTGTCCGCTCCGGACCCCTCAGCAGGACCCACAGGTCGTGGGTCGCCCACTCCTGCGAGAGGCACCCGTGGTGCACGCCAGCACAAGCCCGTGTTCACCACTCGGACAGCCGGAGCGGCTCTGACTCCAGACAGACGCACCCCTGGAGACAGCGGTGGGGCGACAGCCAGGAGGGGCAGCCGCCTCCGCCCCCCGCCCTGCCTCCTGCTCAAGGAAGCGCTGCTCAGGGTAGGTTCTTTCCACGGAGGCCCCATGACTGAGGGCGGGACGGTGGGACCCAGGGGTCCCCTCACCCGTGGTGCCCGGCAGAGCCCAGGAGGAACACCAGCGTCTGGCTGGACGTCACGTCCCGACAAGGTGACCCCAGAGCCCCTTCGCTCTCTGGGGCCGGGCAGGGGCCCGGGCTCTGCCACCTCCCCCCGTGGTGAAGAATGAGCCCCCGTGAGGCCTGGTGGGCAGCAGGCTGGCCACTGTCCGTTTGTGGTTATGGTCACGATCCCACTGGGAGGGGACGGGCTGGGAGGGCGTCCCAGGCCCTCAACAGACCGAGGCTGGGGCATAGCCGGAGTCTGAACCGGACAGACCTCTGGAGGCCACACCAGGCCCGTGAGGCCGTCCTGCTGAGAGTGCAAATGCCCCCTGCCCCACGGGACACGGTGCCCCCCCCCCCGGAACCAGGGGCAGCAGCACTGTGAGGCACGCATCTAATCTAGGGGACGCGTGTGGACAGACAACGTAGGCCAGTGTGGTCAAGAGAGGCCCTAACCTCTGGACACTACGTCAAGCCCTGGTGGCCAGGCCCCTCTCCCCAGAGCACCTTCAGGCGCAGCAGGGACCGCGTGGCCCAGCGTCCAAGCTTACAGCAGGAGCAGCTGCCACCTGGCCCTTGATCCACGTCCCGCATCCCCACCGAGCCCCCCACAACGCAGCTCAGGGGCGTGGGCCGGATGAGGCAGCCAGAAGAGCCGGACGGGACGGAGCCTCTCCCTCACTGCCTGTCACCCCTTCCCCTTCCCCACCCCTCCTCCTCTGAAGAGGACGCCCCAGCACCTGCCCATCTGGTTCTGGGCAGAGGGACCCCAAAAAGCGTGTCCTGGCCGGGCCAGCAGGGCGAGGGGCTGGGGGCTGCCAGGCCCCTGCTCTGCTGAGCCCTCACTGAGAAACCCCAGCTTGACAGAAGGGCACCAGGCTGGGTTCCCCGCACACAAGCTGGAGCACATCTGAGGCCGGGCCCCTGTGGTCTGCTGCACCCAAAGGCTGCGAGAGGCAGGGCACAGAGCCGCATCCCCAGTGGGACCCAGGCTGTCAGGGCACAGGAGGAGGGCCCTCAGCGGGGCGAGGGTGGCCTCCACACTGGGGTCTCCACACGGACCCCTCCCTGGCTGGAAACCAGACCTGGAGCAGTGCGGGGCCCCCACAGAGCAGGCTCGGGCACTCTCTGCCGGAGAGCCGAGGCCAGGAAGCTGCGGAGAGAGGGCTGGGCGGGCACGGCCAAGGCGCTTGCTCCTGGGCAGAGGGCATCCCCAGCAGGGCCCTCACGGACACAGAGGGGCAGAAGGAGCATCCTGTAAGACGCGAAGAGCTCCCCCAACCCCCGGGCTCGGGCAGGGCCAGACTGCCGCGCAGGGCACACAGCGTCCACGCGTCCCTCCAGGGAGCGCCTGCCCGGCTGCCCCTTGATGACCGCTGGTCACCCAGAGCCCCTGCCTCACAGCTGGAGAGCCAGGAGGTGGATGAGGACACTGGCCCGAGGCTGACCATCCTCCCAACCGGATGCAGGCCCTGAGCACCCCCACCCCGTTCCTGTCCTGCAGGTGGTCCGGCTGGAGGGGCTCAGCCAGGCAGGGCAGAAGTGACCCACCGCCAGGACAGGCCAGGAGCCCAGCTCCACGTCCACGGAACACACCATGCTCCAGGAGCTGCGAGAGCTCAAGGCCCTGGAGGCCCTAGGGCTGGGGGTGGGGACCTCGAAACAGGTGCAGCTGCGGGGGAGACACGGTGACTGACGACCACTTTACAGAAAGGCTGGTTCTGACGCCCCCAGAGACCCCACGCGGCCATGCAGCAGAGCCTGGGAGCCCCTACCCCATGCCCTCAGCAAACCTCCTGCTCCAGGAGGTCACTTGGCGGCTGCAAGGCCAGTCCAGGCCACCTGCCCCCTGGAAAGTCCGCAGGTCTTGGCCAGGGACGATGCAGGTTCCTGCCATCACCAGAGGGAGCTGTGCCGGGGCTTCTGGGCCCCACCCTCAGGCCAGGAGGGCCTTGGACTGTCCTCCGGGTCCCAGGGTCGTGGGTCCCAGGGTGATGCGCAGACGAATCCTGACGGCCCATCACAGCCCTCCCTGGGTCCGGCAGGGGCAGGTCGGGGAGGGCTCAGCTGGCTCCTAGGGATGCAGTGAGTGCACAGGAGGGGGCTCTGGTCTCCGCAGTGCAAGCCCTCACTGGCCCCCAGCATTGCGGAGCCCACCGTGGGCACCAGCCTCCCGGAGAGCCTCCATTCGGCCAAGGTAAACTGCCTGGGGGCCTCCCCTCGGGCTCCAAGGGTACTCGCAGGTGACTTCACCCCAAGCCCTCGCCTGCCGGCCAGGCTGGGGGTCTGCCCCCTCGGGAAACACAGCGGGCCCCGCCTGACCTTGCGAGCTCTGGCTCAGGTCCAGCTCTCTCCACGGCCACCCAGACAGCCCAGCAGCCCGGCACTCTGTCGGAAAAGGACCAGAGGAGCCCCTTCCTGAAAATTCCCATGTTGGTGGCTCCGCTCCCACAACCGCTTCCCAAATACCCACGGGCCGGTGGCCAGGCGGTGGCGCACACACACAAGGTCAGCCTCCTGCTGGCATCCGCAGAGCCAACCTGAACTTCCGCACATGGGGTCTAGGGGCTGGTGGCCCTGTGGGCACGCCCAGCAGCAGGAGAGACCGGCCAGGCCTGCCTCGGCCTCAGAGCCAGCTTGCTGCCCCGGTCGTGGACCAAGAACAAAGCTCTTCGCAGCAGAGAGACCCAGGTCCAGGCACGGTCCCCTCACACAGATGCAAACGCGTGCACATCCCCACTTGAGTCACACATGCACACACGCCCTGAGCCTCTAAGACCCCGGACAGCCCCTTTGTGCAGTCAAAGCTGGAAGTCCCGGAGGGGACACCTGCTCCGCCCCGGCTCTGCGATGTGCCAAGAGCAGGACAGGACAGGGCTTCCGCAGGTGACCTGGGGGAGGCGGTCCCTGGGGTTGTCCCCCCCGGACTTTCGCACTCGCTCACCCCACTGCAGCCACCCAGAGCCCAGCCCCCACTGAAACACACGGGCACAGCGTCTGCCTGAGTTTATTTGGGAAAGCGAAGAATCGAACAAAGACTCAGAAAATAAATATGGACCGAGACGAGGCTGCTTGGTGAGGGAGCTCAGAGGCCAGCGGGAGGGCACGGTGGAGGGCGGGGGGTCCTGGACGGCAGGCCTGCTCTCAGTCCCTCCCCAGGGGCAGGCCCCGGGGGCTGGCGCGCCGCTCGAGGCCGGGGGCCCTGCGCTGAGCCCGCGGGAGCCCGCACACGGTGTCCTGGCAGGAGCAGCTCTCGATGTGGGTGTAGCGGTGCTTCCGGGAGCTGCCGTCGGGGCAGCTCAGCTCTACCTCCCGCTGGCTGGTACGCCCCTCCTTGCAGCAGGAGCACTGGTGATCCAGGGCCTGGGCCTCGGCCGAGTACCTGGGGCACGGGAGGGCCAGGGTGAGGAGCCGCTCCCAGGCAGAGGAGCCCCGTCCCTACCCCCACCCCCACCCCCGGGCCTGGGCCTCACTTGACGGAGGTCCCGCAGGACCCAGAGCAGGAGTTCATCACGACTTTCTTGGTGCAGCCAGAGTGAGAAATTTCCTTGGTCATGGGGACGGTGGAACAGAAGATCCTGGTCTCATTCCGAGGGATGCCTGGCAGGAGGGGGCGGAAGCTCTGGGAGAGGGTCCGGCGGAGCTCGGGGCAGGGGTTCTCCACACCTTCAGGGGCCCACGGCTTCCTCCCTACGGCTGCTTCTCCCTCCCCAATCTCATCCGGCCTCGGCTGCCCCCAAGCCCACAGGGCATCCCGTCAAATTCAGCTTCCAGTGGACAGAGGCAAAACGCCGTCCCCCGTGCCTCTCCCACTCCAGGGTCCCGCACTCCAGGGCCCCGGCTGGACCGCCCCACCCGGGCGCACTCACATTTCCTGCAGCATCCGTTGGGCATGAGCGTCACAGAGCCCTGGAGGGAAGAAGAGTGAGCCAGGACCCAGGACCGCCCCCCAACAGTAAGCAGCCCCTGCTGCCACGGGGTGTGGAGCGACAAGGACCGGACTGCTCCTGGGGACCCCCCACTCACTGGGAGGCAGATGCTGGGGTCGAAGTCAGGGCAGGTGATGTTGGACACGGAGGAGATGAGCTGGTTGTGGATGTTCGCGCAGCTGAAGAAGGTGCAGTTGTTGGTGGGGTCGTGACGTATGTCCCCGGGCTGTAGGACAGAGGGCGGTGTGGTGAGGGACAGCAGGACACCCAGCCGGCGGGCCCCGAGCCACCGGGCAGGGGACACCCAGGAGGGGCCTCGGGACAACTGCCAGCCTGCAGTCCAGAGACACATCCACACCCTAACCGCCGGCACCTGCCGATGGGCCCTCGGGCAGAGAAAGGTGTTTCTAGATGTGACAAAGTTAGAGGTCAGGAGAGCAGACCATCGTGGATGACACAGGTGGCCCTTCATCCAGCCACCAGTGTCCTTGCAGAGAGCAGGGGCCACGGGACAGGGGGCAGAGAGTGCACGGATGTGGCCACGAACCCAGGGCTGCCTGGAGCCCCAGAGGCTGCAGAGGCAGGAAGGGCCCCCAGAGCCTTTGCAGGGAGTAGGGCCTCCCTTTGATCTTGGCGCCGGACTCGCCGGGGGGCAAGAGTCAGCCACTCACGGTGTTTCCAGCCCTCATCTGTAGTCCCGGGTCATGGCCTCCCCAGGACCCTTGCAAAGCCGCACCCAACCCAGCAGAGACCCAGCTGGGGACAAGGAGTGGTCCCAGGCTCCGCCGCTGGCTCCGGGTCGCCCGCGCCCCACCCCGCGTGGAGAGGCAGGACGAGCCCTGTGAGCTGGGGGGGGGGACTCCCCGCGCACCTTCAGGATGATGGTCTCGGTGCCGGGTCTCTTGATGATGCAGTGGGTCTGCTGACACTTGCCACAGCACTGCCCGGGCACGTCCACCAGCTCGAAGCCCTGCGGGACACGCACGCTCGGGTCGGCGGGAGCAGGAGGGGCGCCGGGAGCCGGGCGGGGGGCCGGCGGGGGCGGGGCGCTTACGGGGCTGCAGCTGTCCTCGCAGTGCACGTGGGTGCAGGAGATGATGTTGAGCCGCGAGCTGCTGTCCGTGCGGTTGGTGCAGACACAGTCCTCGCACTTGGAGGAGTACACTGGCGACCCGGGCTGGGGAGCAGGAGGCCGGTGAAGCCGGCCCCGCCCACACCTCCCGCCTGCCGCACGGGGTCGTCCGCAGGCCCCAGCACAGCCCGGAAGGCCCAGGGCGGGCACACACCCCACCCCACTACCCCTCCCCCCGGGGCTCAGCTGGTACTCAGCCTAGGACCCCCCCTTGGCCCAGGACCCTCCGCCCGGGACCGCCCCTCGGCCGGGGCTCACCTGGTACTCAGCATTCGCGTGAACACACACGCCCTTGGGCACTGGAGGAAGAGAAAGGGGACGGGGTCAGGCAGGCCCCGCACGCGACGCTGGGTGTGTGTACCGTGTGGGGCCACCCCCCGCGGCTCCCCGACGCCAGGCCCCACTGACCACAAGAGTAGGATGGGCAGCACTTCCCGGGTTTGGTCTCGCTGCTCACGTCGAAGCCCAGCGGGCACTTGGGCGGCTTCTCCTGGCACAAGCTCGTGTTGCACTCTGCGGGGGACAGAGCACGCGGTAGGAAGGGCAGGGCCTGCAGGCCGCGGCCGCCGTCCACACGCAGCTCGGGGGGACGCGCCCTGCTGGCCCAGCCCCTGCGGGCCCCCAGGTCGGAGGTGCGCGCTCGGTGCGGAGCTGGGGATCCCTCCGGGGCTCTTACTGCAGGACGTGATGTTGCAGCAGGTGTCGGCGGGGTTGACCTCGGTGAGCGGGTAGGTGCCGTCCTCCAGGCACGCGACCGGCTCCTGGCGGCACTCCTTGGGCTCGCAGATGATGCCGCGGCCGCCCTCCAGGCACACGCAGTCCTTGCAGTCGAACTCAAAGTGCTCCCCGAACTGGGGGCAGAAAGTAGGCAGGCGGGTCACAGCGCCGGCCCCCTCGCCCCCTTCCGCGTGCCGGGGCCGCCCGCCAGGCGCCGGCACTCAGCCGGGAGGGGCACCGTGGCGGGCGTGGTGCCGAGGGTCCTGAGGGACCCCGTGCCCTCCCCGCGTCCCCGCACACGGGCCACATCACTGACAACACAGCCGTGACCCAATCCTAGCATTTACCCCCACGGGCCTGGCACGCGGCAAATCGCCACACGTGTGTGTGGGGTTCGTGGGCTAGAACCAAGGATCCAGCGCACGTGGAAGACACGGACAACACGGCCAAGATGTCATGTTGGATTTGGACGGAGTGTCTGACGCCCGAGGGTGGGTGCACAGTCGGACGGACAGAGGGAGAGAGGGTGGCTGCGTGCCGGTGTGGATGCGTAGACGGAGGCGGGGGGACGGAGAGGCAGGGTGGGAGATGGGGGGGCACCCAGGGGGCAGCCAGGGGGCACCCCTGCAGGCTCAGCCTTCCAGGACTTGAACGACAGGACGCAGGGTTTGAGACTCCCAGGTTCCTGTGTGCGACCCGCCCTAGCCCCCCAGACTCCGGGTGTGTGGGTGAGTCCCTCCCCGCGCCGGGAGGAAGGGCCGACCTTTCTGGGCACGTCATCAGGTCCCACGCAGCCTGGGGAGGGGGAGAACACAAGTCCGTTAGCGGAGCCCAGCGCCGCAGGACCCGGGGGCTTCGCCGAGCCAGGAGGGCGGGCGCCATACCGCACATCTCCACGCAGACGTCGAACCCGGGGGCGTAGTTCATGGTGCCCTCAGGACAGAAGCAGCCTTCCACCAAGCGGGCGTTCTTCTGCGCCATGGGCCTGGGGGGGAGGACATCACGAGACGGGTGTGTCGCAGGCAGGGCCAGGCCCGCGGGACCACGACGCCCGACAGTGCCTGCCACCCTGGCGCACACCCGTGGGGCGAGCTGGCTGTCCCTGCGCACCTTAGAGCAGCTGTGCTAGACTCGCAGGAAGGCTCATCCGCGGGGCCGCAGGCCCGGTACTCCCTGTGCGGTGGGCACGTCATTGCTGCGGGAGGGAGAGGGATCAGAGGAGCCGCAGTCCGGAGGGAGTGCCCGCGGGCCCCCTGGCGAGGGACAGGCCTGCCCAGCAGAGAGCGATCAGCCGTCCAGCGCCGCCCACCTCAGCCCCCCACGCCATCCCCGAGCTGGGATGCAGGTGCCCAAGTGCCCAGCCAGGCTGGCGGGAGCCCCAGGCCCCCCGGCACCCCCAGCCCGTCTTTCCTCCCGCCTCAAGGCCCAGGCCTGCGTGCGCTCCCCGCCCACCCGGCCCTCCCACCCCCGACGTGGCTTCAGGCCAGACACAGCACCCAGGGAAGCCCAGAAGCCCAGAGACCCGCGGGCCGCAGGTCTGGGGTGGGGGGACACGCACAGCAGACCCCGTGGGTGTGGTTCCTCCAGTCGACACAGATGTTGGCCTGGGCACAGAGGGCGGCGTAGGCCTGCAAGCTGGCACACTCCAGGCCCGAACCGGGCACGAAGCAGCTGTCGAACACGCAGGCCTCGTAGTAGTGCTTGGGGGGCACCACAGCGTGGCATGGCGCGAACAAGCTGTGGGGGAGGGGCGGGTCATACTCAGGCCGGCCCTCCGCAGCCACCCAGCACCTCCACCCAGAGGCCCTCCTGGAGCCTGGCTCAGCCTGCATCCCCCCAAAACAGGCGCCCGTGGGAGGACAGTGTCCGGGGAGTGACCGCGCGACCCGGCCTGGGGGTGGAGAGGAGCTCCAAGCTAAGTGGCTGCCAAGGGCCGGGACCCCCGCCTGCAACCCCAGGGAGTCCCCCAGACTCAATTCGCACAGCTCTGGGGATAAGGCCCTCGCGCGCATGGCCGCTGGCTCTGGGCTTTCTCCCGGATCCCAGCCCTGAGTGCTCGGGCTGGCCCCGCAGCCCCTCTCCCTGTGGCCTGCAGCTCAGCCAGTCCCACCGAGGCAGGAGAGATCGGGAGGTCAGGAAAGGCACGGGGCTACGTGACAAGACAGCTCAGCCCCGTAGACGTGAGAAGCCCCAGTCCTGGGCCCCCCGCGACCCAGTACCTGCCCACGGCACCCTGACTGCCCTGGACGTCCCGGCCCCGTGCTCAGCCCTGGGCCTCAGCTCCTCTTTGCAGATGGGAGTGCAGCACGAGACGCCACTGCTCCCTGAGACCCTGACCCCGCAGCTTGCAAGGGGCTGGCAGGGGCACCTGTCTCTGATGAGCTCGCAGAGGGGAGACGCGCAGTCCTTGCCGGAGGTGGTGCTGGCCCCTGGCGGCGTGATAGCCGGACGCTTGGTGGTGACGCTGGTGTGGGGACAGTGTGGCTTGGAGGGATCGTTCACCACCCACTGGTCAGCCGCCAACTCGCAGTCAGACACGACCTCCCCGCTGGGCAGCATGCAGTCGTCCGCCGTGTCATTGGTGCACGTGCCTGTGTGGGGAGGGAGCCCAGGTCGTACACACCAGCGCCCGGACCCTCCCCTTCTCCCGCCTGGGGCCCCCGGAGACCGTCAGGCCAGGGCCAAGGGCACAGACGGGACAAGACCCCCATCGGCCTCTTCCCACGGGGCCCGGAGCTGGGAGCGGGAGAACCACGGAAGGGCTGGCAGGAGCCCTCACCCAGCCCCCCACCTCCGAGCTGCCCTCCTGGGGGGGGAGGGGCCCGCAGGGGCCAAGGGGCTCACCGCACTGGCCCTTGGTGTTGTTGCCAAACAGGCGGTGAGGCAGCGTGATGGAGAAGGAGAGTCCGTTGTAGGTGATGAGCGCGCCCAGCTTGGAGATCTCCACCATGTAGCTGATGCCCGACTGGTACACGTGCAGCTCGTTCTTCATGTAGGGCAAGGCCACGACCTGCCTGTTGACCTGCACCTGTGACCGGACACGGGGTCAGGACAGCCAGCGGGCAGGCGGGGGACCCTCAGCTGACCTCAACCTGGCCACTCGGGAAACAGAGCCTCGTGGGTCTGACAGGGGTGAGTCAGGGCAAGCTGAGACCTCCCAGAGCACCTGGGATCACCCCACCCCTGCCTGTTTTCAGGCTGGTGTGTCCAGTGGGTGGACCTCAGCCTGTCCCCCGGCTCCTGGCGGCGGCCCTGGTCCCTTTCCCACTTCGTTCCCATCGCTCTCGCCAGACTTGTCCTGGCCAGTCCCCGGGGGGAGGTCACAGGACACTGCACTCAGAGGCCCGGGAGACGCCGGGGCTGAGGGTGCGGCTCCGGCTCCAGGACACGAGCAGCCCCACGCGAGTGTGTGGCCAGCGCCGTGCTTGGGAAGGGGACTCCGCCCAGAGACCTGGGGTCCGGGCTGGTGGTGGAACATGAGCGCGGAGGTCAGGGGACAGCGCGGTCCACAACAGAGCGAGGGCACGGGCGCACGGCGCAGCCTGCATGGGCGTCCCCGACCTGGCCGCACACCTGGACCTTGATGGGCATCATCTGCAGGGTCTTGATGAGAACCTCCTGGGACTGGTAGCGCACCACGAGCGTGCGGGGGCAGGACACCCGGTCGTTGGCGTCACAGTGGTAGTTGTCGATATAGACACCGAAGTTGCCGAGCGTGGGGGTGATCTCCTCCACAAGCACGTACGTGCAGTTCCCTTGGTAGCTGTAGTACAGCCCGTCGAACGTGACATAGTGGGGGTCCCCCCAGCCCGCGCAGTAGCCTGTGGAGGGTGCGCCGCTGAGCCACGCAGAGACCCCGGCCCGGGCGGCGCTGGGGGCAAGAGCCGGCGGAAGCCCCGGCCGGACGGGCACCGTGAGCAGGAACCCCCAGGGCGCGTGGGGCTTCCAAGCCCGTTCTGTGGGACGGAGCCTCGCTTTGGAGCCAGAAGACCCAGGCTCTAAGCCCAGCTCTGTTCCCCCAGCCCCGGGAGCAGCACCGTTCTGCAGGGGTGGCCCTGCTCCCCCAGGCAAGCCCCTCCCTCCCCCGGACCCTCTGCCGAGGAGGGGCAGTGAGCAGGAAGCCCACCGCAGGCAGCCACGGCGTCCAGCCCAGGCCCCGCACCCAAGGGCCTCAGACCCTGCTGTCACCCCACCACCAAGGGTCCCGCGCCTCGGGGGGACCTACAGTCGCACTCCCAGTGCGGGCAGCACTCCTCAGGGCTGTAGACGAGCGTGGGCCGGAGCCCGTTGGCGCAGGTGGGCTCAGGCGGGACCTCGCACTCCACCTCCACGAGCTCTACGGTGTTGTTGTACTTGCAGATCGCCATGGTGCAGTTACACAGCCACCACTTCTCATTCTCCTGCGGCGGGAGAGCGCGGTTCAGAGGCACCGGCCGGGACCCCCTCCCACGCCCGCTGGAGGCCGAGCCACCCGGCACCCCGTGCAGGACGCGGCTCACTGCCAGCCGGCTCCCCGCAGCAGGGGAGGCTGGGGGAGATGCGGGGGCTCCAGCGGATCCTGTGCCCAGAAGGCCAGTGGTGCAGCCGCAGAGACGGGGACAACTTGGGGTGACCCACGGAAAGGCAGCGCCTGGGCTCCAGACGCCTGGTGGCCCGGTGCGTGTGCTTAGTGCCAAGGGGACAAAAACTGGCCCACGGCACACTGACCTGTCTGGGAGGGTCAAAGTCCGGGCACCCAGGGGGCTTGGTGGTGGCCACTGTGCTCAATGCTGTAGGCGTGGGTGGTTTGTGTGTTGAGACGGGTGTCGGCTTGGAAGGGGTGGGTGCCGGGGAGGGCGCGGACGGGCATGACCAGCTGAAGATCTCAATGGCGCAGGCCAGCGAGCAGTTCGCGTAGTAGCAGGTGTCCCCGTGCGTGCCGTTGTACACCATCTCGCCTGCGGGGGGGGAGGCCGGTCCCCCACTGTCCAGACAGGGCTGGCCACCGGGCTGTGCAGGTGCGTCCCCACGAGGCCACCCACCCCCACGCCCCTGGCACACGGCTGCAGCAAAGGGGGCTGAGCACAGGGACAGCCGCCCGCACCCAGCATCCAGCTTCCCCGACGAGCTCCCGGTTTCGACTCACGCCTGACCCCTCACCCCTGGTAAAGCAGAGGCCAAAGCCCCACCAGCCGGTCACCAAAGAACCCGAGTGAGAAGCTGGGATACCTGGTGCGTAGTATGTTTCGTTCAAAACGCAGCAGCGGACCTGAGTGGAGGACCTGACCGGGCCCGTGCTCACACCGACGTTGGGGGTGGAGATCGGGGTCAGGGTGGGGGTGGGCGCATAGGAGGTCGTGGTGCTGGCGGTTGGGGGCCTGGAAGGCGCGGGCGGCCTGGGGGTTCCTGTGGTGGTCGTGGACGCAGTCGTAGGAGTGGGTGTGGAGGGGGTTCCTGGGGTGGGCGAGGGGGGCCTGGTGGTGGTCTCGCTGGTAGGCGTGGTCTTCGAGGAGGTGGGGCCAGAGGTCTGCGGGCCTGTAGGAATGGAGATTTCAGGGCGGAGCTGACGGCACCGCTCTCTGAGAGGCCACAGGAGCCTGATGGCAGATGCCGCCTCCTCGCAAAAAAACCTGCTCGAGGTGTGGCACGTGGCATGGAAAGGCCGTCGTCCACTTTCCTGGCTCTCGGCCTCGAGGGAGGACAAGGAGCGCAGGGCCCACCGTTCCACAACGTTAGGTCCCCGGCGGGGAGGCGGAAGCCGTGGTCACATCGGTCCCACTGAGATCGTGCTGACCAGCTGCCCTCCAAAGCCTTACTGGGAGGTGCAGACGCAAGTGGCAGACAGAAGGAGGGTCCCTAGGGCACCTGGCCAGCAGCTTCCTTTCCCCACTGGCCCCACATGCCATAGTGGGGCTCCCTCCCTAGGCTGCTTTGCCCTGGTGCCCATCACTCTGCCAAGGACAGAGGAACAAGAACCGCGGGCAGCTGGGCCTGTGGAGAGACACCTTGGGGAGCAGTGGGGAGCCCTCAGCTCTGCCGCTCACACACAGCCTGACGCTCAGCAGCTCCCTCAATGCTCAGTAGCCACCCTGCCATGCAAGCGAGGCAGGCCGGACCCTCACGCGGGGACCCTCTCCCCGGGCAGCACGGGGGCAGCACCTCACATGTGAGAAGCCGTACAGCTCCCTGGCAGGAAAGCTCGCTCGCCTAGACCAAGGGGCCTGAGCACACCACAAGCACACAGTCTCCATGCCGATTACGTGCCTGGAGGGCTGCTCCCAGGCGAGGGCGGAGGGGAGGCCGAGGTGCCCCCAGTGGTAGTGCCCTTTGGTTCAGTTGGCGGAGAGGGAGACAGTGTGCTGGAAATCTCCACGATGGCTGTCGTGCTGGTCAGAAGCGTCGTTGATTCTGTGGAAGCAGGAAAGGTGAACTGAGAGTTGGAAGGAAAGGAAGGCTCAGGTCGGGGTTTGGGGAGGGGGGATGGGGGTCTTACCTGCAGGTGTAGAGCCCATGCTGGTGCTGATGGTGGAGGTCGAAGTCGGGGTCACCGTGGTGGTGGTCGTGGTTGGCGTTGTGGTCTCGGTGCCCGTGGTGGTGCTGATGGTGGAGGTCGAAGTCGGGGTCACCGTGGTGGTGGTCGTGGTTGGCGTTGTGGTCTCGGTGCCCGTGGTGGTGCTGATGGTGGAGGTCGAAGTCGGGGTCACCGTGGTGGTGGTGGTGGTTGGCGTTGTGGTCTCGGTGCCCGTGGTGGTGCTGATGGTGGGGGTCGAAGTCGGGGTCACCGTGGTGGTGGTGGTGGTTGGCGTTGTGGTCTCGGTGCCCGTGGTGGTGCTGATGGTGGAGGTCGAAGTCGGGGTCACCGTGGTGGTGGTCGTGGTTGGCGTTGTGGTCTCGGTGCCCGTGGTGGTGCTGATGGTGGGGGTCGAAGTCGGGGTCACCGTGGTGGTGGTGGTGGTTGGCGTTGTGGTCTCGGTGCCCGTGGTGGTGCTGATGGAGGAGGTCGAAGTCGGGGTCTCCGTGGTGGTGGTCGTGGTTGGCGTTGTGGTCTCGGTGCCCGTGGTGGTGCTGATGGTGGGGGTCGAAGTCGGGGTCACCGTGGTCGTCGTCGTGGTTGGCGTTGTGGTCTCGGTGCCCGTGGTGGTGCTGACGGTGGGGGTCGAAGTCTGGGTCACCGTGGTGGTGGTGGTGGTGGTTGGTGTTGTGGTCTCGGTGCCTGTGGTGGTGCTGACGGTGGGGGTCGAAGTCGGGGTCACCGTGGCGGTGGTGGTGGTTGGTGTTGTGGTCTCGGTGCCTGTGGTGGTGCTGACGGTGGGGGTCGAAGTCTGGGTCACCGTGGTGGTGGTGGTGGTTGGTGTTGTGGTCTCGGTGCCTGTGGTGGTGCTGACGGTGGGGGTCGAAGTCGGGGTCACCGTGGCGGTGGTGGTCTCAGTGCCCGTGGTGGTGCTGATGGTGGGGGTCGAAGTTGGGGTCACCGTGGTGGTGGTCGTGGTTGGCGTTGTGGTCCCGGTGCCCGTGGTGATGCTGATGGTGGGAGTCGAAGTTGGGGTCACCGTGGTCGTGGTGGTGGTGGGGGTGGGCGTTGTGGTCTCGGTGCCCGTGGTGGTGCTGATGGTGGGGGTCAAAGTTGGGGTCACCGTGGTGGTGGTGGTGGCCGGTGTTGGCGTTGTGGTCTTGGTGCCCGTGGTGGTGCTGATGGTGGGGGTCGATGTTGGGGTCACCGTGGTGGTGGTGGTGGCTGGGGTGGGCGTTGTGGTCTCGGTGCCCGTGGTGGTGCTGATGGTGGGGGTCGATGTTGGGGTCACCGTGGTGGTGGTCGTTGTGGTCGGGGTGGGTGTTGTGGTCCCGGTGCCCGTGGTGGTACTGATGGTGGGGGTCGAAGTTGGGGTCACCGTGGTGGTGGTCGTGGTGGCCGGGGTGGGTGTTGTGGTCTTGGTGCCCGTGGTGGTGCTGATGGTGGGGGTCGACGTCGGTGTCATCGTGGTGGTGGTCGTGGTGGTCGGGGTCGGCGTTGTTGTCTCGGTGCCTGTGGTGGTGCTGATGGTGGGGGTCAAAGTCGGGGTCACCGTGGTGGTGGTAGAGGCCGGGTTGGGCGTTGTGGTCCCGGTGCCCGTGGTGGTGCTGATGATGATGGGGGTCGAAGTTGGGGTCACCGTGGTGGTGGTGGTGGCCGGGGTTGGCGTTGTGGTCTCGGTGCCTGTGGTGGTGCTGATGGTGGGGGTTGATGTTGGGGTCACCGTGGTGGTGGTGGTCGTGGTGGTGGTCGGAGTGGGCGTTGTTGTCTCGGTGCCCGTCGTAGTGCTGATGGTGGGGGTCGGGGTCGGGGTGCTAGCAGGAGGCAGCGTGGAAATACAGTAGTCCGGCAATACACAGCATTCAACATTAATCTCGTAGTTGAGGCAGATGGGCGGTGTGATGCCCCCCGGCTTCTGGTCTTCATTTTTGCACACCAGCCCAACAGAGAGGTCGCACACCAACTTTTGCCCAAGTTCTTCGATGGGAATGTGGGGAAACATCACAGCTCTGCAAGAGATGTTGGCTGCCCAGCCTTCTTTACAGAGGCCCTGAATCGATTCAATATCCCCACCTGGTCTAGAAGGGTTCGGTTTCCCGGAATCCACCCAGCCTGTCCAGTTGCACTGAGGCACACACGGAGTGATTGTTGGCTCTGTGGTGCTTAATCCTTGGGTAGGCGTGGTGGTGCTGGTGGTCGGGGACACTGTGCCTGTGGTGGTGGTGGTCGGCGTGGTGGTGGTGGTGGTCGGGGTGGGCGTTGTGGTCTTGGTGCCCGTGGTGGTGCTGATGGTGGGGGTCGAAGTCGGGGTCACAGTGGTGGTGGTCGTTGTGGTCGGGGTGGGTGTTGTGGTCCCGGTGCCCGTGGTGGTGCTGATGGTGGGGGTCGAAGTTGGGGTCACCGTGGTGGTGGTCGTGGTGGCCGGGGTGGGTGTTGTGGTCTTGGTGCCCGTGGTGGTGCTGATGGTGGGGGTCGAAGTTGGGGTCACCGTGGTGGTGGTCGTTGTGGTCGGGGTGGGTGTTGTGGTCCCGGTGCCCGTGGTGGTGCTGATGGTGGGGGTCGAAGTTGGGGTCACCGTGGTGGTGGTGGTCGTGGTGGCCGGGGTGGGTGTTGTGGTCCCGGTGCCCGTGGTGGTGCTGATGGTGGGGGTCGAAGTTGGGGTCACCGTGGTGGTGGTTGTTGTGGTCGGGGGGTGGGTGTTGTGTGGTCCCGGTGCCCGTGGTGGTGCTGATGGTGGGGGTCGAAGTTGGGGTCACCGTGGTGGTGGTCGTTGTGGTCGGGGTGGGTGTTGTGGTCCCGGTGCCCGTGGTGGTGCTGATGGTGGGGGGGTCGAAGTTGGGGTCACCGTGGTGGTGGTCGTGGTGGCCGGGGGTGGGTGTGTTGTGGTCCCGGTGCCCGTGGTGGTGCTGATGGTGGGGGTCGAAGTTGGGGTCACCGTGGTGGTGGTCGTTGTGGTCGGGGTGGGTGTTGTGGTCCCGGTGCCCGTGGTGGTGCTGATGGTGGGGGTCGAAGTTGGGGTCACCGTGGTGGTGGTCGTTGTGGTCGGGGTGGGTGTTGTGGTCTTGGTGCCCGTGGTGGTACTGATGGTGGGGGTCAAAGTTGGGGTCACCGTGGTGGTGGTCGTTGTGGTCGGGGTGGGTGTTGTGGTTCCGGTGCCCGTGGTGGTGCTGATGGTGGGGGTCGAAGTTGGGGTCACCGTGGTGGTGGTCGTGGTGGCCGGGGTGGGTGTTGTGGTCCCGGTGCCCGTGGTGGTGCTGATGGTGGGGGTCGAAGTTGGGGTCACCGTGGTGGTGGTCGTTGTGGTCGGGGTGCGTGTTGTGGTCCCGGTGCCCGTGGTGGTGCTGATGGTGGGGGTCGAAGTTGGGGTCACCGTGGTGGTGGTCGTGGTGGCCGGGGTGGGTGTTGTGGTCCCGGTGCCCGTGGTGGTGCTGATGGTGGGGGTCGAAGTTGGGGTCACCGTGGTGGTGGTGGTGGCCGGGGTGGACGTTGTTGTCTTGGTGCCCGTGGTGGTGCTGATGGTGGGGGTCGAAGTTGCGGTCACCGTGGTGGTGGTTGTTGTGGTCGGGGTGGGTGTTGTGGTCCCGGTGCCCGTGGTGGTGCTGATGGTGGGGGTCGAAGTTGGGGTCACCGTGGTGGTGGTCGTTGTGGTCGGGGTGGGTGTTGTGGTCCCGGTGCCCGTGGTGGTGCTGATGGTGGGGGTCGAAGTTGGGGTCACCGTGGTGGTGGTCGTGGTGGCCGGGGTGGGTGTTGTGGTCTCGGTGCCCGTGGTGGTGCTGATGGTGGGGGTCGAAGTTGGGGTCACCGTGGTGGTGGTCGTTGTGGTCGGGGTGGGTGTTGTGGTCCCGGTGCCCGTGGTGGTGCTGATGGTGGGGGTCGAAGTCGGGATGCCTGTGGTGGTAGTGATAATGGGAGTGGTAGTTGCGGTGCCTGTGGTCATGGTAGGGGTCGGGGTGCCTGTTGTGGTTGTGGTAGGGGTGGTGGTGGTCGGGGTGCCCGTGGTGGTGGTCGTGGTGCGGGTCGGCGTCGGGGTGCTAGCAGGAGGCAGCGTGGAAATACAGTAGTCCGGCAATACACAGCATTCAACATTAATCTCGTAGTTGAGGCAGATGGGCGGTGTGATGCCCCCCGGCTTCTGGTCTTCATTTTTGCACACCAGCCCAACAGAGAGGTCGCACACCAACTTTTGCCCAAGTTCTTCGATGGGAATGTGGGGAAACATCACAGCTCTGCAAGAGATGTTGGCTGCCCAGCCTTCTTTACAGAGGCCCTGAATCGATTCAATATCCCCACCTGGTCTAGAAGGGTTCGGTTTCCCGGAATCCACCCAGCCTGTCCAGTTGCACTGAGGCACACACGGAGTGATTGTTGGCTCTGTGGTGCTTAATCCTTGGGTAGGCGTTGTGGTGCTGGTGGTCGGGGACACTGTGCCTGTGGTGGTGGTGGTCGGCGTGGTGGTGGTGGTGGTCGGGGTGGGCGTTGTGGTCTTGGTGCCCGTGGTGGTGCTGATGGTGGGGGTCGAAGTCGGGGTCACGGTGGTGGTGGTTGTGGTGCTGGGGCTGGGCGTTGTGGTCTTGGGGCCCGTGGTACTGATGGTGGGGGGCTCTGTGCCTGTGGTGGTGGTGGTCGGCGTGGTGGTGGGCGTGGGGGTCGGCGTGGCTGTGGTGGTAGTGGTGGTGGTCGTCGGGGGTTCTGGTGTAGGTGTGGATGTAGTGGTGGTGGTGGTGGTGGCCGTGGTCGTGGACGGGGGACACTGATCCATCGGCACACAGCAATTGACGCGAATCTCGTAGTCGTAACAGACCTCAAATGGCCCGTTTCCAAACTGGTCTTCATTGTAGCAAACGAACCCGAAGGTGACATTGCACTGCGCATTCTGACCCGCCTGCTCCCAGCTGAGGTGGGGCTCCACAGCTAGCCTGCACTCGATGTCCTCAGGGGCCTTACAGACGCTGTCAAAGGTCTCCCAGTCGCCACTGCCGCTGTGCACGCTGGGGTGGTTCTCGTTGATCCAGTCGGACCAGAAGCAGCACGTCCCTACGGAAGGAAGACCCAAGATTGGTCCCCACCCTAGACGCCGCTTCCAGGGAGCTCCCGGGGACTCAGAGAAGTCAGAGTCCCCATGACCACCCTTCCTATCATGGCCAAAGAGCCAGCTTAGAGAGTATAGAGCCAGACACGGTCCTGCAGCTGAACGCTGAGCCCGAGACAGAAGAGCCCCTCGTGCCACACCTGGGTGACAGACCCCGGTCTCAGTGCCCAAAAAAAGTAAATCCAGGGAGAGTCACCCATTGCAGTGAGGAGGCCCATGGGAAGGGGCCTGGTCTGGACTCCTGCCCGACAGTGCTCTCACCCAGTGCCAGTCTGCTCCGGGCGCTAAGCCCGGGGACCGCTGAGGGCACCCGTCTCTGCACAAGGGAGTGTCACTGGCCACCCAGCCCCACAGCTGGGTCTCCCGGAAGGTTCCCTTTTCCTCCTGGCTCACCGGGCACGGGGGCTGCCTAGGACCTACCTGGAGTTTCTGGGGTGGAGGCCAGACCTACAGAAGAACGGGGAGGGAAGGAAGCCTGTCAGCAGCTAGTTGGCCACATCTCAAAGTCTTTTTCATTTTTACGACTTCCTCTTTCCTCCTTTATTCTCTCTCCACGCCCCAGCGGCTTGTCCAGCGGCGGCTGCCGCCTCAGCAAGGCTGAGCGCATGGGAGTCTGGGACATTGGTCTGCTTTCGCAGAGACAGCCCCGGAGGTATGCCCCTGCTGGTCCAGGAAGTGTCCCCAGGAAGTGTCCCCAGGTCCTTCCCTGCAGTCTGGGCTCGGGGGTGTGGCTGTGATGCCGGCTGGCATCTTAAGGTGAAAGGCTAGGGCCCAGGAACACCCCCGAGCTGAGACGCCCGTCATTGTCACCTCCAGCCCATAAGCAGAGGTGAGAGCTCACTGTGACCCGTGCCCCCGCCCCACTCTTGGGCCCTAGAAGGGCCGCTTCCACTGGGCTCAGGGCAAGGCAGGTGCTCTAGGGGTGAGGGATGCATGGCCCTGGGGTCCTACCTGTGCTGGGGGTCGGGGAGGGGGTGGGAGTTGGGGAGGTGGTGGTGGTGGTGAGGGGGGTGCTGGAGGTGACGGGGACCGTGGTGGAAGGCGGCCGGGAGGTCGTGGACACACAGATGTTGAAGTGTCTCTCCACCGTCCCGTTGGGGCCACAGATCTCCCAGTAGCAGAAGAAGCCGTCCTGGGTGTAGTTGAGAATCTTCCCTGGAGAGCGGGACAGAGACCAAGGTCAACACGGCCGGAAAAGGACAGGGACTGTCAAGAACCCCCCCGGCATCCCTTAGCCCCCACAAATGCCAGACCCGTGCCCCCTCGGGACTCCACCGACAGGGCCCCCCATCAGGGCACAGAAGCCAGACGGCACAGAGGTGGCCTCAGCTCCCATCACAAACATGGGGAGGCTGCTGCGAGTCAGAGCCAGCTCTGAGCCGGGAAAGGCCCCTGGGGAGCCCCGGGCCCAAGGAGGGCAAGACAGAGCCCTGCCCCCAGAGTCCAGAGCAGACAGCCTGGGGGCTCTCCTGGGGGCCGCTGCACTGGGGTAGAGGCGGGGAACAGCTCACCTTCTTCTGGCTGGCAGACTTTCGAGGTGTTGGTACACACGCTGGAAAGCAAGCGTCGAGCTGCAGAGCACGGGGACGGGCCCTTCCCGGCCTCCCGGCCTCCACCCCCCGCCCTCAGCGCCCGGGGCCCAGCCCCAGGTCCTCTGCCCGTGGACGGGAACTCGCCCGGCTCCCACAGCGTGCCCGTGGGGCTCTGTGTCGGCCCGTGCGTGTGGCTGTGCGTGCAGGTGTGTGTGCACGCGCGTCTGGTGCACCCCCAGACCCCAGCGGGCTGAGCTCAGGTACCAAGACTGGCAGTCCTCCTCGCTGGGAACAGATGCTCCGGGTGGGTAGCGGGTGTCCCCGACATAGCAGCCACATTGGTCCGCCGTGACGCACCGCTTCAGGTCCTCGTCATAGATGGGCCTGTCCTCCGGGCACCGGGGATAGCAGCCTGGCGTGCACAGGACACGGGGCATGGGGCTTGGACCATGGCAGAGGGTCCCACGGCCACCAGACCCCACCCACTGTCCCCACCACGGCAGGTTCTTCTCTCCAGGATGCTCCTCCGGGAAGGCCAGGGAACAAAAGGACAGTGGACCGGACCCCCCACACTGGGCCCCACACACTGCCAGATGGCCAAGGGGACAGCCAGCACCCCCTCCTGACCCCGCATTCCTCCCATGGGCTAGGACACTCCCTCCCCAGAGCAGGCTCACTCCCTCACGCCCCGAGTTCTCAGCTCCGAGGCCGAGTCTGCCGGACCTGGAGTCCGAGACACCCTATCTTGGGCTGATCTGCAGCTTCCTGGGGGCCCTGTCCTCTCCCGGATTCTTTCTGCCTCTCTAAGCTCATGGAACACACTCTGCAGCGCGGTGGGCCCGGTCCACCTGCACCTCGGGTCCCCAGCGGCATGGGGACAGCGTCCCTCCTCGCCGAGGGCCGCTTACCCTCCAGGTAGGACACGGAGATGTTGGAGTGGATGCCGTTGATGGTCCTGCAGGTCTCGAAGCTGCGATTCCCACAGGGCTCATAGTGCCACTCACACTCGTCTGGGGGGTTGTAGTAGTCACAGAATACGGCTGCAGGGGCGGGGGTGGGGGTCAGACTCAGGGAGGGCCGAGGCCAGGCCAGCGCGGCCCCTGAGGAGCGACACTCAGCCCCTGGAGTCAGGGAGGCGGCAGGAGACCCCGATGACCCATCACTTCATGGTGAGGACTACTGTCCCCACACAGCGCAGCCCCCCCCACCCCCCCGCTCCAGGACAGGGCGGACACTCACGGCACAGGTCCGGCGTCCTCCAGAACACGCAGGCTCCCTCCTTAGTACACTCCTGAGCGTAGGAGGCCACGGCCGAGCAGAAGCACTCACAGTCCCCGCCCGTGTCGCAGGAGCAGGAGTCGTGGACGCAGGCCTCGTAGAAGGGCTTGGGGTCCACCTGCGGGAGAAGGCTCTGTGTGCCCGGCCCCGCCCCCAGGCCCCGCCCCGCCCCCAGGCCCCGCCCCGCCCCCAGGCCCCGCCCCACCCCAGGCCCCGCCCCACCCCAGGCCCCGCCCCCCACCTTGCTGTGACAGACACTGAAGACCGAGCTCTTGATGATGCTGCATTGCTTCTCGGCCCAGGAGAGGCGGTGTGGGTTCCGGGCACAGGGATCCGGGGTGACGCTCACGTCCGGACAGGTGGGGGCCTCCTTCCAGCTGTTCCCGAAGTCCAGCTCGCTGTCCACCACCATGTGGTCCCTCGTGGTGAAGTCGTTGCTGGAGCGCTGGTCAAAGTTCCCGCACAGCCCGCAGACCCGGCCCTGCAGAGACAGAGAGCAGTGGGACCGGTGGGGGGGGGGGCTCAGGGTGCTCTGGGAGCGGGCTGGGGGCACGGGGGACGGAGTGGGAGAGGCTGGGGGACTGGGGGGACCTGGGAGGCAGGAGGCGGGCAGGTGAGAGCTGCCGCGCACCTTGTAGGACGGGGCCAGCTTGATGAAGACAGTGGTCTTCTTGTCCCAGATGACGATGACGCCGATGCTGGCCTCCACCACCAGGTACTGGCCCACCTCCCGCGTGGTGTAGGCCACGTGGTGGCCCGTGTCCCGCTGAATCACCAGGCGGTGCTTGTCCTCCAGCTTCAGCTCCGTCCTCTGTGCCCAGGGGAGAGGCCCTGTCACTGGCCGCGTCCAAGCAGCCGCGAGGGCTCACACGTTCCCCGGGGTCCGGCAGCACTCACCCCCAAGAAGATTTTGATGGCCTTGGAGCAGGTGACACCCGTGGTGCCACAGGGGACGTTCTCGGTCATGACGCTGAAGGAGCCTGAGGAGGAGTTCTGGCCGCAGTAGTCCTGGGGGCCCACCCGGGACGTGAGCCAGACCGGCCAGGCCACCGGTGCCCCCCGGCCCCGCCCCAGCTGGGCTCCGCACAGACGCAGCCCTCCTCGGCAAGAGGGGTAACCACGAGGTAGGGGCCCTTGACCCCACGCACAAGCTCCTCGCTCCCTGTGCGGCGTGGGAGGGTCACAGAACGGACGGTCAGAGGCAGGGCTGGGCCCCAACCGCACCCCCTTCGACGGGGCCCCCTCGCCGGGCTGATGACGGCTCAGAGTGTGATGCGGGGCCGCGGGACAAGGGCCGGGGTGGACCGGGCCTCACCTGAACCGCCACGTAGGAGCAGTGCCCGTCGAAGTCGTAGTACTTCCCGTCGAAGGTGACGTAGTGGCCACTCCCGTAGATGGAGCAGGAGCCGTGGCACGGGGACTCGGTGCACGCCCAGCGCCCTCGGCGGCAGGTGCTGAGGGGAGCGAGAAGGGCTGGAGGGGCCGCGGGGGCCCAGGTCCTCCCCGCTGCTCAGAGGGCGGCCTGGCCGCCGGGCAGCACGGGGCCACCCCTTCAGCAGCGCGCGCGCCCGGCCTCCACGCCCTCGTCCGTGTGCACCATGCGCCCCCCCGCCCCGCCACACAGTCCCGCCGGGCCAGACCGCGTACCAGGTGTTGCAGTCCACCGTGATCTCGTCCCCGGGGGAGTACAGGTCCTTGTTGTGCGCACACGGGCACTCGGCCTCCTCGACGCAGCCGCCGCGGCCGTCGTCCATCAGCCCGTCCGGGCAGACGCAGCCGCTGACGCACTCTGTCTGGTACTGCAGGGTGCCGGGGAGGGGACAGCAGGCTTCAGGCCCCGATGGCCAAGCCGGCCTCTCCTGGAGCCGCCCCCCTTCCTGCTCTGCGGACACCCCTTTCTCCCTTGTCCCCCCGACCTCTGTGCGCTCTCGCTCGGCCTCACCACAGGCCCGGGAGACAGGCGCAGGCTGCCGGCCAGGGGTCCCCACACGGCCCCGAGCCCTCCATGGGCTGGGCGGGGACCCCTGGGACGGGGAGGGCCGAGGAGGCCCATGCGTGTGCGGGACCCGGCGGCCGGACCCCAGGGCCAGTGAGGAAGCCCGCGTCCGCCCTCCCCCATGGCGGGCCCCCGCACGCACGTGGCCGGCGGCTCGCGTCTGACAGCTGGTGGGCCGCGAGCTCTGGACGGTCAGGGCCGTCAGGTTGCTGCAGTCCACGTAGATCTTTGGGGCCGAGCAGCCTGGGGGACAGAGGGGCCACCTCAGCTCAACGGCAGCCGGGGTGGGGGCGGGGCCAGTGAGGACGGGGTGCGGGGCGGCGGCGACTTACTCTGGCCGAGCAGCCTGACCGGCCTGCAGTGCAGCCTCCCGTTCTGGCAGACGCTGGGGGGAGGAGGGCGGAGGTGAGCGGGCCGGCTCCTGGCGGGCAGGGGACGGGGCGGGGGGCGGGGGGACACGCCAGCGGCGCGGGGACGTGGGCCCTCCGCCTCCCAGCCCTGGCCACCTACCAGCGCTCCTCCTGCCTCAGCACCACCTCCCCGGCCTCCAGGTAGAGGCCATGGTGGTAGCAGGAGCACTTGGCCAGGGGCACGCAGCGGCCCTTCTCGTCCAGGAAGGTGTTGTCGGGGCAGCCGCAGCCGTCCACAGGCGCGAAGCCCTGCGGGCAGTGCGCGTCGGCCTCGGAGAGCGAGCGGCAGGTAGGCTGGCAGGTGGTCAGGTTGTACAAGAACACCTGGGAGTTGGGGCAAGAGCCCACGTCCTCGTCTGCGGAGATGGGAGGGGCGGCGTGAGGCGCGGAGGGGTGACCCCAGCTTCCTTCCCCGCCGGCCACTCCCGAGCACCCCACTTCCGTCTGGGAGAGGCAGAGGCCTGTCCAGCCAAGGGGCCCACGAGGGTCCCCAGAAGTCCCCAGCCCACCCCCAGGGAGCCCCTCACGAGGAGAGCAGTGGGCCGACCCCCCCCGCCCCAGGCGCCCGGGGCCTCCCAGGGACGGCACTCACTGCAGACTTGCTCCCGCCAGCCCCACAGCAGAACGCCCTTGGCAGCACAGGCGCGGGCGTAGGAGGACAGAGCGGCACACATGCAGCCCTCGCTGTTCTGGCAGTTACACGCGTCATATTTGCACCTCTGGGGGCGGAGGAGGCAGGCCGTGACGGGGAGAAGCAGGCGGGCACACCCCCACGTGCACACACAGTCGCACACAGACGTGCACACGCAGCAACACCCGTGCACATTCGCACACGGACGGACCTTCCCGTGTGACGGGCAGACACACGCACGCACACACACACGGACACGCCTTGCAGGCCGGGGTCAGGCCCAGCCCGGGGCACACAGCACACTGCGCGGGCCCGGTCAGGTGGCGAGTGGTGCACGTGCGGAGCCCACGCACCTTGTAATAGTCTGAGGGGTCCACAGCCGAGTGGCATCTCCCAAAGGGGGTCTCCGTCTTCTTCAGCAGGGAGCACCAGTGCTCGGCATAGTTGGCTGGAGGGGGGGTCAGGACCTCAGCAGGGGCGGCCCCCTCCAGCTCATCCCCTGAGCCCCGCTGCCTGGTCGCCCGGGGCCCCTCCCTCCAGGGCAAGACCACCGCCCTTGGAAGGCGGGGTCGCCACCACCACCCCTCCCACAACCTCCCCTGGCAGGGTAGGTGACACGGCACGGCATCGGCCCCGGGACGAGGGCCGCCACCCAGCGACGGAGGAGCAGGCCTGGCCCCTTTGCTGGGTCTCCTGGCGGGCAGCCACCGTGGGCCACCGTCCACCAGCCACGTAGCAGAAGGCAGCAGGGGCGCGAGCGGCCACCGGCCTCCGCCCGCCCCGCCCCCGCCGCACACCCCGCGAGGCCGAGCCTCACCGCTCTCGATATTGAGGGAGCAGGGGTCGTCCAGCCAGTCCAGCTTGTCGTGACAGCTCGCCTGGGCCTTCCAGGTGTTGGCGAAGCCGGCCCCCGTGGCCTCCACCAGCCCGCCGGCCGTCCTAAAGTCGTCCCCTTCCAGGCCGTTGAAGTTCCCGCAGAGGCCTGAGGGGCAGCACAGGGTTGGGAAGGGGCAGGGGGCGGGGAGGCAGGCCCGGTTCGGGGCCTCTGAGGGGGGCCCGCCGAGCGCGGCACTCACCCTGCACGCGCCCCTGCGCGGCCCGGTCCAGCGTCACGAAGAGCTGCATGACGGGCTCGAGCTGCACCTGCAGCCTGAGCCCCACGGCGGTGCTCACCATGAGGTGGCGGGAAGACGGCCGGAAGACAGAGAGGCTGGCTACGGGACGGGGCGTCGAGCCGGTCAGCGGGGGCTCTGCAGCTGCGGGGTCGTCTCCCGCCCGCAGCCCCCGAGCCGCCAGGCGCTCCCGGGGAGGGACTCACCGGTCGCGTGGGGCAGGCTCACCGGCCGCTCGTTCAGCAGCACGCTGCCGTCCGACTGGAAGGCCACAACCTGCAGGAGGGCGGGGGGGACAGCCACGCTGAGAGGGGCTGGGGGGCTCTGGGGGGCCGCACGGGGGCGGGGGCAGGGGCGGGGGCACCCACGTTCTTCCTGTCGTCCGCCAACAAAACCACCGTCTTCAGGCAGGTCTGCTTGTCGGTGGAGCCACAAGGGGCCAGCTCACCCAGGAGGGCGTAGGAGTCGTTGTGGTCGCCCTGCCAGGCACGGGGCGGTGGCAGTAACTGGTAGGAAGCCCGGTGCGGGGCCGAGCCCCACCTCAGCCCGCCCACCCGCCACCCGGCCAGCTACCTTGATCAGCACGTAGTAGCAGTCCCCGTGGAAGGTGTACCTCTTCCCGTCGAAGGTGGTGATGTGAGAGCCGCCCTCCAGGGCACAGGTGCCCGGGCACGGCAAGTCTCTGCACACCCAGCGGCCGGCGGTGCAGACGCTGTGGGCAGTGGGACACACAGCAGGCTCAGTGGTGCCGCCGGCGCTGCCCCCCAGCCCCTCGGACCGGCAGCCCTGCCCCCCAGCCCCTCGGACCGGCAGCCCTGCCCCCCAGCCCCTCGGACCCGCAGCCCTGCCCCCCAGCCCCCCGGGCCCCGGACCCACCACTCCTCGCAGTCACTGCTGAGCTGCTGGCCGGGCGAGTACAGGCGCCCGTGGAGTCTGCAGTGACAGCGGCTCACAGGGACGCAGCCGCTGCCTGCGATGTCGTCATACACGGTGCCTAGATGGTGCGGGACGCGACGTTACCCTTGGCCGGCCTCAGGAAGCCCCCAATCCCCACACCGGGGCTCCCGCGGGTGGGGCCAGAGCCCTGGGCTGGTGTGTGAGAGGTGAGGCGACCCCCGAGGTGGGGCCCCAGCCACGCCTCCCCCTCCTCCTGCAGGTGCCCCTGCTCCTTTGGGCAGCACCTGTGCCCCCTCCCCACGCTGCGGGAGCCGGGCCTCCGGACCGCCTTCCTGGGGACCTCCAGGCTCTGCGAGTGGGGCTGGAGGGCATGAGCCCACAGAGCAATGACCAGGAAGGAGCCCCGCCCAGACTCCCCAAAGCCACCACGGCATGCGTTTAGGGGGAGGGGGTCCTCCACACTTGCCAGGGAGGGGAGCACGGCACCTTACTTCCGGCACCGTGGCCGGCCCCCACAGCCCGGTTCCAGGGTGCACCGGCCTCAGGGGGCCGCATCGGGGCCACGCCCCCACCCGCACGCCCGTCCCGTGGCCTCCGGGGCGCACACCTTCTGGGCAGAAACAGCCATCCATGCGGTGCTCCTCGCACAGGCGGCTGCTCTCCAGGTGGGAGCAGGTGTCCACGCAGGGTGAGCCGCTCTCCAGGTAAACCATGTTCCCGGGGCAGCTCTTGGCTAGAAGGGCAAAGGCAGGCCCCTGAGCGGACACACACGCCCAGGGGAGGGGAGTGCGGCAGGCAGCGGAGCAGGACGTTCCCCGACGGCACCCCGCTTAGGGCCCCAGGGGCGCCCGCCTCCCCGGCCATGCCGGCCGCCCCGTGGCACTTACGGCAGAACTCGGCGGTCCTCCAGTTGCCAGGCCGGCCGCCGGCGTGGGAGCACTGGCGGGAGAACTCGGCCAGGGTGCTGCAGGCGCAGGAGGGGCCGTCGGGGCAGTGGCAGCGGTCCTGCACGCAGGCCTGCACGAACGGCTGCCGCGGCACCCGCCCCTCGCAGTCCTCGAAGGCCGCGGCCACCAGCAGCTCCTCACACTCGGCGCGCTGCAGACACGCGGAGCGGGGTTCGGTGACGGCCCACGGCCGCCCCTTCCCGCGATGCCCGCGGCACCCCCCCACCCCCAGGCAAACCACCCCCCGCCCCGGCCCTGACTCACGTGCTGGGAGCAGGACTCTGGGGCCGGCTCCTCCTCGGGGTCCTCGCACACCGCCTCGGGCTTATGGACCTTCTGCAGGTTCCCGAACTCGATGGCGCTGAAGAGCACACCTGGGGGCGCGGGGGGCCGTCAGCCGAGGCGCCCAGAGCCTGCACGCCCACCGCCCCCGCCGCCCCCGCCGGCCCCGAGGAGGCCCGCACCGTCAGACAGGAACTCGGAGTAGGTCTGCAGACCATTGTAGTCCCCACAGAGGCCGCACGTGTGGTTCCGGAACTTGCTGTCCAGCTCCAGCTGTTGGGGGAGGAGGGGCGGGTGAGGGGCCGGGGCCCCGCAGGACCACAGCCACGGCGGCCGGGGTGAGCGTCCCACGGCCGGGGTAAGCATCCCACAGCCGGGCCGGCCTCAGCCTCGCCTCCAAGTGGCACTGGGCTCGGCCCGGGCGGCGCAGGCGGCAGGGGTTACCGAGGACCAGGAGGGGCTTGGGCGGGGGGAGGGCGAGCCCAGCTCCCCTCTCCCTGAGGTTCCCCACCCTGGGAGGGCTGCACGGCCCCACCCGGGCTCCCCCACAGCACTGCCAGTCCCCACAGAAGCCCCCTGACAAGGGTCGGGCCCCAGGCACCTGCCCTCCCCTTGGACCCCAGAGGCCTGCAGGAGGCACCTGGCCCCAGGCCCAGGAGGGGCCACACCCACCATGAGTGAGTCCTCCCGGTTCCACATGAGGGTGAGTCCCGCCCGGGAGTAGACCTTGGTGTAAGCATCATTCTTCTCGATGAGCAGCCCAGAGCTGTAGTGCGGCATGCTGACCCTGGGGCAGGGGTGCGGGGCGGGACTCACTGGCCGGCCCACCAAGCTGCCCGCCACAGCAGGCCCTCCGCCATCCCTCCGCCCCAGGGGACAGGAGGGCCTGAGGCGCGCGTGGGAGTCCTCAGCTCCCAGCCGCTGTGTGGGAAGCACAAACAGCGTGGCCGCCCTCTGGGCCGGCTGGGACCCCGGCGGCACAGCCCCCGTCTGCCCCCTGGCTGTATGTCTACCTGTCCGCACCCCCTCTGCAGGGACCTGTCCTCAGAGCCGGGCTCTGCCCACCCCGGACCAGGGCTGTGCCCAGCCCACGGGGACTGGGGAAGACAAAGAGCAGGAATGAGCTTACAGCCTCATTGTTCCAGGGACAATGGGGGACAATGGCCTGGGAGCGGGAGGGGCTCCCACCGGCTCCCCCTTCTGTAACTGGAGCCTGGGTGCTGCCTGGGGCCCCCAAGGGAGGGGCAGGGAGCCCCTCGCCCGCACTGGGGGGCCGCCGCCCAGCCGCACTCACATGGCCCCGTTCACTACAACCAGCTGGCGGGTGAGGTAGATGGTGTCATCCTTGATGGTCAGCAGGATGTACTCGAGCCCGGGGCGCCCCCCTTCGCGGCCGGAGACCCGCTTCAGGTGCACCGCGAACTCCTTGTAGGGGCCCCTGCAGTCGGATGCGAAGTTGTAGTCGCACAGGCCGGGGAAGCGGAAGACGTCGCCGTCGAAGGTCTTGTAGTGGAAGTCGCCCCAAGTGCTGCAGACGCTGTGGCTGTGGTTCTGGGTCCTGCCCTCTGGGGGAGCAGGGGTGTGCGGAGTGAGCAGCCCGCGCCCCCGGGAGGCCTGTCCCGAGGCCCGCCCAGCAGCCGCCCTCCGAGTGCCCTCCGTGAGGCTGTCCTGCTGGAGTGGCCCCTGCTGGACCCTGGTCACCCTGCCCGGGGGGGTCTCAGCCTCCCAAAAGGACATCTCCAGCTGCCACACCCTCACGCCCCAGCCTGGCCTGGGATCTGCCAGGCAGGCAGTGGGGACAGAAGGGCTTTCCGGAAGCCCACGTACCCTGTCCGCCCAGCCCGGGGTCCCCTGCCCTGTCGTGGCCGGAGTCCGTGCACGCTCAGGTGGTGCCCACATCACATCCACATATTGGAGACCAGCTCCCCTCCGGGGGCTTTTTCCCCCAACCCGCGTCAGATGGAGACGTCCCCAGTTTTTCCTGGAACGACCCCTTCATCGTGTGTCCAACACCCCACTCTGCAGAAGGGCCGTCTTGGCCTCGGCCCTCCGAGGGTCCCTGACAGCTGGCCCCTCTTGGCTGCCCCTGCCTGCCCCACGCAGGTGTTTCCAGAAGGCACTGCATTCCGGACACACGCTCTGGCCAGGAGATCGCTGTCGAAGGGATGGCGCGGACCCAAGACTACGTTCCTCCTTCCTTCCCTGCACTCGACGTCTGCAGGGCTTGGTGGGCAAGACCCTGACCCCTGTGGTACGCCCCAGCGTCTGGGCAGGGAGGGTCACGACTCCCAGGTAGAGCCTCTCCTGGGGGCCGCCCTGGTCTTCCCGTCGCCTCTCACCTCTCTGGAGCTCTGCAGCCCCGGGGGAGCTCAGGGCCAGGCCGACGGCCACCAGGAGGGCGAGCGGCAGCCCCATGGTGGCTCCGGAGGGCGGGAGGGAGAGCAAACTGGGCCAGGGGTCCGGGCCTTATATGGCCCAGCAGGAGCGGCAGAGGCGGGGAGAGCAGGGGAGGGGCGAGGGGAGGTGGGGCGTTTGCCAGTTTATCGAGAAAACAGGTGTGGGGGCTCCGGAGGGGCCCCTGGGAATATTGACTCAGGCTATCTGTGGGTTATCTTTTTATTGAGCCCTCAGTAAAGCCGCCCTCCTCGGGATGCCTCCGCACCTGGGCAGGCGCGGCCCCTCCCAGCCCCGGGCCACCCTCCCCGGTGTCCCCACAGGGCCAGGCTCGAACGGGGCGCCATCCCGATGGTGGCTCCGGACAGGACCCCTGCCCCATGTGAGCTCCTCTGTCCCACTCTGGTCCCACGAGGGGCCCCAGGCCCCCAAGCCAGGGGACGGGTGGGCACCTGGGAGGTCCCGGGGCTGCCCCGCCTCCGTGTGGACTCGGCTCCCTGGCTCGGGTCAGCAGGCGGCTCCACGTCCAGCTCCCCGGCCCCCCCGCCCCGCCCCCGCCCCGCACACCCTCTAATCCCCTCGTGTTCCCAGGCCAGGCCAGTCTCTGGAATTACCTGTAACTGGAACTTGGGAAGCCCAGCCAGGGGCCGCCTAACTGAAACACATCTTCCGGGGCCCGGGAGGCCTGGCGGGAAGCTGGAAGCAGACGTCCTCGCGGGGAGTGAGGCCCAGACGCCGCGCCAGGCTGGGGCCGCCCCTGCAGGACCAGAACGTCACCTTGTGAGAAGTAGTAGGCTCGGACGCCGATTATAACCTCGCGGTCCCCAGGCTTCGGGGCAAGCGGGGAGGGACTCGCGTCAACAATCAGCGAGACCCTGGGGACAGCGGATGCCGCAGGTGGGGGCGTGGGACACCCTGTCTCCCTGGCCCAGGCTCCCCTCTGAACCCAGCGGCACCGTGGCCGACCGTCTCACCTCCCGGTGGCCCTTCCACTGCGGACAGGACCTCCACGCCACAGTGAGAGCGTCTAAGGACGAGACGCTTCTCACACCACCTGACGACTCCTGGGGTCGCATCGAGGGCCGGGATCCGACAGGGTAACCGGGAGCCCGCCCCTGCCAGGGGACCTGCGATGAAGCCCCTTCTCCCGTCTCAGTGTGACGCCAGCTGCAGGCCTGGAAACTGTCCTCATTCGGGAACCCAGGGACCCGGGCCCGAGCGTGTGGTCTGAGCCAGGAGCCACAGGGATTAGGAAACCAGAGCCGGAGGGGCCTGCCGGCCCATTATCCACTTCCCTGTGGGGCCAAACAGGCTGGCACCGAGCCCTGGGGAAACCCAAGGACAGGGGCCCCTCCCAGCCCCCGAGGCAGCGATTTTCCATGACAGGCTTCCTTGGCCCTGGTGGGATTCAGAGAAAATCCTGGCCCCGCAGTGGTCACCGGCCCAGCCCCTCCTGCCCTGAGCATTAGAGGCAGGAATCCTCCCCTGGGATTGAGAACATGGGGTCCTTCCCTGAGACTGAGAAGTTGGGGTTCTCTACCAAGATGGGGATGTGGAGTCCTCTACAGGGACTGAGAAGGTGAGAGTCCACTACTGGGGTCTGAAAAAGGCAGCCCTACGTGTCCTGTGTGGGGGGCAGCTGTGCTGACCTGAGGCCCAGAGGTCTGAGCCAAACCCTCCTGGCCCAGCTGCGGGGTCTCGGGTGGCACCCTGAGCAGCAGTGACATCAGGCCGCCAGGCACAGGACAGAGGCTCAGAGCACGTCGGGGGAAGGAGCCTGCAGAAGCAGGTGGTGAATGCATCAGGCCGGGGTGACCAGCGTCACCCCACTGCCCCTAGCAGAATCTGGGTCAGCTTCCCACGCTCAGCGCAACCCTCGCAGCCAGCTGGGCTTCCTCACTGTGGCCGTGGGGCGGCTCACAGGTGAGTCGGTGGGACACAGGCTCTGCTGCGTACGGGACGGAGATGCCCATACCGGGCCGCGGGCGCCTGGTACCGGCAACACAAACCCCCACCACCTCTACCGCGGGGACAGACGTGTGGAAGTGTCCCGTCTGCAGCTGGAGCGTGCTCTCCCCAGGGCCCCAGGGGGACACAGCCCGGCCCAGCGGCAGTGGGAGGTCATCGAGGAGACACTGACTGCCCATCCCCAACAGGTGGACCCCCAGCACAGGGCCGGGACACCTGGAGCCTCCCCGCCAGGCCCCACGCCCGGCAGTGTTTACCCTGACAAGACACCGTCCCTGAGGCTTGCGTGACCTCACCACAGGGAGACCACAAAGACGTCACGAAACAGCCTGAAGTGACTGTCCCACCGCTTTCTGTCCACAAACCTGACTCATCAGGAAGGGGGGCTGTGGGGGAGGGGCGGAAGAAGGAAGGAAGGCTGTGGAGGGACGAGGGAGCCTCACACCTGTCGGAGAGACCTGAAGGTAGCAGGTGTGTCCCCAGCCCACCAACACCCCGTTTTGAGTCACCTGGGGTGAAAGTTAATTTTATGTGTCAACAGGGCTAGGCCATGGTATCGTCGAAACGCCAGTCTAGATGCTGCCATGAAGGCAGGTTTTATATGCAAACGGATCAGCCTTCATGGTGTGGGTGGGCCGCACCCAAGCAGTTGAAGGCTGTCAGGAGGAAATAGTTCTGCTTCCAGGTGGCCTTCGGTCTGGAGCAGCAACATCAGCTCTTCCCCGATGTCCAGCCTGCAGCCCCCCACAATTCCTTCGAATGTCTGTCTCTCCCTCTCTCTCTCAGACCCTACACCCAAGCCCAGCTCCACAGCTCTGGCCAAGCCTGGTCAGGCAGATGGAGAGTGCGCCCACAGACATCATGGGTTTCATCCCATGGACACCCAGGGCGACTCCAGCCCCAGCCAGCCACGGGGACAGAGCCCCTGGCATGTGAGCGTCTGAGGACCCACGAGCAGGAAACAGCGCGCCGGCCGCGCCCATGTCTGCCTGTGTCCTCCCCAAGACATCAGAAGGGGGAACTCAAACCCCACCACGTGCCCACTACACGCACCTTCAAAGATTCTGAAAGATCTGGGGTGCGCAGGCCCAGGCCCCACAGCCGCCTTTGGGCAATCACCCCCACCTCGAGATCTGGTCCAAGCGTCATGCCCTTGCCCTGAGTCTTGTCCTCGCCACCCCAGCCAGAATGCGTCCCGCTGCTGGCCTTCCTGCTGTACGGGCCTTGAGGGCAGCTGCCTCTGTGGCCTCCTCCAGGGGCCATCTGGATGTGCTCAGTGGCTTTGCTTCTGGGGGGGCTGAGTGGTGGTCGAGGGATGACGAGCGGACGGATGGACGGACGGACGGATGGACCGGTGGACGGACGGACGACTGAATGGTTGGATGGATGGATGGATGGACGCACGGACGGGAGGATGTGGGCAGTGAAGACACGGACGTGGGGACGGGTGGCTGGTAGGTGGGCTAAATGCGTGGTAAAGAAATGACATCCGGGCTGATGGCGGACGCCCTCCATAGCAGCCCGCAGAGCTCACGCGCCGCGAAGCCTGTCATCTACAGGCCGTGGCTGGGTGTTGAGCCGCCACGGCTCATCGAAGCCCCCACGGTTCTGGGAGGCTCGGGCTCACATTACTCCATCCTAGAGGTGAGGAAACCGAGGGTCGGGGAGGGTGAACCATCACCGTGAGCTCTCGAGCCAGAGAGCGGCGGAGCCATACGGTGGATCCCGGGACCGCCTCTGCCCTGAGCCCACGGTGTCCGCGGAGCGACAGAGCCGCGGCCACGTTTCGCAAAGGGCTGGCGGCGGCTCTTTGGAGAAAGCCGGTGTGAGTGACAGGAAATCAGATGTTCCGGGTGGTATCGGGTCCCTTGCGGAGCCCCCAAGGACAGCACCCTGCACCCCCCAGCCCCTAGGGAAGTCACTTCATGTATGTGCAATACAGCTGGATGGTCTGTCACACCCCCGCACGCACCCTGGGGTCCCCGACGTCCTCACTCGGTTTTCCTCAAGCGTGTGAAGTTGTGTGAGTCGGAGCGACCGCCGCGCCGACGCCCACTGCCTCGGCCTCCTCAGCCCTCCTCAGCCCTCCCTCAAGGCCGCCGCAACCCCTGGTGTTGTTCTACCGTCATTACAGTTGTGCCTTGAATATATTTTTATGATTACTTTCCAATCTCTAACTGCCTAAATAATTTTAGCATGTCATGTTCCTCTTAAAAATTACGGCTATGGTTTTGTGAGACACTCCCGATTTCTGCTCTGAAATTTTCAGAACAAAATTTCATCTAACAGCTGCAACTCAAAATATTTTAAAACGGCTTTTCTGAGATGTAGCTCATATGCACACACCGAGCCTGCCTAGGGTCCAGGCCGTGGGTTGGACATAAACACGCACCTGAGGCAGTCGCCGCAGTCAGGCGACCCTGCGTACGGCCGGTGACCCGTGATCAGGCGACCCTGCGTACGGCCGGTGACCCGTGAAAGACTCCGCGTGGCCCTTCCCGGCTCAAGAGGTACCTCCGACCTCTTTTCTGACGCTACAGGTTAGTTTGCCTCTCGCGGGAGAGGAAATCCAGCACACATTTAAGGAAGACCAAAGAGCCTGCTCGGACTTGGGCTGAGACCGCATTGTATCCACAACCGAGTTTGGGCAGAATCCGTCTTACGGACCCCGCGTCTTCCAACCCGCAGACGTGGTCTGGCTCTTCCCGGTTCATGCCTTTCATTTTTTCCAAGCAGCGTGTGGCGCTCAGCTGCAGGGGCCTTTCGCGTCCACTGTCAGATTTTTTTTCAGTATTTTATGTTTTACACACTTTTGAAAATGGGGTTTTTATTTCAGTGTTTGATTGTTGCCAGATTATAAAAATATAATTGATGTTTGTACATTTCTCTTATGCTACCTACAAGCTTGATAAACTCACCCACTAATTATAGCAGCTTTTTTGTAGATTCTAGGTTTCCTACGTAGAAGGTCATGACGTCATCTGTGAATAAGTCTTACTTCTTCCCTTGCCAGATGCTTCTCATTCCTTAATGTGCCCGCCGTGGTTTCCGGCACGCGTCGCCCAGACGAGGTGTGAGCCTGGGTCCCCGTCACGTTTCCACTTTCAGGGAAAAGCACTCGATCGTTAAGTACGATGTCAGCTGTGGCGGTTCATAAATGCCCTTTCACAGGAAAGTCTTTTCTACTTTGAGTTTGCTGAGAGTTTGTATAGGAATGGGTGTTGAATTTTGCTAAATGGGTTTTTCCAGCATCTCATGAGAGGGTTATATGGTTTTTGCTGTTTAGTCTGGTAATACGGTGACCTGCGCAGACTTTGAATTCTCAGCAGCCTCGCCCTGCTGGAACAACACCCAGTTAGGCATGACTGTCACGTGGTTAGGTTTGATTTGCCGAATTTTAGTTCGGAATTTTTGCAACTATGTTCGTGAGGGACGTTGGTCTATGGTTTTGTTCTACTCCACGTCTCTGTGTGGGTTTTGGCATCAGGATAATTAATACAGCCTCAGAGAAAAGGGCAGGAAGTGTTCCTTCCTTTTTGATTTGTCTGGAAGAGCCTGGGCAGCACTGGTGTTATTCCTTCCCTAAATGTTCGATGGGTTTCACTAGTAAAGACGAGTCTGGGCCTAGAGCTTTATTTGTGGGAGGTTTTAAGTTTGTTTTCTCTTTCTTTAATATAAAGAGCTTTCCAAATTACTTCAGCTTGAGTGAGCTTTGATAAATTGTCTTTCAAGAAATCTCTCCGGGGCTGTCTGGGGGACTCAGTGGGTTTAGCCTCTGCCTTCGGCTCAGGTCATGGTCTCAGGGTCCTGGGATCGAGCCCCGCATTGGGTTCTGCTCGGCGGGGAGCCTGATTTCCCTCCCCTCTGCCTGCCTCTCTGCCTGCTTATGATCTCTGTCTGTCAAATAAATAAAATCTTAAAAAAAAAAAAAAAAGAAATCTCTCCATTTTGTTTCAGTTGCTACATTTACTGGCAGGAAGTTGTTCATAATGCTCCCTTCATCGTCATCCCAACGTCTGTGGGCTCTGTAGTGATGTCACCGCTTGTTCATAGTGTTCAGACTTCCTGTCTTCTCTGTTTCCTGTCAGTTTATCAATCTCATTGACCTTCTCAAAGAACCAGCGTTCCAATTCATTGACTTTCCTCTGGTGCTCCATTTTGTTTTCTGCTTCATCTGATCTGTGATCTTCTTTTCTGGGTTTAATGAACTCTCTTCTTTTCTGATTTCCCAAGGTGGAAGTCATGATGTCATTGAGGCAAGACCCTTCTCTCTTCCTCTCTGTTCTGTTTAGTCCTATGCATCCCCAAAATCCTGCTTTTGTGGCACCCACAAGTTGTGACTGTCACGTCACAACTGTGAAGCCCCTTCTCCCGGACGCTCGGTGTCTGGGGACCCGCCTGACCCCTCACCTTCTCTGTGGTCTCTCTCCAGCCATTGCAGCCTGGGCTGAACCAAAAATCCACCCTGTATCAATTACTGCCCCAACAGAAAAAGGAAACCATACTGGGTGTTTCAAACAGAGAGAATTGGTTACTCCGGTGCTGGAGGCTAGAAGAGCAAGGAAAAAGGGGTCCTGAGGCACTGACATTAGCAGCAGCAGAGAACAGCGTCCACACCCATGGCTGGGGGGTGGGCCACAGAAAGGGGCCCTGAGGGGTTTGGCATGGCTGGTGGTGGGGGTGCCCAAGAGAGCTGTGGCTGCAGGGGCTCTGGTGAAGCTGGAAACGGGAAGGAAATGCATTCCTGCTCCCCGCCCTTCAATGAGGGCTTCCAGAAGCCAGCTGGAAATACAGTTTGCAAAGTCCCAGCTACATGTATCAGTCAGCTATTGCTGCATAACAAAACACCCAACCCCAGTGGCTTCAAATAATACACACTGGGTAAATAGCTGATGGATGATGGATGGATGGATGGACGGACGGGTGGACGGACAGACAGGCGGATAGACGGACAGACGGATGGACAGACGGATGGACAGACAGACAGATAAACAGATGGATGGATGGACGGATGGATGGCGGATGGATGGACAGATGGACGAACGGATGGATGGACAGACAAATGGTCAGACGGATGTATGGAGGATGGATGGATGGACGAACAGATGGATGGATGGATGGATGGATGGACGGATGGATGGACAGATGGATGGACGGACAGATGGATGGATGGATGGAGAGATGGACCGACAGATGGAGATACATAGGTAACAGAAATAGGTAAGTGAATGACCATGTGTATGTAGTTAATATACATACATGTATTGTTCTAGAGTGGCCCACTGAGAGGACCTACACCCCCGGAGCAGCTGACCACACCCAGGACCCAGGTCTTGGTTTTTATTATTTTTATTTTTTATTTTAAGTAGCCTCCACACCCAACGTGGGTCTTCAACTCATGACCCTGAGATCAAGAGTCAAGCGCCCCTGGCTCTTGGTTTTTAAATACGATTCTCCAGTAGAAGGAAACAGGGCTCCTTGGAGGAGATGTTGAGCTTCTAGACAAGGAAATTATGAGATAAACCTGGAGTGTTCGTGGCGGCAGAAAATAAGGAAGTGTTCAAAAAATGATGGAGGAGCATCAGAAGGGCCCAGGAAGCCACCGGGGGCCACACCCAAAGGCCGGAGCTGGAGCAATTTAAGCAAAACAATTAGTAGCTGTAAAACGAGATTATCACCTGGAGAATAAAACAAACATCAATGATCCCATTGCGATACAAATGACTAGACCAGTAAATGCGTGAGCAGGAACAGCTCACTCGTAGGGAGGGATCCCAACTCCAGCACCACACCCTGCGGGACGGATCGTGGCAGCATCTCCCGACCGGTCCTGCCATCAGCCGGCCCACGTCCAAAGAGAAACAACTTACAGATTCAAAGTAACTTCCTACAGATATTCATCTGTTAAAAAGTAGAAAAAAGGTAAATTAGTCAAGAAGTAGGAAAATGGTAAGAAGCAGAGGTGCTTGGGTGGCTCAGTCAGTTAAGCGGCTGCCTTGGGCTCAGGTCCTGATCTCGGAGGCCGTGGCGGGGTCCAAGTCTGCTTCTCCCGCTCCTTCTGCCTCTCCCTCCTGCTCATGCTCTCTCTCAAATAAAGACATAAAGCCTTTTGAAAAGAAAAATGGTCAGAAGTAGCAGAAGTGGCAGAGAGACCCGGCAGATGCCCCGTCACCCCCACGGGTATGGAGCCCCGAGAAGGGCACCTCGCTTCTGCAAAGCTTCCACTGGGCCCTGAGAAATCATCCACCAGACTCCAGCTTAGGGACGTTTTACAAGACGCCTGGCAGCACTGCTGCGAAGCGTCAAGGTCAGAGGGACAAGGAACGAACAAGGAGCTGCTGCCCAGCAAAAGAGCCGCGACCGCGAAAGGGCCCAGCGGACGCCGGAGCTGAGCGCCGCAGGCTGTCCTGCCTTATCAGACCGGCGCTTACGGGCGCGTGTGTCTCGCTGTCCGGCTGCCCTCACTGCTCCAAGAGGAAAGCACCGGCGGGAAGCTGGGGAGCCGAGAGGCACACGGCTGTGAAGGAGATACTGCTGGGTCTACGGACGACGGGCCAACAGCAGCTCTGTGAGCAGGAAAAGCAAATCCATGCCCAGGGAAACTGTGGGGACCGACTGCTGGACAGGTACCTGGCCACCGGGGAGTGGCCTTGTGGTCAGCAGGGGGGCTGTGCGTTCCGCTGTACAGAGCCTGCAACCTGCCACGAGGGCCACTTTGTTCCTGGGCCACCAAGCGAGCCCCGGGGAGACTCGGGCGCTGGGCCCCTCGGACCCGGTCATCCCTCTGCCAACCACCGTGACCCCCATGGCAGGTGCTCACACGAGCCACCAAGGGCTCTGTCCACCTCCAGAGGCCCGTCCAGACCCCCACCGCGGACCTCCCAGCCCTGGGCTCATGACGCTGTGTTCCAGGGCCAGGACATTCAGCCGAATCCGCTTTGGCCGCTCTGGGAACCAGCGCAGAACCGGACGTCAGGCCGCGCCGCAGTCCAGGTGGGCAGCCCAGGCCAGAGCGCTGTCCTCGGGGAGCGCCCCGCCGGCGTCAGCAGCGTACCCGGCCGGCGCCCGTGCGGGCACACCCTGGGGGACGCTCCGACCCATGGGGGAGGGTCACCAGAGGCAAATCCTCCCCAACCCCCACCAAGGGACCATGAAGAAATAGTGTTCGCAGCTGCAGGGGCCGGCCCCAGCGTGAGTGACCCCCACGCCCCCACCAACCTGCTCAGGGCCGCGTCGGCACCGCACCCCCCCACCCCTGCAGATCCCTGAAAGACAGCACGGCTGGATTCTGTGCCTCAGACTCCGCTCTCAGGCAAGCTCCCTAGGGTCACACCCCCATGACCCCCGAGAACCAGGCCCCGGGCCTCGGCCAAGGGAACACAGAAGCCTGCAGGGGCGTCCACGGCGAGGGACGCAGGCAGGGGCGCCACGGCGGCTACTGCCCTCGCGTGGTCTTCCCGGACCTCCAGGAGCCGCAGCCCACGTCTCCGCCTCCGCCCGTCAGAGCTCCCCCGGGCCCTGCAGCTGGCCCACAGCATGGTGGGCCGGGACCCCACTCCGGGGGCAGGAGGGCTCTGTCCCAGGGCGCCCCACGGGGACTGGGGGCGAGGCAGGGCCTGTCCTTCCAAAGCAGAGCAGAGGTCATAGCCTGGGCTCCCGCCAACAGCCAGGGCCCTGAGCTGCAACGCCCCCAGCTCTGAGCGGCTGGCTGGGACGTCGCCTGTCGGCCGCAGAGACCTGGAGCACGTCCGAGAGACCCGAGCCGTGACAGCTGCCTCCAGCAGAGGCAGATTCACAGAGGGGACTGTCACTCGGTGCTGGGAGGCTGAGGTGCCGAGAGGGACTCCAGGGTTTCATAAATGCAGGCTGTGAGCCCCGAGAACGGGGAGGCGGGGGTCACCAGGACACGGCGCTGAGACACCTGGGGCTCCCGGACACAGGCTGGTGTGTGCGGGGCCGGAAGGAGCAGGAGACCCCCGGCCCCCGGCCCCGCCGCTGCTCCCACACTTCCCACAGCCTCCCCTCCACACTGGCCCTTCCCCCACTGACGCTCCCCCACCCTGCCCCCACCCCCACCCTGATGCAGCCCCCAACGTCCTCCAACGCATCCCCCCGAGCCCCTCAGCCCCTGCCCTGGCCAAGGATTCCCCCCAGGAAGCAGCTGGAAGGGGGTCTTGGAGGGGCCCCAAAGAGCGAGAGCAGAGGGGTGGCTGGGGGCTGAGAGGCAGGAGGAGACACGGGTCTGTTTGGGGAAGGGGGACTCATCGCCCCGCACGACACCCAGCACAGAGCCTGATCCCAGAGTCTTGGCCACACACTGGGCATGCGGCTCCGGCTCCGGCCAAGCGGTAAGAGCTGAGGCCGCAGGACTGGAGAGCCCCGACTGGAGAGCCCGGACCGGAGCACCGTCTGTGCGGCACCCGTCCCCGGGACCTGGAGCGTTCGCTGCGCCACCACAGGCCCTCCGCTCCGAGGGAAGGGGACGTGAGCAGGACCGTCCTGCGTCCGCCACAGCCCCCAGGCGGCTCCAACCCCCCATTACCGCCAGCCTGCCACAGCCGGGCCGGCAGGGAACAGGCGACGTCCCCTTCCTGCCACCGTGGCTCTCGGCCAGGGTGAAACTGTGACCTTCGGCGTGCTCATGCGGCGGAGCATGCTGAGAGTAACCCGGGGCCAGAAGCGTCTCAGCCGGCCCGGCCCGGCGCCGGACGGAGTCAGGGTGCCACCGGCTTAGTGCGGGGGACGCAGGATCTTTACGCACGTCCCAGTGTCCTGCAGTGGTTCACGGTGCCCCAAAAGACACGTCCACCTGGGGACCTCGAGGGTGACCTTATTTGGAACAAGGGTCTGAAGGATAGTGAGACGTGACCCCCCAGATTGACGGCCTAAATCAAACAAAGGCATCCCCACCAGAGCCCAGAAGAGACACAGAGACACAGGGATGACGGCCACGTGACCACGGCGGCAGAGGCTGCAGCAACGTGGCCACAAGCCCCGGGACCACCAGAAGCCGGCTGGGCGGGACAAACCCCCTGAGCTCCAGAACCGTGAGACGCACTTTCTGTTGTTCTCAGCTCCGGGGTCCGTGGGCCTGGGGGCCTGAGCTGGCCGGGAACGCGGCTTCCACACGCTGCCGTTTGAGTTCGCAAAAAACAAAGGCAACACTTTCACATTTTAAAATAGTGTTTATGAGAGTCTGATACCATGAGCAAGGCTCGTGCGGTAAAAATAAAGTGATCTTTAGGGGCGAGCGCCTCCCTGAGCAGGAAAGGGAAGGACACCGCGAGGAATGTCCCCTCCGAGCGCGGACAGAGACCAGCGCCTCGCCGGGCTCCCGCTGCCGCCCGACGCCCGCCCTCTGCAGCGGTCGCCGGGCTAGGACGGCGGAGCGGGAAGCGGGGGGAAGCAGGGGGCAGCGGGGGGGCAGGCCAAATTTAGGGGCGCAAATCTGCACCCACGGAGCAGGGAGCCCACGGTCCACGTGGCAAGCCTCGTGGCCAGTTGGTGGGACTAGGGACAGGGAGGCCCAGAGGCCTGAGGGGTTGACACCTGTGCCATCTATCGGGGAGCCTCTCGCCCACCCCGAGGGGGCCCGGACATGCCTGTCGCACCGTGACCGAGGGGACCCCCCATGCAGGCCTGCGGGCGTCCGAGGTCACTCTTCTCTGCAGGGGACGGCAGCCTCTGACCTGGAACGTAGACCCCGTGAGAGCAGCTGGATCCCGGGGGCAGGGGCCCGACAGGGCGCTCAGCCGCCGGCGCAAGCTGGACGTGGCCGGCGGGATAGACGGCCAAGAGCAGGCGGCAGGCGGCCCAGTCCGGCCGGCAGAGACCCAAGGGACGGCTGGTGGGTCTCGGCATTCCCAGCAGGGAAGTCGACCGGGGCCCCGGGATCCGTAGCCCACGTCTACGAGGGTGCAGCGAGCAAACCTCCCCCCGAGCCCCGCCCACAGAGACACACGGCCCCCCACCCCGCTCAGCTCCGAGGCTCCAGCCAGTTCATGGACCCCGACCCCTCGCATGGAGGGAGGACCCCGGGGCCCTGCTGGTCGCCGTCTCCCCACCTTCCCCAAAGGGCCTGCAGCGTCGGCCAGGGTGACTGTGCCCCGGGGGGGGTGGCTTGCAGACTTCGGGGGCTGCGGGACCCTGCTCTGAACCGACCCCGATTCCCAGAGGCCTCGAACGTCCCTGTCCCCACCCGGCGGGGCGGAGCTGGTGCAGGCCGGGCCGTCCACGCAGCTCTAGCCCAGGACCACCTCGCACGGGGGCCGGGGGTCCCGACCCCACCCTGCAGCGGCCTCTCCAGCTCCAGGGGCACAATGGGACCCCAGCCTGTGCTGCCCTGAGCCTCACCAGCCTCGAGTGTCGAGGGGCCGTGACCAAACCCACGAGAAGACGCACCCCCAGGAAACACACAGGGAGTGACACGCAGCTCGGGCTGTCCAGCCTTCTGGCAAGGGCCATAAGCACTCTGGCCAGTGACCGAGTCAGGTCACAGACACACAGCGGGCTTCTATGCTCTCCAGCAGGACACCCACGTGTTTCCCAAACACCAGAGCTGCCAGCCCCCCACTGTCACTGTTCTCAGCAAATATTTCATGTGAAATTCATTTAGGAGCGCCCACATGCCCAAGGGCCAGCGCAGGGGGACCCACAAAGGCTGTCCCAGCCCCATTACACCCCAGCGACGGCAGCACGATGGCCAGCCCACTGTGGAAGAGACTCTGCGTCTCCAGGAGGACAGGTGCCCGCCACCCTCCGGGGCAGAGAAACCTCGCCCGCCTTCCCGACTCGGCGCAGCCCAGACCGTGTGCCCCTCTGGTTCTGGGGCCTGCAGACCTTCAGCCAGGACCCCCCTGCGGGTCGGGTGTTCGGGGGTGGCCGTGGTCACCTCCCAGACTCTGGCCCTGCCCCTGCCCCTCACGTCACTCCCCCGGTCAGGGAAGCCTGCAACAGCAGGCGGGCACTGTTATCCCCATGTCCGGGGCCTGGGACTCGGGGCTCAGAGGGCAGGCGCCGGGGAGCCCTGTGTCCCCAAAGGCCTATCACTGGGGACCAGGATGGAACCTCAAGGGAGGAATTCCTAACACGTCTGAGCTGGTCACGTCCTCGGGCACAACATGGGCTTCTGCTCGGAGAAGTTACTGTGACTAATGAAGAGAATCAGGTACACGTCCCCGAGAAGGTGCAGAACGGAAACCCTGGGCAGCACTGCCTGCGGCGCTCTGCTCACGCATCCCCGCTGCCCCAGTGCCGTCCAGGGCCGTCCTGGGCGCCTCTCCAACCTCCTGCCACGTCGGGGGCGTTCGAGCGCCTCGTGGGGCCGCCGAGGGCAGGGCTGATGCAGACGCACCTCACAAAGCAAACACGGACCGAGGCAGGCGGGCTCCGGGCGAACCCACAGCCATAAAGTCCTGCTTCCGGCACTTCGGGCATCAGCTCAACGCAATCAAACAACACAATAAAGGACGACCATAAAGTCACAAATGTCAGCCCCGGAACCCACGTCCAGTGTCCAGCTCCCTGGGTTCCGGCCGGACAGGGAGGCCCGGGCCCACATCCCAGCCAGATGTCCAGGCCTCGGCTCTGACCCACGGACCCACCGGGCATTCCAGGGGCAGAAGGCCTCGGGGCTCCCCGATCCCTGGGTCAGTGCCCCCAAGACAGGTGTGTGGCTCAGCCCCTCTGCCTCTGACCAGACAGGAGCCAGGGATGGTCTCTCCAGGGAGGAGAAGGGCAGCAAGCCGAGGGCTCAGGAGCCGGGCAGCCTGAGACCCACCTCGGGCTCCGCGCCGTCCTCCCCAAGCCCCTCAGCCTCTGAGAATAGACTTGAAGCCGGAAGACTGTCACCTCACACCCACTGGGCTGCGTGTGACCAAACAACACAGAAGAGAAAATGACAAGTGTTAGCAGGGGTGTGGGCAGACTGAGCCCTCGTGCTCCACTGCTGGCAAGAAGAGGCAGGTGCTCTGGGACACTCTGAGGGGGCCCCCGGGGTAAAACACGGAGCTTCCGTGTGTCCCGCCACCAAGGGCTGCCCCAGAGAACCGAAAGCAGGGACACGTGTGGACACTTGCACGCCCGCGTTCACAGCCGCTGACCCACGGGAGCAGCCCCCACGTCCATCGATGGACGCGCGGGTACACATGGTCCATCCACAACACCAGCCTGTCCCTCGGTCCCACGGAGGGACACACAGACACCTGCCACAGCTGATGGACTTGGGGGACGTGGTGAGGAGTGAAATAGGCCAGACACAGAGGGACAAACACTGCAGGATCCCACCCAGATGGGGTCTCTGGAGTCTCCGGATTCGCAGGGACAGAGAGTGGACGGCGAGCGCCGGGGCCAGCGGAGGGAGGGGGTCGGTGTCTCACGGGGACAGAGTCTCCGTTTGGGAAGATGGAGAGTTCTGGAGACGGGTGGTGGGGACGGCCGCACAACAGTGTGAATGTGCTTCGTGCCCTGAGCCGTGGGCTTAGAGACAGGGAAGCCGGCACGTTTTATGTCCTGTGTATTTTACGACGACTGGAAACGAAGACTCTGCGAGTGGCCGCGCTGGGCGGCCGGGCTCGGGCCCTGAGGCCGCGTCGTTGGCTCGCTTGACAGGGGCGGGAGTCACCCCGTACTGACCGACCCGCGTGGCCACGGCGGGGGGCCCGTGTTTGCAGCCGTGGGTGCCTCTGCACGCGTGGCCGGCCCCTGTCTGCAGCCTGGGGCTGGGCCACGGGAGACTTGCCTGAAAACGCGTCTCGCGTGGGGCTCCACCCGCCTGACGCGGACGCTCCGACTCACCATGGCCACGACGCCGGCCCCTGTTCTCCTTGAAGCGACGGGGCCCCTCGTTCGTTTGGGGAGAAGGGCCGCCGGGACCCCGGGTCCGAGCAGCCACGGCACGGAGGCCGGGTTCTCCCGAGGGGCCAGGACGGCCGCGGCAGGAGAGCGCTGCCTGGGGCGGCCTGGCCGTGGGCCTCAGCTCGGGGCACGGCTGGGTGGAGAGAGATGAGGTGGTTGTTCCCCGGGACTTCGCACCGCCCCGGGCGCGCGTGGGGGGAAGGGGTGCACCAAGCCTGGTCCTTGCAAAGGAGCCAAGAGACCCCCTCCCCAGGGTCGCTTTAGCACCAACGTGAGCCGGTGAATAAGGCACATTACTTCTCCGTCTTGTCGTGAAGAGAGTCCGGAGCTCACAGGCCCCCAGAGGGTCTCAGGGCCCTCCCGGAATCGCGGGCCTCGCTAGAGAGCGGCCAAGACCGCCCACATGGGGCAATATTATCAGAATCACCTGGTGAATGTGGACGCCCGGACGGGGTTGTGGGCTGGGGACAGCTCTGTGGCCCAGCCCCTCCAGGGGTCCCTCCAAAACCTGAAATAAATCACAATGGTCAATTCTGCCACAATGGGCCGCCGTCTTCCTCAACCCGAGACGAGGCCAGGCCACTCAGAGGGTGAGCACGGGTTCCCGCTCCCTGCTCGGGGCCAAGCCGGTAGCCGCTTGGGGGCACTGGACACACACAGCGTCTTCTCGGGGCCCCGGTTCCCTCCCTGGTCACTAGGCCCTGCTGGTGGGAGGGGCGGGCTCTGTGTCTGCCGCCCCCAGGTCCAGGGCTCAGGGACAGCCTGGCCTCCCACCGGCCCACCTGCCAGGGACCCAGCGAGGAGCCTGCCGGGGCTCAGACAGGCAAAGCCACCACGCTCCTTCGAAGGATAAACAAGGTGCCAGTTCCTGGGAAGCGCTGACAGCTGGGGGCCAGGCTGCGGCGAGAGCCGGCCGGGGTCTGTTGTCCACAGCACGGCCCCACCCTGTCCCAGTTTATGGCCAGGTCCTGTTGCGGGCACGGGTCCAGCGCCAACACCCTTCCTCCTCCTGGCATCGGCCGGAACCAACCTCGGCTCCGGGAACCTCGGCTCCTCGGCTTCTCACTCCCCTGACACGGAGGAAACGGGCAGTCTTCCCCTTGTCTGGACCCCAGAACCGGGCAGTGACACAGGGAGTGGACGAGGATGCGGCATCCCCAGCCCCACTCTGCGCACCTCCCCCGGAGTCCGAGCTGTCCTCTGGGCCAGGGCAGACATGCCGTGGGCATCCCAGACGCAGCCAGAGGGGGCCGGGGCTCACGGCCCGCGTGTCTCACACTCACACTGGGGTCGCAGCCTCAGCGGAGACCCACCTGCCTCCCCTGAGCCCCGTGTAACCAACCAGCTGTGGCTGCGGGCATAGATAGGACAAGAGTCTGCACAACTGGGGGGGTCAGCCCAGGGGGTTGGGGGCTTCCTGGAGAGAGGTTAGGCTGGCCCAGGGCTGGGTCTGTGGGCACGGGGTCCGGTGAGAGGCTTGGGAGCAGTCAGGGCAGGGCCAGGCTGGCTGAGGTGGGAGGGAAGGAGCTGGGTCAGGGAGCTACGACCACGTCAGGAGCCCCATGTTAGCCACCAGACAGGGCAGGACGCGGTGCCACGCGGTGCCCTGGGAGGGCCTTCCCCGGTCCTGCGTCTGTCCCCAGGCGGGGGGACCCTGGCCACACCCAGCCCACCACTCCCTCCAGCGAGGGCCCAGGAGACCCGGCAGGGCCCTGCCCAGCCATGGCGGGGGAGAGTGGCCAGGCCGCCGTCCGCTGGGACCCACCTCTCCAGACCCAGGTAAGGTCCCTCAGAGTCATCTTCTCCCAGGTCCAGCATGGGCGGGGGGGGGGGGCCAGTGGCCACATTCCCTGGGCCCCCAACTCCTGCAGCAGCTCAGCCAGGTGCCCTAGGGGGACCCCAAACAGCCGGAAGCTGGGGAGGAAGAAGGAAGTGGGGGAGGGGAGGACCAGGGGCTGGGCCCAAGCCCCCAGGGCTGGAGGTGCCTGTTTCCGGGGCGTTTGGAGCCACAGACCCTCACTGGCCTCTTCGGAGCCCACCCACTGTTTGCTCTGGGGCCTTCCCCCGCTGCAAGCTCAGCATACAGCTGGTGTTTAATAAAAGCTCATGGTTGTTGATGGCAGAGGACAGTCCCTGTGCCCGTGTGGGTTGCCACTTCCTATCTCCATCTCTACCTGAGGTCAGCGAGGGCTCTTGGGGGGGCTCTTGCACACTGCCAGGGGACAGCAGGGTCCTGGGAGGCACAGGCCGCCCACAGCTGGGCTGCTGAGGACCAGGCCATGGGCCAGCGTCTCATCATCCCATGGGGGCCTCCGTGGAGGGGTCTGCCCATGAGGAAACAGGCAGTGACTTTGGGGCCCCCGAAAGGGGTCACCTGGGAAATGGGTACGTGTCTGGCTGGGAGTTTGAGGGCCTCGGGCCAGACATGGCCCTCAGCTGCTGCCCCCAACAGCACCCCCAATCACAGTGACCACCAAGATGACTGGGCCTGAGGGGACCAGCCCGGACCAGGCTCCTGAAGGGCATGACCCAATGTCACCCGCTTCCCTGACGTGGTTCGTCCCCATCTGGGGTGCATGAGGAAACAGGCCAAGGTCCCACCAGGGGCAGAGCTGGACCAGGCAGGGTCCGCTGCCAGTGTTCCCAGGAGTGGGGGCGCCAGGGGGTCCCATCCTGAAAAGCCTTGTGGAGAGAGCCCTCCCCCTGGGGCTGGGGTGCCCGGGCCTGGGATCTGGGGCCCACCACATTGGGCTGACGCGCCCCAAGACCACTGACCTCGGCCTCGGCTCTGACAGCACAGAGACTGACCACCAGGGTGCTTTAGGGGAAGAAGGGGGTACCTCAGATTTTGGAACCTGTGCACCATGACCTAGAGCCCCCACGAAGCCAGGAAGGCCGGCTGGGGAGGCAGAAACCAGCTCCACCCCTCCAAGTCCACCCCCATGTCCCTAGACTTGCCAGGTACTCGGTGAACAATGCAGAGTCTCGGGCCAGGCCCCAGACCACACCGCACTCTGCAGAAACCCGGATCCCCAAGGGATCAGACAGCACACAAGGCAGCCCCCCAGACTCTCTCTCCTGGGGGCACAGGACGGTGGGTCTGGGGGCCACCAAAGCTTGTGGACATTTCCCAAGGGGCATAATCAGATCTGGGGGCGGGGAACAAAGCCCCAGGGGCAGGGGAGGGGCACCCCTGGGAGGTGAAGGGAAAGCAGAACGGGGTTGGGGTGGTGATGGGGCAGGGAGGGGTGTCCAGGAGACTGGATAGCACCCAACGTAGCAGAAGGATACGGGGGAAGACCCCGCCCGAGTCCTTGGGCACGGGTCCCCCAGGGGCTGGAGGCTAGGTGACCTTCCTTTGATCTTCAGGAAACTGCTCCTACCTCCTGGGTCATCAAGCCACCCGGTCCTTGTGGGCAGCAGGGGTGGGAAGCAGCTGTCCAGTGTCTGGGGCCTTGAATATTTGCAGCAGGAGAGGGCTCTGAGTCCCTCGGGTGCAAACACTGGCCTCCGCCCCCCGAGACACGCCCAGGCCCTGCCGGCCCCGAGGTCCCAGGCCCATGTGCCCACCTGGGCTGTGCTCTGGGTCCAGGGGTTCCGACAGCCTGATGTGCAGAGACCTGGCCCCCAGGCACCCCGAGGCGTGTCCGGGCCACCCTGCACCCCTCCGCCCACACCAAACCAAGCTGGGTCCAGCCGGATCCCTGAGCCAGGCCACTGGAAGTTTCCGCAGGAGGGCGGCCCATGAGGGTGCTGAGGCCACCAGCAGGTGGCGCCAGCTCCAGCCCTGCGAGGGGGGGGGGCGCGCGGGGGGCGTGGGGTCGCGAGATCAGCGAAATCACGAGATCAAGCAGGCGTGTGGGCCCCAGGGGCGTGGGAAGGGCGAGGCCTGAGTTCACGAGCGTGAGTGTGACAGTGCGTGGCCCCGCTGTCGGGACCCCCGCCCTCAGGGGTCAGGCAGGCCAGCAGCCTCATGTCCCTGGAACCGGGTTGGAGGACATCCCGCTGTGACCTGATGCCCTCTGTCCTTGTGCAGTGTGGCTCCCGGGGGCGTCTTCCACCACTCTGGCCGCCTGCAGGCCCCACGGCCACAGGGACACGCAGGTCTGCGGCCTGCACGCAGGGTAGGTGTGTCCCCTGTCTGTCCGTGGGACAGTGGCTCCTTCTCCCTCTGCTGAATGGACAGTGATGGTCACTCGCAGCCCAGGGACCCATCGCTCTGAGAGTCACACTCGATGGGGACTCTGCCCCAGGAGGCCAGAGATCCCCTGCTCTGTCACGGCCCTGGACCCTCCTTGCCTGGTTCCTATCCCACGGAGGGCCACCGGCTTCCAAGCCTGGGCCACTGGGCTACGGTGACCGAGGCTCGAGGGAATTCCTGAGACTCGGCCTGAGGAGCAGCAACACCAGTCCTCGGAGGGGTTCCCAGGCCCCACCCAGAGGCCCCAGGGCTCAGCACAACTCCCAGAGGACCGTCAGGGCCCACCCTGGCAAAGCCGGGGCCGTCCGGGCAGTGGGTCCCTGGGGCAGGGGACGCATGATGAGTCCAAAGGCTGGTGAGGCTGGGGCATGCCCAGAATGACCACTGGGCTCCGGGGGAGGGAGGAGATGGAACCTGTCTGCACCTGCCGCACAGCCCCCCGCTCCCCATTGGTCAGCCGAGCCGCTCAAGCGCATACGGCCCGCCCCAGGGAAAGGGAGGCTATCTTCCCAGGAGGGGCCCAGCCAGCCTCAGCCACGCCACAGGCTGGGGAGCCACAATGGGACAGCTTCCGACAGCCCCATCTCCCTGAAGGAGAGGCTGTGGCCAGGGAGTGCAGCCAGCCAGGGACGGCCACTCCCAGGAGGGGACAGGGCCCCACGAAGCAGGGCCCACAGCTGGACCAGGGGCCAGGGTCCATGGTGGCCCAGCTACAGCAAGGGTGGGGGGCTCTGCCAGTGGCCACGTGCACAGGTCTCCCGGAAGCGGATGTGGCCTTTGATTACAGATTACAGAGGGGGGTGGGGGGGAAAGTCAGCGGAAAGCTCTCAAGGGGCAGCTGGGAGGGGCCTGCCTGCCTGTGGACGCAGCACGGGGCCCGCACCAGAGGTGAGGTTCCTGGTGGAGGCCTGTCGATGCAGCACGGGGTCAGCCATCGGCGATGGGGCTCGTGGGGCTGCCTATGTACCCGGCATGGGGTCAGGGCTGGGGGTGGAGATCCTGGGGAGCCCAGAGAACACCGGCCTCAGACAGAGGCCGGCGAGAAGTGCAGGCTGCCCTGGTTAGCGGTCACAGGCACCCTTGTCCTATAGACTTCAAGGGCCCCAGGGAGGCTATGGGGCCCTGGGGGTTGGGGACTGACTCTGGCGTCCAGGCCCAGGCCCGGGGTCCCACATTTATCTCGGCGATCTCCAGGACGAGGTGAGGGAGAGGGAGACTCATATCCTGGGGGGCCCCGGGGCAGGGCAGCCTGTGAGCAGCTCAGGAGGCCTGGGGGAGAAAGGCCTAGCTCAGGGGTACCCACAGCGCAGACGCCTCTCGGGCAAGGCAGAAGCCTGCATTTCCCCCAGCAACAGCCCAAAGGGCCTCCAAAAATGGGCTCCTCCTTCTGTGACAACAGCCTGCAACGGAGGGCAAGCCCAGAGGCCTTGGGAGGACTGGCCCACCCACCCGGTGCCTGGAAGATGAAAAAGCCGCACCACACAGCCGCCAGAACGGTCTCCAAAGAGCAGAGGAGCTCCTGCAGCGTGACCCCGCGACATGTCACTGAGCACAAAAGCCTATATCTGGTGCTTGGTCGTGCCCCCACATTCCTCAGGGGAGGTCCTGACCCCAGGACCTCAGATGGGACCTGACTTGGGAATAGGGTCCTTGCACGTGAGGTCTTTAGGGCACGCCCCTCATCTGATACGACTGCGTCCTTACGAGAAAGGGAAACTTGAACTGGGCTAGTTTGCAGGGAGAGGAAGGGTTGCCAGTGAGCGGAGGCAGAGGTGGCGTGCGGCTACAAACCAGCGAGCCCCGGGAAGCCTGGGCCACCAGCAGCCAGGGGAGGGACACCGCAGCAGGAACGAGCCCTGCCCACGCTGGGAGGGGCCCCCAGGGCCCGGAAGGTGGACACTGCTGGTGTCATGGCTACCCCAGGACAGTTGCACGGCCCACAGACCAGGTTCATGGCTTTGGACAAAGGGCGTGTCTATCTTCTTGTGGCCTTTCCGCGTCTTTCCACATTTTACTGAGTGACTCTCAATAAAAAAATGACTCTGCACAGTACAGTTTTTTTTTTTTTTAAATTTAAATTCCATCTCATCAAGGACTTCGGTCTCCGGCAAGGAGAGCAGTAGAGCCTGGGTTCTCCTGCAGCCTGAGTCTGGAAGGTGGAACAGAGTGTGGGGAACAGTCGTGCAGAGGCTGGGACTCGGCAGTAAGAGCCGTCGTCCCAGGCGAGGGAGACCGCATGGAGGGCACCGGAGGAGCTCGACTGCCGCCCCGGACAACAGACGCGGGGTCCAGGCAGGAGGCCCTCCGACCCGCCGGGCAGGGCATGCAGTGGGGAAAGGGCTGCGTAGGGGGGTGCTGGGCGGGGGGCGGGGGGTTGGCTGGGTCCCGAAAAAGCCAGCAGGACACCAGCCGCCTGCTCCAGTCATCGGGGGACGTTCCCCGAGCCGGGGGAGCCAGCACGGAGGCCCGGCAGCACAAGGGGACGAGCTGAACCCCAGCGACGTCCCTCAAGACACAGAGCCAGGTTCGCAGACCAACCTGGCGCGCCTCGTGTGCTCGTCTCGTGTGTAGCAACCGCGGCAGGTGGCTGTGCTGTGATGCGCACGAGGCCCCAGAGGGCACGAGGCCCCGGGCACAGGGGAGCAGCCCCCCGGGGTGGCTGTCGCCATGGCGGGGATGGTCGCAGGGGATGGGTGCGGGCCGAAGCCCACTCACCGGGACTCTTGCACCCAAGCGGGCTTCTGCAGCTGTTACAGTGGCTAGAGCTGCCGGACGTGCTCTCACCTGCCGGCAGGGAAGGCTCCCTCCCAGGCCTGTGGCTCCTACGATCTCTGGAAGCTTCCAGAGGATTGTGGGGTCCCTGGGACCCGGCTCTGAGCCTGGAGAAGGCCGAGAGCAGGGAGAGGGAGGGCCATCCTGCCTCGCTACGTGGCCGGGAGGGGCCCACACCGCCCTGCGTCCAGCCACCGGCCCCCAGGGCCTCTCTCGGCTCCTCCTGCACCTGGGGTCCGAGGCCCCAGAGGCCACCGCCCGCACACAGCAGATGTCAATGCCCCAAACCAGGCTCCGAGGGTGAGTCGGCTCCGTCCTCGTCACCCCCGCCTGTGCTCAGGGCCGGGGGACGGTCAGGATCCCTGAGCAGGGGAGCAGCCGGCTCCTCCAACCCCCGGCCGCGGGTCTGCTGTAGCAGGAGGGGGCCGCACGAGTGGCTGCTTGTCTCAGCACCTCCCCTGACGCCAGGTGGGTCTGGGGCCTCTGACCCCTGGGGGCCTCCCCCCGACCGGGCATTTCCGGGGCCTTGGCCGTCCAGTCCCATGTGTGGTGGGGCCCACGGCAGCCGCCCCTTACGGGCAGCCAGCGGTCACGGGTACTTGCTCGACACCCCCCTGCTGTCAGCGGGACAGCATGGCCCCCAGGCGGCAGGTCCAGGCCCTGAGGCTCCCCCGGGCCGGCCCAGAGGTCCACCTGGCCCCACAGAGAGTTCCAAGCTCTCCTCGAGCAGCCACGTAGAACGGCTGTGGCCAGGGGAGCGCCGGCCCACTCCTCGTCCATCTGGAGGCCTCAGGGGGCCAGTGCAGCCCACTGTGTCTGAATCGGAGTGTCACCCCTTTGTGCAGAGCCCCTGGGTTTACCCATTTCACCCTGGGTTTACCCAGGTCACTCTGGCCAGGATCGTCTCTGGCCTGGCCCCTGCCCTCTCACCAATGTTCCCACACGGCACAAACACTCCCAGGTCTGGGGAGCCTCTCCCTACCTTGGCCCTGGGGGCTCCCCTCCCCTATGCTCCATCACCACGGGGTCATGTGCACCCCGGCCCTGCCCTGGCGGCCACCAGCACCAGGCCACCTGCTCCCGGGGTCACACGGACAGCGGCCTGGGTCTCCCCACCCTGCAGAGCCCCTCACCGGCCGCCTCGGTGGCAACGCGCACTCGCAACCTGGGAGGCAGAGGCAGCGCAGAGCACGCCCCGGCCCGGCTAGGGTGGCTCCTCACCCCGCCGGCCACGGACCCAAACCCCGAATCCTGCCTTACCAACCTTATCTGTTTTCCGCTCGACATCCGCTGGCACGGAGAGGCAGGTAGCACTGAGCCAAGGCCGGAGGGCCGCTGGGGGCCAACCAGCGGCTGGTGGCCCGCCACCGTGGCCGCTCCCGGCTGGCCCCCAGCTGAGGGACAGCTGTTAAGCCACAGCTGCCGGGAGCGCTCACGCCCCGGGCGCTCGGGGGAGTGAGCCAGTGACGGATGGGGAGAGCCGCACAGGGTCCCCCAACAGAGGGCTGGGTACTCTGAGGAGCCCTGACCACAGGTGGGAGACATCAAGGGGTCCGGCGTGGGTGCCCCCGCCCGCTGCCCCCCCGAGCCCGGCCCTGGTGGAAGAGGAGGGTCGTCCAGCCCCCAGCCTGCTCTCCCAGCACCGCCGGCTCGAGCTGCCCTGGAGCTCCTCCAGCCGAGCCTCAGCCCAGGGTCAGGCCCAGCAAAGGAACGGAAAGTCAGGAGCCTGGGAGAGGCCATACAGGGCACTCACCACCCTGTTCCGGAACACGGTTCCACCAGGCCTGCGGCCACCAGCCAGTAGCTCGGGCGACAGTTTCCCCTGCCGGGGACTCCCTGACCTGCCCTCCAGGCCCAGAGGCCTCCACAACTGCCTCCTGCAGACCCAGACACGACGTCTGTCCACCTGATGGCCACACAGTGGGGCCGCAGGCATCGGTGTTCAGACTGCCCCACCAGAGGCCAGGGCTGGGCAACAGCCACCCCAAACCCAGGTCCAAGGGCAGGAAGAGGCTGAGCGTGCAGACGAAGCCGGCTCAGTCGTGGGAGGGCAGCAGGGTGACCCGGGTTTCGAGAATGACACTTGGGAGGAGAAAGAAGGAAGGGCACCTGCTGGGACCTGCTGGAACCCCAGCTGCCCCCGGATCTTGGGGTGAAGGCGGAGCCGGGGTAGACACATGACTCTCATTGCAGGCCTGAGGTCCTGGTCTGCAGGTCCCCTCTAGACCCAGGGTCTCCTGGCCTCCACCATCTGTCCAAGCAGCGGGCACCGAGGGGCTGGGCCTGACCCCCAGGGGAGCCACAGGAGGGGCGCCCTGCCCCCAGCCCCTCAGTCTTGCCCGATGCCAGGGGTCTAGACGGCCCCGCTCTGCGCCCAGCAGTGGGGCATCTAGGGCCGCACACACCAGCCCGCCTCCGGACGCTGGCCCCCCACTCCCACAGGTAGTGGCAGCTCACCAGACAGGGGCACAGCTGTCACAAAGCCACCGCCTGGCTCCCACATGGAAATCCCTAACACACCCCAAAGCCATGGCTTTCAGTCCTTTGATGTGACAGGGATCGGGAGGCCAAGCCTTAGGGGGTGAAGCCATACCCACCCGTCCCCAAAGAACGTCACACTGACAGGTGGGGCCCAGAGGGCTTAGCCGACCACTGTGCACTCGGGATCCTCTGGAAACCGGAGTCCAGCAAACCCAGGGTCTTGGGGGCTCCCTGCCTGGGACGAGAGCCAGGCCCCAAGCTTGGGCAGGAGCTTTCTGGAAGCCAGAGTCCTCAGGTAGGCTCTCAATCCCACGCCAAGGTCAGGGCAAGGCTGCTGGGATAGCCACTGCCTCGGGGCCAGCACCCACCCTCTCCACTGAGCCCCGAAGCTGGAGACGGTGGGCAGGGCCCCAGAGCCTACACACTGGGTTAGGGGCTGGTGCTAGGCCCGCCCCAGTTCCCTGCACCACGTCAGCCGGGCCTGGGTCCAAGGGTGCGGCTCAGGGCCCGGCCATGCAGACCGAGGACGAGGGCAGGGGGTTTGTGCTGGGCTATGAGGCCGGACAATCACACACTTGTGCGGCCCGCGGGTTCCGCTGCCCAAGGCTGGCCAGCAGGAGGGGCCTCTGTCACCCCCACGGCCAGGGAACAATGGCCGCACACACACACTTATCTCACGCTGTTTGCCCAGCACACACGAGCCTCCCGGGGTGGCACCGGTGTACAGAAAGGGACATGGGGCCCACCGCCAAGGAGCCCCCGCCCCACCGGGATGGAGCCGGACCCGGGCATGAGCAATGCTGGAGGCCAAGGGCCGTCCGCTAACCGTGCACACGCAGCGTGACCAGCCCCGCGGTGACGGGCACTGGAACGCATAGTAACATTTTCCAGGAAACTCAGAGTCTCACGTACACACGTGCCCAGGCTTCTCTACTCCCGGCCGCGTGGGCAGCCCAGTCCCAGTCCCCACCCCTGCTGAGGCCAAGCCTGAGCCCCTTGAGCTGCTGGGGGGTGACACTGGGGACTCCAACATGGGAACCCCCGGCCTGCCACAAGCCCTGGCCCCTTCCCCAGAGTGTGCACGTGACCACAGTCCCCTGCCTCTGGTTCCATCCGTCCCTGCCCCCTGGCGCATCCCGAGGCAAGGGCACCCTCCAGGCCATGGGACACCTGGACACGTGGAGGACGGGAGGGGTCGAGGCACTGTGGGAGACGGGACGGCACACTCTGCGCAGGGCGCTGAGAGGGAGGTGCTAAGAGGGGCAGTCAGCGGGGAGGCAGCGAGTAGCCCGTGCCCAGGCCCTGTGGTCGGGTGCCTGTTGGGGGTGCTGGGGGGGACACCACTAGCAGGTAAAGCAGTTGGGGGACCAGCAAGGCCTGGGGCTCCCTCAGCCCTGGCCTCGGGACCGAGGAGCACAGCCTCAGCCGCCCACCTTAGGAGGGGCTTTAATCGGCGGGGAGGACCCCGGCAGCCCCAGGACATTTTCTCAGCGGGGTTCTGGCCTCTCTCCTTATCCTGCTCGCTCCAAGACCTGACACGTCTCCTCCCCCTGCCCCCCAACCTGGGTGCCACCCACCCAGCTCCCTGGCCAGGACTGAGGTTCAAGGAGGGCCCACCCCGCTCCCACCCGTGGTTCAGAGCTTCAGAAGCCCCCCGATGAGTGAGCTCTCCGAGGTCAGGGAGAGCACGAGGCGGCCCTACGGCCTGTGGACCGAGAGCCCAGGCTGTGTCCCCTGGCCCTCACTGCCGTGACCCCAGCCAGCGGTGCCAGAGCATCCAAGACAGCGTCTCAGAACTGTGCCCTCCCCACCCACCTCTGCTTCCAGTGAAGTAGGGGACAGGAGCACCGAGTGCGCCTGGGGACCTCCCATCCGCCTGGCCAGGGCTGGCCACCCGCTACGCGCCGTTCTTTGTCCAAACAAGGTTCTATCAAAACTAAAGTTTACAGGGCGCCTGCGTGGCTCAGTGGGTTAAGCCTCTGCCTTCGGCTCAGGTCAGGATCCCAGGGTCCTGGGATCGAGTCCCGCATCGGGCTCTCTGCTCGGTGGGGAGCCTGCTTCTCCCTCTGACTTCTCCTCGCTCATGCTCTCTCTCTCAAATAAATAGTGTTTAAAAAAAAAAAACCTAAAGTTTATTTAAGGTAAACACAGGGCATCTACTGTTCGTGGCTGGGGCTCTGGGGGGAGGGGGCCTGTGAGGCAGGGCGCAGCCTTCCCAGCCCGGGGGGTTCCTGCACCCCAAGTTTCCGTGGGGCCAAAACCTCAGGAAAGGGGGAACCCCTGGACCAGGGCCCCAAACTCCCACACGGGGTCCCAAAGAGGCTCCCACTTAGGGCCAGCCCGCCCCAGAGTCACCAGACCCACACCTGCTCCCCACCTGCAAGAGGATCCCACAAGATCTGAGACACTCACACCTGCTGACCTCAGCTCCCTCTGACCGTAACGCTCCCCGATCTTGACCTTCTTCCGGACCTCACCTGGACCGTGATCTTGACTTTGCCCTGATCATGTCTCTCATCCTGGGTTTCACCCTGACCCCTCATGATGCTGGCATGTGTCCTGCCCACTCCCTGCTCCCCGAGATTCTGTCCCCCAGGAACCATGTTCTTCTCCCGGGGGTGGCAGGCACACCCCTGCTCCCCCACCCAGGAGGTCGGCACCCTGAGGCTGGCACCCAGCCTCCACAGAGATGTCCTCCCAGACAGGACGCCAGCCCACCAGGCCACTGCATCCCTCTCCTGTGCCCACGAGCAGCTCAGAGCCCTGAGGGTTAGAAAACCATACTGGGGGGCGCTTCTGGGTACAGCGCGACTCTCCACGCTCCCGGCCAGCCCTGCCCTTGGTTGTGCCGTCAGCCTCACCCTGGAACCTCACCCCCAAGGGCACTCTGCATCGGCTTCCCCTCTCGGGGAGTCCTCCCATGGGGGTGCCCCTCCTCCAGGTGGGGTAGGGCCCAGCATATGGGCACCTCTGAGGGCCGTAAGGTCTGAGGGAGGGTAGAGCTCACCCCAGGAGCTGTCCCGGCACTCTGGGCTCCCCCCACAGGGGCAGAGGGGTGCCCAGGGGCCTCAATCACATACCCTGGACAAATGCCCCTCGGCCCCAAGCTACGGCTGACATGCCCACACAGATCTTCTCGCCCCCAGGATGGCCCCGGCTGTGCCAGCCTGGAGCAAACCCAGGACATGTCTGCAGGGCTCTGGAGGGCCTGTGCCAACCGCTGCCCGGAGGCCCGTGATGATGCGGCAACTGCCCCCCGAGGACCTTTCCAAAGGCCAAGTCCTGATAACACGGAGCCCAAGATCCTGCTTGGCACCAGTGCGCCCCGTGGGTGCGGCCAGGGCCGGGACTGCAGCCCCTACATAAGGCATCCAGGGCCGGCCTCTCCGGCCGGCGGAGCTCACACAAGCCTGCCCGTTGTCCTGCTGCGGCAGGGGCCAGGGCCACTGGTGACCTCTCTTCTCCGCCGTCATGCTCGGGGCTCGGCTGCTGCTGCTCCTGTCCTATGGGGGGGCCCTGCTCGGCACTGGTGAGTGGGGGCCCACGGCCACACTCTAGGGGGGACAGAAGCCCTCAGAGGGTCCCTTGTTGCCTCACGGACGGGGCCGGAGTCAGGCTGGCCTCCAGGCAGCTGATGGACGACAGGCCCCTCCCTGCCCTGTAGCCATCCCACACGGCCAAGGCCGGGGTCTCGAGCCCAGCCCAGCCCAGCCCAGCCTGTGCCCAGGCTGCCGCTTACCCCCGCCCTGGGCATAGCGGCCAGGGAGGCACGATGCTGGGCTGTGGCGGGCAGACATTCCTCGGGGACATACAGTTCCCTCAGCGCCAGTGAGCGTGTGGGCCAGGGGCGTGCTGGGGGCCCAGCACCCAGAGCCCACGGCGCCCCTCTCCCCACTGGGCCCTGGGAGGGCTGTAGGACGGACGGCCGGGGCAGGGCCGCACCTTCCGCATCTGTAACAGTGGAGGAAAGCCGCCCCTCACGTGGCTACCACAGGATTAAACAAAAGGGCCGAAGGAACACACGGGAGGGCCCAGGACCCCCACCGTTTTACGAGGCTCAGAGGGACCGCCCCTCCCAGCGCCCACCGGGTCTTGCCCACAGAGCAGCATCCGCTCTCCCCCGCCCCCCAACCCACTGGTGCTACCACCCCAGGCCCCAAGCATCCCCAAGCATGGGAGGCAGCCAGCCCCGAGGGGTCCCACGGTGGGCCAGGGACCAGCCCCTCCTCGCTGACGGCAGGCACCAAGCCCTCTGCGGCCTGCCCTCTGCGTCTTCTCTATTCTGCCCGAGAGCCCAGTGGGGCGTGTCTCTCCTGTCTCCACAGCGCTTCCCTAGTGCCCCTCCTCGGGGGCCCCAGAGCCTTGGCCCCCAAGCCTGCTCCCCAGCCTGGCTGGACCCAGCCACTGGGGCTGGGCTATGAACGGCTGAGCCGAGTGGGTTTCCCCTGGGCCTGCCCCACCCCTTCCCTCCCACAAAGCCTGTGGCTCTGAACACTCAGGACTTGGGCCGGGCCTGGGCCTGTCCCTCTGAGACCTGGACCCAGAAGCAGGACAAGAAGGGAGGCTCCTGGAAGCCTGCCGGGGTGGGGTACTGGTGTGGCAAGGGGCTGCAGCATGGCTGGGCCGTGGGGGTCCGGCTGTACCTGCGGTGGAAGGGGACGGCCAGAGTCCTACAGCGGAGGGGGACGGCCAGGGTCCGGCCACATATCTGCCAGCGCCCTTTGAGGACTGGTGGGCTCTGCCCCCTGAACCAGAGGCTCCGAAAGCATGAGTTCAGATACAAGAGCCCCGGGGGACCTGGAGCTTGAGGCAGGTGGAGGGCAGAGCCCGCCGGCCAGGGCGGGCAGGGCAGCCAAGCGCCCAGGGGGAACAGCGCAAGCTCCGGCAGTCGCTGGCCTGTCCCGGGGCTGGGAAGGGCTGGAGGAGGCGGACCATGGGGCCAGGGACTCTGCACTTGTCCTGACATTCCGAGCGGGAGGTACAGAGTCCCTTGGCTGGTCCCTGGAGCGCCGCCGCCCGCAGGGGCCTGGGCAGGGGCCGGCAGCGTTCTGACAGCCGGAGACACACAAGCGTGAGGCTGGTGCCTGGAAAGCCGGCAGAGGAGCCACTGCAAGTAGAGCAGTGAAGCCACTGGGGGCGGGCGGTGGAGGCCGCGGGAAGTGTCCTGGGGGTGGGTCGTGAGCTGAGGACGAGCAGAGACAGGGGCCCACGTGGCGCACACGTGGGGGGGAGGGGCACAAGGGCAAGAGCACTGGCCCGCGGGAGCCTGTGTGCCGCCCGCCCCACCCGGGGACCCCCTGGCAGCCGGCTCTTTTCCCTGTTCCCTGACATCACCCAGAGACCCAAAAACACCGCCGAGCAGAGTGGGGAGCGGGCAGGGTCAGGACCCCCGAGGGCCGGGTGGGAGTCACGGCCGAACCGGGGGCCCCGCGCAGGTCTGCAGGGTGGGAGCGCCAGGACCACAGTGAGGCCGGGAGGAGGGGTAAGGAGACAGTGACCCACGGGCAAGTCCTCCCCTCTCCGGCCGCCCTCGCGTCACCAGTGAAGTCATGATTCCCGCCTCTGCAGTCACAGGACTGACGCTGCCTGGCCATTTCTCTGGCAACGGTCATCTCGCTCCCAGGACTGTCTAGGAAGGAGGAAGCAGTTAAGCAGCCACTTTCAGAGCCCGACAGAGGGAGACATCCACGGGGGAGGCTCAGACCTCATCCTGGGAACTCGGGGGTGGGGTGCAGCCAGACAGGACAGCTTGGACAGCCGCACGCCAACCCCAGCCCTGTGCTGGCAGGTGGCGGCACACCTTTCCCCAGGTCTCCCGTGGTCTCTTGCTCAAAGCCCGCCAGGCCCCTCCCCGAGCAGGGCCCCTCCCACCTGCGGTCCACAAGAACCACAGACCCCTGGAGCCCGGGCTGTCGAGGCTGCCGGTCTGTCCTACGTGGGCGGGGGGCGGGGGCGGGGGGCAGGAGGGGCCGCTCTGTGTCACAGCCAGTTGTGCTTGGGCCGGCAGAGTAGGGCGCGCAGCGGGCCCAGGGCTCCTCCCCCAACTCCACCCAGAGGACTGGCCATGGGGAGAAAGGCTCACCCTCTCCCCCGCCGCCCAGGGGTCTCCCACCCCTCCACCAGCAATTGCCGACCCTTCCCCCTCCCCAGGCCCCAAAGCCCTGCCATTCTGGGCTCGCAGATGGGCCCAGCTCTCCACAGCTGAGGCGCTGAACCCAGCCAGTGAGAGGGCGAAGAGCACAGCCGGAGCCGGGTCAGCCCCACGGCCAACACCGCCCTCCCCACCCCTTGGCTCCGGGCCCACACGCTGCACACCGCGGGCAGGGCAGAAGCAGGCGGTCCCAGCGCTGACCACAGCCCCTGTCCACACAGGTCTAAACAAAACGTCCTCTGTGCGCCCAGACCTCCGGAGGCTGCAGGACACCCCACCCACAGGTGAGGGCCACAGGCAGCTTCCCGTCCTCCAGAGTCACGCAGAGCCCATGTGCCGCGGCCCTACCACGGAGTGGCCGTGGCTGGGGCTTTCCATGAGGCAACTCCAGCAGCTCCAGCAGCCCCTCGCCCAGAAGGAAAACTAGCCGGGCTTCCCGGAGGGTGGGGGGCCCTGGGCAGGAGCCGAGCTGCCACAGGCATCCCACAGACCCCAGGCAGGGCAGCGGCTGAGCCCCTGTAAGGCCTGGGAGTGGGAGCAGACCCCGCCTGCAACGGGGCTCGCCCTAGGGGAAGAGGCTGTTTCCCGCCCGACCCGGAGTGCCTGGGACTTGGGAAAGGAGCATGAACTCCCCAAGGGCCCAGCTCGTGGGGTGAGGACTCCCACACCTGCCCCACCAGCCGGCGGCGGGGGGGGGACACAGGGCTCCAAGACGCTGCCCACGATCTCCACAGCTCCAGACAAGGGCTGGTGCTCCACCTGGGGGGCCGGCCACTTCTCCACGTTCGACGGCCACGTGTATGACTTCCTGGGGACCTGCAACTATGTCTTTGCGGCCACCTGCGAGGACACGTCACCCACCTTCAGTGTCCAGCTACGGCGTGGGCCCAGCGGGAACATCTCCCGGATCATTGTGGAGCTGGGCACCTCCGCGGTCACCGTGCAGAAGGCGGTCATCTCCGTGAAGGATGTGGGGTAGGCCACGTGGCTGGGCTGGGAGGCTGGGAGCCAAGGGGGTGGCCCCTGACCACTGTGCCCCCGCAGGGTCGTCAGCCTACCCTACAGCAGCACCGGGCTCCAGATCACACCGTTCGGCCGGAGCGTGCAGCTGGTGGCCAAGCAGCTCGAGCTGGAGCTTGTGGTCATGTGGGGCCCAGGCAGTCACCTGCTGGTGAGAACACCGGCCGTCGGGGAGGCTGGGGTCCCGAGTCCGGCCGTGGGCCTGGGCTCCGACGGTGGCTCTGGGCACCTTGCTGGGCAAGTTCCCGGGGCACTCTGACAGCACTGCCCGCCCGCCCACAGGTGCTGGTAGAGAAGCGGCACATGGGCAAGCTGTGTGGTCTCTGTGGGGACTTCAATGGCAAGCGGACGGACGAGTTCCTGAGCGAGGAAGGTAGGTGGGGGCCGGGCCCAGAGCCCCCGCGGCCCCGGCCGCGGTGCTGACCGCACCCAACCCCTCCCCAGGCAAACCGCTGGAACCCCACACGTACGCCGCCCTCCAGAGGCTGGACGACCCCAACGAGATCTGCACCTCCACGCCGGTCCCCAGGCCCCAGGCCCCACAGGCAGAGCACGTACGTCAGGCCGCAGGGGCCCCTGAGCCACGGGTGGCGGCGGGGGGGGGGGAGGCGGGGGGACGGGGAGGCCGGTGCTTATGGCTGGCCCCCAGGGTGGGGCAGGGTCTCCCGCCGGCATGGGAGGCGGCCCCGACCCCCGTGACCCCGCGTGGTCCTCTGGCCAGGCCCAGACTTGCGCCCAGCTGCTGACCCAGGTGGCCCCCGAGTGCAGCGTGCCCAAAGAGCCTTTCGTGCGGAGCTGCCAGGCGGACATGGCCGAGTGCGCGCCGCGGGGCCGGCGGGACTGCGCCTGTGCCTCGCTGTCCGAGTACTCACGCCGCTGCAGCATGGCCGGCCAGCCCGTCAGCCACTGGCGGCGCCCCGGCCTCTGCTGTGAGTCCTGGGGCCGGCGGCGGGGAGGGCCGGGAACCTTGCCTGGGAGCTGGAAGGAGACTGGGGAGGGGGCAGGGCAGGCGGCCGGGGGCCCTGCCCCCCCGCCCCCCCCCCCGCCCAGGGCCCTGTCTCAGAGCCCCTGTATGTCTACAGCCGTGGGCTCGTGCCCGGCCAACCAGGTGTACCAGGAGTGCGGCGCAGCCTGCGCCAGGACCTGCTCCAACCCACAGCACACCTGCTCTAGCTTCTGCACCTTTGGCTGCTTCTGTCCTGAAGGTCAGGGCAACCGCAGCCCCGGGACCCCTCGGAACTCACCTAGAGACAGAGGGGAGGCCCCGACCCAACTCCCAACACGTCAGAGCCAGGCTCGACTCTCCCCAGGGGAGGGAAGGCCCTGCAGCAGGGCAGAGATGGGTGGCCCTGGAAGACGTGGGACTTGACCCAACTAGGGGCAGCGTGTGGGTCTGGGCACAGTGGCTCGGGGGCGTGAAGCTCAAGGGCCGGGGCTGGTGGGAGAGCACCGAGCCACGGGCCCAGGAAACCTGTGTCCTACAGGTATGGTTCTGGATGACGTCTCCAAAAACCATACCTGCGTGCCGGTTGCCCAGTGTCCCTGCATGCTCCACGGCGTGGCCCACGCCCCCGGGGAAGTGGTGACAGACGCCTGCCGGACGTGGTAAGGGCAAAGGCAGGAGGGAGCGAGGGGTCACGGGGGGTCCTGGGCACCCTCGGCCCAGCAGCGTCTGGGGGTGCCATCTGGGTAAGCCAGTCCCCGCCTGCAGCCGCTGCTCCCTGGGCCACTGGGTGTGCACAGAGCGGCCCTGCCCTGGGCGCTGCTCCCTGGAAGGCAGCTCCTTCGTCACCACATTCGACGCCCGGCCGTATCGCTTCCACGGCGCCTGCACCTACATCCTCCTCCAGGTGGGACATGTGGCTCCCGGGGTGGGGGGAGGTCACGAGAAGCACCCCCAGACCCCTGGACTAAGCCGCACCACCCCCCTCCAGAGCCCACAGCTCCCTGATGGGGGCTCCCTCGTGGCCTCGTACGACAAGTCTGGATACTCTCACTCCGAGACCGCCCTAGCCGCCGTCATCTACATGTCCGGAGAAGTAAGGCCACCCCGCCACGCCGCCTCGGGCCCCTCCCCACTGTGTCCCGCCGGGCCGGCAGGAGGGGAGGCCTCCCCCTGTTCTCGGCACCCCCGTGACTCAAGCCACCCTCTCTCTAGGACAAAATCGTGATTTCTCGGGACGAGGTCCTCACCAACAGCGGGAACACCAAGTGGCTACCGTACAAGACTCGTACGTCCTCAGCCCCTGCCCAGCACCTACGACCTCACTGGGCCGGGCCCCAAAGCAGCCTGCTTCCTAAGCCCCTCTCCCCCCAGGCAACATCACGGTCTTCAGGCAGACGTCCACCCACCTCCAGATGACCACCACCTTCGGGCTGGAGCTCGTGGTGCAGCTGGAGCCCGTGTTCCAGGCGTATGTCACTGTCGGGCCCCAGTTCAGAGGCCAGACCAGAGGTGAGCCCCTCCCCGTCCCTGCCCAGCGTGGCCACAGCACAGAAAGAGCCCAACAGAGTCCTTCACCTTCAGCACTCATGACCGCAGGCTGGCCCTCGGAGGGGCCAGTGACAGCCTTGTGTCCCGGGCATGGTGACGGGAAGACAGGGGCTTCGGAGTACAGGGTGGGGCAGGAGTGCAGGCCGGCCCCCTCACGGCCCGGCCGATGCAGGGCTCTGTGGCACCTTCAACGGGGACACGACGGATGACTTCATGACCAGCACGGGCATCGTGGAGGGCACCGCCCCGCTCTTCGTGGACTCTTGGCGGACAGGGAACTGCCCGGCCTCGCTGGAGCGCGAGATAGACCCCTGCTCCATGAGCCAGCTCAACAGTGAGTGCTGGGCCCTGGGAGGCCTGCGGGTGGGCGTGAGGCCCGGGCCAGGCACGCGAGACACCCACGCCACCCCCGTCCCCGCAGAGGTGTGTGCAGAGACCCACTGCTCGGTGCTGGTGAGGGACGGCACCGTGTTCCAGAGCTGCCACGCCACCGTGAACCCCAGGCCCTTCTACAAGGTGGGCAGGGCCCGCGGGCCAGGGAGGGCTCCGGGGGGCGGGCAGCGGGGGCTGGGGGCCGGACACCCGGCTACCATGCCGTGTCCACCGCAGAGGTGCGTGTACCAGGCCTGCAACTACGAGGAGACCCTCCCCCACGTGTGCGCCGCCCTGAGTGACTACGCCCGCGCATGTGCCACCCATGGCCGCCTCCTGCGGGGCTGGAGGGACAGCGTCAACTGCAGTGCGTGCCGGAGGGTGCGGGGTTGGCGCGGGCGCGAGCGGACACCCGCCCGGCCCCACCCAGCACCCCGAGGGCCTGACCCCCAGTCCCCCCACAGCCACCCCCTGCACGGGCAACCAGACATTTGGCGACAACATCAGGGCCTGCGGCCGTACATGCCTATCACTGTCGGACCACACGGCCGAGTGCCACCCGAGCGCCGTGCCCATGGACGGCTGCGCCTGCCCCGAGGGCACCTACCTCAACCACAAGGCCCAGTGTGTGCGCAAGGCCCAGTGCCCCTGCCTCCTGGACGGCAGCAAGCTCATCCCGGCGGACGAGTCCACCATGGTCAACGGCGCCATCTGGTGAGCGTGGGGCTCCCTGGGGGGCCGGCCCCCCGCCTGCAGCCCCCAGCCCGCGGCTGGCGCGCTCACACGGCCCCCTCTTGCAGCTACTGTGTCAACGGCAGGCTGAGCTGCCCTGGGCGCCCACAACTGCTCCTGGGTATGTAGCTGCCCTGAGGCCAGGGGCCTGGACTGCCCGGTGCGGTGGTCCCTCCGAGCCCCTCACCCCAGCTCTGCCCCCTCCGTGCAGCGACCTGCTCGGCCCCTAAGACCTTCCAGTCCTGTGACGAGTCATCAGAGAGAACATTTGGGGCAGCCTGTGCCCCCACGTGTCAGAGGCTGGCCACCGGCACCCCTTGCGTAAGGCCTGGGCTGAGTGAGGCACACGGCGCTTCCCAGAGAGTGCTCCCCGCTGGGTGGGATGGCCAGTTGGTCGTGGAGGCCGCCCCCAGGGCCTCTCCCTGGAGAGATTTTCACAAACTCCCCAGGGAGGCCGGGCCCGCTGTCCCACTGTCCCCATCGCCCTGTGATGAGGGTGGCTGGTGCCCAAACGGGACTGAGAGGGTCAGAAGGGGCCCTGGCAGCCAGGAGCTGGAGGGGGCGTGTGCTTTTGTCAGGGAGCCCCTGAGGACTGTGGGCCAAGCCCCCACCGCCTGGAGAGGGGACAAAACAGCTCAGGAGTGACACAGAGGCACCAGAACGTGCCTCATGGCCCCGCTAAGAGTGAGGCCTGGAGCAGGGGGCACGCAGGGAACAGACCGGGGGGAGCCCTAAGGGTCTCAGAGGGGCCCGGGGAGAGGGCGGCCGTCGGCAAAGCCACCCTCCCAGGCCACTGACCCCACCCTGCAGGTACCCACCAAGTGTGAGCCTGGCTGCGTCTGTGCCCAGGGGCTCTACGAGAACGCCACCGGGCACTGCGTACCCCCCGAGGAATGTCCGTGCGAGTTTGCGGGGGTCTCCTACCCCCGGGGCGCAGAGCTCCACACCGACTGTAAGACATGGTAAGCCACACCTGCCCGGAGCCCCTGGTGGCCTGGGCCTGTCCCTTGGGGCCCCAGCAAGGCCCTGGTCCAAGGGGAATGCATGTGCAGCCACCGACAGCCCCCTCCGTCCACAGCACCTGCTCCGGGGGCCAGTGGACGTGCTGGCAGAGTGCCCGCTGCCCCTCCACCTGCACACTCTACGGGGAGGGCCACGTGGTCACCTTCGACGGCCAGCGCTTCCTGTTCGATGGCAGCTGTGGGTACATCCTGGCCACGGTAAGGCCCGTCCAGGCCATGGGAGCAGGGGCCCAGGGGCCCGCAGGTGGGCCCCTCCTCAGCGCCCGTGTCCCCACAGGACGGCTGCGGGACCAACCACTCGCAGCCCAGCTTCACGGTCCTGACGGAGAATGTTGTGTGTGGAAAGTCAGGCGTCACCTGCTCCCGGGCCATCAAGATCTTCCTGGGGGTGAGTGGGCCGGGCACCCCAGCCCCCAGAGCCCCACGTCCCAGCCTCTGGGTGCCCCCAGATCACCCGTCCGCAGGGCAGGCAGCCGTGTCTCCTGGGGCTGGACAGCTGTGCGAAGGGAAGGTTTTCTCCCAGAAGCCTCACCCTCAGCCCTTGGTGCATTTTCCACCATTTTCTGGAACGTTCTGCCAACCCCAGTGTCTAGAGGACAGGCCCCCAGCAGAGAGCCGGCCCGGGCAGGCCTGGCCCACACGCTCCCTTACAGATGGGGTCCCCCTGCCTCAGAGAACTTGCGCAGGGGACGCTAAGCCTGGGGGCCAGGCAGCCGCGTGACCGCCCCGCCCCACAGGGTGTGTCCGTCGTGCTGGCGGACAGAAACTGCACGGTCCACGGGGAAGACCCGCACGTGCGGCTGCAGGTGGCCACCAGCCCCCTGAACCTGGTGCTGGACGTCGTCGTCGGCAGCAGCTACAACCTGACCCTCATCTGGAACAAACGCATGACCGTCTCCATCAGCGTCACGCGCGGCAGCCAGGTACTGGCGCCGCCCCGGGGCCCGGGTCCACCCACGGGCAGGGGCAGCACCCGGCCTGACGCCAGCACCCCCCCAGGGTGCCCTGTGCGGCCTGTGCGGCAACTACAACGGGAACATGAAAGACGACTTCGAGACGCGCAGCAACTATGTGGCATCCAGTGAGCTGGAGTTCGTGAATTCGTGGAAGGACAGCCCGCTGTGCGGGGACGCCGGCCTCGCGCTGGACCCCTGCAGCCTCAACGCCTTCCGCCGCAGCTGGGCGACGCGCAAGTGCGGCATCATCAACAGCCCTACCTTCGCCGCCTGCCACAGCCAGGTGTGCCCGGCCCCGGCCCCCGCTCCCGGCTTCCCCGTCCCCCGACTCCCCATGTCCCGGCGCCCGGCTCCCCGGCTCCCGAGCACCCAGCACCGGGCACAGGTGGCGCTGACAGCCGGCTCTCACAGGTGTACCATCTGCCCTACTACGAAGCCTGTGTGCGAGACGCGTGTGGCTGTGACACCAGCGGCGACTGTGAGTGCCTGTGTGACGCGGTGGCCGCGTATGCCAAGGCCTGCCTGGACAAAGGCGTGTGTGTGGACTGGAGGACCCCGGACTTCTGCCGTGAGTGCCCCCCGCCCCTGTCCATAGGACCACACACTCTGGGGCTGGCACAGGTGCGGGTTCGGACCCCACGACCCGCGCACCGAGGGCCTGACAGGAGCCCCTTCTCCCAGCTGTCTACTGCGACTTCTACAACACGCACGCTCCGGGAGACGGCGGGTACCAGTACGACCAGGAGGCCGACTGCACGTGGCACTACCAGCCATGCCTCTGCCCCGGGTACCCACAGAGCGTCCCAGACACCAACACCGAAGGTACGGGCCAAGCAGGGAGCCCCTGCGCCCAGGCTTCGGGCACGGGCGGGGGCTGGGGGTGGACAGAGCGGAGGGACCAGGCCCGGGCAACGGGGGCGTCCCCATCACCTTCTGGACCCCTCCTCTCCAGGCTGCTACAACTGTTCCCAGCACGAGTATTTCGACCACGGCACGGGGACCTGCGTTCCGTGCAGTAAGCTCCGCGGGCCACCCAGCCCCCCCACCCACCGGCCTCCAGCAGGAGCCGCCAGCCCACACACACTTCCAGTCTCCTTCCTGGCAGCCCCTCTGCGGGGCTGTGCCCTGGGGTGCGGAGCTTCCTGGGAACCCCGGCAACCTGGGCCAGGGCAGCAGAAACAGGAAAGGCAACAGCCTCCACGCTCCGCCCCAGTCGCTAGCCACAGGGCAGACCCCCGCCTCCCCTGCACCAGCGGGCTGGGACGTGTGGGCACACAACCTGCTGGGGCCTCAGCACCAGGTCCCCCGGGCCGCTGCTGATGGGGGGACGGGGCCGGGAAAAGATGGGGGTGAAGACCAGGAGCAGGGGCCCGGCCCCCCATGGCAGCTCACCCCCGGGGTCCTCGGCCGGGCGAGGGGCAGCGCTCCTGACGGCTCCTCTCCTTGCAGCGCCGCCGCCCAGCACGCCAAGGCCCAGCACAGGTGATTGCACACACTGGGTGCCACGGTGAAGCAGGCCTACGCCAGCCCTGCCCTGGCTCGGCGGGACAGCCCCCGGCCAGCCCAGGCTGCGTCCCTCGGGCACTGCGGGGCCCAGGGTCCTGGCCACCGACACTGCCGTTCCTGCGGCCCCAGCCATCGGGTGTGGGACAGGGCAGGGACGGAGTCTGGCCCGCCCCTGGGGCCGCTCTGCACGGAGGGGGCGGCAGAGGGGAAGGGGCCCGCCGGAGCGCCCAGCCCCAGGTAGCCAGGGGAAACAAGACGGCTGACCGGGGCTTAGGTGAGGGCAGGGGACGGGGCCCCACACCTCCCCACAGACAGAACGCGCCATGAGCTCACTCGTGCCACAGAGCCCCCGTGCTTCGGACCAGGGCTTGGTTTCCGTGAAAGCCTTTTTCTGAGGATAACTGGTCACAGAATGGGACCGTTCTTTGCTGCCTGACACTAGTGAGAAAAAACATGTAGGACAGGTCACCTAGAGAACCCCTGGGAGCCCACCCTGTCCCACCCAGCAGAACCCCTTCCAGCAGCCCAGAAACCATAGGGGAACAGGCCATCTATTCTATTACCAATGGTGGGTGGACGGAGAGGCAGTGGCCCCGTGAGCGCAGGGTCCTGGAAAACAGCAGCGAGACCACTTGAGCCAGGGCGGCCGGGGGTGTCTGCGGGGGCAGCCACAACCCTCCCACAGCATACAGCAGTCAGGGGGGCAGGGAGCCCAGGTCCAGGGGGAAAGTGCACGAGCTCTGGAGGAATGTTCTGAGCACTGCTCCCTGCAGAGTCACCTCGAACCATCCCTGCCATCACTCTACGGCCCACGTCGGAACCAGCCCCAACGGTAACTCTCAAGTCCACGGCCACAGGACCCATGGTGACAGGGGCCACAACGAAGTCCACAGCATCCACACTCAGCTCAGTGACGCGATCGACAGCTCAGTCCACAGAGCACAGCACGGCTTTCCCACGGACCCCAGAAACTTCAGAGACCTCTACACTACCCCCACCGAGTAAGCACACCCTCATGCCTGTCCCCAGAAAGGGGCAGAAGCTCATATGCCTGCAACGCACCAAAGCTGTAGGGGCCGGCATGGCGCTGCATGGGCCACAATGGGCCAAAATGTGTGGTGCGCCACCAAGCCACAACTCCAAACTCACAGCACCAGCGACACGCCACCCAACTTCCCACGACCACAACGCCAGAGCCCCAACTCACCGCAACCACCGCATCCCACGTGACCACAGACCCAAAGTCATGCCACAGGTCACAATGCACCTAGAGCACACTTCCCACACCCTCAGAGAAGGCAACACAACCCCAGTCTTCCCAGGGCATTGAGAGAAACACACGTCCCAGGACAAAAAGGGGATGGCCAGGGGGACAAGCCCAACCCAACCCGAAGGAAGAACTGAGAGTACGGAATGTCACAGGTGCCACTAAGGGCCACACAAAAGGGACCACAGTGAGCTCCTGACAACTATGCTGAAAGGAGTAACAAAAACAATTAAAAAAAACATTTAGAATGCGTGAACAGACACACTCCGAAAACCCCTGGACCGTCACCATCGGGGATGTGAGAAGCCCGGGAGAGTAGGGCCATAGGCAGGCACAGGGGACAGGAGGCGCGGATCGCCACTGCGCATTCAGAAGCAACAGGACAAACTGACAAATAATGTTTCCCCAGCAGCCACGACTCACACGAGGACCCCAACCGCTCATGAGACTGCAAGGACACAACACACAGAAGGAACGTCGTCACAGGAGAGCACGAGCAGCAACAATAGCAACCAAACGACCCCCACACAGCACTCGACACACACGGCCTTCAGGACCACACAAGGAGAAGCCACTCCCAGCAGGCCACACGGAGCCCTGACTTCACAATCCACATCCATGCCCCCCGTATCCAACAGCGCCCACACGACAGGTCCCCCCTCGGGGACGTCCTTCCTGACGACCACAGCTTTACCCACCCCATCGCGCCCCGAGACCACCCTCTCCACCCACGGGGCACCCCCTACCACGTCCTCCGTGACGCCCACGACCCACCTAATCATCACCCCAACGCACCCGGAGACCCCTACACCCCCCTCCACTTCTACCAGACCCACGGGTTCCTCGTCACCTTCCCCGCACGTGCCCATCACGCGCACACAGCCCACGCACACGAGCCTGCCACTCACTCAAACCACGCACACCCCGAACTCCGTCAGCACAGCCAAAACCTCCACGTCCTGGGAGACCTACCCTTCCGCACCCAACCACCATGAAACCTCTTCTGCCCCCAAGCCCACCGTCTCCCACCAACCAACGGCCACGGGAACCCTGAACACCGTGACTCACGACGCCACGGCCACGGCATCCACGAGCAAGCAACACACGCCACACACGTCTCATTCCACACCCACTCCCCCTGTCCCCAACAGCGCACACACGACAGGTTCCCCCTCAGGGACTTCCTTCCGGACAACCACAGCCTTACCCACCCAAACGCACCCCGAGACCACCATCTCCAGCCACGCTGCCCCCTCTACCACGTCCTCCGTGACGCCCACTACCCACCAACTCATCACCCCAACGCACCCGGATATTCCTACACCCCCATACACCTCCACCAGACCCACAGGCTCCTCATCTCTGTCCCAGCACACCTCCCTCACGGGCACACAGCCCACGCACAAAACCCCACCACTCACACGGACCACGCACACCCCAAACTCCATCAGCACAACCAAAACCTCCACGTCCTGGGAGACCTACCCTTCCTTACCCAACAACCATGAAACCTCATCCGCCACCAAGCCCACTGTCTCCCACCAACCATCAGCCACGGGAACCGTGACGTCCGTGACTCACACCGCCACGGCCACGGAGTCCACCAGCAAGCGACACACGCCATATACGACGCAGAGTGAGTCTGCGCAAACGACGACTATCCCCAACAGCGCCCACATGACAGGTCCCCCCTCGGGGACTTCCTTCCGGACAACCACAGTCGTAGCCACCCCATCACGCCCGGAGACCACCGTATCCACCCATGCTGCCCCCTCTACCACGTCCTCCGTGACTCCCACTACCCACCGGCTCCTCACCCCAACGCACCCGGAGACCCCTACTTCCCCCTCCACGGCAAGACCCACGGGCTCCTCGTCTCCGTCCCCACATGTCCCCATCACGGGCACACAGCCCACGCACATGACCCCGCCACTCACCCGGACCACGCACACCCCGAACTCCGTCAGCACAGCCAAAACCTCCACGTCCAGAGAGACCTACCCTTCCGCACCCATCCACCATGAAACCTCATCTGCCCCCAAGCCCACCGTCTCCCACCAACCACCGGCCACGGGAACCCTGACCACTGTGACTCACACCGCCAAGGACACGGAGTCCACGAGCAAGCGACACACACCAAACACGTCTCATTCTACACCCACTCCCCCTGTCCCAAACACAGCCCACACGACAGGTCCCCCCTCAGGGACTTCCTTCCGGACGACGACAGCCTTACCCACCCCATCGGGCCCCGAGACCACCGTCTCCAGCCATGCTGCCCCCTCTACCACGTCTAATGTAACTCCCACTACCCACCGACTCATCACCCCAACGCACCCGGATATCCCTACACCCCCCTCCACCTCTACCAGACCCACGGGCTCGTCATCTCTGTCCCAGCACACCTCCATCACAGGCACACAGCCCACGCACAAAACCCCGCCACTCACTGAGACCACGCACACCCCGAAACCTGTCAGCACAGCCAAAACCTCCACGTCCTGGGAGACATACCCTTCATTACCCAACAACCATGAAACCTCATCTGCCCCCAAGCCCACCGTCTCCCACCATCCAACGGCCACGGGAACCCTGACCTCCGTGACTCACACTGCCGCAGCCACGGAGTCCACCAGCAAGCGACACACTCCGCACACGTCTCACTCCACACAAACGACCCTTGTCCCCAATGGAACACACACGACAGGTCCACCCTCGGGGACTTCTTTCCGGACGACCACAGCCATACCCACCCCATCAGGCCCCAAAACCACCCTCTCCACCCACGGGGCACGCCCTACCACGTCCTCCGTGACGCCCACTACCCACCGACTCCTCAGCCCAACGCACCCAGAGACCCCTACTTCCCCCTCCACGGCCAGATCCACGGGCTCCTCGTCTGCGTCCCCGCACGTCCCCATCACGGGCACACAGCCCACGCACACGAGCCCGCCGCCCACTCGGACCACGCACTACCCGAACTCCGTCAGCACAGCCAAAACCTCCACGTCGTGGGAGACCTACCCTTCCGCACCCAACCACCATGAAACCTCATCTGCCCCCAAGCCCACCGTCTCCCACCAACCACCGGCCACGGGAACACTGACCACTGTGACTCACACCACCAAGGCCACGGCATCCACGACCAAACAACACACACCACACACGTCTCATTCCACACCTACTCCCCCTGTCACCAACAGCGCCCACACGACAGGTCCCCCCTCGGGGACTTCCTTCCGGACGACCACAGCCTTACCCACCCCATCGGGCCCCGAGACCACCGTGTCCACCCATGCTGCCCCCTCTACCACGTCCTCTGTGACTCCCACTACCCACCGACTCATCACCCCAACGCACCCGGAGACCCCTAGACCCCCCTCCACCTCTACCAGACCCACGGGCTCGTCATCTCTGTCCCAGCACACCTCCATCACAGGCACACAGCCCACGCACAAAACCCCGCCACTCACTGAGACCACGCACACCCCGAAACCCGTCAGCACAGCCAAAACCTCCACGTCCTGGGAGACCTACCCTTCCTTACCCAACAACCATGAAACCTCATCCGCCACCAAGCCCACTGTCTCCCACCAACCAACGGCCACGGGAACCGTGACGTCCGTGACTCACACCGCCACGGCCACGGAGTCCACAAGCAAGCGACACACTCCGCACACGTCTCACTCCACACAAACAACCCCTGTCTCCAACAGCACACACACGACAGGTCCCCCCTCGGGGACTTCCTTCCGGACGACCACAACCTTACCCACGCCATCGCGGCCCAAGACCACCGTGTCCACCCATGCTGCCCCCTCTACCACGTCCTCCGTGACTCCCACTACCCACCACCTCCTCACCCCAACGCACCCAGAGACCCCTACTTCCAACTCCACGGCCAGATCCACGGGCTCCTCGTCTCCATCCCCACATGTCCCCATCACGGGCACACAGCCCACGCACACGAGCCCGCCACTCACTCGGACCACACACCCCCCGAATTCCGTCAGCACAGCCAAAACCTCCACGTCCAGAGAGACCTACCCTTCCGCACCCAACCACCATGAAACCTCATCCGCCCCCAAGCCCACCGTCTCCCACCAACCAACAGCCACGGGAACCCTGACCTCTGTGACTCACACTGCCGCAGCCACGGAGTCCACCAGCAAGCGACACACGCCACACACGTCTCAATCCACACAAACGACCCCTGTCCCCAACAGCACACACATGACAGGTCCCCCCTCAGGGACTTCCTTCCAGACGAGCACAGCCATACCCACCCCATCAGGCCCCAAAACCACCCTCTCCACCCACGGGGCACCCCCTACCACGTCCTCCGTGACGCCCACTACCCACCGACTCCTCACCCCAACGCACCCGGAGACTCCGACATACGCCTCCACAGCCAGACACACGGGCTCCTCATCTCCGTCCCCACACGTCCCCATCACAGGCACACAGCCCACGCACACAATACCGCCACTGACTCGGACCACGCACACCCCAAACTCCGTCAGCACAGCCAAAACCTCTTCATCCTGGGAGACCTACCCTTCCGCACCCATCCACCATGAAACCTCATCTGCCCCCAAGCCCACCGTCTCCCACCAACCAACAGCCACAGAAACCCTGACCTCCGTGACTCACACTGCCACAGCCACGGAGTCCACCAGCAAGCGACACACTCCGCACACGTCTCACTCCGCACAAACGACCCTTGTCCCCAACAGCGCCCACACGACAGGTCCACCCTCGGGGACTTCTTTCCGGACGACCACAGCCATACCCACCCCATCAGGCCCCAAAACCACCCTCTCCACCCACGGGGCACGCCCTACCACGTCCTCCGTGACGCCCACTACCCACCGACTCCTCAGCCCAACGCACCCGGAGACCCCTACTTCCCCCTCCACGGCCAAATCCACGGGCTCCTCATCTCTGTCCCCGCCCGTCCCCATCACGGGCACACAGACCACGCACATGACCCCGCCACTCACTCAGACCACGCACACCCCGAACTCCGTCAGCACAGCCAAAACCTCCACGTCCAGAGAGACCTACCCTTCCGCACCCATCCACCATGAAACCTCATCTGCCCCCAAGCCCACCGTCTCCCACCAACCACCGGCCACGGGAACCGTGACGTCCGTGACTCACACTGCCATGGCCACGGAGTCCACCAGCAAACGACACACGCCGCATACGACGCACTCCGCACAAACGACCCCTGTCCCAAACACAGCCCACACGACAGGACCCCCCTCGGGGACTTCCTTCAGGACGACCACAGCCTTACCCACCCCATCGACCCCCGAGACCACCGTCTCCACCCATGCTGCCCCCTCTACCACGTCTAATGTAACTCCCACTACCAACCGACTCCTCACCCCAACCCACCCGGAGACGCCTAGACCGCCCTCCACCTCTACCAGACCCACGGGCTCGTCATCTCTGTCCCAGCACACCTCCATCACGGGCACACAGCCCACGCACAAAACCCCACCACTCACTGGTACCACACACACCCCGAAACCCATCAGCACAGCCAAAACCTCCACGTCCTGGGAGACCTACCCTTCCTTACCCAACAACCATGAAACCTCATCTGCCCCCAAGCCCACTGTCTCCCACCAACCACCAGCCACGGGAACCGTGACGTCCGTGACTCACACTGCCCCGGCCACGGAGTCCACCAGCAAGCGACACACTCCGCACACGTCTCACTCCACACAAACAACCCCTGTCTCCAACAGCACACACACGACAGGTCCCCCCTCGGGGACTTCCTTCCGGACGACCACAACCTTACCCACGCCATCGCGGCCCAAGACCACCGTGTCCACCCATGCTGCCCCCCTCTACCACGTCCTCCGTGACCCCCCCACTACCCACCACCTCCTCACCCCAACGCACCCAGAGACCCCTACTTCCAACTCCACGGCCAGATCCACGGGCTCCTCGTCTCCATCCCCACATGTCCCCATCACGGGCACACAGCCCACGCACACGAGCCCGCCACTAACTCGGACCACACACCCCCCGAATTCCGTCAGCACAGCCAAAACCTCCACGTCCAGAGAGACCTACCCTTCCGCACCCAACCACCATGAAACCTCATCCGCCCCCAAGCCCACCGTCTCCCACCAACCAACAGCCACGGGAACCCTGACCTCTGTGACTCACACTGCCGCAGCCACGGAGTCCACCAGCAAGCGACACACTCCGCACACGTCTCACTCCGCACAAACGACCCTTGTCCCCAACAGCGCCCACACGACAGGTCCACCCTCGGGGACTTCTTTCCGGACGACCACAGCCATACCCACCCCATCAGGCCCCAAAACCACCCTCTCCACCCACGGGGCACCCCCTACCACGTCCTCCGTGACGCCCACTACCCACCGACTCCTCAGCCCAACGCACCCGGAGACCCCTACTTCCCCCGCCACGGCAAGACCCACGGGCTCCTCGTCTCCGTCCCCGCACGTGCCCATCACGGGCACACAGCCCACGCACACGAGCCCGCCGCCCACTCGGACCACGTACTACCCGAACTCCATCAGCACAGCCAAAACCTCCACGTCGTGGGAGACCTACCCTTCCGCACCCAACCACCATGAAACCTCATCTGCCCCCAAGCCCACCGTCTCCCACCAACCACCGGCCACGGGAACACTGACCACTGTGACTCACACCACCAAGGCCACGGCATCCACGACCAAACAACACACACCACACACGTCCCATTCCACACCCACTCCCCCTGTCGCCAACAGCGCACACACGACCAGTCCCCCCTCAGGGACTTCTTTCCGGACAACCACAGTCATAGCCACCCCATCGCGCCCCGAGACCACCGTCTCCAGCCATGCTGCCCCCTCTACCACGTCCTCCGTGACGCCCACTACCCACCGACTCATCACCCCAACGCACCCGGAGACCCCTACTTCCCCCTCCACGGCCAGACCCACGGGCTCCTCATCTCTGTCCCCGCACGTCTCCATCATGGGCACACAGCCCACGTACAAAACCCCGCCACTCACTGGGACCACGCACACCCCAAACTCCGTCAGCACAGCCAAAACCTCCACGTCCTGGGAGACCTACCCTTCCTTACCCAACAACCATGAAACCTCATCCACCACCAAGCCCACCGTCTCCCACCAACCAACAGCCACGGAAACCCTGACCTCCGTGACTCACACCGCCACAGCCACGGAGTCCACCAGCAAGCGACACACTCCGCACACGTCTCACTCCGCACAAACGACCCTTGTCCCCAACAGCGCCCACACGACAGGTCCACCCTCGGGGACTTCTTTCCGGACGACCACAGCCATACCCACCCCATCAGGCCCCAAAACCACCCTCTCCACCCACGGGGCACGCCCTACCACGTCCTCCGTGACGCCCACTACCCACCGACTCCTCAGCCCAACGCACCCGGAGACCCCTACTTCCCCCTCCACGGCCAGATCCACGGGCTCCTCGTCTGCGTCCCCGCACGTGCCCATCACGGGCACACAGCCCACGCACACGAGCCCGCCGCCCACTCGGACCACGCACTACCCGAACTCCGTCAGCACAGCCAAAACCTCCACGTCGTGGGTGACCTACCCTTCCGCACCCAACCACCATGAAACCTCATCTGCCCCCAAGCCCACCGTCTCCCACCAACCACCGGCCACGGGAACCCTGACCTCCGTGACTCACACCGCCAAGGACACGGAGTCCACGAGCAAGCGACACACGCCACACACGTCTCATTCCACACCCACTCCCCCTGTCACCAACAGCGCCCACACGACAGGTCCCCCCTCAGGGACTTCCTTACGGACAACCACAGTCTCAGCCATCCCATCGCGCCCCGAGACCACAGTCCTCACCCACACTGCCCCCTCTACCACGTCCTCCGTGACACCCACTACCCACCGGCTCCTCACCCCAACGCACCCGGAGACCCCTACTTCCCCCTCAACGGCCAAACCCACGGGCTCCTCATCTGCGTCCCCGCCCATCCCCATCACGGGCACACAGACCACGCACATGACCCCGCCACTCACTCAGACCACGCACACCCCGAACTCCGTCAGCACAGCTAAAACCTCCACGTCCTGGGAGACCTACCCTTCCGCACCCAACCACCATGAAACCTCATCTGCCACCAAGCCCACCGTCTCCCACCAACCATCGGCCACAGGAACCCTGACCTCCGTGACTCACACTGCCACGGCCACAGAGTCCACCAGCAAGCGACACACGCCGCATACGACGCACTCCGCACAAACGACCCTTGTCCCCAACAGCACACACACGACAGGACCCCCCTCGGGGACTTCCTTCAGGACGACCACAGCCTTACCCACCCCATCGACCCCTGAGACCACCGTCTCCACCCATGCTGCCCCCTCTACCACGTCTAATGTAACTCCCACTACCAACCGACTCCTCACCCCAACCCACCCGGAGACCCCTAGACCCCCCTCCACCTCTACCAGACCCACGGGCTCGTCATCTCTGTCCCAGCACACCTCCATCACGGGCACACAGCCCACGCACAAAACCCCACCACTCACTGGTACCACACACACCCCAAAACCCATCAGCACAGCCAAAACCTCCACGTCCTGGGAGACCTACCCTTCCTTACCCAACAACCATGAAACCTCATCTGCCCCCAAGCCCACCGTCTCCCACCAACCACCAGCCACGGGAACCGTGACGTCCGTGACTCACACTGCCATGGCCACGGAGTCCACCAGCAAGCGACACACTCCGCACACGTCTCACTCCACACAAACGACACCTGCCCCCAACAGCACACACACGACACGTCCCCCCTCGGGGACTTCCTTCCAGACGACCACAGCCATACCCACCCCATCAGGCCCCAAAACCACCCTCTCCACCCACGGGGCACCCCCTACCACGTCCTCCGTGACGCCCACTACCCACCGACTCCTCAGCCCAACGCACCCGGAGACTCCGACATACGCCTCCACAGCCAGACACACGGGCTCCTCATCTCCGTCCCCACACGTCCCCATTACGGGCACACAGCCCACGCACACAACACCGCCACTGACTCGGACCACGCACATCCCGAACTCCGTCAGCACAGCCAAAAGCTCTACATCCTGGGAGACCTACCCTTCCGCACCCAACCACCATGAAACCTCATCTGCCCCCAAGCCCACCGTCTCCCACCAACCAACGGCCACGGAAACCCTGACCTCCGTGACTCACACCGCCACAGCCACGGAGTCCACCAGCAAGCGACACACTCCGCACACGTCTCACTCCGCACAAACGACCCTTGTCCCCAACAGCGCCCACACGACAGGTCCACCCTCGGGGACTTCTTTCTGGACGACCACAGCCATACCCACCCCATCAGGCCCCAAAACCACCCTCTCCACCCACGGGGCACCCCCTACCACGTCCTCCGTGACGCCCACTACCCACCGACTCCTCAGCCCAACGTACCCGGAGACCCCTACTTCCCCCGCCACGGCCAGACCCACAGGCTCCTCATCTCTGTCCCCGCACGTCCCCATCACGGGCACACAGCCCACGCACACGACCCCGCCACTCACTCGGACCACGCACACCCCGAAACCCGTCAGCACAGCCAAAACCTCCACGTCGTGGGAGACCTACCCTTCCGCACCCATCCACCATGAAACCTCATCTGCCCCCAAGCCCACCGTCTCCCACCAACCACCGGCCACGGGAACCCTGACCTCCGTGACTCACACCGCCACGGCCACGGAGTCTACCAGCAAGCGACACACTCCGCACACGTCTCACTCCGCACAAACGACCCCTTTCCCCAACAGCACACACACGACAGGTCCCCCCTCGGGGACTTCCTTCCGGACGACCACAGCCTTACCCACCCCATTGCACCCTGAGACCACCATCTCCACCCACGCTGTCCCCTCTACCACGTCCTCCGTGACTCCCACTACCCACCGACTCACCATGCCAACGCAGCAGGTGACCTCTAACTCCCCCTCCACGGCCAGACCCACGGGCTCGTCTCCGTCCGCACCGGCGACAGGCTCGAGCTCCCGTGGTCCCACTTTCAGCTCCTCACGCTCCCCAGGCACAGCGAGTGGAGTCTCCAGCTCTTCCTCTGCTTCCCCCCCAGACGCCTCCACTGCCCCACTGTCCGCGGTGCCTTCCCCGCCCACCCACGCCTTCTCCACCCCTGCTCGATCCTCCACGCCTCCTCCCGATCGGACTCCTGGCCCCCTGGGCAGCACCAACGTTGTACCTTCTTTGCCCAGGACCACACCCAGCCCCCCCATGTCCCACACCCTCTCCTCCCTGTCTACGACCTCCCAGTCTACGACCCTCACCACCCGAATCCCTCCATCCAGTCTCTTCTCATCCACCGTGGGGGTGACAGCCATCCCGACTTCTCCAGTCACGAACCTCACCACCGGACAACCCAGTAGCACTGGAGTTTCAATCACCGTGACCCTCGCCAGCTTGACCTCTGTCCACGGAAGCTCATCCCTCCATTCCACGGGGTCCTTGTCTCCTGGGGCACCATCCATTTCCTCTCAGGTGACAGCCACGTCCCGCTCTCCAGGTAAGGGGTAGGACTCTCGCCCACCTCACGACCTTGGTGCCCCGCATCTTCCGGCTCTGCATCCTCAGTCTGGAGAGCACGGTCGTGCCCTCCCGCAGAGTCCCTGCCTTTCCCTGTCCTCTCGCACTGCCCGATCCCCTTCTGGGCTGTGCTCCTGCCTCCTAGTCTGTTCCTCACTGTGCCGTACGTAGTCCCAGCCCGACGTGCGTGCCCCAGACAGGAGCTCCCTGGTCATCCTGCATGTGACCTGCTTTCTTCCCCTTGAAGCCTTCATTCTCCTGAGGCCAGCAGGCAGACAGCATACTAAGCTCAGACCTAAGGCCACAGTCATCCCTCGGAGCATCCCCATGTCCTCCGGGCGTCTGCGAAGGCCACATCCCCCAGCAGGCAGGGACTGCGCCATGCCTCCCTCTTCTGCGTGTCCCCAGTCCTTAGGACAGTTCTCACAGCCTCCCGTTAGCTGCCTCCTCCTCTCCCCTCGTCTCTCTACACACCTCTCTTCAGACACTGCCATGTGGCCACAGTGGGTGCGTGGCCTCCCCTTGGGGCACCCTTTCCGTCACCTGAGCCTGCACGCCAGCCCCGTGCCTGGCCCACCCATGCCCTGCCATCGTCCCGGCCTCCGGGCGAGCCAGCTCACTCAGAAGCCCTCCACGGCTGCCCCTTCGGGAGCTCACAGGCGTTCAGGGGTGGCAGGGGTCCCGTCTCAGGTATCGCCCTGCCTGAGAAAACGGAGAGAGAAAAAGGAAGCGCCGTAACTACAAGTGTCCCCGCTGGACAGCACTGGTGGCAGGCAGGACGAGCAGCCGAGGCCTCCACCATTTTCCTGCCCCGCACCGTCCTCGAGAGACACCCCTCCCCTCCAGGTGCTCACTGCACTGTACTGTGGGTTCCCCCTCACACGTGCCCTGCCGTCCCCCAGGCAGGCCTGTCCATAGTGACGAACGTCCTCCTGGGAGACAGGCCAGGCACAGGCTGCCCGTGAGCAGACAGGGTGTAGGAGCAGAAGCCGGAGGCAGGGTCAGAGGACAGCTGAGGGCCACAGGGACCCGTGGAGACGGCCCTCCTCTCCCCTCCTCCAGCAGCCACGCAGGCCAACTGGGCAGTAGCTCAGGAACGCCTTCACTGTGTCACTTCATCTCTCCACGGGCAGCTCCTAATGCCAGGCCGGCCGAGGCAGCTCGCCAAGCAGACCAAGGTCTCCAGCCGGGTGCACACCCCGCCCCTCCAAGAGCACAGACCCCAGCAGGGAGCTCCTGGGGCGCCATCCATCCCCCCCACGGATGTGCAGACCCTGCCCCCATCCCTCCGGCAGCCTCTGGCTCCAACAGGCCAGAGATGCCCACAGGCTGCTGCTGGACCACGAGAGGAGGGGCCTGAGGGTTGCTCACCAGAGCTCAGAAAACTCTTGACCTGGGGGGACTCCCAGGGTACCCAGGTCTCGGGAGGAACGCCCAAACGGAGAGCCCATCAGCGTCTGTTCCCATGCAGAGCTCTGAGGTCCGAGGTTAGCGCGGCGGGGACAAGGCGAGACCACCTGGGGCCGCCAAGTGCAGGGGGCGGAGCCCGGGGAGGACCCACCGCAGCAGGAAGGGCTACTCGTCCCACGTGAGCAGCCGCACAGCTTTACCCAACTGAGCCACGTTCATCCCCCTTGCCAGGTCCTGTGCCCGGCGGCAGGTCTGTCAGCCCCGCAGCCACGCCCTGGCCTGGCATCTGACCGCACCTCTCTCGTCCCCCAGGCGTCTGTGACGTGAAGGAGCTGCAGCAGGAGGTCACCTACCGAGGGTGCACTGCCAATGTGACAGTGACCCGCTGTGAGGGCTTCTGTGCCTCCTCGACGAGGTGAGTGCCGGTCCCGAGCAGCCTCCCCACAGGGCTGGGCCGGACACGCAGAGCCTGCCCCACCCAGGAGAAAGCTCCCCAGCAGTCAGGTCGCCCTGGCCAGCAGCCTCCCTCCATCACACCTGCGGAAGGCAAAGGCAGACCCCGGCCGACGGCCTCAGAGCCGGGGAGGGCGGCGAGGGCCAGGAAGGTAGGGCAGGCCCGAAGGCCCCTCCTGGGAACTTGGGACCCACCCTCCTCTCTGGAGTGGTCCGGGACGTCCAGGAGCACTCACTCCTGGGGCAGCGGCCCTGACCCAGGCTCCTGGCTCCTGCTTCATTGCAGCTTTGACATCCCCACGAACCAGCCGGAGACCCACTGCAGCTGCTGCGAACCCCTCGGCTCCTACCAGAAGCAGTTTGTGCTGCCCTGCCCGGACCCTGAAGCGCAGGGCCGGCAGCTGGTGCTCACCCTACAGATGTTCAGCAGCTGTGCATGCAGCCCACAGCACTGTGGGGGCTAGGGCACACGGCACCCCCGGCGTGAGGGCAAAGCAGCGCTCCCACCACCCACGCCCCCCTCCCGGCGCTGGCTTGCCGTGCCTGGCAGCCCCCCTCCTTCCACAAGGCAAGGCCTCAAAGCGCCCTGGCACGTGACTTCCCGGGGCAGCCGAGGGAAGGGGGCTGCCAGGCAGGGGCCGCAGACCCTGACCAAGCCCAGCCAGCTGAACCACACTGGCGGCCTCCTGACCATCCCCGCAGATTGTCCACTCAGCCTCCCCGACTTTGAAGAAGGCCTCTCGTCCCTCCCAGAACGGGTCCCTGGGAACAGCCAGAGCAGCAGGTACCTGGGTGGGGTAGCGAGAAAGGCCTCTCTAGAGGTAGGCCTGAGGAAGGGGCCACCGGCCCCACGCGTGCAGGACGCCTGCGCTGGGACGGGCAGAAAGAGGCAGGGGCGGCAGCGAGAAGAGGACCCCGGAGCCGGAGCCGGGATGGGACGGGAGGCGCAGGGCCACCGGCATCAGCACCTGCGCCGCAAGCCAGCTCTGCCTGGGGACAGGCATCACGTGTGCTCCGCACGACAGCCCCACCCTGTACAGACAAGGAATAAACAGCATTGCTCAACGCACAGGTGCCGGCCCGAATGCTCTGTCTGTGTCGTCTCCCACACACGTGCGGCATTTGTGAGCCTCCAAATCCACACCCCCAGAGTGACAGGCCCACGACCCTGAGCGCGGGCCTCTGCAGCGGCACCAGCACCAGACTGGGATGCCCTCCACCCGCCTCCCCGAGACCCACACCAAGGGCTGCCTGTGCCCCTTGCCACCACCCCAAAAGGCCCCCAGGGCCTGCCTCTCAGGAGCCCAATTCCTGCTGCTTGGCCAGAGGAGCCCGCAACCGAGCCTGGCTCTCCCTGGGCCCACAGGTGCTGAGAACAGACATGCCTGCTCAGGATGGACGGGCCTGCCGCCCCCCCACAGCGACGCGGCACGGCCATCCCAGAACACAGGCCCTGGCTCAGCTTTGCTCCCGGCCTGGCCCCTCAGGCTGCAGGCAGGTGCCCGGGCAGGCGGCTCATAGTTCCAGCAGCCTGTGAGAGCCGAGGCCAAGAACAGCCCAGGCTGGCCGGCGGAGCCAAGGCCGGGCTCCAGCTCCCCCTCGGCATGGCTCTGCGCTCCCTGACCACACAACGAGCCCCTCCTCCACCCACACAAGGGCCCGTGGGCCCCAGGAAAGAGACCAACTCACCCTCTAGAACCTGCTTTGCCACCCACACTTGATCCTCTGATCAAAACCAGGAACTAGTCCAAGAGGACCATGGTCACGGCGCACTTCCTCAAAGCCCAGAGCTGAGCAAGACCAGCTACACAGCCTCCGAGCCAACAGCAGCCCTCCCACCGCTGGGCCATAAACTCAGGGCCTCAAAACACTCAGACACCGCGCGCTGTGGGTACCCCGTGAACACCACCGTGTGGGGAAAGAGATACAGACCTCCACCCAGTCAGCACACACGGTCTTGTGGGTCATCCTGAAAAACACCCAATGTTTGCAGCTTCTGGGTTTCAAACCCTGCCCACAAGGCCCCCCCTAAGGCCACTGCAGCAAGCCCACGCACACCGTTCTCCCACAGCCAGGTCCCTGAAGACAGCAGCCGGGCCGCACATGCCCGTGGACCTCGTCACATACCTCCTGCCCCTGGCACCACCCAGCACAGCAGCCAAATGGCCCAGAGAAGATCCCGCCCCAGTACGGACAAGCTGCTGCTGCGTCTCTCTGAGAATCGGAGATGAACTATGACCAATAGGGCAGAAGCGTTTCGACACCATTTCAAAAAAATCTGCATTTTCATTCAGATTGTCACTTCCCTTCACTTGGGAGAGGCCGCTCAGAAGTGCCCTGACCTGTGTGAACACGGAGCGCGGGGCCCACTCTCCTTCTGACCCGACTGCAGTGCGGGCTCAGCCGCTGGCTCTGAAACACACGCAGGTCCCGCCATCCTGACCCGAAAGGGATCCGGTTTGGAGAAACGAGGCTGGGAGCCACCTGGGACAGGCCCGTTTATTCGCGACAGGACAGCGAAGACAAAGACGAGGGACAGCGTGGCGCGCAGGAGCCCGGTCCTCCGTCCTCGCCGGTCAAAACTGCTCGGACAGCAGCGCGCACAGCCTCCGCGAGACGGCCTCCTTGCTCGTGCGCAGCGTGAGCCGGTACATCTGCAACGGAACCCGCAGGTCAGCGGCTGCTCACAGGCTCCTGCCCGCAGCCCACGGCCCCCGAGCTCCCGCAGCCCAGCGCGCCCCCGCGGGCAGCCGGCGCTTCGCAGGGACGTAGCAAACACACTGTCACACAGCCACGACACAGGCAGTTTGACAGCAACCAACCGCAGCCTGCGTGCGGAGACGCTGGGAGCCCCGGGGTCCGCACCCCCAGCCCAATCGCTTCCCAAGTGAAGGGAAGATGGACAGCCGCACCGCGGCTCCACTCCAGACGGCCCCAGGCAGCTCCGTGGGGCTCGGTCAGCTAACGGGCACACGAAGGGCCACCGGGGTGAGGGCTGGAGCGCGGGGTCATGGCAGTAGTCTCTAGAGGAGGTTGAGCCGGGTGGAGGGCGAGTGGCCCCCAGGGAACTTTCCGGAGTGATGGAAATGTTCTCTGTACCAGCAGGATAGCAAGGGGCTACCCAGGGGCACACATCGATCAGAAGTCGTCAGAGGACTCCGCTCGGGCCCCACAGCACAGCACAACCAGAACACAGCTCAGCCACGCACAGCAATTTGCTCAACAAGTCGGACCTGGGCTTGCAGATTCGGCTCCAAACGCAGTAAGCATCCGATCTGGGTGGTTCTGGTGTGTATGATGCCGGCCCCCACGAAATTCGCAGGATTAGGATCAACGTCTTCAAGGAGCGCAGAACCAAACCCGATGATCTGTGCCACAGAGAGACAGGTGCATAGGGCAGCGTGACCGCGGCCACAGAGGAACAGCAACACAACCGGCCGCCCTCCGGAGCCCCGGCGGGCGTCCCGACCCTGGGAATACCCATCAACGGGCCCTACCTTGGCTTTGGTGATTTCTGTGTCCATCGGATGCTTTGCTTTGAAAATGTTCTGCACTTCCTGTTGGGGACTGTGAGGTAAAATCAAGGGTCACCACGCCAAGCCGCGTCAGCTCGGGAGGACCGGGCCTGCCCCTCCCTGGAGCCCCCTCGCTCACCTGCTCAGCTGCTTCCAGCGCTGGAAGAAATCCTGAGAAGCCATTTCTGTGGGCTGGAAAAATTTGTTGAGTGTGATAGGCAGCTTAACAGACACATTCTGAAAGGTTCCCCCATACCTACGAGCAACACAGAGACACAGTGAGCAGAGCACGTGAGCCGCCGGAAGTTCTGAACCTCAGCTACACACCTGAACTAGTTTGCGGGCACAGGAACACCCGCTGCTGTGGGAGACGGCAGGTGGGCACGGAGTGTTCTGGAAGGGTGGCACGAAGCCACAGAGAGGCCCAGTCCATCCCCATGTGCAGCGTCACTGGCGGACGAGGACTGACCAACCGTGCACCGCGCCTGCCTCTGTGAGTGCGGCCAGGGGTGTGCCTCCGACCGGGCACCGCCGGGCCCATCAGACCAGGTCAGGGATGGCCCAACCTTGGGTTTCTACATCTCACTTTTCCCCACAGCCCATTTTCTACGACTCCAAGTTGGTTTAGATTATATGGGATTTTTCATTTTTCCATGAAAAGAGACGAAGCCAAGGATTTGCCTACAGAATAAAACAGAAATTCCCCTGAATTCTATAGAGTACACAGTCTTCAATTCTGTTTTTAATGTTTGAAAATGCACTCTTCCAAAACTTCAAACCTTACACACGCCCATAGGACTCGGCTGTTCACACATACTCTCTCCCACTCACTGAAAAGGACAGCCCGAAACCAAGGAGCGACAGAAAACATATTTAAAAAAAATAATAAAACGCAGGGCACCTGGTTGGCTCAGTGGGTTGACTCATGGGTCCCGGGATGGAGCCCCTGTGTGGGGTCTGCACTCAGTGGGGTCTGCTTGAAAGTCTCTCTCTCTGCTCCTCCCCTGCTCTCCTTCACTCTCTAAAGTAAGTTAAGTCTTAAAAAAGGTAATGACCAAGCGGCACGTAGGGGACACCAGGCAACAATGCACCCCCAGATGGAGAGCCTGGGGTGCCATCCCCACAAGAGACCCACAGAGCAGTGGCCACGCAGGGGCACACAGGACCCAGCTGGTCCCAGCCCCATAGCGCAGCACCCCCCACCCCATTCCTGTTGCTCAGCTGGAGAGCACAGGACCTGAGCAACACAGCGCTGGCAGTGGCCTCCCGGGACCCTGCACATACCGCCTCTCCCTCATTTCCCAGACACTGTGCACCTACCTAACACTGTAACGTGCACGGTGGGGGCCGCGACTCACTTAGATCACCCCCTCAGCCCTCACAACAGCCTCCAAAGGAAGGACGCAGTCAGGACTCCGTGAGGACAGAGGACTCCCAGGGACATGGCCGTGTGCAGGCACGACCCCAGAGCCCCAAGCTCCGGAGCAGAGCAGGCTGGTCACCCGGCCCACAGCCCCATGAGCTGCTCACCTGAACTGGATGTTGAGGACCGGGGCCTCCGTGAAGTCAGACACACACTCTATGTTCACAACCTGCTGCACCTGTGCGCCGCCGTCCACGGTCGGGTCCACGGGCTTGGTCTGCAAGCTCAGATGTGTATGTGTCAAGGAGGCCGTGTCAACACTGGGGAACTGTGCCCAAGCTGAGCAAGCCCCAGAACGTTCTAGAACAGGGTCTGTAAGAGAGCTCATGCTCCTGGTCTTGGAAGAAACCTCTGGTACAGCTGATTCTACGTACACATTATTTCTAATGATCGATCAGAAACACTTGCTTTAACAATCCGTGTTCAACTGTCACCTTACAACAAAAGTGGGCCTGGCCTGCGGCAAGCAGGTTGCTGCTTCGCACACCTCCTTCAGGAGAGGCAACGCCCTTGTCAGGCGCGCGGGGGGCGCTCCCAAGCCTCACTTGGTTTGCTCAGCCGGTCCCTGGGACAGAGATCTGGAGAGCAGAGCCGGCTTCGGCTGGCACGTTCCAACCACGTTCCTGGCACTTACTGGGGACAAGGCTCCAGTGTGGGCACAGCACAGCACGAGCCAAGCCGGAGACGAGCACCGCGGCAGGAGTGCGCGGCCCGAGCGCGCGTGTTCTCAGCAGCTGCTCGCTCAGGGGGACGCCCAGGGGAGACCAGGGCTCAGAGGGGCTTGAACATCACATGACAAGAGGACAGAACAAGGAAAACCAAGTGACTCCAGGGAAGCCGAGGGCTGGGGCTGGAGGCCTGCGTGCCGGTCCCCACAGACTCACCCGCCGAGGAGCTCCCTCGGGAGGCGAGACAGTGGCTGGAGGCCGCCATGGCAGCTGGGCCATCCAGCTCTCCTGATACAAGCAAACACACACAGTCCCCTGGGGCGCCCGGGTGGCTCCTCACAACCGCGGGGGACGGAGCCCCGCATGGGACTCTGCTCCGCGGGAAGCCTGCTGCTCCCGCTTCCATTCGCTCTCTCGCTGTCCCTCTCTCGGTCAGATACATTTTAAAAAACAAGTTCCCCAAAACCCTCCTCTAAGCCCCAAGTGCCTGTCTGCTGGGGGCACAGAGGACACGAGACCAAGGATATTGGTCTGAAGGTCGTCCGAACAGATCAGCGTTGGAGTGAAACTTAAGAACTGCGTGGAGGTCTTATTTCCGTAAAATATAAACATGCGACCTAGAAGAGAAAACACAGTGTGTCTCATACACACCCTGCACCGGAACGGTGAAAACCCAAGAGGCCCGGTGTTGGGGCGGAGCTCCGGGTGGGGGGGCGGGACGGGGACTCGGGGCGACATGGGGTCACAGCGCCCCCTGCTGGGGCCGGAAAGTGCATCTCAAATCCTTTCCTGAGGACGAGGGCAGCACAGCAGGCAGCAGCCCCGGCCCTGAGGGGGGCGCGTCCCTGGGAGGAGGCTTCTGCTGACCCTCCAAGAGTCCCTAAAGCATCCCTGGAGGGCAGATGCGCTACTTCTCTCCTCTGTCCCCACGCACACTTGTTCCTACACAGAAGACACCGCCCTCAAACAGCTCAGAGGCGGCACCCAAGAGGGAGACAGGCTGTTGTCTGTCCACCGGTGCCCCCAGCAGCACCCCAACAGTGCGTTCTGGGGAAAGCCTCAAAAGCATTTTCTAAAAGTCATGCTAATACACACATAAAATGGATCATCTTCAGCATCTCTCGGCTCACAGCCCAGGGCACTAAGTACATTCATAATGTAGTGTAGCCGTCCTTACCAAGGTTCTCCACAACTTTCCATCTACCTAAATGGAGACTCTGTCCCCATGAGACCCCAACCTCCGTATTTTCCCAGCCCTGGTGCCCACTGTCCACTCTCCATCCCAGAGACACCAACCCCCATCCCTCCCCCAGGACCAGTGCCCACCGTCCACTCTCTCCCCCTGAGCTTCTGACCCCCATCCCTCCCCGGCGCCCACCGATCACTCTCTGTCCCTGCGAATCCAGAGACTACAAGGAACCCCATCTGGGTGGGATCCTGCAGTATTTGTCCCTCTGTGTCTGGCCTGTTTCACTCCGCATCACGTCCCCCAAGTCCATCAGCTGTGGCAGGTGTCTGTGTGTCCCTCCGTGGGACCGAGGGACAGGCTGGTGTTGTGGATGGACCACGTGTACCCACATGTCCGTCGATGGACGTGGGGGCTGCTCCCGTGGGTCAGCGGCTGTGAACGCGGGCGTACAAGCGTCCACACGCATCCCTGCTTTCGGTTCTCTGGGTGCATAACTAGAAAAGGAACGGCCCGATCACACGGTCATTCCATTCTCAATTTCTGCAGGAACCGCCACGACGTCTTCCACAGCAGCTGCCCGGCTTCCATTCCGCTGACCGTGCGGGGTGCAGGGTCCAGCCTGCACGCCCTCCCACACGCGGGGCTCCCGCTCTCTGCGGATGGCAGCCGTCCTGACGGCGGGAACCGGGTCATCACCGGAGCTCTGATGTGCGCATCCCAGCTTGTGGGCAGGCTCTTCTCGGAGGGTGTTGGCTCTAGTCCTCTGCTCATCTTTGAGTCGGGTTGTATTTCTGTTGCTGAGTTTAGGGCTTCTTTGTATATTCTGGAAACTAAGCCCTTATTGGATGCGTGACTTGTGAATATTTTCTGCCCATAGCTCCTAAGTGAAGGTTTTCGTTGAGTAATTAAAGCACATACCCAAATTCTGCCGGAACTCAGACTTCAGTCCAATCTGAAGCAGCTGGTTTTCAAACAGCACACCATTATTTTTACAGACAAACCTAGGGGGAAGGGACAGAGTGTGAATCCCTCAGAGCCACCCAATGGAAATCTAAAGATCTGCTTTGAAAAAGAGTCTAACAAAAAGGCCAGAAAAACCTCTATGGGACTCAGAGTAAAGTTAAGGTAGGAAAGTATTACAGAAACACCAGAAAAAGGGTGCCCACTGGAGACCTGGATGTGACCACACAGGACAGGACAGGACAGGATGGGGCTCTGTCCCCCACAAACACGCCAACCCACGTTCCAACGCGCACACGGTGTAGCCTGCACGTGCTTTCAGGCCAGAGCTGGTGCAGGGCGCTGGCCACGGCTCTAGGGCTGACCACCGGTGTGGCCACAAGGCCCCAGTGGCCAGGATCCCCCACTTCAGATGCCATGCTGGGGAGTGGGCAAGCTGCCGCCAGACAGCACCACGCATCCCACACCCCAACCCCTGTGAGGAGGCCTGTGGCTCAGGCACCATGTGCACCTGCACACCCAAGGGCCAAGAATGTCGGGGGACGCCCCTACACCAGACCACTGCCCAGAACAGGACGTCCAGTGTAGAGCCCGGCTCTGTCCCCAGGCCTCGCGGCCTGCGGTATGCGTGCTTCTCAATCTCCCAACTCCACACTTCCAGAAGCCACAGACTATAATTCACACCCGTCCGAACCCACGTCTCCTCACCACCTCCAACAAGCAGCAAGAAGCAAGAATTCACACGCAGCACAAACACCGAGAGACCGGAAAACCACAAAACGATACAAATCCTGCTGCTGTCATCGGGACAGCCAAGGACAGGGGCCGCTCTGTGAAGACACTCCATCTGGCCGGCCCACCCCATCCCCAGGCCAGGCCCTCCCACACCTCCTGGCCAGTTGAAGACCGGCAGACACACAAGGGACAGAGAGCAGACAGAGAAGGTACGGAACCACACAGCAAAGAAAGCAGGAAAGAAAACACGCTGGGAAGGGCACTGTGATGTCCATGTCCTGGAGACGGGGACAAAGCGCCCCGCGGAGGGCTCACAGCAAGCAGGGCTCCATGCACAGTGGGGCGGGATGTCCTGATGAGGCAGGGAAGACGGGGCTGGCGGGGGAGGGTGGCGGCGCCACAGACAGACAGGGAGAAAGCAGGAGGGCGTGCTAAGGAGTGCGCGTGAACACAAGGGCAGGCCGGGCACCCGCCGGCACGCTCACAGATAGAAGTCTCTTCTTCAGAAACTTCACCACCTTTCTCGAGTGAGGACTGACGCTCCATGAGCATGGGGCCAGGTCCCGAGCAAACCCGCCAGCACGCTCTGGGCAGTGAGGACCGAGGCCCGCTGCCAGCAGCTGGTGCAGACCGTGGGCCCCGGGCAGGAGCCAGAGGCCGAGAGAGTCCCAGTCTCGAGGACACAAGAGACCAACTACCTGGCGAAGTTGTCTTCAGAGCCGGGAGCCAGGGGCGCGACTGCGGAGGGTGAGTCTGAGAACACGTCCACGAGCAGCCCGCCGGAGGAGGGTGGGGGGCCTGCGGGGGCAGGGGGTGTGGCCCCCAGACCCAAGAGGTCTGCCGATGGAGAAGGCGTGGACTGGAAAACAGGGAAGGTGAGGGTCAGCGGGAAACCTGCACACACGCCAGAGCCAAGCAGGCACAGGTGCCCGCGCCCCCCCGCCCACGGCTCCCGCCAGGCCGCGCAGGACCAGCGCGCAGCACGGGAGTGGGTCTGTACCCCAGGGTCAAGCCTGCAGCCCCCAGCTGGAGGGTCAGTCATAATCTCACACAACCAGAAAAAGAGCAACCTTTTATCATGAAGATTACCTGAACGGGAAAAAAAGTTCTGAAAACACTTCTGCCACAAAGGAGGCCAGAAAGAACGGAGGCCTCCCACGCCAGGGTCCCCCTTCCAAAGGGGGGGGAGTGAGCTGAGAGCCGGGTCCACGAGCGGCCAGCACATGCTCTCAGTCTACCCGTGTGTAAACCCTACTGAGTCACAGAGGAAAAAGCAGATTAAAAAACCTACAGGACACACTTTTTTTAACGGCTGCTTTTTGATCCTAAGCAGAAGACAAAGAGCCAACCCACGGGGGACCACTGCCGCACAAAGCACTCACTCAGCTGATGCGAACATCTGGCCCCGCACCCCGGGCGGCGAGCAGGCTCTCGTCAGCCCCGGGGCGGGCCACTCGGCCTTGAGAATACGTCTGGAATGACTTTTAAGCGCTCACGGCATGTCCGTGGAGGCACAAGTCAGTCTGGGATGCCCGGACTAGGCCCTGAGGCCTCCGTATACCGCCGCGCTCACGTTTGCTGGGCCTTAGCACACCCCCCCCCCCCCGAACACGACTACCCCGTGAGCCGAGGGAGGCCGAGCGCCTGCCCCAGCACGTGAGCGCCCACCCGGGGGCACTGGCAGGTCGCACCGCAGCCAAGGCCTCTGACCGCCGCCTGCTTCCGGCATGGCCACCCAGGCCTGGGGACGAATGTCCGTCTCCGTTTCTGCAGATATCCGCCTCTTCCCTTCCACGCTGAGTGACAACGTCACACTGAACTTCTAAAGGATCTCGTGTCACAGGTGGTATCACGTAGCGATGCCATTCCAAGCTAAAGGAGGCATCCCAAAACGTGTGTTCTGCGCAGAGCGTGTGCTCTGACGGGGCCGAGAAGCCTGCTCCGGGGACGCCCCTCCTTCCTTGAGGCCGCGGCTGTTCTTGGCGCACCAGACGGGCTGGGCTCCTCAGGAAGGGGAAGGCCCAGGAGAGGAGCGGCATCAGTCACATGGGCCCGCAGAGAAGGGATGGGGACCACAGAGGAGCTGTCGCGAGAAGGAATGCCAGAAACTTCTGCACCATCAGAAAGGGTGTGTATGTGACCTCTCCAGGTGGCTCCTGGCCCGCCCTGCATCTGTGTCAGTGCTCCTGGGAGCACAGCGCCTCACGGCACTGCATTCCTTCCACCGTCGTCGTAGGAGTCTGACCATCTGAGGAGCACCGAAGGGGACCACCACAGCCGACAGACCTACAGCCTAAATGGGGATTATTTCCCCTCACCACCTACTGCAAGATCTTTACCACTGTTCCTGAATAATGGTTCCAATGTTCGTTTTAAGGTTTCTTGATTTATTTGCAAGAGATCGAAGAACAGGGGTAGAGAGTCCCAGGAAGACTCCATGCCAAGGACGGAGCCCAACGTGGAGCGCAATCCCAGGACCCTGAGATCGTGACCCAAGCCAAAACCAAGAGTCAGATGCTTAACCCACTGAACAACCCAGATGCCCTGATTCAAATGTTTTTGTTTGATTTCTAAGATTTTTAAGATTTTATTTATTTATGTGTGCAAGGTGGGTGGGACCACGGGTGGGGGAGGGAGATGTAGACCCCCTGCTGAGCAGAGAGCCCGACATGGGGCCCGATCCGAGGACCCCGATATCGTGACCTGAGCCGAAGTTAGACACTTAACCGACTGAGCCACCCGGGAGCCCCAAATGTTTCTTAAAGAAAATCTTTTGTCCAGGGCGCCTGGGTGGCTCAGTCGGTTAAGTGTCTGACTCTTCGTCTTGGCTCAGGGCCGTGAGACCAAGCCCCACGTCGGGCTCTGAGCTGCACAAGAAGCCTGACTGAGACTCTCTCTCTCCCTCTGCCCCTCCCCAACCCCCACCAAGCATACGAAGGTACACTGTCTCTCAAAAATATTTTTGAACATTTTTAAAGAAAAAAGAAAATATTTTGTCCAATTAAGTCAAATATGCCCCCCCAAAATCACAACAGACTAAAGCAAGGCTGTTCTGTTGGGAGGACCTCCCTGGACGACCACTCCTGCCCCAGATCCCTGGAGCAGGTCTGCTCAAAGGCCGGCGTGCTGAGACCCACTGCCTCTCCGCGGCCACCTCCTCCTTCCAGGACTCAGGGAGACAGTCCCCGGGGAGCCTGCCCAGCGCCCATCGGCACAAGCCGCCTCTCCTCACTTTGACGGCAGCAAGAGCAAGAATCAGAACAGCAGCAAGAGCCCTGCACGCCTACAGACTGCATGTTGACTCCAAGCTCCGCTGAGCCGGAAAGCCCCAGGGGCACCAGGCAGTCTCCAAACATCCACCAGCGATGGTCCTGGTGCCACCAAGAGACGCTCGCCGCGTCTGCTCACCACGCACAGCCAAGTAACTGGGAGACCCCAGGGCCGAGGTCCCAGACCCACAGAAGGTGGACGCACGGAGAGCTGCCTGTTGCAAAGACAACATGCTTCCAGCCTTGTCTGTGGCCCCGAGTGAGTCAGTCTGACCAGCACCACACCACAGGGCAACACACCGTTCTCCATGTAAAATCCAGACGCCTCAAGGCCATTGCGAGGCAGGGCCTCCCCTCTGAGGTGGGAAGGAAGACCAGAGGAGACTTTCAGCCCAGAGGGACCTTTCCCCTTTTCTGTCCTGCTTCTCCTGTCCCCTTTGGAGGGGTCTCTGACCACATCCCCAGCCACCTGAGCACTGGGAACAGATCACCGCTCCTGTCACCGTGACGCTGTCCACAACACTGCCAGCTCTCAGCTCACAACCACAAACATCTACTCACCAAGCACTTGCTGGGCACCGCTCACAGGCAAGCAGAAAGCTCACAGCCGGAGTGTAAAACACTTGCCAAGTGAACCTGGAAGAGAGGCAGCCACTCCCCATCCCGAAGAACGTACCCTAACAACAACCTGTTAAATCTTATCCCTCCTGCCTTCTCAAAGTGGGACTCACCGCTCACATCCAGAGTCAGAAAGGGAGCCAACAGATTCCCCCAAGTGCCATAGCCTGGGCACAGCGGGGCAAACCAGGTGTGGCCCACAAGCTGGTACACACACGCCCCTCCAGAAAAGTCAAGAACCAAATAAGGAGACACCACTAACAACGGTGAGAACAGACATTAAAGCCCACCTTCGGCGCTCACGTCCGCGCGATGGGCTTGCGCTGGGGCTGCTGGAGAGGAGGGTGCGGGCACAGAGAGGCCAGCCCTGCTGCTCCTGGGAGACAGCCCCATGCTGCATCATGTGTGTCCGGCTCTAGATGCCACCGCTGGCAGGGGAGCCCCCACCCAGCACCGTGGGAAGACTCCACCTGGTGGGGCATGAACATAGTCCACGCACGAGCCGCAGAGCCACGGCCTCCAGAGTCAGGCCACTCCCCAACGCCAGCCACCGCCAGCACCCTGGCATATGGTGACCGTCGGGACCTCCTCACAAACAAGCGTCTGCGTACTTGGGTGGGGGAAGCCAGTCAAGGCCTTCAAGACTCGGGTCCACTCTGTGCCCAGGGAACAGGCACAGAGGCAAAGAGCTTGGAAAAGCCACCCTGTTAACTTCCTCAGGGACAAAGGGATGGCGACCACCTGGAGAAAAGCGTGGATCTAACGTTCACTGAGAAACCAGCGCGCGACATCCGGCTGCCAGAAACCACAGGCATCACAAGCAAACACGCCAGCAAGCTCAGACTAAAGAAGGCACCCCCCGAGAGAGAGCGTCAGGGCTCAGGGGACCCCTGTTGCAGCAGGGACCTCGAGTCAGGGGAGAGGCAGCACTGAATACAGAGCTCATGGCAGGCTGGGCAGTCTCAGCGCGAGGCCGGACACACGGTCGATGGGGCCACGCAAGCAGACCCCACCGAGCAGAACCAGGGCTCGGACATCAGCACGCTCCTGACAAGCAAAGGCCCTGGTCTGTCTGCATGCGGCACACATTCTCTGACACTCCTCTTCACAGAAGCCACCTGATACCGCCAGTAGCATCACTCACGTCACGGGACCAAGATCCCAGACGGGAAACAAAGCTCTCCAGGATCCCCTCCGTGATGGCCGAGCAGAGAGCCCCCAGTCCTGGGGAGCCAGTCCCAGCGCCCAGGTGGCAGCTACGTGGCAGGGCTGGTGTGCACGCTCTCACGAAAACTCCTATTCCGGTCAGGAAAAGACAATACGCGGATACAACTCTTGGACCTACGTCTCCCACCTGACAAGCACCAAGAGATGAGTTTTCATTCACACGTGAATATTCTCACCATGTCACACAGAAAAAAGAAATTGATACTGACCCAAGCCACTGTTGAAAACCTCTAAGAACAGCATGAGTCGGGTTCGGTCTGCTCTCAACCAACAAGAAAAAGCTGGACAGGCCTCCTACACAGGGCAATCCCGCAAAGGTGACCACGTCATCTGAGCCAAAGACAAGACAGAGAGGAACTGGGAGTGGACTCTGGACCGAAGACAGCGACCTGAAAGATGTTCTAGAAGACGGGCCACAGTGTCTGAGTGAAAAGAGCTTTTGGAGGTCACGAGTGAAAGAGAGGTGAAGACCTAAGCTTGGATGCACTGCCTCATTCTTGGCACACGTTGTAACACTTAACACAGAATTCTCAAACTGGCGCAGGCTCTGCCGGCCCTGACTCTCAGGGACCGGGCCGCCCAGCAGGAGGGCACCCACCGCGGCGCTGGCTGGCGCAGGCTCGGGGCCTCCGTTGACATCCGCGCTCCTCTCCCGCTTGGCCTCCTCCAGGTCCGTCACGGTGTTCGGGCCCTTCTTCTTCTTGAGCTTGGCCAGGATGGAAGACTCGCGCTCCGGAAATGGTGGCATCTCCTCCAGGACGGTGGCCTGGAGAAAGAAGCCCCGGTCGCCATGGCTCCGAGCCCCGTGGCTTCCAAGCCCGAGACCCGGGACAGCACAGCAGGGGCACAGGGCAGCCAGGGCCTACCAGGATGTCAGTGCTGGCGACCGTGCTGAGCCTCAGGTACTCCACCGCCCGCTGCTGCAGCTCCACGTCCGCGTTCCTCAGCTGGCTATCGCTGCGCAGCACGTCCTGAATGGTGGCCTTCACCTCCGGGAAGAGGTTCACGAACTTGATGTAGGTGGACAAGAGCAGCGCCCTGGTGGGGACGCTGCACAGGTGGAACTTGGAGTGAAGCAGGTTGAACTGGATCAAGGGGCTGTGGGGGCACACAGGGCACTGGGTCAGGGGGCTGCAGGAGGAAGACAGGGCACTGGGCCAGGGGGCAGACGGGGGGCACACAGGGCACTGGGTCAGGGGCAGACGGGGGGCACACAGGGCACTGGGTCAGGGGCAGACGGGGGACAGACAGAGCACTGAGTCAAGGGGCTGCAGGGGGCACACAGGGCACTGGGTCAGGGGCTGCCAGGGACACACAGGGAACTGAGTCAAGGGGCTGCGGGGGGCACACAGGGCACTGGGTCAGGGACAGACAGGGGACACACAGGACACTAAGTCAAGGGGCAGACGGGGGGCACACAGGGCACTGGGTCAGGGGCTGCCAGGGACACACAGGGCACTGAGTCAGGGGCTGCAGGGGACACACAGGGCACTGGGTCAGGGGGCACACAGAGGGCACACGGCACTGAGTCAGGGGCTGCGGCGGGCAGACGGGGCACAGGCAGAGTGGGGGCACGTCGCCCCTCGTCTCCTATGCCCCGTGCGCACCCCAGCACCTGTGGCTCTCACCGTCACAGTGAGCATGGAGCAGCACTGGGAAAAGGACCCACACCACGCAAGAACCACCCCGGTAACGTGCAAGAGCGCGCGGTTGGGCCGGCACCTCCAGCTCCAGACTAAGCGCAAACCTCCCCTCCGGTCAACTAGAAACCCCGTCGGTACAGCCTGAGAGAAGACGGAACAGTCTCCCGCAGCGGAAGTGCTCTGGCTCTGGCTGTGCCAACAAGCAGGTGAGGACCCTCACCAGCCTTCAGTCCGCGGAGGCCCAGGGCCACGACACGCCACAGTACCCGCCCGACTCCCAGGGGGCTCTCTCACCTGGATCTTGGGTCGCCGGCTATCAAGTTTCCGAACTCCCCCAGGATGTAGCCCCCGACTTTGACCAGGTTCTCATGGCACGCCGGGGCCTGAAGAGCCTGTAAGACAGAGAGCCCAATGAGCCTGATACACAGGCGGCCCCGACCTGCCCAGGTCAACAAGTGGGGACGCATCTGCCAGCAGGGCAGCGGTAGTGACGGCGACACACTGAAACAAGATGCAGGTCACTTTCCCTATGTAGGTGCAAGCTCCCGGCAGAGCTTCCAGGAGACCCTCCCGGCGCCCGAATCCACCCTTCCTTCCCTTCCCGTTTCTGCAGCTATGTCCTCAGCAAGGGAGTCCCCGAGGCAGAGACACGGCCCATCCGGCCCTGGAACGGGGCCTGTGCTCTACTTGGGCCCTGGCCGGGGGCAGGGGGAGCAGGTGCGCACCCCCATCCTCCTGGGGGCCCACGCCCCTCGTCAACGGAGCCTGAGAACCACACCACGGAGGCTCGTGCACACCAGAGACGAGCTCCAGCAAAGGAGGCGTCCACAGCACGAGCTGGAACCTCCCAGAACAGCTGGCAGGGAACACATGGTGCCCTGCAACACCCCCCGGAACCCCACGCTTTACCCAGAGAAAGGCACACGGGCCACACCTCGAACACCGTCTTGGCGGCGTAGCCCTGCACATCGTCCCGGTTGATGACGATCTGGATGACGCGGTACCACACCTCCTCGCTCACGTAGTCACCGGCAATCCGGATCAGGTTCAGGATGGTGTCCACGTACCACGTGTAGTCCACGGCATACTTCTCCGCCAGGATGGCCACCTTCAGCACCTGCAGGGGGCGGCTGCTCAGGGGAGGTGCTCTGGGCCCCACGGCATGCTGCCCCATGTCAACTCCAGGGCTTCGGAAGGACCTACACACGTGCCAAAGCTTGGGTGTGCAAGAAGCCTCCACCACGTTCTCAGGGGAGCCCAGAAGGTTAAGACTGGTGGCTTAACTGGGGAAAGCCAGACCACCCTCCAGGAATAGACTCAGAAGGTCTAGGAGGCTCATGCCTTGTTTCCTAGTCTAGAAGGATCTAGGAAACACAACAGGGTCGGGTTACGGCTGCAGGAGGGCACAGCAAGCCGTGCCCTGCACTGCCATCCGGCTGCAGTCCAGGCAACCCTGGCGTGGGGTCTCCTCTCAGCAGCCCCATCCTCGGAGCGCCAGGGCCCGCTGGGTCTCCTCCTGTTCCGGCCGGCCCTTCCCAACACTGTCCCCTCTATTCTTCGTAGGAGGCCGCACCCACTCGTTCACCCCCATGCGTTCCAGAGGGCTCTATGGACCCCACGCACTGCCCCAGGGCAACAGCACTGAGCTGCCCAAAAGCAGACCACGCCCCCTCCCCCAGTCACCTTCTTGGGGCGCCGAACTCCCCTGAACGGCACCAGCTGCTCTTCAAGCAGCTGCCTGTCGTCAGAGCCCACCCCCCCCACTCCGTCAGCCTCCTGACTGCGTTCCAGAGCCGCTGCCAGAGCCCAGACCACCAGCCATGTGCTCTGCCCACCCTCCGGCACCCACATCGGCTCTCCACAGTAATCCCAGCACCTCGCTCCAAAACTCCCTGTGTCACTGCCTTGGCTTCAAACCCTTCAAACCCAGAGCTCACCCCTGAGGCTGAGCACTCAGGGCCTCCCTGCCGACTCGACACAGGCCGGCATCTTCGCTGCCGCTGCCACCCATGCTGCGCACCCCGTGACAGCTCCTCCCCAGCCGCCCCCCTGCCCGGGTCCGAGCCCTGCCTCCACCAGTCCGCAGCCACACCACAAGCAGGCCCACTGTCCTGCCTATAGGACCTGCCATCCCTATGCACACAAAGGCCCCCTGTGAGCACGGCAGCCGGCACACCCAGGTGTGGAAGCCCAGCAGCCAGCGCGACCCCAGGGCACATCCTCAGACACGCCAAGCTGCACAGGCACACGGACAGAGCACTGACCTGCAAACTGAGAAGGTCGGTTTCACTCCTCATTCAACGAAAGCGGATTGAGGAACGTCACTTGTCATTTGAAAGGGAGCAAGAGCCAACACGGCACTGGCTAACGTTCAAGACCTTAACTGGAAGAACACGCCCCTTCTGTCTCTGCTCAGAACACACCCGGCAGTGAAGAAAGCCGTATCCCGTTGACTACAGTCCCCAGAGCGAGCGAGCGCCACCTGCACAGGCATCCAGCCTCAGCCCTGCTGCCTGACCGCCCTCCAGACCTGACCCCACCCACCCCGCGCTCCCCTGCAAGTCTGTTCTTGGGTCTTCCTCCCGGTCCCTCCCGGCTCCCCTGCCGTGCCCAAGCCCTCCTTCCTGGGTGGGCATCCGTTCAGCGCCAGGAGTCTTCCTTGACCACCTTCTCCAGGGCAGCCCTGCTCCTCACCAAAGCATACCACTCAGCACTGAAGAGCCAGCACCTGCCCCAGCCTGGCCACGGGGGCCACAGCCGTTCCCTAAGTGATGGGCTGGAAGCCCGAGTGTCCGACCGCATGCAGGGACACTCGTACCCAGAAGCGTGGCCACCGATCTCTCCACACATACTCCACTGAGCCCTCTAAATCACAACACACACTCGGGCCCCCCGTATGCTGGCCACAGGCTACCTGGAACCCGGCGCACCCCAATTCTGCATCGCCGTCAGCCTCTCCCCAAGCCGGCATGTGCAGGACCCTGACAAGGTGTTCGGCATGTGCAGCCACTTCGCCAACGACCGCTGCCGGCAGCGCAGGCCGCCCGGTGGGAACTGGCGGCTGTGCGCAACGGAGCAGAGAGCAGGGGCCCCGCGCGTAAGCAGGAGCTCCGTGGCTCAGACCTGCACACCTTGGCCCACAGGACTCTGAACTCATGGTCACCTGAGTTGCACAAGTATCTCACTGTGAGGGTCCCTGTTGCACAGGTTGTTTAAAGTCCCTCCTGAAACACTGAAAGCCTCCGCTGAGGACGCAGACGGGAAGCTACGGTGAAGGCATCTCTCCCCAGAACCAAGGAAATTTCAGGACAACGTCGAACAGAGCCACGCGCACTAGGGAGAGGCAGACCGGGCTGGAGGCACAGCGGCCGTCGGACTCACAATCTCTTCTCGGATGGAGTAGTCGGCCGTCTCCAGGTAGCTCAGCATCTCGGCCACGATCTGCTGGGCGTTGCTGCGGTCACACATGGCGTAGAGGAGGTCCACGGCCCGCTGTCGCACACTCACGTCCCGCTCCGTCTAGGGAAGTGAGGCACAGCGTGAAAAACCGCTCAAGCAGACCGTGGGTGGGGCGGCCAGGCCCCCGCGGCTCAGGCCCCCTACTCCGTCCCAGCGCTCGCTGCCGGCTCTCCCTGCAGCGCATTCAGACCCAGGGATTCCCGACACACTGCGCTCACGCAGAGCCCCTCACTCCACGTGGGCCCAGCAGCCTTGGACTGGCCGGAATCAAGCGCATCCCGGGGGTGGGTGAGAGGTGCCTCCACTGCACGGCCGCCAACCGGCACCACCTGGGAGCTTATCACAGTGTCGCTCTCGGGTCCCTCCCGAGACCTGCTCCGCCAGCCCCCACAATGTCGTGAGACCCCAGCTGCTCCCAGCACAGGACAGGCTGGGAAACACGGCTGAACCACCAAGCAACAGGCAAGGGTGAGGGCAGGTCTCTCTGACTCCTGGCAGTGAAGCCAGGGCCAGGAGCACCCAGAACCAAAAAGCTCAGCTGCCAGCACTTCTGTGGTCTCTTGCTCAAAACACCGCCCGAACATGCGAAACCCCAAAGGGACAGAGTCAGACAGCTCTTAACCGTGAGTCTGGTCAGAACCAGGGGCTCTGCAGCGGACCCCCTGCCTTTCACTCTCTGGCGCACCTCAGCCAGCATCAGTAACGCTGGGGGCGCCGTGCTGTCCCACCGAGGGCAGCCGGCCCGCAGAGGAATGGCAAGGAACGGGAGCAGGCAGCCTCAACTTGGCTCACTTTAAATTCCTTAAGAAAGGTGAATTTTCTTTTGCAAAGGGTGAGTCTTCTCAGAGACAAGGACGAAATATTTTCTCTTTCGACAAAAAAGAACAGTCTGCATCGACTCAAACATCTCCCGTGACTCGGCTCTGTGCGGAACAGGATGCTCCGGACTGCGTGCTCCCAGCTGGCCCCACCGGCAAGGAGAGAACGAGGCCCGGGATGCCGGCCCCGGGGCACAGGCACTTGCCTTCAGAGCGTTGATGACTGTCTCGATGTGCGTCTTGACTGCCTCGTGGGAGAACTCGGAGCTGGCCAGCGTGCACATGCTCTCCAGCGCCAGGTAGCGCAGGTTGGTCTCCCGGTGCTGCAGGAACTGGCCCAGCTGGTTACAGGCGCGGACGAGCAGGTTCGGCTCACTGCATAGACAGCAGAAGCGGGCGGGGAGGGGCTCCTCAGCGCGTGCCCCACAGACAGGGCCGCCCACAGGTCAGCACGGCAGGCGGCGCTCACGGCCAGCACACTGCTGGAGGGAAACCTCAGGGCCCCCCACCACAGAAGCTCTGAACTTAAACGCTGAGGCCAGTTTTGCATCTGCTCTGTTTGCAGCCACCTCATCTGCAGAAAGGCCTCAGACCAACACTGAGTGTGGCTTTGTGTCACAGGAAAGCTACCAGCCACCCACCCTCGCCTTTCCTGTGAGGTCATGGGAGAAGCCGGGCAGGACCAGAGCACCAGGAGGAACAGGAGAGGCCCTCAGGGACAGGCAGGGCCACGGCGAACAGGGCGCAAGCTCGGAGGCCAGAGAGAGCACGAGGTGCTGGAGGGGAGCAGAGAAAGGGCAACACAGGGAGCCCACACCCGTCTGCGGAGGGCAGAGGCGACGCGTCTGCATCGGGAGAGAGGGGAGCACTCAGTGACACCCCGCGGGCCTGGCATCAACGAGAACAAAACACCTCCACGTCCTCAAGAGGGGAGCGTCCTCCCACGGGGCGCGGCCAGCGGAAGGAGAGCACAGTGACCCTGACGCACCTGTCGTGGTGAATGATCAGGCTGATCGCCTCGAAGAGCACGGCGTTCTTGGCATTGGAATGCTGCACTTTTTTTGACTTTGGTGGTTCCTGAGCTTTGTTCAGAACCGTCTCTAGGCACTCGGTCAGGCGACCTCGCACTGCCGGGTCTTCTGGGCGAGACAGAGCACCGTCAGGCCAGGCCCCCACCCACCTTCCCTCCCAGCCATGGTGCCTCCCAACAAGGGGCAGACGGCCAGCAGGAGCTCCTGGTCCGACCGCGGAGCTACTTCAAATGAGAGGGTTCAGAAGCTAGGGTAACTCCCCATGAGTTTTTGTGGGGTTTTTTAAATGTTTTATTTATTTATTTGACACAGAGAGAGAGATCACAAGTAGGCAGAGAGGCAGCAGAGAGAGAGGGGGAAGCAGGCTCCCCACCGAGCAGGGAGCCTGACGCGGGGCTCAATCCCAGGACCCTGAGATCATGACCCGAACCGAAGGTAGAGGCCCAACCCACTGAACTGCCCAGGCGCCCCTCCCCATGTGTTTTAAAGCAAATAAGGTGTCTGACATTTTCGCGGCATTACGGAGCACACAAATCGAGAGAAAATAAAATCTCAGAGACACAGACAAAACACATAATATAAAAGTTTGAAAGACGGACCAAAAGATTTTTTTCTCCACCTTCATTCCCAAAAGATACAGGGAGTTCTGTACCAGCTGCTCTGGGAAGGCCAAGACGTGTAGCAGCATCACAAAGGGGCCACAGAGGAAGGGCCAGCGCCAGGAAAGGACTCACAAAGGCAGCAGACAGAAGCCACAGAGCCCAGCCCCGAAGCAGCTCCCAGAGGCCGCGGCCGCGCCGGTTACCTGGGGGCGGGTAGCACTGCAGCAGCCGCAGGAGCTTCACAGATAGCCAGGGGGCCGGGACAAAGTAGTAGGTATAATCCTGCAGGTCTGTGGATGCAGACGTCACGATCTGTAAGACACGCCAGGGGCGGGCAGGTGTCACCAAGAGAAGCCCTCCGTGGGGTCCTCGGATCACACACTGCCTGAAAAATGGCTCTGCTTGATGAGTGGAGGGTATTTAACACACTGCTCTGTCCCCGAGGTCAGGGGGCACGGCGACACTGCACTCACAGGGCAAGCAGCTGGCCACCATCGTCATCGGGGGCGGCCCCACACACTCCTGCTCTGCGATGACCACCCTACCCCGCACGCACAAACCGGCCCGTGCCACTGACCTTGAACTGCTCCAGAACCCAACCGCACCTGCACTGGGAACCCAAACTCTCCTTCGTGGACCAGGAGGCAGATTAGACACAGAGGGAGGACTCTGGTCCTCTCAGGACGCAGCTGGTGTTCTGAACCCAGCCCATGCCCTCCACCCCCAGTACAGCCCTCCAGCGCCAGCCCCGCCGAGAGCTCACCGAGGCCTGAGAGCAAGCTTCCTTCACTCCCGCTTCCATCTCCCTGGCCGTCAGAGTCCTGGGCAGGGCAGACCCGCCCTCCTCCTCCTGCACACCCGACTGCCCCGAGGACAGTTCGCTTCCATGGACACACCTTCCTCACTCCCCGAGTCAGGGAGGTCAGAGGAGCACCACCTGGCCAAGCTCCCAGCTGTGACACTTGAGGTCATATGTAATAAGCATGTTCGGGAAGGTCTCACCATGACCCCCGCCCTCAGCTGCAAGGCTGCAGCCCAGACCCAGGACATGGCCTGGGAAGGAAGGTGAGCTCCGCGCTGGGGAAGGCACGGACAGGGCTAGGGTTAGGGTTAGGGTTTTAGAGCCTACGGGCACACAGAGCAGGAAGCCAGGGGACACGCAGCACCACAGGATGGAAGGAGCCAGAGCAGGCCACCGCTGAAGCCACGCTCAGAAGCGTCCGACTTAGAAACGCACACATGTGAGCCAAATACAAAAATAAAAGCAATGAAGAATTCACCCCAAAAATGGACAAAGGAACTAGCAAATTAACCTAAGAAAGTAAAGGAAGCAAAACAAGGATAGGAACAGAAAGCTGCCAGGGAGAAAAAACAGCAGAGAGAGCCACCAAGTCAGAAGGCGTCACGCATGACAGGCTCATCGGGGAAGTGAAAAAGCAAAAGCCCCAGAGCAGGGCCGAGCTGGGGCGGCTCCACGGCCCGCCGCCGCCGCGGCCAGCACGCACGGACACTGATGACCGCACGCTGACCATCCGGACAAACTGCAAACGTCAGAAAACCAACGCAGCCGAAACCAATGAAAGCACAGAAAACACAAGCGCCCACACCTTATCAACTAAGTCGGATCCAAAACAAGACACTGTTCCACAAAGAACCCTACCTTCAAATGGCTTCACCAGTTAACTCCAGATAAAAGTGTTAGCCAAGAAACAGAAAGAAATTTCCTTCCTGTGACAAAGCGAGCCAACGGCAACAAAATCAGCAAACACAACTCGTCACGGTGAGACACTGGAGACCCCCCTCTGAGATGATGAAGAAAATCCTCTCTCGTGGTTCACACTGCATGGAGGGCCCAGTGGCAGCCAGAAAGCAGGAAACACAGATAAACACAGGCTGGGAAAGAAAACTCCTCGTCCACAGACCTGATGGGAGTACGAAGAAGACCTAACGCAATCTACAAAGAAATCACTAAGATCACTAAGTGAGGGGGCACCTGGGGGGCTCCGTCAGGGAAGCACCTGCCTTCAGATCAGGTCATGATCCCGGGGTCCGGGGATCGAGTCTCTCCTGGGGCTCCTTGCTCAGCAGGGACTTGCTTCTCCCGCTCCCTGCCGCTCCCCCTGCTTGTGTGTGCTCTCTCTGACAAATAAATAAAATCTTTAAAAAAAATAAGTTAGATCAGTGAGTTTGACAGAACTGCCAACTCCAAGATCGATGTACAAGAATCACTTGCACAAATGTACAAGAATCACTGTAAACACACAGTGGTTACAGAACACATTTAAGACATCACTCAGGCGCTGGGCGGCTCAGCAGGTTAAGTATCTGACTTCAGTTCAGGTCCTGATCTCGGGGTCCTGGGATCGAGCCCCATGTCAGGCTCCTGCTCAGTGGGGAGCCTGCTTCCTCCATCTCTCTCTAACCCCTCCCCCAACTCATGCTTGCTTGCTCTCTCTCAAATAAATAAAATCTTTTTTTTAAAGATTTTATGTATTTATTTGAGAGATCACAGGTAGGCAGAGAGGCAGGCAGAGAGGGGTAAGTAGACTCCCGCTGAGCAGGAGCCCGATGCGGGGGCTCGATCCCAGGACCTTGAGATCATGACCTGAGCCAAAGGCAGAGGCTTAACCCACTGAGCCACCCACGCGCCCCAAATAAATAAAATCTTTTAAAAAAAAAGATGTCATTAGGAATAGCATTTTTAAAATAAACTGTATAGGGGCGCCTGGGTGGCTCAGTCATTAAGCGTCTGCCTTCAGCTCACATCATAATCCCAGGGTCCTGGGATCGAGCCCCGCACTGGGCTCTCTGCTCGGCGGGAAGCCTGCTTCTCCCTCTCCCACTCCCCCTGCTTGTGTTCCCTCTCTCGCTGTCTCTGTCAAATAAATAAATAAAATATTTTTTAAAAATAAAAAATAAAATAAATCAAATAAACTGTATGGAGATAACCCTAACAACACATAAAGGAACTGCTACTCAAAAAGTTACAAAACACAAATGAGAAAAATTAAACTGACTCTCCAGATGGGCGGAGAGGGATACCATGGTCATGGATTCAAAGACTCAATACTGTAAAGATTTTACTTCTCTCAAAACTGGCCCCTCCAGTCCCAACAGGATTTGGGGAGTGGGGGAGCAAGACAGGAGGGCGTGTTCCACGGGACGTCAAGTTCCAGTAACTAGGACAGCATGTCGCTGTGCAAGATGAACAGAGACAGCGGGGGAGGGGCAGAGACACAGCCCAAGGCCGAGGGGTCCCTGCTGCAGAGGTGGGGCCGGGGTGGGGGTGCAGAGGCTTTAGCAGGAGCACTGGGACAGCTGGTATACACAGAAACCCGTCCCAAGGCAGCTTGTCAACCTAAACGTGAAGCCACAGGATAGGGAAAGACGCCACAGATGGGGCAGCAGAAGCACCAGCCGCAGAAGAAGGGCTAGCACAGTGAGCTGCGGGTCCGTGATCACAGAAGACCTCACCCAGGCAGTGAGACGGCCAGCTAGAGAGGAGCACAAGGCTCTTCTAAACACAGAGCAGACTGAAGCACACGCACACGGCATTTCTGGAGACATGTGGCCGGCTTGGTTCAACCTCACGCAACCAACAAAACGCTCGTACCTAAAACAGATAAGGAATTTCTTCTACAGAACAACAAAAAGGTGACGGCAGAAAAATGAGCGAAACACTGAAAAGGCACTTCACAAAAGACATTCAAAAAGGCAAGAAGGGGTGCCTGGTGGCTCAGTGGGTTAAGCGTCTGCCTTCGGCTCAGGTCACGATCCCAGGATCCTGGGACCGAGCCCTGCATCGGGCTCCCTGCTCAGCGGGACGCCTGCTTCTGCCTCTCTCTCTGCCACTGCCTGTGCCCTCTCCCTGTGTCTCTGTCAATAAATAAAATCCTTTAAAAAAAAAAAAAAAAAAGAGCAGCCAGGCTGCTCCACCTGGAAGGTGACGACAGAAACGCAGACTCACATGACAAGGAGACGCCGTCTCACCCACGGACGGCCGACGCGCCCAAGGCGCACAGCCGCCCCATGACCCAGCGACGCCACCTCCAGGGACCTGTCTCGCAGCCATCCGCATACAAGAGCCAAGACCCAGCCAAGCGGATCGCATCAGGCCGCTCCCCATCGCCTCAGGGTCAGACGAGGGGACGGGTCCGTCGGCTGTGCGGCACTCGTGAAACGCTCCATGGCATCGCCACGAAGGGACGGCACGCGCACAAGCCCGCCGACCCCGCGGTGCTGTGCTCTACGGGTCACACACAAAGAACACGGGCTGCTGCGGAGTCCCTGTGCACGACTCGGGACAGCGTCCGAGCCGGGTGTCCGAGTGCGGGACACGTGCTCAGGCGGCAAAGGAAAGTGAGAGGGAGGCAGCGCGGATGAGGACGGGGCTCCCCGCGTTGGGGGGCGCCACCGCACCCCCACGCCCCACCCGGCACAGGGGCTGAGCGGCGCTCGGGCAACATGACTGTGGGCTCTGCCGCTTCACTGCGGGCACTTTCCCGTAGGGACAGAACATTTCTCAAGTGGCAAAAAGGTGGAAAGAAAACCCAACAAATTCTGAACCAAGACAAGTTCTCACCCTGGATTCACAAACTGAGTTCAGTATCTTGCATTCTAAACAGTAAGCTAACAGTTAAATAAAAAACTCAGACGAACACGTATCCTGAGACCCGCTCCCATCGACAGACTTACCCTGCTTAATCTGGAGACGGCCAGAGAGACAGACGTCTTGAACTCCTCGGGGTTCTTCTGCGCCAAGGTGGTGATGAGGCTGGTGGCGGCGGTCACCACACCCTGGAGCAAACACACGACAAGTACGCACTGTGACCACAGCCAACATGCCTGCGGCTGGCTTCCAACAGTAAACTCATTTTCCAGGTAAAACTTTAAACCGAAGGGCGTCTGGGTGGCTCAGTGGGTTAAGCCTCTGCCTTCGGCTCAGGTCATGATCTCAGGGTCCTGGGATCGGGCCCCGCATCGGGCTCTCTGCTCAGCGGGGAGCCTGCTTCCCCCTCTCTCTGCTTGCCTCCCTACCTGCTTGTGATCTCTGTCAAATAAATAGTCTCTAAAAAAAAGGAATGCAATGAAAATGCAAATAAAGCTCAAGCAAGCACTGGGCCACTGCTGGTGCCCCTGGCCCTCCTCCACCAGGCTCCTGAGCGGGCGGGAGAAGGCCGGCCGCTTCCGCAGCTGCAAAGGCGCAGGGAGGGAGCCCCGGCCACGACGGAGCGCTCCTTCGGCTTTCTAAGGACAACGTGAAAGCAGCATTAAAGGCACAGATAGAACGGGCCTCCATGTCCATGTCCTGGCAAGCAACAGCGAACGGGTTTCCCTCGCAGGACAGCTCTAACAAACTCAGGATCTGCAAACACCCGTCCCACCCGGGCAGAGACATGCAGCAGAGCTCCTGAGCGTCTGCGGCTCCGCCTGGCCCCCCAGGAGGACAGAACAAGCCTCCGTATTCTGACAAGAGTCAGCTGGGACTCGCTGGCTCGAGCTCGGCTTCTCCCATCCTCTGCTGTCCCCGGAGTCTTCGTGGGAAGGGCAGCGTGACAAGACCAGGGGGAGCCCAGATGGCCCCCAGTGCCGTCCCTCTGGCCACAGCTCCCTGCCTGCCCCACGCAGACCCCCGGGCTCCTGCCCTGCTCTCAGGACAAGGGCACACAGGGGCCTGCTGGCCTCTGGCGGCACAGCCAGCCAACACTCCTGAGCCGGAGACAAAGCCAGCCAAACCTCGGGCCATCTTTAGCGACAAAGCCAAGAGGCACAGGACAGAGAAGCCACAACCACATAAAGGACAGCCACCGAGAGACCAGAGAACATGGGACGAGAAGAGAGATAGAAAAAGACAGGGTGATGGGCTGGGCCTTCCTGTGGGCCAGCGGGCCAGCGCCTCTTCCCTCTCCTCTCCGAGCTGGGCCCTGGCAGCCCACAGCAAGCATGTGCCAGGCAGCGCGGCCGGTGAGACCTGGTCGTGCACGTCCAACTGTGCAAGCGAACCACACAGCTGGGGCGACCGAATCGTGCCGTGTCAGAGGAGAGGCCCTTCTCGGCCACTGCTCTGAGCAGCGCTCAACACCTGTCGGCCACGAGGCGCAGGCCCCCTACGCTGCCCCAGCTCTGAGCCTTCAGCACCTCCTGGCCCAAGTCCAGATGTGCAGAAGCCACTGCAGCCCTCTGAGCCTGCGTTCCCACAGGCACGGGACTGGAGAGCGCCCCCGCCTCCCAGGGCTGCCGGGTGGGCAACTTGCGGCCTCGAGCCTCACAGCCTCCTGCGCAGCTTCAAGATTCCACTGGTGGACTCGGAACCTGGACGGACTGAGAGGGACCCACGCAACCTGGCGTGCACTCCCAACACCGCCTCCCAGGTGCGTCCCCCTCGCCCTACAACATGGCTGCGCTGACCGGCCTCCGTGCTGAGGAAAGGCTGCCCCGCTTGGATACAAACATCCCAGGACGCGTGGGCCATGACAACGTGGGAACAGCCCATGGGGCTGCCACCCCACAGCAAGTGTCCCGACACAGCCACGAGCTCTCTCCTCTGAGTCTGCATGCCATGACTGTTTACTTTTAGTCAATCGTCTTTTTGGAGAGGAGAAGGAATGAGGGGAGAGAGGAGAGAGAATCTCCAGCAGGCCCCACTGAGCACGGAGCCCGCTGCAAGGCCTGACTCCCTAACTCTGGGATCACGACCTGAGCCGATGCTCAACTGGCTGAAAGCGCCCTATTTTTAATTTAATTTTTAAGGTAGATTCCTCCTGAGCAATAATACAGAAACCAGCTAACAAACTCACACTGATCGACTCAAGAAAAATCTGTGTTGAATTTCAATTCTCATTTATACAACAGAATTCATGCAACGCAAAGCCGCCGCGCCCAATGTCTGCTCCGACTTGACTCCATGTGCTGAGGTCACGTCCCTGTGTGCCCCGTCGGGTGTGGACAGCACCCATGACCCATGTCTAACCACTATCACCTAGTCGCCCTGCACCTCCCTGTCGTTCCCGACGACACAGGGAGGACACACGGGCCTGGCCTGTGCAGTGGCCATGCCAGAGCATAGGTCAGGTCACAGGACACCCCCTCAAAACCCCAGGGAGAGAAGCACACGCTTGCAGTGCCCTCGCCAGACAGGGCATTTCCAGAAGACACTGGTTTCTGTCTTGTTCAGCTGCCCAGCCGCAGCATGCAGGAGGCCCTTCCAATAACGAGCTCTGCAGTGAGCCAGAGGCTGCATCTGCGTTATCCTGTCCCCGGGGAGCGGGGAGCCCCTCCCCCAGCCACAGAGGCCCCCAAGTGCTCACACACTCAGTGGGCTGAGCTGTGATGTACCCCCCCCAGCATCATGAGAAGCCACACAGAGCTGCTTTCACAATGGCGATTCCAGAAACGGTTCCTCGGTGGGGCGCGGGGGGACACGAGTCCAAAGACATTTACCAAATGCTGGTCGTTGAGAAGGTGCACCACTCGGGACGTCCAGTCTCCCATGGGGACGAGATCAGGAGACGTTCGGTACAAACGCAGCAAGCACAGGGCGGCGCTCTGCTTCACACTGTCCATGGTATCTCTGAAAGACAGACACCAGCGTCACTCAAGAAGGCAGCCGGCTCCCCACGCGGCCCCAGCTAGCCGAGCGTAGCCCCGAGCCTCACAGAGAAGAGCCCAGAGGAACCGGGGGACCAGGAGGCTCCACCCTCTCCATGTGCTCAAGTCCACACCCCCTCCTGCGAGAGGTCTTGGTGTGGACCGGGCCCGGAAGGCGAGACGGCTGTCTGCTCCGAAGACTTGCCTCGGACCCCACCACGACCCTCAGCAGAGCCCTGCCAGGAAGCTCTCTTCTCCAGAAATGTCCGTTCTGGTATTTTTCCCAACTGCCGCCCAGGACCTTGGCTGTGCAAGACAGAGCAGACTCAGCTACTGTTCCTCTCTGTCTGGGTTCCAGAGAACTTCTGCGTACAATGCACTTAATAACACACAGTCGAAACAGACAGCGTCGGAGCAGCGACCACCACAGAGCCCCCGGCGGTTAAGCACAGCGGACCAGAGGGAGGGCTCCTGCGCCGCGGCAGCCAGCGTCTCGGGCACGCCGATAACACCGAGAAGCCAGGTCAGAAGGGCGCACACCCCAGGAAAGGGGCGTTTGGAGGGTTTCCTGTTCAGGCGTCCATGTTCGCGGAGGGCACACAATGTTCCCGATGCCCGTTTACCCCCTGCCCACCACGCCCAGCCGAACTCCGCGAGCCGCCAGGAAGCCACAGGCCCGCCTAGGAGAATCCGCGCAGGCGGCGGGAGAGAGAACAAGTCGGCGTTCTCAGAGTCCCGGGCGAAGCCGCGGAGGCGCTCCCACGCACAGGGAAGAGAAGGGCCTGGGGGTCAGCCTTACCATCCGCCTCCATGGTTGCTTTCTCGTTCCTAAATGAGTCCAAGCCAAGGTGAGAATCCCCAAGCCGCTCCCCACTCTACTCCAAAGAGAAATCGCCCCAGTCAAATGCTCCGTCAGATACTAAAAGCCCCGGGAGCAACAGGTCCGTGCCCCTCTCAGGCCACACACCGTCCTCGTAAGCAGTCGCAGGGCAGCACGCCCCGCAGGCCTCGAGGCCCAACTGTGCCGGCTTCTAGCCAGCGTGCTTCTGCGCTCGCGATCGCCTCCCCACCGCGCCGCTCCCGCACCGCTCCAAGGCCAGCAGGGGAAGAACCTTCACGGAGAGGGAAGTCCAACATCCAGTGACCCTGGGGAGCCCAGGCAGAGCGCTGCCTGCTTTGTCTCGGACCCAGGGCCCAGGAGCCGAGTGCCAGCTGAGCCCTACACCACCCCATCCCCAACATGCCAATTCTGACACAGTGACTTGACTCTGTGACCTGGACTCTGACAGACACTTCAGCAGGGCAAGGCCCCACCTGGGGCCCCAGGCCTCACAACTTGTAGACACAACTGTCCCCTGGCAGCGGCCTCTCTCTCCTCTCGCCCATCCGCTTTGGCTTGTCGAGGCCGGGCCGCGCTGCACACCCTCTGCGTCCTTTCAATCTGCAAATGTGTCCATCCTTTATTTCAGGAGAAGGTTCTTGAATTACCACCTGAATACTTACCAGAGATGACCTGTTCTACACCTCATTCATCCAAGAGGTATTTATCAAGCCTGTACCATATACCAGATATGGTTCAAAATGCTGGAAATAAATCAGCAGCCGTAGTGGACAAAACCCTCGGGCCCCAGCGAGCTTTCCCTCTGAGGGCGGAGGCGGACAGTACACAGACGCGTTCGCTGGCGTGCGCCAGGCACAAGGAAGGGCCTAGGCAGCAGCCGGAGGGAGCAAGACGGTGAGGGAAGGCCTTGCCAGACCCGGACCAGCCCTAACAAGGAGGAAGAGAAGCCTCAGGCCCTGAGCCCACACCGACCCCGGCCATCTTCCGGACGGACCCGAAGCCTCTTCCGTCCCGGTGACTTTGCTCTCGGGGTGCCCGCCGTGCCCTGAAGCCCCCATCAGCAGGCGTGGAATGGCATCACCTCGGCCCCCCAGCAGGTTCCTCAGCTCTGCAGCCCCTTCCAGTGCACGACCTGACACTGGCGCACCGTCTGGGAGCCGCCCCACTCCCAGTCTTCCAGGGCCTCGCGTCCAGCCTGGCCTGTCTGCCTCTGGCACACGCCTCACACACCCCTCCATGGCCTGTAAGGCCACAGCCCTTCTGTTGCTCATCTAGGCCAGGGCTCACCCCCGAGGCACCGCGGACCCTTAGGGCGGGGCATCCCCAGCACCACCAGATGCGCACCAGCACCCCCGGAACCCACGCCCACAGCACGCTGGCCGTAGTCTGCTCACTGCCGGTCGCCCCAGAGAAGCTGTTCCCCCAAGTCCTGATGAACTGCCTGGGACTGGGGCTCTTGTGGAGCCACACGCGTCACCAGGGTGTGGCCCAACTCAGCTGAGTCCTGGGACACCAAGCAGGACCCTACCTCCGCCGCGCCCCACGGCCCCGGACAGCCCAGCCCAGTGTCAAAGTCCTCCCAAACTGCCTGCTCAGCCCTGCACGGCCTCTCCCCAGACTCAAGGGGGCAGAGGACTCTCAGGATTCGAGTAACGCTCCTGAGAGAGCAAGGGGCCCTGGGCCCCACCACGGGGCGACTGCGGCCCTCCTTCCGCGGCCCTTCCCGGTCAGCTGTGGTCGGCAGGCTCTTCTTCCACGTACTTTACAACCGCCATGTACCGGGGGGCAAGGGTATGAGTGGACGTCCCCAAGCACCTAGACGCACAGGCCTCCCACACCTGAAACAGGCAGATCAACTCCTCCGATAAATTCTTCATGTAATTACAGACCCGACTGACTTCACACAGACCTACCCAGCTACGAGGATTTTCGGAATCTCCCCAGCGAAGGCCTCGGCCATCTCGCGGCTGCCCACGTTGGCGATGCAGTGCAGGGCCAGACCCATGAAGGTGGGGTTCCGGCTGGCCAGGTCGTTCTTGATGGCGTTGTTGATGAGCCGGATGAGCTCGCTGTTGGAGTTCACCAGCACAGAGATGAAGAGGTAGCCCTGGGTTCCAGAGAGACAGGACAGACGCTCGTGACCACTGGAGCCCGCACAGGACAGCAACGCACACATGTGCAGCCCTCGGGAAGCCTCCCGAAGCCTCCAGTCTGCCTGTGTCCCGCACAAGGAGTCAGGCCGCTCTGAGGAAAACAGCCGTTCCGTGAAGAAGCAGGGTCTGCTTCCAGCTTTGCCGTCAGGACAACCCTGCAGGACACATCTAAGAGGCATGTAGCCAGATGACCCCCGGTCCCCACCCCCGCCACCAGTCCCACTCACCTAGCCGTGGTGCCATGTGAGCAAACTGGACTCACTGCCACCCTGAACGGGGGAAGCCTGACCAGAAGGCCCTACGAAAGGGCGGCGAGCTCCAGAAACCCTGCTGATTGCAGCTTTAGCCTCTTGCCCTCAGCTTCCACTCAGTACTGACCAGACTCCAGTCCCGTGTCATCCCTCATCCACACCCTTCCCAGGCAGGGGGACACAGTGGCCTTCCTGAGACTCACCTGATCCCTGACCACGCCGGTGAACTCCTGAGCAGCTTCCTGCTGGTCTTGGGGGAAAGCCCCCCCCCCCACACCCACCCACGTCCGCTCTTCCACTCTAGCCACTGCTGCCCCATGTTCGCTGCCCGTGCCCCTGGCCAGGTGCTACCTGCTCTGGCTGCCCCCATCCCCCAGTTAATTCCTCCTCCGCCCGGGCCCACGCCCAACGCCCTGCCCAGGGGACCTCCGTACTCGCCCACCCCCTTTGCCGGCTCCCGGAGGGCCTGTTCCCTGCGCACCGGCCACAGCTGTTAGTTCTCTATCTGTGGGCTGGATGACACCATCTCCTCACTAGGACGGAGAAGGGCCCACATCTGCTTCTGGCTCCTATGTCCCCAGAGGCCTCCCAGCGAACTGCGTGGTCCATGGAAGACACCCAAATTCTTACTGGGTAAATACCAGTATTTTACAAAATTCCTGGGGGACCTAGCTTTTTGTTTGTTTTTTGGGTTCTTTTTTACTTGCTGTAAGTTAAATTTTTAGACAGAAAAAACTGTTATTTTGCAACATGGCAGAAAACATAAAAGTATCATCATCCCAAGAGGCGATAGACCTTAAGCTACGAAGTCTGAGACCGCTTCAGGCGCCCAGGTACTGGCACCATCTAGGAAGCCTCCAGAAGCCGGGAGCAAGGCAAAGGCGCACCCATTTACAGCTCCAGCTCTTAACCCGTGTAGCTGTCGTGTCCTTGTCAGAAACAGAAAGTTGTGCAAGAGGCCACCAGGAGAAGGGGTCTGTGCCAGCGCGTCAGCCCGGCACTGCGGGGAAACAGGCACGCCCACAACACCCATCACGTCCAACCCAGGCCTCGTGCGGCACCGGCAGACCCGCAGCGAATTCCCAGACTGCAGGGGGTTGTAAAAAAAGATCAAGAAAAGGGGCGCCTGGGGGGCTCCGTCAGTTAAGGGTCTGCCATTGGCTCGGGTCATGATCCCAGGGTCCTGGGACTGAGCCCTGCGGTCAGGCTCCTGCTCCGCGGTCAGGCTCCTGCTCCGCGGTCAGGCTCCTGCTCCGCGGGGACCTGCTCTCCCTCTGACACTCGCCCTGCTCGTGTTCCATCTCTGTCTCTCTCTCTGTCAAAGAAACAAATAAAATCTCAAAAAAAAAGAAAAAAGAAGAAGAGGGAGGGGCGCCTGGGTGGCTCAGTGGGTTGAGCCTCTGCCTTCGGCTCAGGTCGTGATCCCAGGGTCTTGAAATTAAGCCCCGCATCGGGCTCGCTGCTCAGTGGGGAGCAGCAGGGAGCCTGCCTCTCCACCTGCTTGTGATCTCTGTCTGTCAAATGAGTAAGTAAAATCTTTAAAAAGAAAGAAAAAAAGAAGGAAAGAACTAGAAAACAAATGGCCACCTTGGGGCGCCTGGGTGGCTCAGCTGGTTAACCTCTGCCTTCGGCTCAGGTCAGGATCCCAGGGACCTGGGATCATCGGGGCTCCCTGCTCGGCGGGGAGCCTGCTTCCCCCTCCGCCCCCTGCTCCCCAGCTCGTGCTCTCCCTCTCTCTGGCAAGTAAGTAAATAAAATATTTCAAATAAAAAAAAGAAAGAAGAAATGGCCACCTCACCAGAAGAGTGTCCCACAGGGAAAGAGCCCCTTCCATCGGCAGGACGGCTTCCTGGAGAGGGAGGCCCTGGAGCCACCTCACCAGTCTTCTCTGCCGGCCCCACCCCAGCCCTGCGCCCCTTCAGCAACACTCACGATCTGCTTCTCCGTGTATCTGTTGGAGCTCAGCAGGTTCACGGCCTCCATGTGCCCAAAGTCAATGTCATGGCCCAGCAGAAAGATGAAGAGCAACTTGCAGACGTATTTTTTTTTACTATAGCCATCGAGAGCCTTGTCGCCTACGGAACAGGTGGGGAGGGCGGGGAGAGCGGGGAAGTCCTCAGCCAGAACCAGACAGCAGAGGGCGCGGGGGCTGCCCCAGAGAGGCAGGCGCCTGCCACACGCACGGCACAGTGCTGAGTGCCAGTGATGTTTCTAGACCGGACGGTGCGCGTCAGAACCCAAAACAGAAGCCGGAATCTCTGGCAGCAAGAGCTCCCTCCCAAGACAGCCCGGGGCGGGGCAGGCCAGGCCCCGGGGGGCCTCCCTCCACCTAACAGAGCCCCAACTTATACATAAAAGTCAGTCTTTCAAGTAAGTTTATTAACATAGGCAGGTAAGCAGTGCTCTAGGTGACCCCCGTTTCACTTCAGTTTTAGGACAAATCACCCACCCACGGAAATCACACAAGAGCAGCGGGGCGGGGAGGGTCGCCTGCATGGCTCAGTCCCTCGAGCGTCTGACTATTGGTTTGGCTCAGATCGTGATCTCAAGGGACGTGATCCCAGGGCCAGGGGACTGAGCCCCATGCCAGGCTCTGCACTCAGCCTGTCCCTGTCCGTCTGCCCTCTGCTCCACCCTCCAATGCCCAAGCTTGTTCTTTCTCTCTAAAATAAATAAAATCTTAAAAAAAAAAAAGAGCTCTGCAGACCTCTCCATCATGGCTGTCTCGGCAGAAAGCCTCCGAGGGACACGGCTGCCCGATGGGCCTCCCACAGTTTGCAGTGAGGACAGGAGGAGCTCCGAGGCCCCTCCGAGGCCCCACCCTGCCCGTAACGTGCACCCAGCCCCTCGGTGCGACCCCGGTGCCCACGCCGGCATCCGGATTCCCTGTGCAGGCCCAGGACACTCAGCTGCCTGAGGACAGTGTCCCCCTCTGCGCTCCTGACAGCCTGGCCCCGGCCAGGCCAAACCAGCGACCTTCTCTGCTCTCCAGGGAGGGACCCCCTTGCTCCAAGGAGGGGCCTTCAACTCTGTCCTCCGGGGGACTCTCCTCCAGCCCAAGGGGCCACACTCCCTCCTGCGTCACCTTGAGGAGAGCTCAGGACTTCCCCCAGGTGACCGTCCCTCTAACCCACTGTGGTTCCACTCTCCTCACCAGACCGGTCTAGGGGTCCTCCAAATGTTGGTTTTAGCACGGGCGAGAACCGCCTCTAGGCCAGGACTTTCTCACCCCGAAATCGCACTCTCCTGCCGGAAAGGGCGCAGCCCGCGGCCCGGACCAGAGGACAGAGGCGGCGGGAAGGCCGGCCACGCACCGCACCGCGTCTGACTGAGGCTCAGGGTCCAGTCTGTGCCCCTGGGGCCCCCCAGCTTCTCTACAGCCCCCTCCCCAGGGGCCAACACGGAGCTGAAGCAGGACCGCGGAGCCGGTGGCAACCCGGGCGCCGGGCCAAGGGCAGGCGAGTCCAGGGGCGGTGGGGAGCGGCTGGCCGCGCGCACGCACACACACACACACACACACACACGCACACACGCACGCACGCGCGCGCACACACACGCACACGCACGCACGCACGCAGCGAGAGCGCCCCCTGGTGGCACCGTGGCCCTCAGAGACCCCCTTCAGGGCTCTTTCCGCAGGACCTTTCCAGAAACAGCGACGCTCCCGTGGCCTGTGGCGGCCTGTGGCTGCGGGGGCTGAGGAAGGCGGCTGAGAGCCACGGGACGCAGGCAAACCCTCGCCGTGCTGGAAACGATCTGCCCGCGCATGCCGGCGGCGGCAGGAATACACGTAGCTTCCAGAATCCGAAGTGCACATTGAGGACATTGTATTGTGCGTGAAGGTCTCGTGAAGCCGACGGTCGAGCGCACCGGGGAGACGAGCACAGGCGATGCCAGACCCGCGCCGAGCCCCCGGCGCGCTGCAGCCTCACCGTGAGCGTCACGCTCCCCACGGAAAGCCGTGGTTAGTTCAGTCCCGCCACACCCACAGTAACCTGAGGTCTTTGTGGGCACTTCTTTATTCACACGTGCACCCCTAGAACTTAAGGGCCACCCAGCGGCCACTCCGGTAGCGTCTACCATCTGGTAGACTGCAGCCGAGCAGAGACGCGCCATCACCGTGTCCTTGTCAACGCTAAGTCAGCAGCCGTTTCCCAGTGGGTTCAAGACAGCACGCCGGCTCCCAGCACAGAACTACCCCATTCCACCCCAAAACTCAGGGGCTTAGGTGACAAGCACCAACTTCTTGCTAATGAGCATCAGCAGGGGCGGCCTCCAGTCAGCGCAGATCTAGGCCTGTGCAGATGCCTCCCTTCTCTTCGCACAGCAGCCCCAAAGCACGTTCTTCTCAAGGAGGCGACGGGAAGACCCCCAAGGGGCGAGTGGCCACGAGCTTAGGTTTGGAAGTGGCACACAGACACTGTCTACAGCCCGTGGGCCATGTCACACGCCCAAGCCCCACACCTTTCCCCTGCAGCAGAGCTCCCCGGTGAAGCCATCGGCCTCCAGCTCTCTTGAAGACAAGGTTTGGGATCAGAGATGCAACTTCCTAGTGTTCCTGGGACAGTCACGTTTCATCACCTTTTGTTTGCTGGCAAGTGCTTCATTGCACACGTATTCGTAACTCCCCAAGGAGGTCTCCTGCACAAAGATCGCCTCCGTTTCCGTGCGCATCTGCCACTCCTTCCCTCTCTTCCGCCCCTCCGGCCTGTCCTCCGGGACTATTTGCTTCCGGCCCAAAACACATCCTCCAGAATTTCGTGGGCTCCATTTTTGTCTGAAAAAGGTCCATTTCAACTTCATTCTTAGAAGACACGCTGGCAGGGCACAGCCTCCAGCTGGTTGGTGAGCACGCGGCCGTCGGGCAGTCCGCCATGCGCACCACCGCCTGGCAGCACAGGGCACCCCCCGCCTGGCTACTGCCTGGACCACCCGACGCTGCGCGCCTGCAATCCCACAGTAACGTGTCTACGCACACGTTTCACTACAGTACGGTAAGTTTTATGCATTTTTTAAAAGATACACAAATTTATTAAAATATTGAAAATATCTAACAATCTTTTGAAGTCAGAAAAATAAACTGTCAATGCATAAAATCTAGAAAGGCAGAATTAGGAATTGGATTTCAAAGGATTCAGGAGAAACAAATGATGGCGGCAAAGCCTCACCGGTGCTGGCCTGAGGGCTTCCTCCATCCTCGTCAAGGGGACCGCAGACCCTCGCTCCTCACACACACGACTTCCCACGATCTTAAAGCTGTACACCCCCCTTTCCTCCTGGGACACCAATGACGCCTCCCAGACCCTCTCAGCGGCCCCTCTCTGCGGCCTCCGTCTGCCCCCGTCTGCGCCGCATCCGGGCTCCCGTACCTGGGACGGGTTTGGTTCTCGCCTGTCACTCAGAGCACGAACCCCGCCGCAAGCACGGGTGCTGTTTGAGACCCTGAGTCCTTCTTTCTGGTTACTGCAGGCCTCGGTTCTGGAAGGTCCGTCTGGTCCTACCACGATTCGCCACGTCCCCTTTCCCACCAGAAGTCTCCTGCTCAAAAGTTCAAGCACACCTTTTCTTGAAAAATGGTAGACGGACTTCGGTACTGTGATCTGAAATCCGGTCTCAGACTCCCGGTAATTCCGCCTCTGCTTCTTGCTCGTGCTGTCGTGACGCGCTGGTCACAGCGACCACATACCGGACATGCTGCGTGAGAAGTCGGGTCTAGGATTCACGTGTGCCCTCCTGCAGGGGTCGTCTCCTCACCCGAAGCCGGTGTGAAGTCTGAGGTTCTGTGGGACACTCGGGGGCCCGAAGGCCCGCTGCACGTCCACGACAGTCCGCCCCTGCCCTGAGGACCTTGCCTCTGAGAGTCTCAGTGTAACGTGGCAGACCCTCCCCTTCTGGGGGGGTTCCAGGCTTTGATCCTCTCCTGGAGCAGGACTGCCCACGGCCGCCCGCTGCATCTGTCCTGGGCGTGGTAGGACAGCGAGGAGCCTCCCAGACCTCTGCCCGCCAGACGGCAGCAGCGCACCGGCTCCCGGTGGTCACGGCAGCCTCCCGGTGTGGCCGTGTCCCCGGGGAGGCAACAGCACGCTGAGAGGTAGCGCGCCTCAACCCTCACGGAGACCAAAATGTCTCGCGGCTCGCTCTTCAGGGTCAGCAGCCGCTCTCAAGGCACAAACAGCTCAGGGCTGTCCTCGCTTCTGTGGACACGACGTCTTCCTAGAGCAGCCTCGGGAAGCCCCCCCCTTTCTTCTTGTCACTCTGTTAGACTTTCAAAGTTCTGTGTACGATTGTGTCTTTCTGTTTTCCGCAGAAGACATGGCTGACGTCTGCACCGTCCGGCAAGTGGCTTCCGGCCACACACGGCTGCTGAGCCCCCGAAGCGTGGCCGGTCTGAACCGAGTGTGCTCTGAGCATAACCAGAGTCCAAAGACTCGCATGGAAAACATGTAGGATACCTCTTTATAGGAAGAGAGACCTTTTTCTGTTGACCACACACTGCAACAACATTTTAGGCATACTAGACTGAGTAAATTAAAAGTAGGTTTCTTTAAGTTTTGGTTTTTTGTTTTTTAGTAACGTCTGCACCCAGCATGGGGCACAAACACACAGCCCCACGTCAAGAGTCACGTGCTCTTCTGACCGAACCAGCGAGGTGCCCCCAGAATTAGTTCCATCTGCTTCTCTTTTAAATGTGGCTACTAGAAAACTGAGACGCACGTGTATGTCTCCGTTAGTGACGTGCACTCCGTTTCTCCCAGATGGCGCAGACCTGACTTTGCTCATCAGCCCTAACTGCAGCACACGCCCCGGGGTGCGCGCTCCTGAAGACCAAGGTCGGTCTTCTCGTCTCTGTCACCGGTCAGGGCACACACATGCAGCAATGCCAACTGCTCCACAGAGGAGAGGGAAGCTCTTTCCCATCTAGGACAGCTTGGCTCAGGCAGGCACCAAGACCGAAGAAACAACAGATGCCTTGTTCGCTCCCAAAACATTTACACCAAGAATCTGAAGGCTGACCATCCGAAGGGCCGTGAACTCTTTCTCAATGACAACACGATTAACGCCTATTAGGCATTCACTTTCTATGCAGCGATTTTTACGGATCTCCAAACGTAGATGTAGCCTGTGCAGCGGACGCAGACCCTCCTTCAGTTAAGGACCGGAGCTGCGGAGTGTGGTTAGCGGCAGGGTCAGTCCTGTCCGGGGCTGCCTTCCTCGGCTGAGCAAGCGGATGCAACAAGCGCCCAGCCGATCCCACCCAATGCAGGCGCCTCTCACAGCAAGCTGCACCACGAAGCTCGCGAACAGGCCAGCGGCTCCACGGGCTCCTCCGCCTGCCTCCAGCCCTCTCCCTCCCTCAGTTCTCACGGGCCCTCCTCTCTCCGAAATCCTGTGTCCTCCAAGCCCACCTCAGCACCTGCTTCACAGAGAACCGGCCCGAGAAGGTCATCAACACCACACGTCGCAGCTGAGCAGACACAGGGTACGTGACGCGACCAGCATCGGAGCAGGAAGACATCTGCAGGCGGGCAGAGCGCCCTCACTCTGGACCACCACGTGCTGGCCCTTGGAGAGACAATGAAAGCCACAAGTCCTCCCCCGAGAAGACCCACAGACGGCAAACGAGCGCACAACACACGCCATCAGGGAAACGCAGATTAAAACGAAAGTGAGACCCCCTCCCCCCAATAAATACATAAATAAAATCCTCACAACAGTCGTGCGCTCCCTGTGCGCACCTGCCGGGACGGCCCAAAGCCAGCCCACGGGCGGCACCAGAGACCGGCTCATCTGTGTGGCTGGTGGGACGCACGGTGGAGCGGCCACCCTGGGAAACCGTCTGCCGGCTTCTCACCCAAGGACACGCACTGTCACCGCGCGATCCGGCGGTCACGCCCCCTGGTCTCCACCGAAGGGGCCGGGAGCTGACGTCCACACAAAACCCGCCCGGGCGTGCTCGCGGCAGCTTTGTCTACAGCTCGTGCCGCGACTTCCGTAACCGACCCAGCTTGGAAGCCGCCGAGGTGTCCTTCAGCAGGTGGCCAGGCTGACCCTGGCCTGTGCATCCGTGACAAAGAGAAAGGAGCCGTGAAGCCGTGGGAAGGAGCTTGCGGGCACCTGGCAGCGGGGAGGAGGCCGGTCTGAAAGGCGGCGTCCTGAGCTTCCGGGAAAGGCAAAACTACGGAGACGGTAAAAGACGAGTGGCGGCCAGGGTTTGAGGGGAAGGAACGGAGGAACAGGCAGAGCACAAAAGATTTTCAGGGCAGTGAAAGTACCTGCCTGACGCCATGATGGTGGTTACATACCATCACCCCTTCGTGCAGAACCACAGAACACACACCGCGAGTCAGCTGTGGACTCTGGGTCTAGCGGTGCACGGGTGGCTCGGGTCATGATCCCAGGGTTCTGGGATCCAGCCCCGTGTCAGGCTGCCTGCTCAGTGGGGAGTCTGCTTCTCCCTCTCCCCCTGCTTGTGTTCCCTCTCTCTCTGACAAATAAATAAATAAAATCTAAAAAAAAAAAAAAAAGAAGACAATGACAATGACGATGTGTCCATGTAGGTTCATCAGCTGCAGCAAATGCGCCAGCCCGGTGGGGTGTCGGTAACGGGGAGCGCATGTGGCGGCAGGGGCATGCGGCAAATTTCTGTACCTTCTTCTCAATTTCACGATGAATCCAAAGAAATAAAATCTTAACAAAAACAAATTTCTAGGGGCGCCTGGGTGGCTCAGTGGGTTAATTCTCTGCCTTCAGCTCAGGTCATGATCTCAGGGTTCTGGGATCGAGTCCCGCATCGGGCTCTCTGCTCAGCGGGGAGCCTGCTTTCCCCTCTCTCTGCCTGCCTCTCTGCCTACTTGTGATCTCCGTCTGTAAAATAAATAAATAAAATCTTTAAAAAAAATTTTTTTCTAAAAACATCTGAGCAATAAAAGTTACAGACTCCCAAAATGCATGCGCGCGCGCACACACACACATATATTCCAATGTGTGCGTACATATATGCAAAAGCGAACCTCACACACAGTTTCAGGAGTTTCAGGCCCAGTTAAAAATACGAAAACATGAAACAAGGCCGTCACAAGGAGGAGAAAAGACAAGGGTGCAGGAATTCCGAATAGAAGCCGCCCCCAAAGGACGGCCCGCGCTCCAGAGACCCAGTCCACCTGCCCCTTCTGCAAGCCCAGCAAGTCTTCTGCCGTAAGAAAAGGACCGCACCTGCAACACGGGAGTCATCTCTCGCACTGTGCGCCCAGGGGCATCCCAGATGCCTATCACGGATCTGTCGGAAGCAGGGGCACGTACCGTGACTGGATAGGTGCCCGGGCGGCAGCCAGTCGACAGCAATGCAGAGGACCCACAACCCTGGCCGCGCCACCTGCCGTGGGCCTGTCCCGCCGCCTGCCAGTCCAGAGACATTCCAGGGTCCGGGGTCTGGATCCAGACCTTCAGAGCCCTCCACGTGTACGGAGTGGATGTGAGTGTGAGTGTGAGTGTGTACAGCCGCAAGCATGGCAGTGTGCCTGCGGGCACGGACTGGAGGAGGGGTGCGCTGCTGGGTCCCCCAGGGCCCTGAAGACCGTCATTGGCCAAGAAAGCCGTGAACATGCTTGCTTCTCCTCAGAGCCAGTGTCCCAACACTCTGGGCAAGGGCAAGGCTGCCTCACCTGCACTTGCCTGTTGGACCTGGACTGCCCTCCCTCCTCCCCTGACTTCCAAGGCCTGTGGGCTGAGATTCCGAGCCACATCCTGTAGCCAGAACAACCCCTTTGCAAGTTCAGTTACTTCTGTAGCAGAGGGGGGCTAGGTCGGGGAGCGCTGTCAGCCACAAGCCCTGAAATAAAGCAGCGGATGAAAGAAAAAAAAAAGGAAAAGAAAACAATACTTTCCCGAGCACTCAACAGAGAAATACCCAATTCCACTGGTTTCTGCATCACTTAATGACACAGGATATCCATTCTCGAGTCCTGAAAAGCCATCCATTCCTAGAAATTCCGCCTGCCACCCACCCCTCCAGCTCTTGGACTCAGGCCTAGCCCTCTCCTCCTCTTGCTAATTCCGGGCTGCGCGAACGCTTGAACTGGATCTCAAACCCAGAAAAAGCAAAGGCTTCCAACCAAGGCTCTCCAGTCAAGACTAAAATCCTATGCCTGACAGTTCTTCAAAATGGGGGTCTTTTCTCAGGGAAAGTGGCGGTCTACTGAGAGGGTGAGGTCACGTCCACTCCTCATCCACAAAGCCAAACGGGCTTCCGTATGGGAGCTGCTGATTACCTGCACCCCAAACCCACGAGCAGCCTCCGGGGGCGCCTCTCTTTGAGACCTCCACCTGAACCGGGTCAGGGACAAGGCTGTGTCCAGCGAGGGGCCGCCCGACCTGGTCAATTCCACATGAGCTGTCTACGTCAACAGCAACCAACGGCTTGACTTCAAACACATCTTACTCCTGCGGCCCGGGCTGGCCCAGTCAGCTGACCGTCGGACCCTTTGATCTCACTCAGGTCCTGATCTCAGGGCTGCACCGCCCAGCATCGGGCTCCGCACTCAGCAGGGAATCTGCGTGACAGTCTCTCCCTCTCCCTCTGCCCCTCACACTCACTCACTCACTCACTCTTTCTGTCTCATAAATAAAAAACTAAAATCTTTTAAGCAGATTTCTTTTTTTTTTAAAGACTTTATTTGGGGCGCCTGGATGGCTCAGTGGGTTAAAGCCTCTGCCTTCGGCGCAGGTCATGATCCCAGGGTCCTGGGATCGAGTCCCGCATCGGGCTCTCTGCTCAGCAGGGAGCCTGCTTCCTCCTCTCTCTCTGCCTGCCTCTCTGCCTACTTGTGATTTCCGTCAGTCAAATAAGTAAATAAAATCTTGAAAAAAAAAAAAGCCCTTTTTATGAAAAAGATTGAACATACTTACCTTTAAATTTTGATCTAATGTTTGCCAGTTCCTTGTTTATTCTCTTTATTTCTGCTTCTTTACTTTTACCTAAAAAAAGAGAACACAAATGCATTTTTACTTTAAGTGATTTCTATGCAAACATCTGTCCCCTGACAAGACCAACACGTCAGAATCAAAGGCAGAACCAGTGCTTCTAGGAGGCAAGGAAAGAAGCAATCTCCCAGCAGCCGAAACCAGCAGGGAAGTGCTTGGGACAGAAGCTGGGGCCTCACACAGGGCCCCCGGGTCAAAACAGGGCAAGTCTGTAAAAGCACCACACAGGAAAGCAGCCACAGCAGGACAGGACAGGAGGGCTCTACAGCGCCATTTTCAATCCTACCTTTTGCCACAGTTCTGGAACCGAGAGTACTCAAACACCTGCTAAACACTTTCCACAGTGAGTCATTATCAGCTGAAAGTTTATTCCTAAAATTGACTGTTACAGCCACAGGCAATTTTTAAAAGTATGAAGTTTTAACTATAATATGCTTCTAATTTTCTCTACGAAATGCACCAACCTACGAAGTCTGGTAAATGCACTTCTACCATCTGGGATGAGATCTGGAAGTTTCCCGCACCACGTGTAAAGGAGACGGAGAGCACGCCACATGCCTGACAGCCCCAGACGCTGCACCGGACCCAACCCCACGACGTCTGCGCGTGGCGCGTGTCCGAGGAAGAACGGCCATCTGGCCACGCTCGGGTTCACTCCGCCGTGGCCAAGTGTGGAAAGGGAGGCCTAGAGAGCGTGGGAGACCTTCTAGGGCTACACAGGTGACAAGTACTGTAAAAGTCCAAGAAAGGATTCCTCCCACGGGACACAGAGAGTTGGAGACGAGAGCACATCTCCGTAAACCCCCGACTGCGTGGGAGCAGGACGAGGTTCCCTCTGGAGCACCGTCTCCGGGCTAGTCCTTGCACTGCCACCGCATTCGCAGGGGGAGCAAAGGCCTCCAGAGCAGCCCCCCCGAGCACCGCCAGCCCCACGCGCTCTACAGCTGTCCAGACACAGGGCGCATCCGTGTCCTCCAGAAACGCTCTCCACATGCTCAGCCCTCGCGGAACTTACGTCACCTCCTCCAGCAAAGCGACCTCCTCCTGTCCGGGACACTCCCAGAACATCATTCTTCTTTTACTACCAACTCGCTAAAACACAGGGCCCTAGAAAGCCCCGGCAGAGCAGCTGGTCAAGACAGGGCCATGTGGCCGGCTCACTCACCAGGTGCCATCTGAGTGCCAAGAGGTAGGTTAAAACGACACTTCCTGGGGCACCTGGGTGCCTCAGTGGGTTGAGCCTACGACTTTGGCTCAGGTCATGATCCCAGGGTCCTGGGATCGAGCCCCGCATCGGGCTCTCTGCTCGGTGGGAAGCCTGCTTCCTCCTCTCTCTCTCTGCCTGCCTCTCTGCCTACTTGTGATCTCTGTCTGTCAAATAAATAAATAAAATCTTTAAAAAAAAAAAAACGACACTTCCTGCGCTTGGGGAGTCACTGTTCCAGGCAGGGGGAGGGCAGGAGACCTTTAACAGAACACGCACGGCGGCCGGCTCTGGGGAGCGAGGGGCGCAGGCAGGCACCGGCACTGGCCCTGATGTCACGCAGGCCAGAGCTGGTCGCGGGAGTAACAGAAGGAGCAGCCAAAGGCTCCCTGAAGGGTCGGGGAAGGGACAGGGAACAGGTGAGAGCAGTGGGCTTTAACGGCCCAGGGCGGCAGGTCAAGGGCCACCTGTTGCTTACACAGGGTTATCTCTGCCGAACCCCGCTTTCCCGACCTGGAGCAGGTGGCCATGGCCACAGCGCCCCGGCGGCCCCTGCTGACGACAGGCAGCTTGACCCACGGCAAACCGCTGTGCAGGCGTGTGCGGCCGAGCGTGCCTGTGTGCGAGCGCGGATGTGTGTCTGGGTGTGAGTGTGCACCCGCGAGTGCGCACCCGTGACCCCTTGTGCACGCGCGCTTCTCACCGGCGTACAGGAATCCACTTCCGCCCGGCCGCACCTACGCGGCCCTACAGGGCCGGAGAGCCGGAGGGGCAGGAACCTGTGCTGTGCAGCCGTAAGGGGTCGGTCCGGAGCGGAGCTCGGGGTTAGAAGTGACGTTAAATGAGCGGGACCAGCTGTCATAGGAGCCACAGGTCTTAGCCGGGACTGGAAAGCGTTAAATCAAACTAGAAGCGCGTGAAGCGAGAGGCGTTACCACCAGGACAGACACAAAAACACAAGCGAGCCAGGCGGCGGCTGCGGCGGCGGCCTCGCACCAGAGCTTCCTCGCAGCGGCCGCTTCCCGGCAAACACAGGACCACGCGCTGCTGTCCCGCCATGGCCGGCGGCGAGGCGTCCCTGGACAGGGGCACGGGCATGGGCGCACACGCGGGGGGCCGGAGAGCCAGCGCGCAAGGCCCGACTCGCTGCTCGGGGGCAGCTGCCGTCACCCGGCAGCGCACTCCCTCCCCGGGAAAACCCCCAAGGCCACAGGCCTCCGCGCAGCTCGTCCGCCGAGGTCGGAGAGAAGAGAGCGGCCGGCCCGCCGGACCGGAGGGAGGGAGGCCCGAAGCGGACCGGCGCGAGCTCCGAAGGCTGAGCCTGGGGCCCAGGGGAGCTGAGCCGCCGCCCGCCGCGCGCACACCGGGGCCTGCTCCGAGTCCCGCCGAGCAGCAGACGAGCGGAGGGTCGGGGAAGGCCCCGGGAAGCAGGGCAAGCCCGGAACCTGCGAAAGCGGTCGCCGAGGCCGCAGCCGGGGAGCGCTGCGGAAAAGCCCCCCCGCACCGACCCTGGCCCCCGCCATCCGCTCAGAAAACTGCCCTCACATACGCGTCAGCCACAGCCAGTACCGGGCTCACCTCCCACGGGAGCGGACGTCAGAGCAGAGGCCGCGGGAGCAGACCAGCAGCCCCAGGAACAAGGAAAGGGCCCCGGGAAGGCCCCCGGCCAGAAGCAAGCAAAAGCAGAGCCCTCTCCTTCAAAGCATGCGGAGAGACACGAAGAAAACACAGTCCACTAGAAAAATTCAGGCATCCGGGAACAGACGTCAAGTAAATCAGAAGTGCGCACTCCGGAAACGAAGACGAGCGCGGCAGCGATGCGAGCACAGGTGACAGAGGTCTCGGCAGGAGAAGACGCGGACGCGCCCGGCGCAGCAACGAAGGCCGCAACGAAGGACTCAAGACAAAAGTCGCGAACGCCGCAGCGGAGCGAGACCCACCCTGGGGCCAGCAGAGCCCCGAAGGGAAGGGCCAGCGCGGCAGCAGGGCAGACGGCAGCTGTCACCCCACGGCCTCCCCGAAACCTCCACACCTGTACCTGGGCGTCCTGACCCCAAATAACACGAACCGACACCTACTTTCATGACAGCGCCCGACTGCAAAGGGAAAGTCCTCTGAACACCGAAGAAGCGCAAGCAGCTCACGCGAGAAGGAAAATCGAAGACACTCGGAGTCTGGCCGAGCCCCGCCACAGAAGCAAACGTGACGGCCGAGCCCCGCGCAAGGAAACGTGCGACCGGGACTCTCCATCCAGCACAGCCAGCCCCCCGCGCGCCCGGCGCAAACCTGACCGAGGGCGAGGGTCCAGAGCGCCATGGGCGTGCCGCAGGCCCCCCGCGACAGTCCATGGCAGCGAGCGGGCACCGAGGCTCCCGGGGACAGCCACGGAGCCGCACGGCGGTGAGGAAAGGGGAAAACACGCAGGCGGCGGCGCGAACGTGAGCGCGGCCGCGGCCGGGCGGGCCAGGAGCGGCACTGGGCCAGGTGGCCCGGTCACCACACTGACGGTGGCGGGCTCAGAGCCTGTCGTGCTGCAACAGCATGAAGGTCACTCACGAGCGATCAGGACATAGCCTACCCAGGCACCCCCAGCGTCCTCGAGATCCTGGGGTGGACGAGCTTCAGGAGAAAAGCCCGGCTGTTCCGACCTGAGCTAGAGTCCACAAGGGCCTCGTGAGGCATTTTCCCCTCAAGATGCGCACGTGTGTCCCCTCCAGCTGTCCTCACAGGAGGCTCAGAACAAGACGATGTCGGTGGCCGAGCGCACCCCCACCTCCAGGCTGTGCTCCGGGAGCACCATGTCACACTGGTGCACAAGAAGCCAGGCTTCCCGGCAAAACTGCCGAACCCACGACTGGGCGAGGCCCACGGCAACCTGGACTTGACGAGGACTCTCAAAGCGCGCACACCACCAGGGCCACGTCGGGAACACTCGGCACCCAGCGGAGAGACGCCATGAGCCAAAGGGGGGACAGCCCGAGCTTCCAAAAGGATAAAAAGTGCCGTGGCCAAAATTCACAAGAACAATTAAATCCGTGAGTTCAAAATTTTATTTAAAAAAAAAAGCACCTCATTAGCTGAGGATATTAAGGAACAAATTAACTTGGAAACTAGGCACTGGAAGAAAGAGCCAAGCAGCTGTCGTGCCTCTTCCACATGAAGCGCCCCCGGGCAGCCGCTCAGGAAGGGAAGGGGCTCTCGGTCCAAGCATCCCAACACGTCCATGGAAGGCACGGGCCGACCACCATCGGGCGTCCTCCCAAAGGACTGCCTGGGACAGAGCAGGGAGGCGCACAGCGGCTAGGTCACGGGCGTCAGCAGACACAGCACGGGCCCCCCGGAACGGCAGGGCAGCACCTCGAGTCTGGCCAAGGTGTCAGCTACATGTGATCTGGCCTCCGTCCCCAGCTGCCAGACGGCCAAGAGCACGGGGGACCCCACTAGGGGTTCCCAACGTAACGCCCCTTACGCGTCCTGGGTCTTCAACAGCCTGCTGTGAGGAAAAGGAACGCGGACGGAAATACTGAAGAACAGGAAATGTTTAGGAGCGCGCAAGACCGAAGCACAGCGTTCAGGGGCACCCGTGTGGGAGACCCGTGAGGGGTGCAGAGGTACCCAACGATGGCAGTAGGTTTTGGGGAGGTGAATGGGAAAGGGCACGTGGAAGGGCCTCTGGGGCCATCACCCCGGTGGAAGTGACGAGGGTGTTCCCCTTAGCATAACTCGTGAACCTCCAGGCCCCGGTTTCCCGGGACGCCTCCTGTTTTCCTGCACAACGAAGAGAACAGAAGAGCAGACTGCCTATGAGGCAGTGGACCCACGTGCAGGGATGTTCACGCCGAAGCTGGACGCTGCCCTGCTGGGTCCTCGGGTGCATCTGACCACAGCTGCCCCTGCACGAAACCCGAGTCTCTTCCACGGGCGGAGGGGGCCATCCACGCCTCCAGCGCGGCCTGCGCACGAGGTCCCGCGCACTGTGCATCACGCTCCCGTAAGGGGGACCCACAGAGATTCTCTGGAACCCCTAGCCATGCCCTTCTCCCCCCACCCTGAGTGCTCTGCAGCCGCGTCCCCTCCCCCTCCCCCTTCCAACTAAGCAGTGAGGATGGCAGCCTCAAGACACCCCCGACCTCTCCGAACAGGGTGGGGTGCCCCTCACGCCTGCTGCCACAGTGACCTCAGTCTCCCAGGCACTTCCTGTCCCTGCCCCCACCCGATCCTCCCCAACCTCAACAGCCTTGCACAGGCGCGCGCACACACACACACACACACCCTGCCACAGGGCTGGCTGGCGACCAACAGAGACAAAGGAGGCTGGGCAGGATGAGTGGGGTTCCCTCTCGAGGGGAGGAGCCCATCAGCCCACGCAGGGACTCCCAGCAAGAGGGGAACTCACAAGATGCTGCACAGACACCTCAGTGGAGGGCCCAGTGCGGGAGCCTCCCTGGGCTCAGGTTTAGGCCAGACCACCCAAATCACTGGGCTGGGCCCAGACTATGGCCCAGGGCCACCATCTCACACAGAGACACCACCATGGAGGCCAAGGAGCACCAGCCCTCACAACACAGCCCACAGGTGGAGCCCTTAACTGGACACGGGGCGGCTCGGACTCCACTGACCAAGGCCATCCCCAAGCATCAACCCTGAAAACGCCAAAGGGGAATTGCACCTGCTGCACTGGGCTCGAACGTGCCGGTCTAAGGTAAGTTTTAAAGGAAATCTAGGGGCACCTGGATGGCGCAGAGGGTCAAGCCTCTGCCTTCGGCTCAGGTCATGATCTCAGGGTCCTGGGATCGAGCCCCGCATCGGGCTCTCTGCTCAGCGGGGAGCCTGCTTCCCTCTCCCTCTGCCTGCCTCTCTGCCTACTTGTGATCTCTGTGGGTCAAATAAATAAAATCTTTTTTAAAAAATTAAAAAATAGGGGCGCCTGGGTGGCTCAGTGGGTTAAGCCACTGCCTTCGGCTCAGGTCATGATCTCAGGGTCCTGGGATCGAGCCCCGCATCGCGCTCTCTGCTCAGCAGGGAGCCTGCTTCCTCCTCTCTCTCTCTGCCTGCCTCTCCATCTACTTGTGATTTCTCTTAAAAATAAAATCTTTTTAAAAAAAGTTAAAAAATAAAAAATAAGGAAATCTAGTATGACTGCAAGTGACCGATAATCCATATAAGGGTTAACACATTCAAACCAACAAGATGTCCTAAATTTACCAAATGCCCAGGCAGGAGGCCCCTTCCACGGTGCACCATCAATTCACCATTGTCTGTGACGTGAGGACATCGCAGAGCAACCTGTCCACCGGGGTTGGGCAAGGGCTTCCCTGGCAAAGGCTAGGTCCTGCTCACTCATTCTGTACCTCTCTCCAGGCAGAGGACACCAAGAGCAACCAAGCCACCCCACACTGCTGGGAGCAAATCTAGCAAAACCTCTTTTCAGATGAAGCATTAGCTTTCAGGATGGGAGAGGTTTACTGCCCGCCCCGACTTCAAAAACCAATTTCCGAAGGGAAAATTTGTCGACGAGAGTAACTGGACTACGGCGACGAGCCTCACCGGCTTGACCTGCTCCACGGTGAAGACATTCTGGTCTCGGCCACCCTGTGTGTCTCTATCTAAACGCAGCAGGTCAGGCAGCTGCTGAGCAGGCAATCCGACCCACAGTGAACTTAGGGCTCTGCGAGCTAATGAATAACCTGGACTAGCCCAAAACCACTGCCCAAAAACGAGCTACAATTTGTGCCCAGTAAGTAGCAAAGAACGCACTCTGTGGAGAGGCTTCGATAAAAGCTCCTGGATTTTCAGAATTACGGCCCCTGGTCATTCTTCTGGAATAACATGCTGGTTAATGATTTCTTCTTGTTTCCATGCTGAACTAATCAACCGACAGTAATGTGTTCTGTGACCCCAACTTTGGAAACAGAGAGTACAGGAGCCCATCACAACTCACCAAAGATACCAAACCACTAAAACGTGAAGGGTGTAAGTATGAAATTCACAATAAAATTTGGTCTAAATAGAGAACTTTGGTCTGTATATAAATGCTTTCACTAAGTAAACCTAAAGCCCAAAATTTACCAAACAAAAGCCTATTTTTTTTAAGTTTACTTATTTTCAGCAATCTACGCCCAATGTGGGGCTGGCACTGGACCCCGAGATCACGAGTTACACTCTCTGTCCGAGCCAGGCGCACATCCCCAAAAACCCATTTCTGAAGAAAGATACTGTTGCTGAAGTTCCACGGAAGGGGCAAACACGGGGGTCCACAAAGTCGGCCACCGAGCCGGGACCGGATGCTGCCCCATGTCTCCGCAGCTGCGTGGCCCTGCCGTGCCTCAATTTCTCCTTCCTTACAGGGGACGACCATCCTTCAACGCGCCGGAACAAGCAAAAAGTGCACACAGCGCCGGGAGCGCAGAAGGGCTGAGGAATCCTCCTCGGGGATGCGCTGCACATTTTCTCCTTACTCCTGTGCAGGAAGGGGCGGTCTCAGCACAGAAACCCTCAGCGACCACAAATCAGAAGAAAAGACTTCCAAGGTCAAAGTCATTCTGCCACAGGAGATAAAGACACCCTGACCTCTGACAAATGGCCCGCCGGACCGGCTTTTCTTCACTGAATATGGCTGACACACAATCGTGTTAGTTTCAGGTATACAACACCCGGATTCAACGTTTATATACGTTCCAAAGGGACCGCCCCTGGGGCACCCGGCTGGCTCAGTCAGGTACTGACTCCCAGCTTTAGACCAGGGCGGGATCTGCCAGGTGGTGAGATGGGGCCCCAGGCCGCACACCCAGGCGGGCGGGCGTCTGCTTGAGACTCTCTGGTGCGCGGCTCCTGCAGTCACAGGCTCTTTCTCTCTGTAACGTTTTTAGAAAAGGGATCACCGCTCTAAATCCAGCTGCCGTCTGTCATCCTACTAAGCGGTTATGTATTATGAGCCATACATTACATCCCCATGTCTGATTTATTTTATAACCGCTAGTCTGTTCCTTTTAACCCCCTGCCCCTTTTTTGATCAAGCCCCAAACCTCCTCCATGGCAATCACTAGTATGTTCTGATATTTTTTTCCCCAAGATTTATTTGGGAGAAAGCGTACCTCCAAGCACGGAGGAGGGGCAGAGGGAAAGGGAGAGAAAGAGACAACCCTAAGCATATTCTGCACTGAGAGCAGAGCCCAACCCAAGCTCGACTCAGACCCTAAGACCATGACCTGAGCTGAAATCAAGAGTCGGACGTTCAGGGACTTAAGCCTCTGCCTTCGGCTCAGGTCATGCCCCAGGGTCCTGGGATCGAGCCCCGCGTCAGGCTCTCTGCTCGGCGGGGAGCCTGCTTCCCTCTCTCTCTGCCTGCCTCTCTGCCCACTTGTGATCTCTGTCAAATAAATAAAATCTTAAAAAAAAAAAAGAGAGAAATAGCCTTAAAAAAAGGGGGGGGGTCAGACGCTCAACCAAACAAGCCACCCAGGCGCCCCCATTTTGTTGGGGTTTTAATACTCTATTTTTTTTGAGAGCGAGAACAAGCAGGGAGGAGAGGCAGAAGCAGAGGAGAAGCAGGCTCCTGGCCGAGCACGGAGCCCGATGCAGAGCTCAATCCCAGGACCCTGGGGTGGCCACCTGAGCTGAAGGCAGAGGCTCAACGGAGTGAGCCATCCAGGCGCCCCTAAAGTTTTACTTCTTAAGGAATCTCTGTGCCCAACGTGGGCCTCAAACTTACAACCTCAAGATTGAGAGTCTCATGGCCCACTGACCGAGCCAGCCAGATGCCTGGCTTCTCACTTTCCTGATAGCACTCTGAAGCATCAAAGTTCCAATTCTGATGAAGTCTAATTTTCTTGTCACTTACACTTCTGTCAGTGTGTCTGACCGTTTCCCGAGGTCACCAAAATCTACTTCTGTATTTTCTTGTAAGAGTTCTATAGCTTTAGCTTTCGCATTTAGGCTTATGACCATTTTCAGTAAACTTTTGCGGCGAGTGTGAGGCAGGGGTTAATTTCATTCTTTTACGCGTGGATGTCCGGTTCTCCCAGCACCGTTAACTAAGAGACTCTTCTCCGCCCTCACTGAACCAGCACTTGGCACTCTTGTCAAAAATCAAATGACCAAAAATGTAAAATGTATTGTCTTCTCAGTATCATTCCATTAATCTATACCTACCGTTATGCCATAGCGACACTGTCTTGATTACTTTGTGTCACGTTCTGGAAAAGGGAAGTGAATCCATCAACTCTGCTTATCCTTTCCAAGACTACTTTGACCACGATGAGTCCCTTGAATTTTTATGTGAATTTTAGAATCAGCTTATCTCGAGGCAAGGGGGAGGGGGAACCGAGGGTTTTTTTTTTTAATAAGGGTGCACTAAATCCCTAGGTTAATGGGGGATTATTGGTGTCTCCCAATCCACAAACATGGGGCGTCCTTAGGACACCTTTACTCCCTTTCAACAACTGTCTGCAGTTAACTGTACGAGCCTCACATGCTGCTACAGCTTATTCCTTCGCAGTTTGTCCTGGGGCTCCAACTCGCAACCCCAAGAGATATATGCTCCGCCACCTGAGCCAGGCAGGTGCTCCTGTATTTTGTTTCTTGATGCTATTATAAATAGGACAGTCTCCTTCATGGTTGGTGTAGAGAAATACAACTGACTTTTCTCTATTAATTCTATATACCACAACCTTGCTCAACCCATTTGTAATTCTAACAGTTTTCTCCTGGATTCCTTAGGATTTTCTATGCACACGGGGTCCGTTCTCTTTCTTTCCAACCTGGATACCCTTTTCCCTTTCTCTTTTCACTGCCCAGGCTACAATCTCCAGGAGTAAACGGGAGCAGTGACAGCAGAAACATCCTTGTCATGTTCCCAATCTTAAAGGGAAACATTCGGTCTCTCACCATTAAGTCAGATCTCAGCTGCAGACGTTTCATAGATATCCTTTATCAAATCAAGACGCTCCCTCATATTTCTAGCTTGTTGAGTATTTCTATCCTAAGAGTGTATTTGCAGGACAGCTGGGTGGCTCCGTTAGTTAAGCATCTGCCTTCGGCCCAGATCATGATCACAGGATTAAAAAATAAATAAACTTAAAAAAAAAAAAAAACAAGACTTTAGCTTCTAGATTCACAACAGATTTCATACTGTAGTTTTCTTTCCTATAATGTGCTTGTCTGATCCTGTTATTAGTATAATAATTACCTCAGAGGGGCGCCTGGGTGGCTCAGTGGGTTAAAGCCTCTGCCTTCGGCTCAGGTCATGATCTCAGGGTCCAGGGATCAAACCCCGCATCGGGCTCTCTGCTCAGCAGGGAGCCTGCTTCCTCCTCTCTCTCTGCCTGCCTCTCTGCCTACTTGTGATCTGTGTCTGTCAAATAAATAAAATCTTTAAAAATAATGATAATAACCTCAGAATAAGTTAGAGAGTATTCCTTCCTCTTCTATTTCTTTTTTTTTTTTTTAAGATTTTTTTCTAAATTTATTTATTTGAAAGAGAGAGAGAGTACACACGTGCACAAGCAGGGGGAGCAGCAGAGGGACAGTAGGAAGCGGACTCCCAGCTGAGCAGGGAGCCCAGCGTGGGGCTCGATCCCAGGACCCTGGGATCATGACCCAAGCTAAAGGCAGACCCTTAACCAACTGAGCCACCCAGGTGCCCTTCTATGTCTTTTCAAAGAGTGTGGGAAGGATCAGAACTGTTTACTTGAGTGTTTGATAGAATTCACCAGTGGAGCTATCTGGGCCAGGATTTATTCTTGTGGGAATGTTTAAATTACTAATACAATTTATTTACTGGTTGTAAACCTATGCAGATTTTTTGTTTCTTCTTGAGTCAATTTCAGTTATTTGTGTCTTTCTACAAATTTCTCCATCTTATTTAAATTACCCAATTTGGGGGGCGCCTGGGTGGCTCAGACGTTAAGCATCCGCCTTTGGCTCAGGTCATGATCCCAGGGTCTTAGGATCAAGCCCCACATCAGGCTCCCTGCCTGGCGGGAAGCCTGCTTCTCCCTCTCCCACCCCCCCTGCTTGTATTCCCTCTCTCGCTGTGTCTCTCTCTGTCAAATAAATAAAATCTTGAAAAAAAAATAAATAAATCACCTAATTTGGGGTATACAATTATTCAAAGCATTCCATTACAATGCTTTTTATCTCTGCAAAGTCAGTAGTAACGTCCCTTCTTTCATTCTTTTTTTTTTTTTAAAGATTTTATTTATTTATTTGACAGAGAGAGATCACAAGCAGGCATAGAGGCAGGCAGAGAGAGAGAGGAGGAAGCAGGCTCCCCACCAAGCAGAGAGCCCGATGCGGGGCTCGATCCCAGGACCCTGAGATCATGACCCGAGCTGAAGGCAGAGGCTTCACCCACTGAGCCACCCAGGCACCCACCTTCTTTCATTCTTGATTTCAGTAATTTTGAGTCTTTCCTTTTTTTCTTGGTCAGTCTAGCTAAAGTTTTGTCAGTTTTGCTGATCTTTTCAAAGAACCAATCTTTGATCTAATCTTTGTTATTTTCTTCTTTCTACTTGCTTTGGGTTTTGTTTGCTCTTTTTTTTTTTTTCCTGAATTCTTAAAGTGAAATATTAGACTAACGATTTGAGATCTTCTTTCTTAAGTAGGTATTTGCAGCTGTAAGCCCCCCCCCCAAGCCCTGCTCTTACTGCATCCCTTACGTTTTGGCAGATTGGGCTATTTTCATTTATCTTATTCTTTTACTCTCCCTTTGTTCAGGGAGATCATTAAGAAGATGAGATTCCCAGTTAACCAGAGACCTAGACGCAGGCAATCAGCACCTCCTCACCGCCACCCTGTCCTTGGAATGTGGGTTCCCCTTGGATTCTCCTCTCCCAAAAGCTGCAGCAAGTGTAGGGACAGCCTCGAGAGATCGATGCGGTCCTGAGACCATCTGGACAGTACCCGTGACTGAAGCCAGTCAAGGCCTCTACGGAAACTTTGTAAGGAGTGGTGAGTGGACACAGAGACCCGTGAGTCCTGCAGCTGCTCAAGCCATCCTCACTTGTTAAGTAGTTTTGCTTATGAAACCCGCCGCCCACCACTCTGCAGCAGCCCGCTCTTCAGTCCGTCTCTCCCTGCCCTCCAAACAGAGCCCAGCGTCGACTAATGCCCAGGAAACTCCCAAGGAGCTTACAACCCAACACCCTGTGTCTTCTTCTGTGACGCGGTGGCTCCTGAGGGCAGTGTTTGATCTTCACAAACTCGTCAATTTTCCAAATTTCCTTCTATCACTGATTTTTCTAATTTCATCCCATTGTGGCTGAAGAACATATTTTGTATTATTTCAATCCTTTTAAATTCACTGAGGCTTTTGTTTATGGCCTAACAGACGCTCTAGGCTGAAGGATGCCCCCGTGCACTGGAGGAGAGGGTGTGAACTCCGCTCGCTCTGGGGGGAAATAGTCCATACATGTCAGGTCTGGCTGGTCCGCAGTGCGGAGTCTCTATCCGCTGCTAATCATGTCTGCTTGTGTGTCGATCCCTGAGAGCGGAGCAAAGTCTCCAACATCACAGTCATCTACTTCTCCCTTTGAGCTTATCACGGATTTCGTCTCTGTAATTCGGGCTCTGTTACTAAGTGGGACTACATTTATGCTGATGTATCTTGAGAGAGTCACTCCTTACCATTATAAAATGTTCTTCTAGATCTCTAAACTTTTGTCTTAACGTCTATTCTGTCTGATCCTAGCACAGCCTCTTGAGCTCTCTTCTGGTTACTACTTACAAGGCACATCATTTTTCTTCCTCTTACTTGCTGTCTTTTAATCTAAAGACTACCTCTGCTTCTGTTATTTTTTTAAGAAGGCTCAACACAGGGCTTGAACTCACAACCCTGAGATCAAAACCTGAGATTAGAGCAAGAGTCACTCAACCTATAGAGCCACCCAGGTGTCCCCATGTCTGCCGTTTAATTCAAACGTTTAATCTGGTTACATAAAATAATTACTGATAAGGTAGGATTCTTATCTGCCATTTTGCTTATTTTTGATATATCTTGTACCTCTGTTCCTATATTCTTCCCTGACAGTCTTCTTTTGTGTTATTTTTTAGTGCACCACTTTAATTCCCTTGTTTCTTTTTCTGTACTTTTTTAGCGACTTTCCTAGTAGTTGCCTAGACATTATAATTAACACCCTAACTTAAAGCGACCCAGTCCGGGTTAACATGAAGGTTCGGAGAAATTCTACGCCGCTCCCGCTCCCTCCTTTGCACTACTGTAATACAAATCACCTCTTTATACATTAAAAGCCCATCAGTACAGTTCTATTTAAACTGTATTTAAATTAAGATTGTTTTATGCAATTGTCCTTTAAACCAGGTAAAAGACAAAAGGTGGTTAAAAACAAACCACCTGCGCTTTTAGACGCACCCACACAGGCCCCACACAGTCGTCTTAGCTGCGGCTCTTCCTTCCTTCGTGGCCTCTAAGGCTTCATGCCCCGCGTTTCGGCCTGAAGCACTCCCTTTGGTATTTATTGTGGGGCAGGTCTGCGAACAACAGACCCCTCTCTCGTTTACGGAACGGTATCTTAGTTTCCGCGTGTCTGAAGGATGCTCCTGCTGTAGACACAGTCTTGGCTGACAGGCATTTCCTTGCGGCATTCTGCAGCTGCCGGCCGCGGACTTCTGAGCTCCCGGCTTCTGATGAGAAGTGAGCTGTGAATCTTGAAGGTCTCTCAAAAATGAGAAGTCACTTTCCTCACTGCTTTCCAGAACGTCCCCATGTCTTTGTCTTTCAACAGACTGACTGTGACGCGTCTAGATACTGATCTCCCTAGATCGATCCTTCTGAGAGGTCATCTCGGATGCGCAGGTAGGTGTCTGAGACGGAAAGCAGGGAGTTGATGTCTTCAAATAACCTTCGCGCACTTTTCTCCTATTCCTCTCTTTATGAAGCTCTGATTACGGGTGTATCAGTATGCTAGATGACATCCCACAGATCTCCAAAGCTCTGTTCTTTTTTCTTTTAAGATGGTATTTATTTGGGGCACCTGGGTGGCTCAGCAGGTTAAGCCTCTGCCTTCGGCTCAGGTCATGATCTCAGGGTCCTGGGATCGAGCCCCGCATCGGGCTCCTTGCTCAGCAGGGAGCCTGCTTCCTCCTCTCTCTCTGCCTGCCTCTCTGCCTACTTGTGATCTCCCTGTCCAATAAATAAATACAATTTTTTTTAAAAAGACTGTATTTATTTATTTATCTGAGAGAGACTGAGCGAGCGAGAGAGAGAGAGAAACTAGAGGGAGAAGCAGACTCCCTGCTGAGCCCAACGCAGGGCTCAGACCCAGAACTCCAGCATCACGACCTGGGCCAAAGGCAGACATTGAACAGACTGAGTCACCGAGGTGCCCCTGTTCATTTTTTCTTTGTTTTTTTTTTTCTTTCTGTTCCTCAGATTAGATTTATACTTACCTTGATATTGATCTTAATTTAATTATCTTAACAAACCAATTCTCAAATTCACGGATTCTTTCTTCTGCCGGCTCAGATCTGCCACTAAGCCCCTCCAGTAAATTTTTCAATCTAGTTATCATATTTCCAACTCCAGAGCTTCAATTTGTTTTTTTTTTTTAATGATTTCTACCTCTTCTTTGATATGCTCTATTTCGTGAGACATCATTTTCATGTTTTAATTCTTCAGACACAGTTTGAGTTCTTGGCACAGATTTAGAATAGCAGATTTGAAGACCTTGTCTAATAAGTCCAACATCTGGACCCTTTCAAGGATAGTTTCTACTGGCTACTTTTTTCCCTGTGTATAGACTATATCTTCCTTTTTCTATGTACATCTCATAATTTTATTGAAAACTGGACATTTTAGGTAATATAATGTGGCGATTCTGGAGACCCAAATGCCCCTCCCCGGGAGTTACTGGTGTTATCTGCCGTTGCTCTGTCTGTGGCTGCGTCCGTTTCTTCAGTGACTTCCTGAACTAGTTCTGTAAAGTCTGTAATTCCCTAGAGTTTACAGCTACCGCAGTCTTGGCTTAGCTAACTTAGTGGTCAGTTCATGACTGACCGGGGATCTCCTTCAGGGCCTTGAGCAAGTGTCCCAGACACTGCCAAGGAACTCTGGGTGTTAAGCCCGTCAGCACTCGGCCAGATGTAACTCTGCCTCTGCGCCACTCCCTGTTGGCACCCGGACTCACGACTGGCCGGAGGTGAGAGCCTGCGGCCTTCTCAAGTCTTCCCAGGCAGACGTACAATCCTGCGCTCAGGCGGCCTTCCAGACCACAGAAACCTGTCAGAGCCTGTCAGAGCACCCCGATGGCATGTCACTCTTTGTATCTTCCTGTGAAGATTTAGGCCAGTTGCCTGCTTGCCCCCAACTGTGATATTAAACAAATGTCACTGAATGTTTCCCACGACACACTAGGACAGGGCTTTTCCCACTGAACAAAGTCAAATAATGGTAAGTTCTGCAAATGGGGCTTTTCCGAAAAGCTACAAGCCTGGCCAGACAGTAACCATGCTCTAAGAACAGGACTTTTTGAGGGGCTCCGAACCCGTCCGGTCTCTCCAGTGGCTGCAAGGCTGCTTGTCTCCACAGCTACCTGGTTGTGAAGCTGCTCACTGTCAATGCCGCTGCAAATCACGCGAGAGGAGAACCAGAGGAGGTCAAGTTAGAGGTTCAACAGTTTTGTTGAATAAATCCGCCTGACACTGTTTGAACCTTTGGCTAATTTCCAGAGCTCTGGCAGAATCAGTTAGACCGTTTTTACCACTGTTTTCAATGTCTTTTCAGCGGGACGGACTGATAGAGGTTCTCAATCCACCACTCTGAGTAAATGGCATGTCTGCTACAGGTTCAAAGCCACTACTAGGAAAGAGTACTTGACCACCCGCACCCTGTCGATTCTGCTCTCTGCATCTCCAAAATCCACCCCTTTCCATTCCTACTCCATCGATTCAGACGCTCACCATCTCCTAGACCAAAGCAATTTCCTGCCTCTAAGCCTAGTCTAAAATCCATCCTCTGCGTTCAAAATTACTATTTTACTAAGAAAAAATAAGTTGCATAGGGTCACTGTCCTGCTTAAAATGCATCAGTGGACCACATCTTCCAGAGGAGGTCCCCCATGCTCTGCTCCGGCCTGTCTCTCCTGCCCTGTCCTACTGCCAGAACCCCACCACCTGCGAGACACTACTCCTGCTAAAGACCACCCACAACTCCATGCGTCCTGCTGCCGTTCTTCAGCGAGACGCACGGTGTTCCCCAGTTTCCTGGGCCATCTCCTTGCACTGTGAGCTTAGTAAGACCTGACCCGAATACTATCTCTGGATGACCTGATTGCTCTCCCCTAAGCTCATCATCACTCATTGTCACTACTCATCTCACACCACTTAACATTATGCATTCAAGGGCTTGAGCAACGCTGAGGACAGAGACCATGTCTCATCATTCCCAATGTTTAATGTGCAAAAACAAACAAACCAAAAACAAAAAGAAAGAAAAAGCCACAGTCTTTCCGATGCTCTACGAAGGCCCTCCATAGCACCTGTCTCCCCAGCTCCGTACACTCTGACCGACCCTCCGGCTCCTCCCTCTGGGCTCGCTCTCCTGCAGCCGCACCGGCCTCCTGTCTCTTGCATACACCGCTCATCTCCCCCGCCCCCCCGTGGAAGCCTTCCCACGTGTGGTCCCTCTGTCCAAGGTGTTCTCCCGCTCACTTCCCTATGGCCCAGTGCCTTCAGTTACCTTCGCAGCAAGACCAATCCTGATCAGCCTATTTGGAGTTGAAAACACAGCCTCATGTTCCCCGCCACCTTCTCCCCCTAACTTCTCTCTCTTGCACTTACTGTCTTCCCACATAAGCTAGAATTTCTACCAGAATGTACGTGAGCTCCCTGCGAGTAGGCAGACTTGTGCGTCCGAGTCACTGGTGTGGCCTCGGAGCGCCGGACAGGACCTGGAACTCAGCAGGTCCTCAGTCGATGCTCCGTGAGGACAGCAGGCCCAGCACACAGAACGCGTTAACAACGGCGTACGTCTGAGTACTCATCATAAGCTGAACTGTCCCAAGAGCTTCACACACTGAGCTAACAAACCACTAAGTTTGGGGTTGCCTGGGTGGCACAACTGGTTAAGCGTCTGGCTCTTGGTTGCAGCTCCGATCAGGATCTCCGGGTGGGGAAATCAAGCCCAGCATCAGGCTCTGAGCTCAGCAGCGAGTCTGCTAGAGACTCTCTCTCTCCCTCCGCCCTCTCAATCGCATTCTGTCTCTCTCAGTCTCTAAAGTAAATAAGCAAATAAATCTTAAAAAAAAAAAAGAAAAAAAGAAAAAAAAAAAGGGTGCCTGGGGGTGGGGAGGGCTGCGCATCTGCCTTCAGCTCAGGTCAAGATCTCAAGGTCCTGGGATTGAGCCTTGCATCAGGCTCCATGCCCAGCGGGAAGCCTGCTTCTCCCTCTCCCGCTCCCCCTGCTTATGTTCCCTCTTGCTATGTCTCTCTCTGTCAAATAAATAAATAAAAATCTTAAATGGGAAAAAAAAAAAAAAACCCAGCCAGGGATGCCTGGGCGGCTCAGTCTGTTAAGCATCTGCCTTCGGCCTGGGTCGTGATCCCAGGTCCCTGGGATCGAGTCCCACATGGGGCTCCCTACTCAGCGGGGAGCCTGCTTCTCCCTCTGCCTGCCCCTTCCCCTGCTTGTGCGCACTCTCTCTCTCCCGCTAGCATTCTCTCTCTCTCTGACAAATAAATAATCTTTTAAATAAATAAGTAATAAAATAAACATATACACGTATACATACAGAATACATGTATATAAAGTCAGTCCGAAACTTACGTAAAAGAAGCAGCCCGGACGATAAGAGCCGTCACCACCATCAGGGATGCTGGAAAGAGAGGACCAGGCAGCGACTACTCAGACCGACAGCGCGAGCTGGGGCCCAGCCTGCGAGACGGAGAGCTAGTGGAAACGAGCCTTCCCGAGGACCGGAGAGGCCTGGGACTGAAACCGCCAGGGGCCTCGGGAGGTGGGCCTCGGGAGGTGGGCCTCGGGAGGAGGGCTGAGCCTCTGCAGGGAGCAGCGGGCTCCCTCGGGCACACCCTGCTGTCAGGCAAACCACCCGCCACCACCAGCAGAAGACCAGAGGTTCCCCCTCTGGAAAAGCAGGAGCACAGAAGCTCTAGCCCCGGTGACGCCAGCGGAGGCTGGGACACGGGGCTGCACCGAGCAGAGCAGCCCTGAGTGACGACTCACCGGTGGGGAGCCCGCCGTCCCGGGTGAGCGGGGCTTACAGCTCCCGCCTGCCTCACCAGGCAAGAGAGGAGACTGAAGCGTCCCTCTGGAGAGACTGAGGAGACCACTGACGTGCAGGTTCCCCCAGGGACAGAGACCCCTCCCCCTCCCGAGCAGGGAGGCCTCCGGCGGGAGCTCTGACCGCCCGGGCGCGTGCGGGCCCAGGGTCCCACCACCGGGCGTCCGGGAAGTGCCCACAGCCCGAGCCAGAGACCAAAGCGAGCCTGCAGGAGAGGCTCTACGGAGCAAGACACTCCCAAGCAATACAGAGAAAATACAGGGTTTTTTAATATTTTATTTATTTATTAATTTGACAGACAGAGAGGCAGGCAGAGAGAGGGGGAAGCAGGCTCCTCGCGGAGCAGAGAGCCCGATGCGGGGCCCGATCCCAGGACCCTGAGACCATGACCCGAGCCGAAGGCAGAGGCTTTAACCCACTGAGCCACCCAGGCGCCCCGAAAATACAGTTTTAAGAACCAGATAACACCAAAAAAAGGAGAACTCAGAGAATAAGAAAGGCCTCGAATTATAAGAGTACTTGCAGAAATTTTTAAAAGTTCAAAAGAAGGGCCAGAGGACAAAGTTGCAAGTGTCAGAAATGAAGGAGCACAGGGAAAAAGAAATGGAAGAGGAAAGATAAAAAGGCAAGAAAATGTGAGTCAAGAGGTCAACCCTCAGCTCTTAATAGAAGACCCTGAGGGAGAAGAAAGTGAAAGGGAATTATCAAAGAGATAAAACACACCCGCAAACACGCCCACACCCACGCCCACGCCCGCGCCCACACCCGCGCCCACACCCACACCGAGAGGACACCCAGACGAAAAAGGTCACCTGGAGCCCAGGGGGCTCAGTCCGAGAAGCCGATGCCTTCGGCTCAGGTCACCATCCGGAGTCCCAGGGCTGAACTCAGCAGGGAGTCGGCTTCTCCCTCTGACTTCTCCCCTCTCATCCTCTCTCTCTTTCTCTCTCTCTCAAATAAATAAATAAAATTTTTAAAAACAGAGAGAGAGAGAAAGGTCACCATGTGCCACGCCCCTGGCACAGCACCTTAAAATCGCAGACACTAGACACCAGGAATACAGCTGAGCCTTCAAAATTGAGGAAAAGTTACTTTCAGCTAGAATTCTACCAGAGCCAAATACTCAATAAAGTACAATGGTAAAAAAACGCATTCTTTTCAAAAATGCAAAATCTCTGAAGAATTTTACCTGCTGCACACTCTCACCCAGCACAAAGCAACACCAGCCCAGAGGACAGACACGGAGGTCCAGCCAGAGACAAGGCCCTCGGGACTACAAGGAAGGGAAGTCCCAGCAGGACAGCGTGAGCAGAACCGACCAGTCCAGACGACGACGGCAGAACCGATCACCGCACGAAGGCCATGTCCAACACGCAAGGTAGGGGCTGAGAGGCTGCCAGCTGGTCCAGCCACGTGACCCGGACTCTTCCAGTCACACCCAGACGGTCACGGCTGAAAAGCAACCGGAGCGTTAATGCATACAAAAAAGTAGAGGCCACTGGGCTGGCTCAGTCGGTGGAGCACGTGACTCTTGATCCCAGGATCATAGGTTCGAGCCCCACACGGGCTCGTAGTAGTAGTACAGATTACTTAAAAATAAAATCTTTAAAAACAACAAAAGTACGAAAACAGTAATTAACACCAAAGATATTAAGTTGAACTACCGAGCCAGCTGGGGGGCTCCGTTGGTAACGCATCTGACTTTGGCTCAGGTCGTGATCCCAGGGTCCTGGAAGTGAACCCCACGACGAGCTCCCTGCTCAATGGGGAGCCTGCTTCTCCCTCTCCCTCTGCTGCTCTCAGTCTCCTACTCTAATAAATAAAGAAAATCTTTTTTTTTTAAGATTTTCTTTATTTATTTGACAGAGATCACAAGTAGGCAGAGAGGCAGACAGAGAGAGAGGAGGAAGCAGGCTCCCAGCAGAACAAAGAGCCCGATGCGGGGCTCGATCCCAGGACCCTGAGATCATGACCTGAGCCGAAGACACAGGCTTAACCCACTGAGCCACCCAGGCGCCCCAAGAAAATCTTCTTTAAAAAAAAGTTGACTACCTTGGGACGCCTGGGTGGCTCAGTCGGTTAAGCAGCTGCCTTCGGCTCGGTCATGATCCCAGCGTCCTGGGATCGAGTCCCACATCGGGCTCCTTGCTCCGCAGGGAGCCTGCTTCTCCCTCTAACTTTGCCTGCCTCTCTGTCTGCCTGTGCTTGCTCTCGCTCGCTCTCTCTCTGACAAATAAATAAATAAATAAATAAAATTTTTTTAAAAAAAAATTTCCGTAGGGAAAAAAGAAAAGTTGACTACCATTCTCAGCTGAGAGTATTTTCAGACATTAAATGCTATACATTAATTAAACAAAATATTGCGGCATGTTAGAGAATGACACAAGGAAAGCTCAGGTAAATTAAATCCTTACCCTCCAAAGTAAGAAGTCAGTAAATCATAACTAAGTGGGAAGAAACACCCATAAGTGGTATAACATGGCATTCAGTAATTACATTTTTTTACAGTAAATATGACAAAAAATGCCATGAAACGAAAATAAATGACTCTGCGGTTCAGGAGTGGGGAGATGAGGCCAAGGTCAAGTGTTTTACAAGGAACTGCTTAAACTGCACTCTTGATTTTAACCTCCTTGTAACTTTTCAAAACCTTCAGGACCAGACGAGACAGGAAAATAACAAGAACGCACAGCACGGAGAAGACCATTGCCCACCGTGACACGACCTCTCTCGGCACCACGCCCGGCTCACCACCGTTGGTGATGAATGTCCACGCACATGGCTCCTCATAGGGTCTGGTCCCCGCCCGAGACACCCCGCCAAAGTCACCCTCCCACCCATGGTCCACCGCAGGTGTCCTGCCAGCCCCAACCTTCCAGCCCACTCCGGCAGGTAAGCCCAGTCTCCTGGCCGCCATGAGCCCCTGACCCAGGGCCTGGTCTTCTCTCCCTCTCTCTTTCCCTCCCTCTTCCCTGCCCCTTCCCCAGGGTCACCCAGTCGTAGCCAGCTTCAGTCCCACCACACATGCCAAGTCCTGGCCCTGCTTCTCTGTCTGTGCACCTGCCTGGTAAAACCCCTCCCTGCTGAATCCCATTCTTGGCCACCTGGCACCACGCACGGCCCGGACAGCCGAGTGTGCCTGCGGAAAGCACACACCCAGCCGCTGGGCCGGCCTCGCACGCGCGGGGAGCCAGGGAGGCCCTGCCCGGCTCTCCTAGGCTGTCCTGAACCGCCACCCCACGGCTTCCCCTCTACCCCCAAGAGCCGCTCCCTCACCGCCCCCGCTGGCCACCAGAGAGCCCCCCCCGACAGCACCGGCGCGCCCACACCACCGCCCCTGCCGCACCTTCTCCCTGGCTCTGCTTTCTCTCTCCCAGCAGCCCACAAACAGGCTCTACCTCCCCCACGCCCCAGGGCCCTCACCTTCCTTCCCTGGTTCAGAGCCTCCTAACCCTCTGCCTGCTTCCCAACCCCTCCTCTTCCCAACACCACCAGCAGAATTCTTCCCAAAGCAAGTCCCTTCTCGACTAACCGCCCGCCCCTCCTCCCCACTGGCTCCCCGTCACTCAGGATGAAACCCAGAGCTCTCCGAACAGCCACGAGATCCCCAGCATCTCCCGTGCCCCCTGTACCCAACTCCAACGTCCCAGGCTCTCTCCCGAACCCTCAGTCCGGCCGCATTGTCCCCCAGCACTGAAGGGGGGCCTGACCCCCAGCTGCACTACCTCAACTGCGGTTCCCTTCTTCTGCCTTGTCCCCCCGTCACACGCGGTGCACGGGGTGCGGAGTATCGCGCTTACATCACGTCTCCCTCGCCAGAATGGAAGCCACACAGCGATGCTCTTGTCTATTTTGCTCACTGTCCAGAACTGGCACTCAGTGAACTGATGAACAAATGAATTAAACTCAAAAAAACTTTTTGACCCCACTGTGATAGCAGAATATGCACCACCCCGCCGCCCCATCCTCCAACGACGCCCACACCCTAAAATTAGGGCCTCCTGGGACATCTTCCAGGGCAAAAGGGACTCCGCACGTGTAATTAAGACAGGGGATGGACCTGGGTCCTGCTGACCGGCCCAATCGAATCTGAGCCCTTAAAAGCAGAGAACTCGTTCTGCCTAGAGGCGGAACATGAGCCAAGTCGAGAGATCGTGCTTTGAGAGGGACTCCCTGGAGAGGCCTCCTGCGAGCCTTGAGAAGGCAGGTGGGCTGGCTCTAGGAGGAGACCAGCAGGGAAAGGGGACCCCATCCCTGTGCTACAAGGACTGACTGGAAGCAGCGTCACCACCAGAGTCTCCAGAAGGAACCCCCTGATCTTAGCCTTGTGAGGCTCTGGGCAGAGGACCCTGCTGGGCCCGGCCGTGCAGGGCTCCTGACCCACAAACAGGAGCGAGCACAGGAGGCTGGGCCCGGCCGCTCACTCTGTGCACCCGTCGCAGCAGCGACAGAGCTCACTCGCCCTCCGCAACCTGCACTCACCATCTCTCTCTCCCCTTTACGGGAGAGCTCCTCGAGGGTTGACTCTCGGGTTTCCAATTATTCTCCCTTAAACGACCGCGTTACGTTCACCTCTGCACCAGACTGCTTCCTCCTCACTGGCCTGCGTGCCTCCCAGCTGGACGCGGCGCTCCTGACGGCTTCCGGTCTGCATGCCTGGAGCTCCAGCCACCGGCCCGCGAGCCGGGCCAGCACTGAGCTCAGGAGAGAACACTCGGAGCAGGTCGCCCCGGTGTGACCCCGGATCTACCTCTTCCTGGGCAGTCACATGGCCGTGGGCTCAGGGCCTCAGGCTGCCCATCTATGGACAGGGAGGACCGCAGTACCTACCGTGAGGTTACCATGACGGTCTGATACAGCAGCGAAGGCAGCGGACTCGGAAGCATGCCGGGCACGCAGGAAAGCTATAGGAGTGAGAGTACAGCTCTCTCTACAGGTGACTTCTACTCACTCCCTCGGTGAGCTCCCAGGCTCATGGCTTCAAACAACACCTACAAGGAATGCCCCCGTACTTTTACCCCAGCCCAGACCTCTTCTCGGAATTCCAGTCTTGGAATTCATATCCAACTGCAGACTCAACGCCTCTCCCCAAAACCTAAAGGTGATAAACAGGGACACGATTCACCTTCCCACCTCAGGCAACTAAACACCTGTTCTCAGGAACTGGACAGCAGACTACGGACAAGAGTGATCACCGAGAGGCAGAGAAGAACCAAGATGAGGCTTACAACTGCTCCTGCTTTCTGCTTCGGGAGGGGGACCCCAAACAGAGCCCTGAGGTCTCTGCGAAGCGAGGAGACAGACCGAGGAGGCTAGAGCGTGCAGGGAGGAACGCTGGAACAGAGCCCGCTGCCGGGAGAGCAGAGCGCCGGGGGCTGCAGAAGGGGCCTGGCGTCTCGGTCGCACTACTTCTCTGCTCAAGCAAGACAGGAAGCTCCTGAGGCTGTTGAAAGAGCCACTGGAAAGAAACCAGAGGGTAAACCATGGAAGGCAGCATAGGGCCAGCAAGCCAGAGGGAAATCTCATAAAACCAGGGCACGGAGCTGAGCTCTAAGCAGGAGCGCTATCCCTCCAGGGTGGGGTCAAATCAGTCCCAGACTAAAGGCTGCTCCGGTCCCTCCTTCTAAGAATCAAACGGTTTTCAGGTAGTTGAGCTTCATCCTGGCACAAAACTCAAGGATATTTAAAGAAATACAACAATATTTAGGACTGACAAGGTGAAATTCACGACGTCTGGCATCCAGTAAAAAGTTAGATATGCTAGGTGCCTGGGTGGCGCCGTCAGTTAAGCATCGGACTCTTGCTTTCAGCTCAGGAGACGATCTCAGGGCCTTGAGAGGGAACCCAGTGGTACACCAGGCTGAGCAGGGAGTCTGCTTACGACTCTCTCTCCCGCACTCTGCCCCTCCCACTGCTCGCACTCTCTATCAAATAAATATTTCTTTTAAGATTTTGTTTATTTGGGGCCCCTGGGTGACTCAGTGGGTTAAAGCTTCTGTCTTTGGCTCAGGTCATGATCCCAGTGTGGGCTCTCTGCTCAGCGGGGAGCCTGCTTCTCCCTCTCCCACTCCCCAGCTTGTGTTCCCTCTCTCGCTGTCTCTCTCTCTGCCAAATAAATAAGTCTTTAAAAAAAAAAAAAAAAGATTTAGCAGAGGCTGAGGGAGAAGCAGGCTCCCCACAGGGCAACCCTCACAAGGCCCAACCAGTGGTCAGATCCCAGAACTCTGGGATCATGACCTGAGCTGAAAGCAAACACTGAGCCAACTGAGACACCCACGTATCCCAATAAATAAATCTTTAAAAAAAAATACACACACACCTTCTTCAGGCGACCTGACCTGACCACATTCTTTGATATCAGGAACCTCCCCCTCTCTGTTCATCTTCCCTACTTGATTTTCCCCCACAACAGATCAACAAAAAGATGAATGGATATAAATAAATACATATTTTTCTCATCTATTTTGTCCGCCTACTCTCGTAAGCACTGAGGTTCTGAAAGCAGAGGAATTTTTGTCCATTTGGTTAACCACTGAATCCCGGGGCCTAGAAGAGATAGTGCCTGGCACATACCAGGCGCTCAACAGATTTCGCAAATGAACGAACAAATGAATTGTACAATTAAATCAGAAAACACAATCCAGAAAAATAAACGAATTTTGAAACACATGCCTTCAAAATATACTTTGCTCTTGGGCTTGTACCAAGTGTATAGCAAGACCATAAGAACACTGTAGGAAGAACTTTGGTTTTTTGACCACTTAATATTAAAGAGATTTCAATTACATCTGCAGCAAGTGCCGCAGGAGAGAACACACATCGGACGTGAGCACCCAACAGAAAAGCATGTCTTGCCCCTCTGCGACCAGCATCTGTGCAAGCGGTCCACCACTCCAACCCATGGGTGACAATCTCAAAAAAAAAAAAAAAAAAAAAGAAAGAAAGAAAAGAAAAAAGAGAAAACCTCAGGAACTAAACAACTTGGCACAAAAGGCCCCTCAGACAATGAATCACCTCCCCCCCACCTCTGCTTACTCGAACAAAAGTTACAAGCTAATTAAAAGAAATAACTGCGGGGGAGGGGGGGTCGGCGCCTGGTGGCTTCGTAAATGTCTGCCTTTGATTCAGGTCATGATCCCAGGGTCCTGGGGTCGAGCCCCGCATCAGGATCCCTGCTTGGTGGGGAGCCTGCTTCGCCCTCTGCCTGCTCCCCTGCTTGTGTACGCTCTTTCTCTTTCTCTCTCTGTCAAATAATTAAGTAAAACCTTTATTTTTTAAAGATTTTATTTATTTATCTGACAGAGATCCCAAGTAGGCAGCGAGGCAGGCAGAGAGAGAGGAGGAAGCAGGCTCCCCGCTGAGCAGAGAGCCTGACGCGGGGCTCGATCCCAGGACCCTGGGATCATGACCCAAGCAGAAGGCAGAGGCTTAACCCACTGAGCCACCCAAATAAAATCTTTTCAAAATAAAAAATTTAAATTTAAAAAAGAAAAGAAAGAACAGAGACTGTGAAGAATGTGTCCTATAGAAGAAAGGCCTGTTGAAGACTCGCGGAAGGAGGCATGTTTCCACCACATCCCCTGCCTGGCACCGTCCAGCATGAACTGTCACAGAAGACTCTGATTCCCATGGGCACAACAAGGTTCAAACTCAGGTTCTGATCTGATCGTGCCGTACCTGACACTGAAAAGAAAGGCAGGGGGGAGGGCACCTGGGTGGCCTAATGGGTGAAGCGTCTGCTGTTTGGCTCATGACTGAGGAACACCCTCCCCCTCTTCTGCTCCTCCCCCTGCTCACGAGAGCACGCACCCCCGGACCCCCCACACACAAATAAACCAAATCTTAAAAAAAAAAAATTTTTTTTTAAAAGCTACAGAACTGTATTTTTCAGTAGCAATAAATGCCACCCAAAAATGTTTCAAAATACTCATTTTCCTGCTCTATTTTTTCTATCAGTTCAGAAGTCATCTAAAACAGCATCAGTTGTGGGGCGCCTGGGTGGCTCAGTGGGTTAAAGCCTCTGCCTTCAGCTCAGGTCATGATCCCAGGGTCCTGGGATCAAGCCCCGCATCGGGCTCTCTGCTCAGCAAGGAGCCTGCTTCCTCCTCTCTCCCTCTCTCTGCCTGCTTGTGATCTCTGTCAGATGAGTAAATAAAATCTTTTAAAAGTAAAAAATAAATTAAAAAGTAAAACAGCATCAGTTGAGTATCTTTTCTCAATGCTTTTTTTTTTTTTAAGATTTTATTTATTTACTTGACAGACAGAGATCACGAGCTGGCAGAGAGGCAGGCGGGGGTGGGGAGGGGGGAAGCAGGCTCCCTGCCGAGCAGAAAGCCCGATGTGGGGCTCGATCCCAGGACCCTGGGATCATGACCTGAGTGGAAGGCAGAGGCTTAACCCACTGAGCCGCCCAGCGCCCCTTCTCTGTGCTTTTTAAACCGTATTAGAAACATGAAATTGCTCTCAAGCACATTACATGAAGGCAGGCCGGCCACGCAAATCCCAATACGGCCCTGCCTGCCTAAGGAGCTGCGAGTGCTTTAGGTCCGCGCCGTCACCAGTCCTTATGACGCTCCTGACCTGGCACCAGGAGGGAGTTTAACGGGAAGGAAAACACCTTACGATGCCAAACGGAAACAAGGCAGCCCAATGTGGATGCTGACCCCACACTTTTACTCGTGAACAGATGACGAATCCTGGGCATGTGACGAGGGAGATGGGAAACACCCAGAACACAAGGAACACACAAAACCGCCACAGCTGTCCCTGGGTTCAAATTTGGAGCAAAACTGAAGACTCCAGACTCCAGAGAGCCACAGTTTGCAAAAGTGAGAGACGAAAGGAAGCAGTACCAGCATCTGGCCCAAAGCACCCGCAGAAACTTTGGTTCCCCCTCAAGTCCCTGTTTCCTGAGGCAGCAGGAAGCTGAGGGAGCCGTCCCAGGCCAGAGCCTAGCAAAGGAGTGGGTCTCAGGCTTGTTGCAAAGACCGTCCTCTCTTCGTGGGGCACATCATGCCCTCTCCAACCTGTCGTACCCGCACTAACACAGACGACCACTCCAAGGGCCCGACCGCAGGCCCCATCCCCTCGCCGGCCGTGCCCCCCACCTTCCCACCTGGGAGCTCCCCACTCCCACTGAATTCTCCTGACTCCACCCCCACACTCCCACGGTTCGATGACTGGGCCACAGCCCTCGTCCCCTTGGCCGAGAACAGTGAGGGAAGAAGAACCAATTGCTGGCGGGAAGTGGCGCGTGAAGGCAGGAAGGACCCCGAGTGTCACAAGGTCAGGCCGCATCTCCTAAGCAGTCCCGACAGTCCGGCACGGCGAGGACTGGCCTCTCCCTCTCTGGCCCGTGCACCCCGCACCCCGCCACCCCCACGCTCTCCTTGCCCTTCTTCCCGGCCAGGACTAGTGGCCAACAAGGCCACTTCCTCCCTGCCCATTGCCCCCAAGCACCGCCAAGAACCCTCTCGGCCCTGCATGCGGCCCTCCATGCGAGGGCGAGGGCGAGGGCGAGGGCGAATCTTATCGCTCAGCCTCAGCTCCCACCTCCCTGCGGGACCGCCCCCCGGAACCCGTCCGCCCTGAACGGGGCCTAAGCAAGAGGCACATACAACGTCTCATGACATTTCAACCATGTAAACTTGCATCACGAACTCAGTTAGGTTTAAAAAGGTCAATGCCAGAATCAATAAGCGCAGTTGGATCACCTAAATCTCAGACATCACACGACCCAGTGAAAACTGTTCATTCTAGTGACTTAAGAGCACCACTCGTGTTAAGGTGAGGGCAAAATTATCTAATCTACTTCACACTGCACGGAAGAGGGCAGAAACCACCAACACTCTAGCTCCCAAACGTGTGTTTTGTTTTGTTTTGAAGGATTTTATTTATTTATTTGTCAGAGAGAGAGAGCGCACAAATGGGGAGCCGCAGGCGGAGAGAGAAGCAGGCCCCCCCGAGCCAGGAGCCCAACACGGGGCTCGATCCCAGGACCCTGAGATTGACCTGAGCCAAGGGCAGAGGCTCAACCCCCTGAGCCCCCAGGCGCCCCGTCCCACCTGCGGTTTCAGCATCAGAGCCCGGCGCTGAGCACCATGAAGGCGGACAGCCGGGCACCGTTCCTATCTAGCTATCCCACGTTCAGCTCATCCTGCTGGTCCAGGGAGGGAACGGACCACACACACTTCAACAAAAGAAGAATATTCCACAAGGTCAAGGGTAAATACGAAACACTCCCAAGTCTGACTCAGAACTACCTTTTGTAGGTGCCGGAGCTCCTGGTGTTCCTCTGCTATTCCGTCTGCCCTCTAGGACCTCCCCACGTGCTTTCAGGGCAAGGATTCATCTTGTTACCGGACAACTGCTTACTCCCCTAATTCTGCGATCCAGAGTCCTGAATACAGGCGGCGCTCAGTAAGGATGCGTCCACTGGCCAGAACTCGTCGTTTGTCTGCAAGCTCTTCGGGGGAACAGGGACCACACATTCTATTTCTCTGAACTTCACAAATTTCACATAACAGGTCCAGATGCCATCCCTTACCCAAAACCCAAGGCCCGATGCGTCCCAGAATCCAGAAGGGCTCAGACTCTAGGAGGAAGCACAGGACCCAGTCACTGGCCTAGAAGCACGATGCACTTGTGCACATTCGCACAGGAGGGAGGCCACACAGAGCTTCGTCGCTGTATTTTCGCCAAATGAGTTCACCAAAGACTCACAAAAACACTTTTTGTTCTGGGAGTCTTATAAGCTTTGAAATTTGTGCTAAGGGAAGACAGCCCTGGCCTGAGGAATTCCAAGGTGCTCCGAGCCCCGCCCACTCAGGAGCTCCCACCGGGGAGCCCCTTGTCTGGGGGGGGGGGGCATCACGCCTGAATCCACCCCTCAGCTCTGGCTCTGCGATTTTTTAAAAGCCAAGGAGATGCTACTTAATCTCCCAAAGAGAGTCTTCCCAATAATTCTGCAACTACAAAATCCTGACACATGCTGTCGCCAAAACAACAGAGCAAAAATCATTTTAAGAGGAAAGAGAAGTCGGGGTACCGGGGTGGCTCAGTGGGTTAAGCCTCTGCCTTCGGCTCAGGTCATGATCGCAGGGTCCTGGGATCCAGCCCCGCATCGGGCTCTCTGCTCGGCGGGGAGCCTGCTTCCCCACCTCTCTCTGCCTGCCTCTCTGCCTACTTGTGATCTCCGTCTGTCAAATAAATAAATAAAGTCTCTAACAAAGAGACAGAGAGAGAAAAGAGAAGTGATGTGAAGTACCCGGCATGAGAGCTCGCGTACACAACACTCCAGCTTGTCATGGAAGAAACGGGGTCCCCGCTCCAGAGGAGCCAGGAGGGAAACGGGGAAGAACACACAGGTATTTCCGAGCAGCAGTGACCACCCACCTCGGCAGAAAAATTCAACCTGGATCAAAGACTTCCTTCCTCCTCCCGGCATGCCGCTCCCTCCCTCCCTTCCGGCTCTGCCACACACTTCCTAAATCCGTTTCCAAGGAATATCAATCATGCAGAAGAGTGCAAAAGAAAAAGCAAGAAGAGCATTCTTTTTCAAAAAGTCAGCATTTTTTAAACGTCCTGTCAAGACGAAAATGACCATCAATCTTTTTTTAAGAACTGTACAAGTTAAAAAGCAGACTGGCAAACTCTGACTCTGATCTCTATCATTACTAAGGAAAATCAGGTACCAACGTCGCGTTTCACTTCCTACACTGATGCTTAAGCGGAACTTCAATTTTTTATGTTCAGTTTCTCCACGTTCAACTTGTGACTCGGAACAAATGGAATTTCATAAACAAATAAGTGTTTTAAACTTTAGTCATGCTGAAAACCAATTCAAAGGGATGCCCAAGGCCAACAAGGCTACCAGAGACAGAAAGGACACCGTTTTGTGCCCAACACAACGAGCAGAGCACGGACACTCCCCCAGTCTGTCGCTGCACCTGCAGCGACACCACACGCTTTCTCCAAGAACTCGGGAAATGTGGTTTTTGCCAAACAGCTGATTACATCTCTCCACTCGTCTCCCTTCCTTCGAGGGAGTGCCCCGAGGGATGAATCCAAATGCCTCCAAGCCCAAGCCCGAGGACAGGCCTCAACTCATCTGCACAGCACAGCCCCCGCCACCACGTGCGCAGAGGAGTAAGTGGCGATCTCCTGCCCACTGGCTACACCACGGGTCTCACAAGAATGAAGACCTATCACTTCTCTCTCACTGCAGTCTTGATTACTCTGCAATCCACTCCAAGTCTGGTGTTTTCAGCAGGGTTTTACATTCTCAGCACGGTCACAGCGCTGACCCGTCCATGGCGGCGCACAAAGACACGCGTTAAGTTCTGTACGACCGTCTGCCAACAAAGCACACGTGTGAATGTAAACAAAAGTGCCAAAGTAACTGAAGAGCAAAGAGCTCTTCTCTTCCCAATGTCAGCAGTTCTCTCATTTTCTTTAAATTCATCCCTTGAGGTGCGCTGGGTGCCTCGGCTGAGGGTCTGACCCTAGGTTTCAGCTCAGGTCACGATCTCGGTACTGAGAAGGCGCCGTGCCCGCAGCAGGCAGCCGGCGGGGGGCGGAGCCTGCCTGACCCCTCTCTGCTCCCTCCTGCTCGTGTGCACACGCACACGCCTGCACACCCGCGCTCGTGCTCTTGCTCGCTCACTCTCGCGAATAAATAAATCTTTAGGAACAAAATCCGGGATGCCTGGATTGGCTCATCAGTTAAACATGTGCCTGCGGCTCAGGTCAGGATCCCAGAGTCCTGCGCTAGAGCCCCGCATCCGGCTCTCTGCTGATGGCGAGCCTGCTGCTCTCCCCGCCTGTGCACTCTCTCTCTCCCTCTCTGACAAATAAATAAAATCTTTAAAAAAATAAAATAAAATAAATTTTAAAAATTTAAAGAATTTTTTTTAAAAATCCACCATTTGGCTATGATAAACATCAATGCAGCCGCCTGGATGGGCTTCAGGGGACTGTGCAGAGTGAGAAAAGCCCACCTGGACCGGTCACATACCGCACAACACCAGTCACACAACCTCCTTGGGAGAACAGACTAGTAGCTGGGAAAGGGTAGGCGGGCTCTACGGAACAACACAGGGGCTCTGGGATGACGGGACAGCTCTCCCTCCGATTCATGTGGGGCTTGCGTGAAGCTAAATGTGATAAAAGTACAAAGGCCCACCCACCCACACCCACCCACACCCACCCACACCCACCCACACACACCCACACACACCCGTTAGGTAAAACTGATAAAATGTGACTACGCCCTGTGGAGTGTAGCAATGCCAGTTTCCTGGTGTTGAAACTGTACTGTTATGCAAGAGACCCCTCTGAAGAGGTGGGGTGAAGGGTGCTGGGACCTCCCTGTCGCTCCGTTTCTCTGCAACTTCTTGTGAATCTATATTTATTTCAAAACAAAAAATTATTTAAAAATTGGGACTAAATAAAAGGGTTAGGATTTTAAATATCAATTTAAAAACAGACAGAAAGAAAGAGTTCATTAACTCCCATACACCAAACTCACATTAGCCAAATTCAGCGGCTCTCGGCTGAAGTTAATCAAAACGGGTCAAGTGAGGGGCGCCTGGGTGGCTCAGTGGGTGAAGCCTCTCCTTCGGCTCAGGTCATGATCTCGGGGTCCTGGGATCGAGTCCCGCATCTGCCTCAGCATCCCTGCTGACCAGGGACCTGCTTCCCCTCTCTCTCTGCCTCACTCTCTGCCTACTTGGGATCTCTGTCTGTCTAATAAATAAATAAAATCTTTAAAAAAAAAAAAAAGAGGAGGAAGGCTCCCAGCCAGTCACCCGAAGTGAACGACTCACATGAGGTGCAGAGGCACACGGCCACTCCTGAAGACCTTAAAGGGAGCAATTTAAGGAGAGCCGCAGTTTTAGAGCTGAACCAGGCTTCAGTGACACTCTCGCTCAGAATGCGCCCTCTTCATCAGCTGAGAAACCTGGAGGTCAGCGGCCCCCGGCTTTGGATCGTGAAGCAGGTGAGAAGCAGTCAGGGTCCAGACCCCTGCCACAAACTCAGTGACCTCTCTGCATGGAGCCTGCCTACATCATACCAAGAACCCACTACACACACAAAATCAGAGGTGGGCAAGGAAAGGGGGCCACAGGGACTGCTCTCCCTGCCCCACCGGAGTTATGCAGACCGGCTCTGGCCAGGGTTAGCTCTCCGAGACCACCCGCAGCCACCGGCCCACACGTGCCTCGAAGGTTAACCCCTGCGGCCGGCCACGAGCACGTCTCGGCCCCTCCACCTGCAGTGCCGTCAGACAAACCATCTTCCAGGGACATCCTCTCTGGCTCGCTCGCCTACGCTCCTCCTGGGCACATGTCTCATGCCGGACCCTTTGCAAGCAGTAAGGACAGACATGACAAACAAGACGGGCGCGGAGCCCGCCTCACGGGGCTTCCGGGGCAGCGTGGGCACAGCACCCCAAGCCCACGACACTGCCCGGAAGGAGGAGCGCAGCACTACGACGGATGGGACACAGGTCAGGGCACAGCGCGGTCGCAAAGGTGTTTCGGAGGAAGGGGCCATAATAAACAGAGACCTGCCCCCCAGGAGGGCGAGGCGCGCCTCCCTCCTGATGCTCCTCCGGGAGAGCGCGGGTCTATTCCCTGGCCCTGCGCCGGAGCAGACCGTGTCCCGCTCGACAGTGTCTGCACAACTTGGGTGGCTGTCGCACGGAGGCAGTGACTGTCCAGAGGCCCGGGAGGCCGCTCTCCACCGCCACTGGGCAGCTCAGCTCGACAAGGGCCGGGCCCCAAGCTCCACAGTGTGGGGCTGGGGAAAGTCTGCCCTACGGTCCGTGGCCAAGTCCCTGCAGAGTCCTCCGTGCGGGGCAGGCACCCACCGGCCACTCCAATGGCCACCTAGCACAGGACACACGTCTCATACGCAGGTGACTGGCTGTCCAGGACGGGGTTCGAGCTCAGTGTCTCTCTTGCCCACCGCATTTTCCTCCGAAAATGGGAGAACTGACATCCCTGCTAATGTAGGGCTGCGAGCCCTCCGGCCAAGGGCTCCCCTGCGGTGAGGGTTGGGGTTAGCCCTAACCCCAGCCCTAACCCTAACCGTGCGGAACAGCAAGGGAAGGAAAAGCTCCGTGTGAAAGCTCGGCTCTGACAGAGGTCCCCACGCGGACCTCGGTTTCTCACACGGCACGGAGAGGGACAGAAGAGCTGAGCGTCCCCAGTCTTGGGGAGACCCAGCCGGGCGTCTGGGTCCTCCGGTCTAAGCAGGGGAGGGGTCAAGGGCAGGCCCCACAGGGCAGCATCTACCGGCCGGTGCGGGGACGTTCCTCGAGACCACGCCGGCCCGGAGGTGAGAAGTCAGGCAACTATCCACGGGACGCACAGCAGCAGCAAAGCACCAGGTAGGAAACTGGCTTGTGTCTAATTTAAAACGAGGACGGCGTTCTCTGAGCACCGTAGCTCCTCTGCAGACCAAAGCCAGGTTTCTGGGTGGACCCGCGGTGCCCCCACCAGCCTCCTGGCCTGCTTCTGCTGTCCCACCGTGAGGGGACACGCATGTCCCCGAGAACGCACACAGCGGCCAGGCCAGTCGCCCCAAAGCCATGCCACCCTCTACTGCCCTGCGTCTGGATCCCCCGGGGAATGGGTCACTTTAATCAGGGGGAGCCACCAGAGCCCGGCAAGACAGGGCTGTCCCCACTCCCCAGCGGAGAGCCGTGCTGCTCTGGAAAACGCTGGGTTAAATGCTCCATCACCAGACGACAGCAGACTGCTGGGGATGACATCATGGGGGGGGGTCCTCGTCGGAACCGGTCACCGATGCCACAGCCCCCCCCTGCACCCCGCAACTCCGGCCCCACTGCTGCCTTAGCCGCAGGCCCCAGTCCCACCCCGACCCTGCGTCCCAGAGCCCTGCAGGTCCCTCGCAGCTCCGGCCTGCGCCCCCTGACCCCTGCCCTCCGGGTCCGCACCCAGACACCCCCGCACCCCCACACGCCAAGCCACGTCCCTGGACTCCGACCCTCTAGGTTCCCAAGTGGGACCCTCGCGCTCCCTGCCTGCGCGCCTGAACCCCTGCCCTCCGGGTCCGCATCCTGGACCCCGCCCCGCACCCCCACACCCCGACCCTACGCCCCCCTCCGAGATCCCCACCCCGCACTCCGGCCTGCGCCCCGGGACCCCCGCCCCCCGGGTCCGCACCGGGGACCGCGCCCCGCCCCGCGCCCCATGACCCCTGCGCTCCGGGTCCGCACCGGGGACCCCGCCCCGCACCCCCGCACCGCGAGCCTACGCCCCCGAGATCCCCCAGCACGCACTCCGGCCAGCGCCCCCGCACCCCCGCCCTCTAGCTCCGCGCCCGGGACGCCCCCCCGCACCCCACACCCCGCACCCCCGGGCCTGCGCGCCCGGACCCCCGCCCTCCGGGTCCGCAGCCAGGATCCCGCCCCGCCCCGCGCCCCGGGCCCCCGCCGTCCGGGTCCGCCCCGGGCCCCCGCCGCCGCAGGCCGGGTCTCGCGCCGCGGCCACTCACAGTTGCGGATGTCGGAGATGAAGACCGCCAGACCCCGCATCCCGTCCCCCTTCGACACGGCCGGCATCTTCGGGCCCCGGGGAACGGCCGGCGCGGGCGCGCCCGGAGGAGCAGCGGGCAGCGGGCGGCGCGGAGCGGGCAGCGCGGAGCGGGCAGCGGGCAGCGCGGAGCGGGCAGCGGGCAGCGGGCAGCGGGCAGCGGGGAGCGGGCAGCGGGCAGCGGGGAGCGGGGAGCGGGTCGCCGCCGCCTCTGGGGCCGCCTCAGCCGGAGCCGCCTCGGGCTCCGAGCGCCGCTTTCAGGGCCCGCCGCCGCCGCCGCCGCGCGCGCGCACGCACAGACGCTCGCGGTGCCGTGCACGCGCACGTTCGCTCCGGCGGCGGCCGGCGGCGCGGGAACGAGCCCGTCGAGCGCGGGCGCAGAAAGTCAGGCGCGAGGACGCCCCCTGCCGGCAGACGCGCGGCGGGCGGCTCTGGGCGCCGGGGTTCGTGTCCGGGCTCCCCAGGACCCCCTCCAGGACCGTGTCCACCGTGGGGGGCCCTGAGGGCCTGCGGCACGTCACCCGCTGCCCAGGGCCAGCAGCCCCTTCCTTGACAGAGGGGGGCCCTGAGGCCTGAGGAGTCAGGACCGCCGCCCCGACTGCACCGGATGACCACAGGGCCCAGTCTTCCCTTCCATCCCTCAGTGCCCAGCCAGGGTCCTTTGCCACCACCCAACTCGGCCCCGAGGCCTGGACAGGGCGCGGACCCCCAGGGAGTCTGTTCCCAGGGCAGGTGTCCGGGCTGAGCCTGGCCTCTGCGGAGCCGGACGGCTTGGAGCGGGAAGCGTCCTCCTGTGCGGGGTGGGCTATCCGCCCCCCACCCCCACCTGCTACTGGCCCAACCCACGGACGAGACCTCTGTCCCGCCCTGGCTCACTTCCTCCGTTCCCAGGGAGAGGTCCGCCGGTCTGGACCCTGGCCCGGAGGAGGAAGGGGTGGGGCCCCTTGCGCAGACCCGGCCCGCACCCAGGCTCTGGGCCTGCCTGCGAGACCCCCGGGAGTGGGGGGGAGACCGGAACTGTGCAGACTCGAGTCCTTATAAGGCAGCAATTTCACCGCCTTCCAAAGAGCTGGGCCAGCAGACAGCTTCCTGCAGGAGGGGAGATCCCCAGGGAGCGCAGGCCGCAGGCCAGCAGATAACCCTCCGCGGCCAAGCCAGGGGACTCAGATGAGCAGACCCTGACCCACACCCAGCAGCCTCTGGAGGCCGGGCAATGCCCAAAGGTTGCGGGGGCCCACCTCCCCGATGCGGAGGGCTTTTCTGAGGAAGGGCTTGGAGCTGGGCAGGCATACCGCCCCCTTCCAGTGCTGACTGTGGGCCTCCCAAGCCTCCTGGCATTCCCCCAAGCACGTGTGTGTTCGGGGAGGGGGTCCCAGAGCCTGATGAGACACACAGGCAGCCATAAGAAAGACCCCACACTTCCTCCTAACTCCCACACCTTGCCAGACACACAAGCCCTCAGGGCGTGACTACCACCAGACCTCAGTCCTGAGTCCACTCAGCCCTGCCTAACCAGCCTGACTCCTCGGCAGGGGACAGGCCACCTTCTAGAATATGAAGTGCTCGTTAACAGTCTCATTTCTTACATCGCGTGAATTGGACATCCGTGTCACAACGGTGTTTCCAGGGGCAAGGGCAGACCTCAGAGTCTCTTTCCAGCGTCCCTGGCCTATGCGAAGTAAGGACACAAGCCCACTGCAGGCATGGTGAGGGAGAAAACAAGAGCTGGGGAGCCCAGAGCCCGAAGCACAGCCACCGTGTCTGGGGACACTCTCTGTCTCCAGCTGGCCATCCTTCCTCCGTCCCAGACCTGAGCCTACCCAGCCCTCTGGTCACTTGCGCAAGTGATGCTTCCCGTAATCTTTGGAGAGGGTTGCAGACAATGACCTTTCCAGAAAACTGGGGCTGGTGGGCTGGCCCCGACGTGACCAGAGGAGCTGAGCAGCGTGCAGGGACAGGGATGAGGCAGTCCTAGGCACCTGGTCACCAGGAATGACCTGCTTGGGGAAGGCCAGGCTCTGGGAACCAAACATGTCCCCGGCCATGGACAACAGCTGAGCGTGAGGAATTCAAGAACTCTGTGGAGGGCTGGGGGTTTTTTTGTTGGTATTGTTGTTTTTAAGATTTTTATTTATTATTTTTATTTATTATTATTTATTTTATTTATTAATATTTATTTATTTGTCAGAGAGAGAGAGAAAGAGAGAAGCAGACTCCCTGCCAAGCAAGGAGCCCAATGCGGGATTTGATCCCAGGACCCTGAAATCATGACCTGAGCCGAAGGCAGTGGGTGGCTCACCAACAGAGCCACCCAGGTGTTCCAGGGCTGCTGTTTTTTTATATTTTTATTTTTTTTTAAAGATTTTATTTATTTATTTGACAGAGAGATCACAAGTAGGCAGAGAGGCAGCAGAGAGAGAGGAGGAAGCAGGCTCTCTGCTCAGCAGGGAGCCTGACGCGGGACTCAATCCCAGGACCCTGAGATCATGACCCGAGCCAAAAGCAGCGGCTCAACCCACTGAGCCACCCAGGCGCCCCTCCAGGGCTGCTGTTTTGAATGAAACAGACCGACTAGAGAAGGAAAGTAATGGGCTCAAACTCCTGACCACTCTTCTTGGGGAGGCAGGAAGCTGCCCAGTCTGGGGAGCCTACTTCTGACAGCTGTCAGGCTGAACTCAAAGCCAGCCCGCTGGATTGGCTTGTTGCAAAGCAACCACAGAAGCTGAATCTCCAACCTTTCCAAATCTGTGGGAGAGCAGGAGGGCTGCTGTGGCACCTGTAGAGTCCAGGGACCGGACCACAGTAAATGGCATAAGCTAGGGGCCTCTGCCCCTCGTTGGCAGAGGGCTGCCGGCCAGCCTCCACAGCCCCTCTTCCCCCATTGGATGAAGTTGTCCCTGCCCTTGAAGATACTGTAATGACGTCCCTCGAAGGAGTTACTTTGTAGGAGAAAAGTCTGTTTCCTCAAAGTCCCCTGCCCCCCCACCCCAGACCTGGGAGAGTCCGGTTCCCAACATAAAGCCACGCTCCAACGGGGAAGGCTTAGCCACCAGGAGAACAGGGAACCACAGGAAGTAGGCTTGTGCCGGCAGAAATCTGCAGAACATGTGGGGGACGAATTCGGAGAGAGTGGACCTGCCCCCCAGGGCGCCCGGCGATCTGGGTCAGCCGGGCGAGCGTGAACAGCGACAGCCTGAAAGCTGGACTCTGGGGCCAGGGTTAAAACAGGCTTGAGATGCCAGAAATTCCGGGGTCTAATGCAGAGAAAGGAGTTCAGAGATTTCTTCTCTCCCAGCTCTGGAAGCTGGACGTCAAGGTGCGGGCTGGGCCAGTTCCTCCTGAGGCTGTGGGTGAAGACAAGGCCCAGACCCCGCTTGGCTTGGACATGGCGGGCTTCTCCCTGTGTCTCCTCACGAGCTCTCCCTCTCTGCCCCCCCTCTCTCCCTCTGTCCAAATTTCCCCTTTCCACAAGGACACCAGTCACACTGGATATGGGGTCTGCCCTACACCAGTATGAACTCAATTAATTCCACCTGAAGTGACCCAAGTAAGGTCACATTCTGAGCGACTCCAACATGGGAGCTTCTAGGAGACATGGTTCACCTCTCAGCAGACGGTACTGTGAGCACACGCAGGACAGGATTTGGTGTCTGTGCCCCCTTTTCCAACCTGGCTGCTCTGACAGCTGGAGCTCCATCTTGGATGACGACGATGGCCCCTCCGCTTGTCACTACGCCGGCCACAAACGTCCCGTGTTCACACTACTGCCACCATGACTGGGGGCCCTGCTGCCTCTCACCCAGTCAAGGGCCTACTTAACACCTATTCCCATGCCTGACGGCTCAGGTGTCGTTGAGGCTTCTGGGACCGTAGGAGCCAAGGCCTATTGAGACGCCCCCCCCCCATGGCTTGTGTTCCAGACCCCTCACACTCACCCCCACGGAGCTCCAAGGGGCTTGCGGAGCGCTGTCGGTCATCAGCAAACAGCTTTAGGAGCCACGCAGCTGGTAACACCAACCAGGGGAGGGCTAAAGGAGCCATCTATGAAAATCCAGCTGTCCCCACAGGGTGCTGCTAGATCAGGCTTCCTGTCCCCTCCCCCAAAGGAAGCACCCATGACCTTCAGTTTTCCCAAGTTACCTGTTGAAAAACACACTCTTTGACTTTTTTTGAAGATTTATTTATTTATTTTAGAGAGAGCGCGAGCACGAGCACAAGCAGGAGGGGCAGGGAGAGGGAGAGGGAATCTCAAGCGGGCCCCCCACAGCCCGGTGCAGCTCAGAGCCTGACACGAGGCTTGATCTCAAGACCCTGAGATCATGGCCTGAGCTGAAACCAAGAGTTGGATGCCCAACCGACAGAGCCACCCAGGCGTCCCCACTCTGTGACTTTGAAGGCCAGGCCAACCGTGCCAGCAGCCAGCCAGCTGTCCATCACCTCACGGCTTTGGGTGTTTTGTGGCAAAAGGGCATCCTTCTGGGCCCCTATCCACCCAGCAAGTGTGACCTGACGCAGTACATGTCCACTTTAAGATCGGCCTACGAAACCCAGTGTCAGGAAAGCAAACACGGCCTCCCGCCTCAGCTCAGGTCTCCCTGCTCTACTGCACCAGGGGCCTGGGGCGGCCGTCACAAATGACACAAACCCGAGGCTTAAAAACAAGAGAAATCCGGCTGCCTGGGGGGCTTAGTTCTGTGTCCACCTTCAGCTCGGGTCATGATCCTGGGGTCCTGGGATTAAGCCCCACATCTGGGCTCTGTGCTCGGCGGAGAGCTTGCTTCTCCCTCTCCCTCTGCCCCACCCCTGCTTGTGTTCCCTCTCTCTCTCTCCCTCTCTATAAAATAAATAAATAAGTAAAATCTTAAAAAAAAAAAAGAACAAAGAGAGAGAAATCAATTCTCTCCCAGTTGTAGAAACCCGAAGTCGAAGACAAAGAGGTCAGCTCTGGGAGATACCTGTCCCTGCCTCTCTTCCCGCTGTTGGCGACTGCCGGCGCCCTTGGCCCAGAGCTAAGTATCCCCGGTCTGTGCCTCTGTCATCTCCATGTCCTCGCTTGGGTCTGCGTGTCTCACAGCTCCCTCCTCTCTCTTACAAGTATTCCTGACATTGGATTTGGGGCTCACCTTAAATCCAAGATGATCTCTTTCTAAGATCCTTAGTCACATCAGCAGAGACCCTATTTGCAAACAAGGTCACCTTCCCAGGTGCTGGGCTTTGGGACACAGACAGGCTTCTGGGGTCCTCCATGTGCCCCACTCCACCAGCAGGGAGTCTGGACCCCTTGGTCTCATCCTACCCCTGCTGCTGGTACGGGGTATCTTAAGGTTGGTCGTGGGATGATGAGAAGCAGAAAACGCAGCACTGGCGTCACAAAGCGCACAGCCCCCTGCAGGGCCTCGCACCCACCGCGGACACCTGGCTGGGGCCCATCCCCTGCCTTGCTTCTGCCTGGACACCTTCACACCTGACGGCACATGCTACCTGGGTCACAGCCCTCACCGTGGCCAAGGCCAGGTGGGCTGGCGGGGGCTCCCACGGGAGACACAGACAGAAAGCATGCTGTGCTGGCTCTAAGCTAAATCTGAAGGCCTCCACTGCACAAGAGGGTGCCCCCCCCTTCTTCCTTCTGGCTGTGGACTCTGCTTATCCCAGACCCAGGGAGGATGTCTCCGTCCATGAGCAGGGCAGGGCTCAGCAGCAGGAAATGCTGATGTGGGTCTCTCTTCCTGGGCTTCCGGCCTCATAACTGGAACGTTCTGAGGTTCAGGAGTGATAGTACACAGTCAGTGACAGTGGGCTGGGCCCCGTCCTTGGGACAACCACTGGCTGAGGCCTCCCCCAGTTCAAATAGGACAAGTCACGGGTTGCCCCTGCTGGGAAGGGCCTTGTCTTGTGCTGACTTGGCAAACGAGGAGAGGCCCAGGGCCACTTGCGAGATGAGGACACCCCACTCTCACCACACCCGGGAAGGTACAAGCCTAGCACCCAGAATTCCAGCAGCCACCAGGCACCTCTGACAACCAGGTGCATGTGCTCTTGGGGTGTAATGAACTCCCCATAGTTACTTAGGGACACTTTCTTTTTTTCTTTCTTTTTTTTTTTTTTTAAGTAATCTCTATGCCCAACATGGGGCTTGAACTCATGACCCTGAGAGCAAGAGTCACATGCTCCGCCAACTGAGCCAGCCAAGTGCCTTACTTAGGGACACTTCTGTAGCTGTCCCAGAGGGGCAGCCCCAGGTTAGGGTTGCACAGCTGGCCAAGTGCTCTGAGGTGGGGTGCTTTGGCTCTGAGGGTGTCCCCAGAGCATGGAGGGGTCATTCAGTCGGCAGAAGGAAAGCTTGTCTTTGCGCGGTCCCTTGCTCCATGTGGGCGTGTACCTGCCCTCTTCTGTCCGCCCCCCCCCCCCGCCCCTCGCCTTGCCCGTGCCGGTGCCGGTGCCCATCGCAGACAAGGACAAGGAGGAGAACAGTGTGAGGACGGGCCAGACCTGGGCTTGAAATTCAGAGCCTGAACCTCTGTCTGGGTACCCACACCCAGCCCAGGTAAGGTGGGCTGCCTCAAAGGCAAGAGGGCCCGGAATGGGGCTTGGACCCTGGGTTTAGGGACCGGGCAAGGGGGTTATACTCCAATTAACATTCAATTTAAGTAGGATTTAATTTATTGAAGTTACAAATTCAAAACTTAGCTTTTGGAGCGCCTGGGTGACTCGGTCCTTGGGCTTCTGCCATTGGTTCAACTCATGATCCCAAGGTCCAGGGATCCAGCCCCGCATTGGGCTCCCTGCTTGGCAGGGAGCCTGCTTCTCTCTCTCCCTCTGCCTGCTGCTCTGCCTACTTGTGCTCTCTCTCTTTCTGTGTCAAATAAATAAATAAAATCTTTTAAAAAAGAATTCATATATTCAATAGATGAAAATTTTGAATGCGTTGAACCCCAAGTTGTCTCAAATGTTCCTGAAACATGAAATACTGAACATGTCCAGGTTTCATTTACTATGTGGGCGCTAACACTCTGGTTCTGCTTCACTTTAAACCTTACTGTGGGGGCGCCTGGGGGGCTCAGTGGGTTAAGCCTCTGCTTTTGGTTCAGGTCATGAAATCAGGGTCCTGGGATAGAGCCCCAAATCGGAATCTCTGTTCAGCGGGGAGCCTGCTCCATCCCCCACCCTGCCTGCCTCTCTGCCCACTTGTGATCTCTCTCTTTCTCTCTGTCAAATAAATAATAAAAATCTTAAAATAAAATAAAACAAAATAAACCTTACTATGGCTGATAGTTGTGTACCCATTCAAAGTCGGTTTTCTATCCAGGTTCTAGGGCCCTTTGGCATCCACCAGCAGGGAGCCTGACACCCCAGAACCCTGCCCAGGGGGCGGTTTTGCACTGTTCCTCCTTCCGGCCTGCTCTTGAGTTTCAGGCAATGCTGGCTCAGAGTGAACCCCAAGTGGACTTTGCTGTTCTTCTGCTGTGAAGACCTCTGACCTGAACGGGAGCTCATTTCGACACTGAATCATGCCTGAATGCCTTTCTCACTAGACCTTTGATACTACGGGGTCTCCTTAGCATTCCCAGGACTGAGTAGGTACCCGGTCACCTAGCAGAGCTGACTGGGGTCTTCTCCAGAGCTCTGCCTGACCTGGGGTCACTACCCAAAGGTCAGGCCTCAGGGCTGAGCCGGGTGCCAGGAACAACGAGCTGCCTGTGGCCACGGGCACATCACGTGGGTCAGCGCTCCAGGCCTCTCTGGGAGGGCTGCAGAGGGTCAGCTGGCAGGAAATACGGGGAAGAGAAAGAAGGAAACAGGACTAGGAAGAGAGACCGAGGTTCGGTTCAGAAAGAAGCGTCTCGGCGGCGGAAATGGGGAAGCGAGCCAGGCCGCGCGCCCTGGGGCTGGAGGCGCAGAGCCGGCGGGACGGCCGTGCGGTTTTCTGCGGGAGACTGCCCGGAACAGCTAGGGATGGGGCGGGGGCGGCACGCAGAGGAAAACGCCTGGGGGTGAGGATCGCTGGCCACGTCGTGCCCAGTCCCCGCGGTGCCCATTCCTCCTGACCGCGCTGGGCTGGAGGGGCTTCTGCCTGCCTCTGGGAGGGCTCCGGCCTGTGGGAGCGGCCGCCGGCCGCCGCAGACCCTCGGGGCAGGACGGAGCCCCGGGGCTCGGCTGGCGGGGGCGCTCGATGTCCCGGGGCCACACGGACGCTCTGCGGCGGAGGACCGGGCCGCGCTTACTCGGGGGCACGTGCGGGACGTCGGGAGAGCCAGGAGGGAGGGTGGCCGCCAGAGGGGAAGGAGGGGCGCCGGGGGACGCGACTCCCGATGCTCACCGCGTGGGCGCCTCGCGGCAAGGCTGGGGCGCCAGCCCCCACCCCTACCCCCGCGGTCCCCAGCCCGGGCCCCGTCCCGGGCCCCCTGGCCTCTGCGGGGAACCGGGTCCTGCATCAGACCCCGGCCCGGCCCCGCCCGGCCCCGCCCCCAGCCCCGCCCCGCCCCAGCCCCGCCTTACACCGGGGCCCCGCCCCCGGGCTTCGGCCCCGCCCCCGCCCCGGCGGGCCGTGCGCGGCGGCTGCGCTCCAGCGTTCTGGGGCGGGACTTCCGGCAGCGCCTGCGAGCGTCTTCCGGCCGCGCGGGAGGCTGGTCCGGCCGGCCTCCGGTACCTGAAGGTGAGCCCCGCGGCGGGCGGCCGGGGAGGGGTCGGCGCCCCGCGTCTCGGCGCCTGCCGCGCCTCCTCCTCGCGCGGCCTCAGCTCCGCGCGGCCTCAGCTCCGCGCCGCGCAGTGGGCTCGCGGGGGACGCGTGTGCGAGCAGGAGGCGGGCGCGGGCGGGCGCGGGGGTGCGGGCGCGGGAGGCAGGACCTGCGGAGGAGACGAGTGTGCCAGCGCGCGGGGCGTGAGTGCGGTGGGCGTGAGCCGGAGCGCGCGGGTGTGTGCGTGCGGGCCGGCGCGTGCGAGCGGGTGCGAGCGGGTGTGAGGGAGCGTGCGGGCCGGTGCGGGCCGGCGCGACAGGTGAGAGTGCGGGGCCCGGGAGAGAACGGGCGTGAGAGCCGGTTCGTGCCAAACGGTGTGGGAGTGAGCGCGCGACGGAGGGCGGCCAGCACCTTGCTGTGCCTGGGCTGCCGAGCCAGGGCGTGGTGGCCGCCCTGTCCCAGAGGCCACGCCGGGGTGCGGGGCAGGTGGCCCGTGCGGGTTGGGGGACGCCGGGTGGGTCCCTCTGCGTTCGGCCGCGCGCCTGGAAAGCCGTGGACGCTGCGCTCTGGAAGGTCACGGGGCCCTCGTCTGCGCAGAGCCAGGGGACAGCGGGTTGGTGGCAAAATGGGCCCCGAGCCCCCTGCGGCGTCCGGTGTCCGTGGCTGTGTCGGGGGCGTGTCGCACGGGGCCGCGCCGCAGCTTCACTCCGGGCCGGACGCTCTCCGCTCCCTGGCCCGGGCCTGGCACGCCGCACGGGGGCACTGAGGGTCCCAGGGCCGTGCCCGTCCCGCCTCGCACGCTGCCCTGCCTGGCCAGAGCCGCTCGCCCGTCACGCGGGAGCGCGGTCGGCTGCGGGTCGCGTGCGGCCGAGACCGCGCGGGATGGACCGCGGCTTGCGGCGGAGCGGCCGGACTCTGTTGGCCAGTGGCTCGGGTGCGCCGCGTGCTGGTGACACGCTCCGGGCACGGCGGCCAGCGTTTCTCACGCTGCGTCGGACAGAAGAGCCAGACGGGTCCCTTTTTTTTAAAAATTTTAGGTATTTATTTGACAGACGGAGATCACAGGTAGACAGAGAGGGTGGGGGTTGCAGGCTCCCGGCGAGCAGAGAGCCCGCTGGGGCTGGATCCCAGGACCCTGAGACCATGACCCGCCCGAAGTTGGAGGCTTCACCCACTGAGCCACCCAGGCGCCCCCCCCTTTTTTTTGAAAGATGGATCCGTTTCGGGAGTGAGCCGGTGGCGGCCGGACCAGGAGAGAAGCGCAGTCCCCGCCGGGCTCAGCAACCGGAGCCGAGAGCCGGCGCTGGACGCTGAGCCCGCGGAGCCACCCAGGCGCCCCTAGAAATCAGTTTCTTTAAAATGAGGCGAGGAAGATTCGCAGCGTTTCCCGAGCGGGGGCCGCTCTGGTGAGCGGCTTTCACGCGACACACGCCTGTGCACACGCACACCTGTTCCGGCCCGTGACACACCGCTCCTGTGGGTCTCACAGAGCGCTTGAAGGCTCCTGCGGTGACGTGCGGTCCTTGGTCCGCACACGCTGGCAGTCCTCCCAGGAGCTCGGGGTCCGCGGAACTCGGGCTCTCCGTTGTTGGAGCAGATCGGAGACCCCTGCCTTCCAGGGCCCCTCTCGGGGACCCCAGACCTGAGCGGGTCACTGACACCACACTCTGCGGGCCGTGCTGCCTGAGGGAGGTCACTGGTGTGCGTGGGCAGCTGCAGAGAGCACGGGAGAATTTGCCCTCGGGCCTCGGGAGGGATGGCCATCCGCGGTGCTAGCAGGGCGCCGTGGGAGGTGCCAGACAAGGCCTCCCCGCGGCTTAGCCACCCCCTGCGCCCCCCCCCCCACGTCCCAGCAGCTCACACAGTGTGTCCTCCCCACCACAGGTCGGGCATTCGGTCTGGAAAGTGCATGGCCGGTCAGGGAGAAGCCCAGCACTCACGCGCAGCGCACTCATGACACCATCGCGCCTCACGCCGGGGCTGGCCGCTGGGCGCAGTCGGTGGCAGTGCCAGTCCAGGCCTTGCGCTCAGTCTGGCTCTTTCCGTTGCTGCCTCCACTGTATACAGAGCCGGGCAGGGTCCATCTCCTCCCCCAGACCAGCTCCGCTTCTATCCTTTCCTCCTTCCCCAAGGTGTGAAATAGGTCAAGGGGCAGGTGAGCCATAGGCAGAGGGGTCTCTAGGTGGGCGGGCGGTGAGTGGGGCAGCCGTCCGTGGACAGAGGACGTGGAGGCTACTGGGGCACACCCCAGGCTACTGTGGATTGCTTGAGGACCACCCTACCGCTTGGTTTCTCGTACTTTCCATACTCAGTGACCCAGACCTCCACTCTGGAGCCGAGCCAGAGACTCAGGTCATGGAGTGGGCCCAGGGGGGGCTGGGGTCAAAGGTGGGGGTGCCCGGCAGAGTAGGCCGTACTCCTCACACTCACCGCCCCACTCCACGTGGCTCCTGCCGGCAGGTGCTCTTGTCCGTGGATGCACAGCTGGCCTCTCAGCTCCGCAGCCCCCCGTGCAAGCACCTGTGCTCAGGTGTCTTTCTGGCCTCCTGGTGGCCAGGCCTCCGAGAGTGAGCCCCTCACAGCTTGGCAGCCTCGGTGTCGGCCTAACCCAATGAGTTTTGGGCCACCTGCCCTCTGCTGTGGCCGAGCTGTGGTCACAAGATGGGAGGGGCAGGGACTGTTGTCCTTGATGATTCTGATGCCAGGGAGTGTCAGAGAGGAGCTGCCGGGCGGGGCGGGGCCGCGGATGGCAGTCTGGGCCTGGGTCCTTGCTCCCGTCCCCACAGCCCCTTCAGAGTTGCCCTTGCGGCTGTGTCCCTTCTGTCCTCCTGTGAAGCCCTTGGGCCAGCCTTTTGTGCCTCCCTGCCTCTTGGGGAGGGACCTCCAGGGCTCCTCACCCTGGCCTCTGCTCTCCCAGGGCAAGTATGCCTTGCAGCTGCCCAGGGGGTGACGGCCCGAAGCCGTGCAGCCTGTGCTGCTCTGCCAAGGAAAGTCGCTGAAGAGGAGGGTCTGGGAGGAGGTGAACACAGGCTGCTGGCCAGGAGGTGAACGGGGGAGGGGATGGAGGGGGGGATGGGGGGAGGGGATGGAGGGGGGGATGGGGGGAGGGGATGGAGGGGGAGTGCTGCAGAAGGCCTGACTCTCCGCACATGACACGGCACGGTACACGGCACACCCTGCCGGGGGCTCTGGTGGCCCCATAGCCACTGCTCATCAGGAGGCTCTGCTGGCTCCCCGGGGCCTGTGGGGTCTCCTCTGCCTCTGCCACCAAGTGGCTCCTTAGCTGGTCTGGAGGGGGAGTCCAGCTGTGAGTCTCTGGACCCACACACTTGCACACCTCAGAGCCTCATTAAGACTACAACCAGCCTGGGCCTGCCTGTGACTCGACTGCCCTGGGAGTGAACCACGAGGAGGCAGAATGGCTGGGGGGTGGGGGTGGGGGGCAACAGAACCTGAAGGAACCACAGGCTCTTCAAAGGCCGGAGCAGGAGAGCCAGAAAATACAGCTGAGCCAAAAAGATGCAGGGTTCTCCGCTGATAGCTTCCTCCTTTACTTTGTAGTATCGCCCTTTCTGTACTTTGCTCTGTAGGTGTGTGTGCACACAGGAATTCTTAAATAAGACTGGGATCCTTTTGCATATGTGCGTTTCATAACATTTGCACCCACCAGTGCACTGTGCACCGAGCACCCCCGTACCTGTCCGGACTCCGCGTACGGAAGCGTGGGTTACCCTGTTGAGGCAGTGCCGTGATGAACCACCTCTGTTCCCCACAGAAGCGCAGGAGTCCCCCAGACTCTAATTGGTGAAAGGAAACGTATTGGAAAGTATATTTATGACTAGATTGTCATCCCAAAGGTGTGTGCAAATTTGGCGAGAGTTGTTGCTGCCCCAGGTCCACACTGTTAGCGCCGTCATCTCTGGTGCTCGCCAGCACTGGGTGTCCGCTCCTTCCTTCAATCGCTGGTGAAGCGGAGGTGCTGTTTCTGGGGCTTAGTGCCTCTCTGTGTAGTCCAGGAGATCTCTGTATATTCCAGGGCGTCTCTGCCTATTCCAGAGGATCTCTGTGTGTTCCAGGGGATCTCTGCCTATGCCAGAGGATCTCTGCGTATTCCCGGGGATCTCTGTGTACTCCAGGGGATCTCTGCCTATTCCAGGGCGTCTCTGCCTATTCCAGGGGATCTCTGTGTGTTCCAGGGGATCTCTGCCTATTCCGGAGGATCTCAGCATATTCTGGGCCACCTCTCTGTAGTCCAGGGGATCTCCACGTATTCCAGAGCGTCTCTGCCTAATCCAGGGGATCTCTGTGTGTTCCAGGATGTCTCTGAGTATTCTGGGGGATCTCTGCGTGTTCCAGCGGATCTCTGCATAGTCCAGGGGATCTCCGCGTATTCCAGGGCGTCTCTGCCTAATCCAGGGGATCTCCACGTGTTCCAGGGGATCTCTGCCTATTCCAGAGGATCTCTGCATATTCCAGGGGATCTCTGTGTGTACCAGGGGATCTCTGCCTATTGCAGAGCGTCTCTGCCTAATCCAGGGGATCTCTGTGTAATCCAGGAGATCTCTGCCTATTCCGGAGGATCTCTGTGTATTCCAGGGCGCGTCTCTGTAGTCCACGGGATCTCCACGTATTCCAGAGCGTCTCTGCCTAATCCAGGGGATCTCTGTGTAATCCAGGAGATCTCTGCCTATTCCGGAGGATCTCTGTGTATTCCAGGGCGCCTCTCTGTAGTCCACGGGATCTCCACGTATTCCAGAGCGTCTCTGCCTAATCCAGGGGATTTCTGTGTGTTCCAGGATGTCTCTGTGTATTCTGGGGGATCTCTGTGTGTTCCAGGGGATCTCCGCATAGTCCAGAGGATTTCCGTATATTCCAGGGCGTCTCTGTCTATTCCAGGGGATCTCTGCGTATTCCAGGGCATCTCTATGTATTCCAGGGGATCTCTGTGTGTTCTGGGGCATCTCTACCTATTCCAGGGTGTCTCTGTGTTACTGGCATCTCTGTGTCTGGGGCATGTATAACGTGGGGTACTTCTGCATTATGGGTCATCTCTATGTTACAATGTGTCTGTATTACACAGTATCTCTATTATGGGGTATCTGTATTGCGGGGTTTGCCTGGCTTTACAGGGTATCTGTGATTGCGTGTCTGTATGGGGTACCTGTGTGTTAGGGAGTTTGAGGTTCTGTGTAGTAAGAGGTATGACTGCACCTCTTTGTTTCCTATATTTTTGCAGTGGGGCATTTTTTTTATTGGAGTGTCTTTTTTCTTTTTTGTATAAGATTTTATTTATTGATTTATTTGGCAGCGAGATAGTAGGCAGAGCGGCAGGCAGAGGGAAAGGGAGAAGCAGGCCTTCCATCAAGGAGGGAGCCCAGTATGGGGCTTGATCCCACGACCCTGGATTGTGATCCGTGCCGAAGGCAGCTGCTTAACTGACTGAGCCACCCAGGCGCCCCTTATTGGAGCCTCTTGTTCTTTTTCTTTCTTTCTTTCTTTCTTTTTTTTTTTAACATTTTATTTATTTATTTGACAGAGAGAGAGATCACAAGTAGGCGGAGAGAGATCACAAGCAGGCAGAGAAGCAGGCAGAGAGAGAGGAGGAAGCAGGCTCCCTGCTGAGCAGAGAGCCCGATGCAGGGCTCGATCCCAGGACCCTGAGATCATGACCCGAGCTGAAGGCAGAGGCTTTAACCCACTGAGCCACCCAGGCGCCCCTTATTCTTTTTTTTTTTTTAAAATAAATATTTTATTTATTTATTTGACAGAGACAGTGAGAGAGAGAACACAAGCAGGGGGAGTGGGAGAGGGAAACACAGACTTCCCGCCAAGCAGAGAGCCTGATGTGGGGCTCAATCCCAGGATGCCAGGATCATGACCTGAGCCAAAGGCAGACTCCCAGTGACTGAGCCCCCCCAGGCAATCCGACTCTTTTTCTTGATTTGTAAGAGTTCTTTGTTCATTATGGATAGATAATGGGTAGGAATGCTTTGTGAAGTACGTTCTAATTTTTTTTTTTTTGGCTTATTCTTTAAATTTGCTTTTTTATTTCCTAAATTAAAGTGTCACTTTTTTATTTTTTAAAGATTTTATTTATTTATTTGACAGAGAGCGCACAAGCAGGGGGAGCGGCAGGCAGAGGGAGAGGTAGAATCAGGCCCCCCCCCCCCCGCCACCAGCAGGGAGTCCGATGCCCGGCTCGATACCAGGATCATGACCTGAGCCAAAGGTAGCTGCTTACCAACTGAGCCACCCAGGCGCCCTTAAAGTGTCACGTTTCTTTCTTTTTCTCTTTTTTTTCTTGCTTTCATAGGATTTTATTTATTTATTTGAGAAGAGAGCACAAGCGCGGGGGGGAGGGGCAGAGGGAAAGGGAGAAGCAAACCCCCCACCGAGCAGGGAGCCCAGCGCAAGGCTCCGTCCCAGGACCCTGAGAGCATGACCTGAACTGAAGGCAGAGGCTTTAGCGACTAAGCTGCCCAGGTGCCCCTAAAGTGTTACACTTCTGTGTAAGGAATTCCGTTGGCGTGTTCTTCCCTAACCTCCCGGCCGCTGGCGGACTTGGGAGGGCCTTCTCCGCCTGAGCGTGCAGAAGAGGACACTCATACTTTCTTCGAGTCCTTCCTGTGGCTCCGCTGTTTTACGCTTAAGCCCTCCCGTAGCCTGGATTTCTTTGGGTTGGTGGGAGGCAGCCGCCGTTTTCGCAGATGGCACCCATGGTCAGGGCAGCCCGGAGGCAGCGGGGAAGGGTTTCGGACGAGCAGCAGGGAGACCCCTTTCCGGGCGTCTGAAGAACGAGGGGCCGAGCAGGGCCGGGGGCTGGGCAGGCTGCTCAGGCTAGCCCTGGGTGGGGCTCTGTCCCGGGACCAGTGCCCAGGCCAATGCCACAAGGACCCAGGCCCCATGAGGGGCTCCTTTGGTAGAGGGGACACCGCACACTGCTGGTGGTCATGTGTGTTCTGCTGTCCCCGCAGCCCCCGGCCCCTGCGGTTGGAGCGCACTGTGGCGCTCCCGCCATGAGGACACTGCTCGGCGCGCTGTGGCTCGCTCTGGCCTGCAGCCCCGTCCGCACTACTCTGTCAAAGTCAGATGCCGGAAAGGCCGCCTCGAAGACGCTGCTGGAGAAGGTAGGCGTGTTCCGGAGGCTGGCTTCTTCCTGCCGCCTGGCGTCGTGTGTCGAGGCCTGTGATGCTGGACTCTGTGGGCCCAGAGCCTAGGGCCTTGGCCTCCTTGGGCGGCCGGCCGGTACTGCCCCAGGCTCTGGCTGATGGCCTGAGGGGGAGCAGTTTCTGGCGACGGGGCTGAGGGTGTGCCGGCCCTCGCTAGCCCAGAGTCAGCCTTCGCCCTGCCTCTGCGGCTCCCCGCGGCCGCGCTCTCATCCTGCGTTGTGGAGTTCTGTCACATGCGCGGCAGTCGGGGGATCCCTCGAGACACTCGCCACGCCTTTGTGCCATTTTGCTGGCATAGGAGAGTGAGTCCTTGGGACTGTCGGCTTGCTCAAGGGCGGGCCTTTCCCTGTGGGCTCCGGTCAGCGGCACCGTGTTGGTCGCAGGACACAGTGCCTGCCTGATCAGAGGACCGTTGCTCAAGGTCCTGTGGCCTGCCTGTGGTCGGCAGGCCCTGACCGCTTAGTCCTTTTGCTTTTATCTCAGACTCAGTTTTCAGAGAAGCCTGTCCAAGACCGGGGTCTGGTGGTGACAGACCTTAGGGCTGAGGATGTCGTTCTGGAGCATCGTAGCTACTGCTCAGCCAAGGCCCGGGAGAGGCACTTTGCCGGGGATGTCCTGGGCTACGTCACTCCAGTAAGCCGGGCCCTGGGGCGGGTAGGGAGGTTCCGAGGGCAAGGTGGCCACTGGAGTCCACCTTCCAGGGCTGTGCCATGCAGGGGCGTGGGGAAAGAATGATCGAACAAGTGACAGCCATCCCATGGGTTTTCCGGGGACTTGTCTTGCATGGCACAGGTGGGCCTGTGGTGTCCCGGTTCAGAGGTGTCTCTAGGGCCCTCTGTCCACAGCTACAAGCGCACTCACCTGTTCTCCATTTCCTGCCAGTGGAACAGCCATGGCTATGATGTTGCAAAGGTCTTCGGGGGCAAGTTCACACAGATCTCACCCGTGTGGCTGCAGCTGAAGCGGCGGGGTCGGGAGATGTTCGAGGTCACGGGCCTTCATGACGTGGACCAAGGTTCTCACGTTGCTGCTCATCTGTGCTGGTCCTGAGGGCTCAGAGGGTGTGAGTGCATGTCCGCCTGTGTGAGTGTGAGGGTGTAACTGTGTGGGGCTGTGTGTATAGCTGAGTGTGTGTGCAGGAGCATGAGACTGTCGGCCCTTGGCCCAAACTCTGTCCCCTCTGGCGGTTTGTATGCAGGGTCCAGGGAGGAGGTGTCTGGGAGGGCCCAGCTGTCTTGGCGGCCCCCTCTGTGAGCACGCACCCAAGTCCACATAGCTGTTCCCCTCTGCAATTTGAAGAGGGGAGGTGTTAGCTAGTTGTGGTGTTCCAAGACCTGAAGCCATCCCTTGATGCTGGACACAGGCTGGGCAGCACTGGGACCTGGCCCTCAGGCACCCTTTAGCTCCAAGAAACTGCCCCAGCCCCCTTGGAGGCCACCTTTGTCTAGATGTGGCCAGTGCCACCACTTTGTCTCGGGTGGCCCAGAGGTCTGACCTGCCCTGGCTGGTCCGTAGAGGGAGGAGAGGGGAGGGGAAGAGGAGGAGGGGCTAGGCCCACGGAGTCTCTCCTGCCGCCTCCCCTCTTCACGCCCGTTGCAGGTGCCCCCGCGCTCTCTCCCTCGGGAGGGGCCGCGGCGTCCTGCGGCGTCCCACGGCGTCCTGCGGCGCTGCTTTGACGCTCCTCTCCTCGTCCCACAGGGTGGATGCGAGCGGTCAGGAAGCAGGCCAAGGGCTTACGGATAGGTAAGTCCGGTGGGCCTGGGTTGTCAGGGCACCCAGCCTTTAAGCCACACGCTGTGAGGTAGAGGCCCTGGCAGGACTAGGCTGAGAGTGATGCCAGCCCTACCTGCCCAGTCCCGGGGCTCACAGCTGGCAAGGGTGTTCCCAGAGCACAGTGGGATTAGCGGGGTCTGGGGATTGGAGCAAGCGAACAGGTGACAGCTGCACAGGAGGAGCCAAGCCGGGTGGGGCCGGCTGGGGACTGATCCGGGTGGAGGACAGTCCGGAAGGAGCCAGGCAGTGAGGAGCTGGGAAGCTGGGGTCTGGGCATTCAGAAACTTGGCGTGTGCAGGGAGAGGGGGTCGGCATTACCCGATGCCCCCCACCGCCAGGTCACATGGGTGCTTAGCTGTGTGGTCATTCTGCTGTGTGTGGTGGCCAGGGGCTACCCTGAGGGCAGGGCCAGGTACAGAGGGGTCACTTTCCCTGTGTGGGTCTGTTCCCCCAAGTGCCCCGACTCCTGTTTGAGGACTGGACTCATGAGGACTTCCGGCATGTCTTGGACAGCGAGGACGAGATAGAAGAGCTTGGCAAGACCATGGTCCAGGTGGCCAAGGTGAGGCCTGGCACTGCATGGGCTTCCTCTTGGCCACAGAGGTCCTCTGGGCTAGGGAGGCCTCCCTTGGGAGATACCTGGCTGCCCACTGCCCTCCAGGCCCCCAGGGGTTGGGGTTGGAGAGACACATGCGTGAACAGGACACACGAGGCTGAACCCTTCTGCTCCTGGCTCCTGTTGGGACCCCCACACTGCCCCCTTCAAAGAGGGGCTTCGGGGCCTGCCATGACCTCCCCGATGTGTGGTGGCGGCTCTGTGACCTTCCCATCCACCCCTCCGAGCTACTGGACCCCCTTCACCTGCCCTGTGCCTTTCAGAGCCAGCACTTTGACGGCTTCGTGGTGGAGGTCTGGAGCCAGCTGCTGAGCCAGAAGCACGTGTGAGTGGGCTGTGGGCTCTTCCTGGCCCCCCGGCGTCCTGGAGGAGGCTGAAGGAAGGACTGAGGGAGCACGGTCGTGGGGAGGGCCCTCGTCCTCCACCCCGGGCACGGACGGCACCCCAGAAGCAGTCAGGGGCCAGCGTCGGGCCCTCACCACGCTGCATGGATGGGGAAGGGGGCGTGCTAAGCGTCCCCCAGGGATGCCTGCCGTGGGGGATGCCTGTGGCAACAGCACGGGTAGACTGGGACGTGAGCAGGAGCTCCTCTGCCGAGAAGAGGTCCGCAGAGTGCGGCTACGGAGGCATCCAGGGCGAGAGCAGCCGCCCAGGCCCGCAGGCTCTGCGTGCTCCCCTCGCAGTGGCACCCACACCGCCTGTGGCCAGAGTGACCAGCAGAGTGGGAGTGGTCAGGTGTTGCCTGCAGTGGCCACCACCCATTTCCGTCAGGGTCATAGGGTCAGCCCCACAAAGGACGGGGGTTGTCGAGCTCTCCTGTGCGGGCCGCTTTGGATGTTTGCACAGCAGAGCAGTGGTGTGACCTGCACGGGGCCGGGGGCAGCAGAGGCTGGCGGCCAGCTACCCCTGGCTCTGGAACAGCCATCCCCTTGCTCTTCTGCCTGGAGAAGTCTCAGCTCAAAGCCTGAGCCGCTCCCCCACCTCGCTTCTCCCTAGCAGGGGGCCCTGGGCTCGGGCGGCCCTCCCTTTCTGCCCTGCAGCTGCCGGCCATTCTCTGCCCACTCTGGGGCGGCGTCGGAGTGCCGGTGGAAGGCGTGCTATTGGCTCTCGTCTCTGCCTAGGGCCCGGCAGGCCTGGGGGCTCCCTGCCCAGGGTTGGAGGAGCAGGCCTGGCTGGGCAGCTGTGGCTCCCAGCACACTTGGGCCCGAGTCCGTAGCCCCGGGAAGGCCCTGAGGCCCAGTTTGTGGGGGAGGGTGGGTAGAGATAACGTGAGCCAAGTTGAGGGGCTTCCCGTGTTTGTCGGCAGCCGGCATAGGGCCGGTGTGCACGGGGTCCTGGCTCAGCCCAGAGACCCTCACCTCTCCTCCCAGGCAACAGCCCTGACAGGGTGACCTTGCAGAACCTTCTGGAGGTGGAGCTAGAGCCCTTTCCTTGCAGCTTCTCACCAGGCAGCTTGATTCTGCCCGCTCACTGCAGGGGTGGACACCTGAGCCGCAGCTAGGACGGAGCAGGCACGTGTGACGGGCGGGCCAGCAGGGCGGGCGGGCCAGGTGGAGTGAGGCGGAGAGCAGCCGGCGGAGCAGATGGCTCGGGCCACGTTGCTGCCTGGGAGCCATCTCCCAGGACGGGATGGGCCAGGCTGCAGTGAGGCACGATGGGAATAGTTCACGAGGCCGTCCCCACCTGTCACCGTCTTCGGGGCGTCTGACGAGGTGTCCGAGGGCACCATTTCCTTCTGGAGAGGTCAGCCCGGAAAGGCCGTTGTGGGCAAATGCTATGGGGCACATAGCCTGTGCGGTGTGGTGGGGACGACAGCACAGTGCTGCCTGGACGGCCTGGACTCCAGGGTCTGGCGTCCTCCGGCCTCCCTCCCACGCAAGTCCTCTGGGGAGGAGCAGGTGGTCTGAGCAGCTGGAGCAGGCAGGGCGGGCGCCAGCGAGTGGCCTGGTCCCCACCATGCGCGCCCAGGGCACACGGGTGACCCTGGATTCACAGCTGGTGAGTGCCGCCCCCGGTGCACAATACCAGCCGTCCCTTCTCACAGAGATGCAGTCCCAGGGCCGTCCGGAAAGCAAGGAAAGCTGCTGACGGTGCTGACGGTGCTGTAGACACCGTGACAGCTGCTGGCAGCATGGGTGGGCACGTGCCCTGCAAGGTCCTGACCGGGGCCCAGGCCGCCTCGTTGCAGGAGAGACTCCCCCACGCCAGGCCCCACTCCTGCTGAGCCACGCTCCCACGGTCGGTACCCAGCCCGTGCTTGTCCAGACAGCCGGGGCCGGACCTGGACCCTGCGCATGTTTGTGGGGCCTTGAGGTGGGCACTGGGCCCTGTGCCCTGGCTGTGCGAGGGTAGCCAGGACAACACCCCCCATCCCTGCCGGTGAGCATCCCGCTGCCCCAGCCCTTCTGATTGGCCCCGTGCGTGGGCACTGGACTCACTGTGCTCTGCAGACTGGGCCCAGGCCGGACAGCCCAGGAGCAGCTTGGCTGCCTGCCTGCAGGGCTCCTGGGTGCCTGTCCCTTGATGGTCCTTGCTGCATGACCTGAGGGGGTGGGGTGGAGCCGGGTTAGTTTCCATTCCACTGGCCATACCTGGTGTGCCTCTAGGGGCCAGAGGAGCCCATGACTGCAGCTCCCTCTGTCCCCCACCTGGTGGCCCACTTCCTATTGAGACATGTCCAGGCCCAAGTGGAGAGTCGCACCTGCTGCCCACCCACGGGTGTTCCTTCTGTGTGTCGCAGGGCCGAGGATACCCCCAACCCTAGGCCTGAGACAGACAGCTGTGTCTGGGTCTTCCAGGCTCGGGGGTGGCCACAAGAAGGGACTGGGGAGTTACGGCCAGTGCTCTGGGGCGCTGGGCTAGGACACCACCTCAGCACAAGGCCTGGTTGGTGCAGCTGCCCTTGCTTTTCCTGTCCCGAGGCACCTCGCAGGTGCTCTGTGACACCCAGTAGGTCAAGTGGTGTTTTGTGGCCTAGACTGACCCAGTCACCAGCAAGTCAGCACCCAGGACACCTGTAGGTCCTTCCTCACCCCTGGGCCAGGCTATGTGTCTGGGAGATATTCTGAGGGTGACCCTGAGCAAGGAAGGACAGGAACCAGCCACATTCTGAGCAGGCCCAGTTTGGGGGAGGGTGGCCCCTGCGGGAACTGCCAGGCCGCCTTGAGCGTCTGCATGGTGCAGGGCCACACTGGAGCCCTCCAGGATGCTAAGTGCCCATACAGGGGCGCCGGCCCCGTAGCAGGTCAGGCCCCTGGCCTTCCTGTCCCTGATCTCCGGGTTCTTCGCAGGGCTCTCATCCACATGCTCACCCACCTGGCCGAGGCCCTGCACCAGGCTCGGCTGCTGGCTGTCCTGGTCATCCCACCGGCGGTCGCGCCCGGGTGAGTACCAAGCTTGCTGGGGGCAGGCCGCTCCTTCCTGGTCGGTGGCAGAGTGGGGTGGGTAGATGCCGTGGCGCTGGGGACCCGCGTCAGCCACTGCGGCATGTCCTTGCACAGCCGCAGCGGAAGGCTGCGCCCGTCCCCCCCAAGCATTGGGAGACGTTAGAGGTTCTTAAATTTGAAGGGCCACGTCTCTTAGACACTTCCACTCACTCTCAGGTGCAGTCCTAGACCTTCCCCACGACATAGGTCCTTGGGCGGTCAGGGCCATGTGGTCACCCGGCCTCCTTCCCCAGCCCAGCTCTTCACCCTTCTGGACCCCAGGGGACAGGGAGGCTGAGCAGGCCAGGCCCTAGTTGTAGGAGCCATGTCCCCTCTCCCCAGGACATCACCTGGTGCCCGGCACCACGGATGCTCCAGCTCTGTCATGAGGACCGGGGCAGACCTGGGGTCCAGGGGCGTTGTTGGGGAGCTGGCCACAGAGGTCTGGGTGGGACCAGCTGGGGGCTCTGTTTGGCCTTTGCTAGCCTGGCGCCATGGCCCACAGGTACCTGCTGCTGTCCCACCGCTGGCCCGGGAGGAAGCAGCTGGCCCCCCATCGAGTGGCCACAGGGTGGTGTGCTGAGGGGGGGAGCCGCACAGGGGTGCCTTGGGGGCCTGGGATGTCCAGCCGCGGTTCAGAGCCCAGCGGGCTCGCGGAAGCGCCAGTTGCCACACGGAGCCTGCAGGTCACTCCAGCGGCTACAATAGCTGCTCCCTGGGACAGCCCCGGCCTGGCCTTCATGCCCCACAGTCCCCACCATGTGCCACCAGAGGCTGTGGGCTGCGCCCCTGTGCCCTTTGCATGACTAGGGCAGCGCTCTGCTAGCGGAGTTTCCTCCCCGCGCTGTCAAGGTCCTCAGTCGACACCTGTGTCCCCAGGCCGGCAGCTCCCTCCTAGAGCGGGGCGGGCGCCGCTCAGCCCAGGAGGGAGCGCGGCCGGGGCCCCATCTGTCTGTCTGTCCTTCATGCTGCACGTACAGACGTCGGTGTGCATGTTGGTGAACGTGTGTGGGCTGCGCGTGTCCTGAGGCTCTGGTGGGGCTGCTGCTCCCAGGGCAGCGGCTCTTGTGGCTGCCTGAGGGTGGAGCTCAGGCTAGGCCTGGAAGAGGAGCTTTCCTCTGCGAAGGCCGAGGGACAGGCCCTCTAGAGCCTGTGGGCTTGGCTACGGCACTTGGTGCCCATTTCCCGGGTCTCTCAGATTCTGTGGGTGGCTCGGGGAGCGGAGCCGGCTTGGCTTTGTCATTGTTTACAGCCAGGAGCCACCCGTGGGATGGGTGCAGGGGGCACCGTCCTCAGAGGCGGGGCCGGAGTGCCCACCTGCGGCGCTCTCCACAGAGCCTAGCGGCTTCTGGCACGGGCACAGGGCAGGGGTGCGGAGGATGCGCTGGAGAGTCGGGGTGGTGACGGGTTAGCCGCCCCTCGGGGCCACCCCCCTGGGCCTGGCCTGGAAGGGCAGGGGGACTGCGGTGGGGTGCATCCATGCCCAGGGGTTCTTACTCTGAGCTCCTGGCACCGAGGCAGGAAGTAGCCCGCCCCTCACTCTTCAGCCACCAAGGGCACATGCGCCGTGCTAAGGCAGCTGAGGGGGGATCTTGGGTGGACCATGGCCAGTGTGGTCAGGGCTGAGGGTGGGGCTTTCAGCTGTGATGGACGCCCCTCCTGGCCACCTGGGTGTGCACTGTCCCAGCTGTACCCAGCCCAGTGTTTCCCCGAGGCTCTGGCTGGTGGTGGCCCACAGGAGCTCATCCCGTGGACGTCAGGGACCCCATACACACTTGCTGACAGCTCCCCAGCAGGCCCAGCAAATCCTGCGTCCTGGCATTTTCTGTGGCAGGATGTCATCATGTAGTGGGACGCCATCGTCCCGTTGTCCACCTCCCGAAGGCCTGCTAGTTCGGGCAGCCGTGCTGACTTCGAGCCCTGCCTGTGGGGTCGCAACCATGCCCCGTGGAGCTGCTACCCTAGAGCCGTCACTCATCTGTGAGCTCCGGTGGAGGAGGAGCCGAAGGCTTGGGTGGCCCCCAGGCCTGTGGGGAGCAGATAGGGAGAGTGTGGGCGGTGGCCCCTGCCTTCCACACACCATCTCTCAGGTGCCCAGCAGGGCTGTTGTGGGGGCCGCCCCGTGGCTAGTGGCAGAGCCCAGTGGCCACACACAGAACCTACACTGACCCCAAGGAGGACTGGGTGCCAGAGAGCTGGTCGGGGGTAGGACTTGGGGTTTACCACCAATAGGTGACCCCTCTCTGGTGTCTGGGGGCAGATAGAGGAGAAGGGGGGCAGCGTCGAGCCACAAGCATGCGGCCGGGGGGGCAGGGAGATGGGGCAGTGTCCTCCCGGGGGAAGAGATCGGTCGGCACCATGGGAAGTGGGGTCCCCTGGGGTGCCTGAGTGGCTCAGTGTGTTAAGCCTCTGCCTTCAGCTCAGGTCATGATCCCACAAGCCCCGCATCGGGCTCTCTGCTCAGCAAGGAGCCTGCTTCCTCCTATCTCTCTGCCTGCCTCTCAGCCTGCTTGTGATCTCTGTCTGTCAAATAAATAAACTCTTCAAAAAAAGAAATGGGGTCCCCAGCAGGTTGGGGTGACTGCAGCAGTGGGGCCGAGGGCAGACATGGCCGGTCAGGGTGACGGCGGAGGGAGGTCTCCGTGTGGGGTGAAGCAGGAGGGGCTGACGGCAGAGCGTTTGGGGGTCCTGGGGAGGGCAGCAGCTGTGGAGGCGCAGAGGCTGGGAGCTGCAGGAGGAAGTTAAGGGGAAGACAGACCCCAAGGGGGTGGCAGTGGCTGCAGGGCCCCACCCTGCCCAGGCCAGCCAGCTCGGTGAGCAGGAGGAACCGTCTGGACGGGAGGCAGGGAGGGCCAGGACGGAGAGAAAGGAGCCTTTGCGTGAACGCCAGCACTCGGCTCGATCTGGTGGCCTTCTCAGCCCATCCCTGCTCTTGGAGTGTGGCCCTGACTTGGCTGTGGGCTGGACCCTTGAACTGAGTGACAAGTCACTTTCCGGGGAAAGTGACCTGCAGCCCTCCGCCAGTGGAGGAAGGAAGGGGCGTGGTCTGGGAGCCCCCGCAGCCGGCTTGCTCGGGCCTTGGGTGGGCTCAGGTGCCCGCTGGAGGTGGGGCTGGCTGGGCTGTGGGCGATGGGCAGTGGAGGACGCGCGGCTCTTGTCGCAGGACCGAGCAGCGGGGCGTGTTCACACACAAGGAGTTTGAGCAGCTGGCCCCGGTGCTGGATGGCTTCAGCCTCATGACCTACGACTACCCCACAGCACAGCAGTGAGTGTGTGCGCCAAGGGCCCCGTGGGTTCTGTGCCTTGGGACAGAGATGCTCACTTCTGGGGCCTGGACACTGGACAGGCAGAGGGGGCAAGGCCTGGTTGGCCAGCAGCGTGCGTGGGGCCGTGCTGCTGTCAGCTCTCGTCTCCAGGGACGCAGGGGGCCTGCTCCCTTTTCCTCTGAAGCCCACAGTTGCCTCTGCACTGAGCAGCCTTCACATTCTCGGGGCATGTGAGGGGAGAGGACAGCTCTCATGGGAACACCGTCGTGGGGTGTCCATCTGTGCCAGCATAGTGGCCGCTGGCACTGGGCCTGCCTTGTTGCTAAGGAGAAGCTGCTCCTCTGGGTGGGGTCCCTGCCCCCAAGGGAGCCCGGGGCACGGGCGGAGTCACGGTGCTGTCCGCCCGGAGGCCTGGGTCCAGCTGGAAGGTGCTGCCTGCTGTCTGCTGCCTTCCTTCCCCCCGTGCGGCCCGCTGCGCCAGCCTGGGGTGCCCATAGGACGTGGCGGGAGGCCTCTGCCTGCGGCTGAAACCCGCTCCTCCCTCGCTCCCACAGGCCTGGCCCCAATGCACCATTGTCCTGGGTTCGAGCCTGCGTCCAGGTCCTGGACCCCAAGTCCAAGTGGCGCAGCAAGATCCTCCTGGGGCTCAACCTCTATGGCATGGACTACGCAGCCTCCAGGGACACACGCGAGCCTGTCATCGGGACCAGGTGAGCCCAGCGTCCCCATGATGTGGCACAACCCTCATTCCTGTGGGTCTGTGAGTCTCCCGGGGGTGGTGGCTTAGAGCTGGGGAGGGGCCGGGCAGGGTCTGAGCCTGTCGGGTTGGGGGGCACTGTCCTCGCACTGCCGCCAGGACACCCCTTGACCCCTTGAGGTGGCGCCCCGTCCGCAGGCAGGCAGACCGCCTGCCCAGTGCGAGAGGCAGGCAGGCCTGGCCCAGGAGGCCCTCCGTTCGGGCGCACACCCACTCCGTGTGGGGTCGTCTCCTGCCCAGGGCCCCCTCGTGGCTCTTCCCTCCCTTCTGCGGTGGCAATTCTGTCAGCCTCATCCGGCGCTGGTTGTTTGGAAGGTGCTTCTCCTGGGCGTGTGGCCCCAGGCTGTCTCGTCCCTGTCTTCCTGCCACAGCTGTCCGGCGACACGGCGCCAGGCACACTTTGGTGGCCGTCCTGTCACATGTTTTCCTTTCTGTGTTTTGCACTCGGTTTGCGTTGAGTTTTGGGACCCGTGTGTTTATACTTTTAATGAAATTTGGAAAAATGTTGGCCAGTTTCTTCCAATTCTTTTTTCTGTCCCGCTTTTCCTCTTCTACTTCGGGCTCTCAAATCCGTGCGTCAGGTCAGTCGTCCCCGCTCGCTGGCACGCGCGGCCTTTCCTCTCTCGCTCGGTGTTCACTGGTGTTCCGTGCCCGTGGCTCGCGTGCTGTCCCCTCGCTGCCTTTCCCGCTCCCGTGCTGTGGGGCTCACGTCCAGAGGTCCGTGCTGGGTGGCCGACCGGGTCCCCCGCTCCTCGCACGTGTGGGCTTGGCTGCAGCAGCCACGCTCGGAGTCCGGCCGCCCCGGGTCCGCTCTGCCGGCGCTCCTCTCCCGTGCTCCTGGCTGGCCGTTGCCCTGCGGACCTGTGCTCCTGGGGTGGACTCTTCATTTGAGGCGTCCGGACGCCGTGCGGGCTGGCCGCTCTTCGGAGCGCCGTCCCGTCGGCGCGGACGGGGTCCGCACGCTGCGGCCTGGGGGCCTGCCTGTCGCGCCTGTCGCGCCTGGAGTCCGCGCGCTGCGGCCTGGGGGCCTGCCTGTCGCACCTGGGGTCCTTGCCGGCACTTTCTCTGTGGGTCACCTGCAGGCCTGCCTCGGCCAGGGACCCGGCGTGTCATCCTGGGCCGGGGGCTGACTGCTCAGTGTGCTGCCCCACCAGGCCTGTGTACGCCTGTCCGGACCTGTTGTCCGTGGAGACCCTCCAGCAGTTTCCGGGGGCGGAAGCTGTTCGGTTGGCCCTCGGCTAGACTCGCGTTCTGAGGGGCTGCTCCTAGCCACCTACCCTGGTTGGAGCAGGGGGGCTTCCCTGTTTCCTCCAGGCCCCTCCTGCTCTGAGGGCTTGGCTTCCAGGACAAGGAAGAATGCCCGTGGGGGGGGGGGCACGACCACCTCTCACTTCGGCTGTCCCTTCCTTTGGGGGGACATCAGGATCTGCTCTGCTCTGTGGCGGGGACGGACTGGTGGTGGCCTCACCAGGACCACGTCCTGTGTCTGCACAGCTGATGCTGGGGTCCAGTGCAGGCCTGTAGTGCCCACCCCTCACCTGCCCCTGGCGCCGGGCGCACTCCGTCTGAACAAGGACCTGCCCCTCTCTGCTGGGAAGGGCCTGGGGAGGTGGCGTGGCGGAAACAGCAGGAGCCGGGACAGGAGGCCAAGGGCTGGCTCCTCAGCTGCTGGGGGCTGAGGTGGTGCCTGGCCAGTTGGCAGGGACGCCGCCCCATCTCCCCGAGGCAGACTGCGGTTCTCGGCACCGGGCCGCCCCGTCCCCGAGAGCTCCCCGCTCCTCTTCATCTGTCCTGGCCAGGGCTGCTCTGTGCTCCTCCTGCGCTGCCCCTCCACCATGGCAGCCCCGCACTGATGGCATTGCTGAGAAAGTTCTAGAAGCACTGCTGGGGGCCCCTGCTCTGCCTGGTGTCCCTGACCCAGGTGCCCGGCTCATGGAGGCAGTGGCAGAGCCGTGTCCAGAGCTTGGGCTCCCAGCACCAACCCCCAGGCCTTCAGGGAGCCTCGCAACCCTGTGTACCGACCGGGCGACTGGGCGTAGGATCCTGCATGTGAGGCCAGAGGGCCCCAGTGCCCCCTGCCTACCCCTGCTCCAGCCTCGGGCTCTGCTGGCCCAGGTCTGTGCAGCCAGGAGGCGGAAGCCCTGTGGTGCTCAGGCCGCCTGCACTTCCGTACCAACACTGCGGACCCTCACTGTCCCCAGTCCCGGAGACTGGGAGTCCCAGAGGCAGGAGCTGGCAGGACGCCCACCCCCGCCCCCGAGGCCTCTCTCCTCGGGTGCGGATGGCCGTGCTCTCCCTGGGTCCTCATGGGTCGTCCCTCCGTCCCTCCGTGCAGGTCTGTGTCCTGATCCCCTCTTCCTGTAAGGACCCCAGTCACATGGGATCAGGGCCACCCCAGGGACCCCGTGTCCCCTCCAGCACCTCTGTGGAGGCCGCAGCTCCAGATGCGGCCCCATCCTGGGGTGCTGGGGGTCAGGGCTCCAGCATGGGGACCTGGGGGACGCAGTTCATCCCTGCCACCACCTCTGGGGGGAGAGTCACCGTATTCACTTGGGGTGGGCCCACAGTAGTACGTGGCGTGGATCCTCAGGCTTGTTAAGCCCCAGTCTAGCCGTGAGTCCCACACCCACCACCTGCCCTCAGACTTGCGGGACTTCTGGCTGCCCCCCCATCCTGCTCCTCACCCCCTTCGGAGATGTCCCCCACTCGGGCTGCAGCCCACTCCCCTGCGGGCAGGAGGCCGAGGAGAGGACGGCATGGCTCCAGCCTGAGGGCAGCGGGTTGGTGGGAGGCTGTCTGCGGGCCCAGAGGATAGGGCTGGGCCGTGTGTCCGGGATAAACACGGGCGGCCCTGTCCAGTCAGGCAGGAGGCCACCACCCAGCCTCCGCGTCCCCCGGCGAGCAGATGGCAGCTCAGCAGGGCCTCCCGTGTGTCAGAGTGGGCACAGTGCTGAGCTGGCAGGGCAGCGGCCCATGCATCTCAAGGGCACGTGGAGGTCAAGCCGCCTGTCCCACTTCAGCCCTGACTTTTGGGTGTGTCCCATAGAGATGGGCTGAGGGACCTTGGGTGGCGGTGACAGGCCTGTGGCCAGCAGGCAGGGGCAATACTGTCGCCTCTGGGCATTGGGTGCTGACCGACCTGAGGATTTTGAAGCAGGCAAGGGGTCACGTCTGCTTCTCGGGAGGGCCGTGGCGGCAGGCTACCCCAGAGTCCCCTCCACCCCAGGCCTCTGCCTGCCTCACTTTAGAATGGGGCCAGGCCTGGTGCCCTGAGACCAGGCAAGAGACTGTGGTCCTGCTGGTGGCTCCCGGGTCCTCCTCGTCCCCCTCCCCCGTTTCTCCCCTTGTCCCCTCACAGCCCCCGGGTGATCACAGGCTGCAGGGCAGAGGGGCTGATGCCGCAGGCTTTACCTGGTCTTTTATCTGCCTGTGTGGTGGGATCCAGGTGGATAAAAGTGTCCTTCGTCCCCAGGGATGTTTGAGGGAAGGAGTAGGTGCCCCCAGGGGGCCCACCTCCTGCTTCACTTCCCCCTCCCCTGGGAGTCCCCCTCTGGATCAGGGCCGCACCCTCCACGGTGGGCAGGAGAGGCCATGGTGGGGGGAGTGCCTGGGGGACTGGCTTCTGAGCCCTGTGAGGAGCCCCCAGGGTCCCGGGAAGGGCTTCTCACTGGTCCAGTGGCAAACAGGGCTGCAGTTCCAACAAGGGACCCTTGAGCCCCAGATGAGGTGTGGAGGGGCAGACACATGGCCCTCAGTGTGGTCACTCCCCACAGTCCCCCATGCGGTCAGATTCACGTTTAGGGGGCCTTTGCCAAAGCGGGGTCTCAAGCAGAGCATGTTCCTGGCACAGCACCTTCTCTAGGCCTCGCGGCACGGTGAGCTGGCCCGGTGGAAGGCACACGGGGCTGCTGGGGATCAGGAGTGGTGTCCCCTGCCTCCGCAACAGGGGAGTCGAGCCTAGGGAGGGCATCACATCCCCCACCCCAGGTCAGTCTGGGGTGAGAGCTACAGTCCAGACAAGGACCGCAGCTCCTGGTGAGAACAAAGGGCACAGAGTGGGGTGATGGCGGCTGGCCCCCCCAGTGTGGGCTGAGCACTCTCCCCACACCCGCATGAGCCCCTCTGCACCTGAGTGCCTCCCACCGATGTAACAGCAACAGGGAGCTGCTCCTCGGGCCCCTGTGGGTCTGTCTCCACCTCCTTTGCCCACAGCCTGATTCTTCCGGGCAGTCCTCCTGGCCTGCGAAGGGGCCTGACCTGGGTGCCCCTCTCAGGACCACACCTCTTTGATCTGGAAGCCACATGTTAGAGCTCAGCTCAGCAAGGCTCTGGATTGAGGCTGGGGAGGGGGTGGGGGGGCCCTGGTCGGGCACCCTAGAAAGGCAGTTCACCAGGAGACACACTCTGGCCAGTCCCCGCAGGAACCTGCAGTGATGCACCCTGTTCCCCACGCAGCTGATGATGGGCCAGGTGTGGGGTGCTGGGGGGCCCCGCAGTCACTCAGGCTCACCAGCTCTGCATCAGGAGCAGCCGGGGCAGCCTGTTTCAGGGTCGTCTGCCATCCCTGTCTTGGCCTCTCCGACGCTGAGCCCTGGGCACATTGCGGCAGGTGTCCCCAGTCCCTTTCAGGGAGTGTGGGACCAGCCACTTCACCATCTGCTCGGCCCCAGACAGAGCCAGGAGCCTGTGGTGGGGCAGGAGGCCAGCTCCCTCAGGCCTGGCTTGTGGCCTCCTGGCCTCTGCCAGCCGGGCCTGGGTTCTGTGACTGCCAAGGGAGCCTCAGGGACCGTGGTCTGCAGTGCCTGAGCGACCCTCCCAACTTACTAGTCTCTGCTGGCCACCCCCAGACAACACACAGGCCTGTCATGACCATGGCCAGGCTCCTCTGTGTGGCCTGGTCAGTCTCCAGCTTTGGGGATTCTGGGCAGCTGTGAAGCCCCCAGAGGTGGTGTGGGTCTAGGTACTGATCTGTAGAGCCCCGTGCCTGCCAAGTCCTGCCCAAGAGGCCGTCCTGCTTCGCTGGCGGGCCGAGATGTTCCGTAGGGCCTAGCCAGCCCCACGAGATCCCCCGCACCAGTCCAGGTAGACACCTGTTCTGAAGCTCTGGGGCCTGCAGCCCCCACCCGGCGGGGCCTCTCCTGCCCCTGCCCGGGGATCCCTCCAGGACCCCAGGGAAAGGCAGCCCCAGCTGGACCACAGCCAGATGGGTCCCTAACGGGCAGGTCGTACTTGGCAGTCTCCTTGAGATCCAGGGCTCCAGAGCGTCTCAGGCACTCAGGGGCTTGGGGATGGACACTTCCCGGCAAGGCCAGTCCCTGTGGCCTGACAGCAGTGCTGGGAATCAATCCCACTCCTCCTGGTCAAGGACAGCAGGTCTGTGCAAAGGCCCCATGGGCGGGGAGCTGTAGGGTGGAGCTCGCAGGCAGGCTGCTGGGTCCCCATCGCCATGCCCCATCTCACTCCAGCAGCCCCTGGGCGACCTCCCTGGGCTGCTTCTTGGGTCTGAGTTCCTGGGGCCCTGGGCCTTGCTTTGGTCTTCGTCACCCTTTCTTTTGCTGGGTCCTGCTGCCCAGCAGCCTGCTCTCGTCTTGGTCCTGGGCCTCCTCGTGCACCTTGCTTGGAGGGTGCCCATCCTCACGGCCTGGCTTCCCGGATGCCTTCTGCTGTGCTCTGCCCATGAGGGGCAGCCCTGGGGGGGCTCCGCTGCCTGTCAGGGGGCCCTGCAGGCCAGGGTCCTCATGTCACCCAAGACGTGACTGGCCCGGAACCCACTGAACTTCTAGCGTGGGCCTACATCAGGGAGACCCTGCGCTCCCCACCCCCAGCCTGAGAAGACTCACACGGCCTTTGGGGAGGTGGGGTCGGGACCGCTCCGAGGGGGCTCCGGGTCGGCAGGGCCTGGGGTGCGGTTGCTCTGGCTGCGGCAGGACCGGCAACAAGGAGAGGCCACTGGGCGTGTGGATTCTGTGCTCGGTGTTTGTCAGGCCCTGGGCCCCCTGGCCAGTGGGAGGTCAGGAATCTGGGCTGGCGGGGACCTGAGGTCGGGGTGCGGGCAGGTCCGCAGGCCAGCTCGGCCGCGGTCCAGCATGGACGGCTTAGACTTGGCCCAGCCTGTCGCGTGCCTCCGGTCTCGTGGGGGCAGGGGTCCCAGCGCGGCGTGCAGGGGGACCTCAGGCCCTGCCACAGCAGGTGAGAAGCCACAGGCTAGTTTCCTTCGGAGCCGCGGGGCCCCTGCACCCTTCTCCCCTCCCTGGCTGGGGCGGGTCTGCACACGCGCATCCTGATTCGGTCTGGCCTCGTGGTACTTTCCAATCTGAGGCCTTGTCTCGGCGGGGGAGGCGTCCTTCACACCCACAGACTCGGCGAGGCCAAGCCTGCCAGGCAGGCCCGTCCGGTGCCTCCATCTGTGTGGCTGGCACCTGCGATTCCATAGTTTCCTCACCCAAAGAGAAGCCCTGAGCCCCCTTAGCAGCAGTGCCCTGGACGACTGGTGAGCACAGCCGCGTTCTCCTGTGACACTCAGCAGTCCCACGAGCGCCAGCTCTGCCCCCACACGCACATGCCCTCACTCTGTGCACACGGACACTCGTGGGGCAGATCGAGGACACAGCCGGAGGCCCAGTCGGGACGCCCAGCGCCTGGGTGCCGTCGCACACTTGCCGCGCAGCCCCAGGTGCCGCCGGGCCCGGGCCCGCATCTCAGCAGCCGTCAGTCGCCATCTCGTCCTTCCCCTGCCCCCGAGGGAGGACTCGGCCCCCAGCCCACACGGGCCCAGGGCTGCGGGTCCCAGGCGCTGTCCTGGGCTCCCGTGTCGGGGGTGCACACGTGACCCTCCCACAGTGGGGGTGCTGCGGGCGCTGCCTACACCGGCCGGGGTTGTAGCCGCCACGTCCTGCTGCCTGCCTGTGACAGCCCCAGCTGGCGTGGCCCCTTCAGGTGTCCGGACGGTCTCCAGGACGCCCACACCCATGCCGCGCGCCCCCCCCCCCCAGGTACATCCAGATGCTGAAGGACCACAGGCCCCGGATCACATGGGACAGCCAGGCAGCAGAGCATTTCTTCGAGTACAAGAAGTGAGTGTCCGGCTGGAGACCCTAGGTGAGGGGTGCGCCTGCCCAGGCTGGCCAAGGGCTCCGGGGCCAGCAGCCTGAGCACCGCCTCCCGAGGGCTGCGTGGCCCGAGCAGTGGGACCCGTGGAGGGCCCTTCCCTGCGGGATGCAGAGACCTCTGCTGGAAGGGGAGGCGGGGCCGGCTCCCCCTTCGCCTGGGGATGGGGGTGGTGGGAGGAGCAGAGGCCGCAGGAGGCCCAAGGCCCATCTTCTTTTGCAGAAGCCGAGGTGGGAGGCACGTGGTCTTCTACCCAACTCTGAAGGTATGCGTGGGCCGGCCTTGATGCTGGGGGTGGGCAGCAGGTGTAGCCCCTCCCACAATGACCCTTGCCCTCAGCGAGGAGGCGGGGAGGCCTGGCTGACGCTCCCTGTGGTGGCAGTCTGTGCAGGCACGGCTGGAGCTGGCCCGGGAGCTGGGCGTCGGCGTGTCCATGTGGGAGCTGGGCCAGGGCCTGGACTACTTCTACGACCTGCTCTAGGCCTGGCCGTGAGCAGACGTAGGCTTCCCCAGCGACACAGTGACCGGTTCACACGCGAAATACAGACTCTTCTCGGTTTTCCGTTCCGTGTCTGCTGCAGTCCTCGAGCGGTGGCCGAGGGGTCCTGGGAGCCAGGCCTCTTCGCCGGCGGTGTGCGGAGGGGCCGTCCTGCCGGTGCTGCCCAGAGGACACGGGCCCCTCCCACGCAGCCCTCACTGCGGCCGGGCTGGCTCTCTCCACTGTGGACCCCCGGGCTGTGCTGAGGGGGCTCGGCCTCTCACTGCCCATACCGGCCGGGTGAGCTCGACAAGGGTGTGGGGGCCGCTGGACAAAGCCCAGCGCAGAGCAGCTGTTCCTGTCCCACAGAAGGACCCCGGTGGGCCCCTGGGTGCCAGTGGGCTGGGCGGTTGTCGGGTCTGCCCGCAGGTGTAGCCAGGCTCCCGGAATGAAACCGCAGGAGAGACTCCGGGACTGCCTGTAGCCAAAGACAGCTGGCCCCTGCCCCCACAGCCCCCCAGCTAGAAGGGCTGCTGGCCCCTGCTCCCCAGCCGCTGGGCTCGGTGGCCCATGGGCTCCAAGCAGCACAGCCCCCTCGGTAAGCAGGCCCGGCCAGGGCCCGGTGCTGTCCACAGGGCCAGAGTCCTGCCGGGCCAGACCCGACTGACCGGGCAGGCGCTGTATGGGAACTTGGGGCTTCCATGCTGCAAGTGTGGGGGCAGAGGCCGTGCTCCCTGCTCTCCTGCTGTGGGACATGAAGCAGGAAGGGCTCTGAGGGGCAGCCAGTGCCCTGGTGGAGTGGCCCCACAGAGGAACCCCGTAGTTCTGAGGGGGACGGGCCCTGCCAAGTGCCCGGATTCCTAACCCAGCAGACTTGCTGGGGGGCGGGGGCAGGGCAGCTGCTGCTAGGGCAGATGAGGAGTCTGGGCCCGCGCAGAGGGACGGAGAGAGCGTGGCGGGGGGAGCGGAGCTGTCGTGGGGAGTCCGTGTGCACACCTGTGGGGGCGTGTGTGTGCTGCTCAAGCACGCGTGTGCATGTATGTTCGCATGTACGCCCGTCTGCTTGAGGGTCGGCTTGTGGTTCCCCGAGTCCCCACACCAGCGCCCCCGGCAGTGGGCAGGAGCAGAGCAGGGAACTGTGGGCACAGGCCGGCATCCCCTTGACCCGGCTTCAGAGGCCCGGGCAGGAGGGGAGCCCGGAGGCCATGGTGCCAGGGCTGGGGTGCCAGGCTCTGGGAGGTCTCAAGTCTGTTCTGGAGCTGGGGGTGAGACGCGGAGCCGGGTAGGTGACAGACACTGGGTGTGGGGGGGAGGGGGGACCAGTAAAGTGGGGAGACCCCTGGGGGCAACCCACGCAGAGCAGTGAGCCTCGGAAGCAGAGAGCCAGCAGGGGCGGTCTGGGCTGGAGGGCAGGGACCCTGGGCTCCAAGGCCACTGGAGCGTCATGGGGGAAGCTGAGTCAGGGCTGGAGTCTGAGGGTCACATGACAGGCTGTGAGCCGAAAGGGTCCAGGTCTGCGAGCCCTTCCCGTGGGTCCAGGCTGGCCCGCGGCGTACTCCGGAGCAGCCGGGCGTGGGGCAGGTCTGTCTGTGGTCACACATACCAGTGGGGGGACCTGGTTCCCAGCAGGAGGGCTCTATGGACACGGGGGGGGGGGGGTCACATGGAGACTGCTTTGCTGGATATGCGACGGTCCTGCTGGTGTTCCAGTCGTTTGCGGCTGGTGGGTGAGAAATGGTTTAGTTTGGGGCGTTGACCACATGCCCTGACATCACTACACTTTGGTTCTGGTGGTTTCCGTGGAGTGAGGACAGGTGGGGTCAGTGGGCTTCTGAGCACAGTGGCTGCCGTCGTGGCTGTGGTCAGTGCTTGGTCGGGCATCCCCAGGTGGGCCTGCCACACGAGGACAGTGATGCAGGGTGTTCCTGGGGGGGCAGGAAGTGGAGATTTGGGGGGTCGTGGGCCGCGCAGCTAGGGAGGCTCCTGGGAGGGTCCCGTCCTCCCCCAAGCTCCAGACCCACGGCCTTCCCCGCGCCTGTCGCTCCTCTCTCCCTGCGTTGATGTGCCTGCGGCATCCGCGTCCCTCCTGACCATGCAGATGAGCAGTTCCGGGGCCAAGTTCACAGAAACAGGGGCCCTGGGGCAGGCAAGGCCTTGGGGCTAGATGGGGAGGGAGGCCCAGGGCCGTCCCGAGACACCTCTGCACCACCAACAGATTTCCCCGGCGGGGTGGGGGCTGCCCCCACGCATGTGCAGGAACCCCACCCCAGGCGCTGGGCACGTCCCTGGGGGTCAGGCAGCAACAGATGCGGGGGGGGGCGGGCTGTCCACACACTTTATTAAGATGCACCAGAGCCTGCCAGGCTCCGCTGTGGAATGTGGCTGGTGGGGCAGCCGCCCCACCTGGAGCACCAGGACCAGCGGTCAGCCCTCCACCCCCATCCCCACTCGTGAATGACACCGGCCAGGGGGGCAGAGCAGGGGCAGACGCTGCTCGGGAGAGTACCCGGACCTGAAATGTGCCAGAAGCCCCTCCCGCCTCCAGCACGGGGCTCACCCAGCTGGCTGAGGGTCTGGGGGGGCGGTTGCGGGGGGGCAGGGTTGGTGCTGAGTCCCGCAGCAGGAGCGGGCATCTCCCAGTGAGCCGTGTCCTTTGGCAGCGAGGCAGGGGAGGCAGGCAGCGGGCACCCTACGCACAGTAGGTGTCCGCCTTCACCACCTGACAGTACATGGTCATAGCGAAGGTCAGACCCAGGATCTGCAGAGACACAAGGGGGCTGGGCAGGACTGCTCCCGGAGACCACAGGCACAGGGGGTCCTGCCCCAGACCCCACCCCACAGCTTCCTCCCTGGATGGCCCGTACCCCACTTCCCCAGGGATGCCTCCCCCAACCCTGGCAGTTTGGGTTCCCCCAGCCACATCCCCAAGCCTTAGCCTAGGGGTCACGCTGGGGACTCCTAGGGCTCAGCCCCCGAGCCGCCTTTCAGTGTGGCTGCTGTGGTTCTGCTGGTGGCTGCAGGGCCCGTTGGCTCCGTGCCCCCTCCCTCCCTCCCCTGCACATCCTCCGCCTGGGGTCACCTCTGACCGTGTGTGGTCTGGCTGGGACCCGCCTACCACTGCCCCCCAGGAACAGGGCTGCCCGAGGTCCGGGTTTGCTGACCGCTGCCCTCCAGCCTCTGCAGGGTCTAACGCTCCAGGCTTCCACGAGGGCAGGAAGCCCGGCTCGGGCACCAGGCCCTGGAATGCCCACCCTTGCTCGGCACTGGCTGGGCCATCCCGTGACTCACCCACCACAGCTGCCAGGCTTAGGCCACAGGAACAGGCTGGCCTACCAGTCCCTGATCCGTCAAAGGCCACCTCCCTGTGGAGTAGGCTCCAACTATACCTCAAACCCCACCTCTGCGCAGCCATGGGGGCTCGAGGCCCCTCCCCCCGGGTGCTGGTGAGCTAAGCTGTGAGGTCAGAGACCGGGGTAAGTCCAGGTGGCTCCTGAGGCAGGACCCGGCCAGCGTACCTGTACCAGTGCCGTGCACAGCCCAAAGATACCCACAGCCAGAAGGTTCTCCTGGAGCCACATCTTCACGGTCTCATAACAGGGCTGGAGGAAGGGTGTGCGTCACAGGGGCCGCGAGGCTGGCCCTCCTCCCCACCCCGGGTTCCCCTGGGGCCAGGATGCCTGGGGAGGGGAGGGGCTCACCGCCTTCCACCAGGTGCCAGGTGCGTGAAGGCCACAGCTCTCACTGAACTCCAGGCAGCAGGAGTCGGGCACGCGGGTGGCGTTGTAGACCTCGAACCAGTCGGTGTAGTTGGAGACCCCACAGCAGCGAAACTGTGGACAGGTGCAGGGGCTGGGATGGTGGGGGGGGTCCGCGTCCCCTACCGGACACACCCCCATCCCCTCCGCACGCACTCACGTCGGTCTGGATGATGCTCCAGGCGTTGGTGAGGCCCACGTTGCCTGGGGTCCCGTACAGGTGCAGACCCTTCTTTAGGTCCTGCTGGGCGTACCTGTCGATCTGCAGGTGCAGTGAGGTCAGCAGGACACCCCCCCCCCCCACAGCCAGCTCCACCTCCCTCATCCAGACCCCACAGGCACCTGTGCCCACTGTCTCCCTCCTTGGAGTCCCCTCCTCCTGGAAGCCCCCATCCCTGGGCCCTCTGTGGTGTTGAACAGCAGCTGGCACCAGAGTCTGCCGCCTCAGCTGCCCGTACAGAGACAGACGGACACGGACGGAAACACCGACCGGTCTGTACACGCAGGTTGTGAGCACGCCCGGCTCCGTCCCTCCGCCAAGGGGCCCGGAAGCTACGACGCCCCAGTGGCGACGAGCACACCGGCCCCCGCAACTCGGTTCCCCAGACCGTCGTCCAGCGAGGGAACCGGGGCTCCCGGAGGAGGGGCTGGTTCCAGGCCTGGGGAAGGAGAGGCCAAGCTAGGTCTGGGGGTCGTCCGGCGCCAGAAAGTGCACCGGTGGGAGGACGCCAGAGGGACCCAGGAGCCGAGCCAGAGCGCCCAGCGGGCAGAGGAAGGAGCAGGTGGGGCACAGCCGGGGACAGGAAGCACACGGCCACGAGCCATCAGTAAGTAAATAGGTGGTTAAGGACCTGGGGATGGGGGATTCTCCCTGCCCGGCAGACGAGCAGCCCAGGACAGCAGGAGCTCGGCACAGCCAGACCACAGCACTGCTCCCCTGTCCCCCACTTCCTGGAGGGCCAGAAACCTCCCCAAGCCTCCAGGCCCGGCCTCTGGTGGCTGCGGTTAAAGCCGCTTCCCCCAGTGCGTGGATGGCAGGGGCTTTTGTCCACTCGCACCAAGTGTGGAGCTTGTGACTGCCATTCCCAGCCCTGCCCGCACCCTTGTCACCCACAGTGCTGTGGCCCTAGCTGGCTGGTGAGATCAGAGCCCCCACCCCCAAAGCTGGGGAGGGCAGGGGTGGGCGAACCTTGTCAGTGTAGGCGAAGAACAAGATGGTGATGGTGGCCTCCAGCAGGAACACCAGCAGCAGCATCACGAAGAACTGCACAGGGGACCCGACCGTGGTGACTTGGCCGCCTGGCCCCTAGCTGCCCCCGCCCCCAGCTCGGGCAGCCTCCCAAGGGTGGGGCCGCAAATGCAGAGAGACACCCCCCCCCCCCGCACTACAGGAACCTCCCCCACGGTGTCCGGTCCCCGGAGACCAGCAGAGCCCCTCCTGCTGCCCCACCTCCCGTGGGCTCCTGCCCGCTCTGGAGCGAGGGCCCTTCTCTTGCTCAACCAACCTCAGAAGCACAAGTCTCACCCCTGCCAGCACACGTGTGTGCTTTGTGCCTGTGTCCCTGTGGTGGGCAGGGAGAAGGTCGGACCACAAAGACCCTGAACCGGGGAGCCTGGTGGCTCAGTGGGTTAAGCCTCTGCCTTCGGCTCAGGTCGTGATCTCAGGGTCCTGGGATCGAGTCCCGCATCGGGCTCTCTGCTCGGCAGGGAACCTGCATCCCCCCTCTCTCTGCCTGCCTCTCTGCCTACTTGTGATCTCTGTGTGTCAAATAAATAAATAAAATCTTAAAAAAAAAAAAAAAAGACCCTGAACCATGCCGGTTACAGCCGTCAGAGCAGCCAGGGGAGGTCAGCAGCCCCTCAGGAAAGACCGAGGGGAGGGGACAGCCACCAGGAGCAAAGCCCCACCTGGCCTCACAAACCTTGCCTGCTGGGTGGCAGTCATCCCCCCGCACCACCCCATGAGCACCCCAGAGCCTCACGCCCGCGGGGCAGCAGAGACAGCCTGCGTCCACCCTGCCTTTCCTGCAGACAGGAAGGGGACGGGCTGCAGGGAGCGAGCCCTGTCCTCCCCCGGGATCCCCAATCTGGCCTTCCCTCAGTGCGGGCCCCCAGTGCCCCCAGCAGGCCCTGCACTCTGGACTTCAGGTCACCCTGCAGGGCAGGCTGGGGTTGGGCCCCCCACCCACAGCGCAGCCTCCTGCCCCGGGGCAGCTGGGGACCCAGCCACACCCCCACCCTCTGCTCCAAGGGATCAGAGCCCCAGGCGCTGATGGCAGCCTGTGGAACCAGCTGAACACCCAGGACAGCTGCACAGATTGGGGGACAGGCCCTCCGAGGCCCCACCCTGGGCAAGGGCTCGGCCGACAAGATCAAGCTGCAGGAGGCCGAGCCTGGCCCCTCTCCGCCCCGGTATAATGCTCCTGAAGACAGGGAACCACAGCCTGCCTGGGAATCTGTCTCCACCGCACAGGAGGGGACTCGAGCCTCTCAGCGGGGTCCTGGGACAGGAGCTGGGCAGAGGCTCCCTGGAAGGGTGGTCTCCAAGCAAACAGGCCCGATGTAGGCCGGAGGGGGCCCCACCTGGCACTCGTGGGCACATGGCGGGGGGCTCTGTCCTATCGGGGGGGGCTTCCACTAAACCCCGACCGAGCAGCACCCCCAGCAACCAAGCCCCCGCCCCCAGCCCAGCAAGGTCCCCAGGGACCGGTCCTGCGGGGTCAGCACAGGTAGGGAGCGGGGCCCAGAGCCGGCGCCCGCGTGCGGGGGGCACTCACGGTGAGCAAGAGGCACTTGTTCTCCTTGATGGCTCCGATGCAGCCCACGAAGCCGATGGCCATGATGAAGGTGCCGGTGACGATAAGCAGGTTGGCGGCCGACAGGGACGGGAAGGAGGGGGACAGGGTGGCGAAGTTCCCCTGCGTGGCCGCCAGCCAGATGCCGACGCCGAGGATGCCACAGCCTCCCAGCTGGGACCGCCAGGGGGAAGAGAGGGCCGTGAAACCACCATCCACAGCCCAGGGCAGGCTGCACCAGACCCCAGTGGTCACCCAGAGTGGCATCCCACAGGCCCACCCTGCCGACCTTCCAGGGCCAGCCAGCCCTCCCGGCCGGTCCCCCCACAGTCACAGGAATGGGGACTCCAAGGTCCGCCACCTCTGGCAGTGGGAAGCAGATGGTCTGAGGACACTCTCCATTCAGGTCACAAATGGGGTGCCTGTCCCTGTCCCAGGGACACAGTGAAGCAGCCTGGCAAGGGGCCCTAAGGCCCCCCAAACACCACCCCTCTAGGAAGCATACCCCTCTGGCCCAGGTCCTGGCCTGCACCTACCCCACAGCCTCTCTGGACCTGAGCAGTCAGGGACATGACGCCTCTGGACCCTGCTGGACCACACACTCCCCTCTTTCCTAAAACCACCTCCCAGTGGGCGGCCGTAATCCCAGTGGGCCCCCAGCATCCCCCGCTGTCCATTTCTAAGTGCAAGGCCCAGAACACGCACCAGACCCCGGCATGGACGCCAGCACAGGATGGAGCAGAGAACCTCTCCCTGGCACTCACTGCCCCTCCCTTTCAACCACCGGGACTGCTTCTGAATTTCATAGTCGCTCCTTATTACAGACACAATTGAAGGGAAACCTGGGGGGCTCAGTGGGTTAAGCATCTGCCTTAGGCTCAGGTCATGATCACAGGCTCCTGAGATCCAGCCCTGCATGGGGCTCCCTGCTCTGTGGGAAGCCTGCTTCGCCCTCTCCCGCTCCCCCTGCTTGTGTTCCCTCTCTCGCTGCCTCTCTGTCAGATTAAATAAATAAAATCTTAAAAAAAAAAAAAAAAAAACATTGAAATGAGAGGAAGAAGGGGAGAAGGCAAAGCGGTGAAGAAGCCAGAGCGTCGGCCTCTCCTGGTGACGGGGACACCAGCCTTGGGGGAGCAGGGGTGCACCAGGGCTCTGGGTGGTCTCAGAAACAAAGAGGAGACTGTATTCCAGGTAAGCCCCATGAACACGGACCAGCTCCTGGTCCCCCAAAACCTGGGCTTCAGTGAGACCACTTGGTGACTAATGCCTGCTGGGCTCTGGGGAAAGCCAGCGGCCCTGCCTGGGGACCCCTCCCCACTCCTCAACATCTGGGGAGGCCCCCCTGGCCTCAGCCCCCAGGGCCCCCTAGGTGCGATCCCCCCGCATGCCCAGAACAGGCTAGCTCACAGACTCCAGGGTATACCGCAGCCGCCCAGGACCACAAGCCCTGCCTCACCCCACAAAAGCTTCCTGAGCCTAGAAGGCCAGACTCCCACCCGATTTCCCAGACCAGGGAACTGAGGCTGGGAAGTGGGTCTCGTGCCCAGTGAGTCAGAGGCAGAGCCAAGGGCAGCCGGTTCGTCCACACACAACGCCTCCCCAGCAACCGGATGGGCTCCCCAAGCCCAACAGGGACCCCATGACTCTGCAGGCTCCACCGGCTCTGAGGCCCCTGCCCAAGGAGGCCTCACCTTCTCATGGGCACATCCTCACCCCTTCCCCCATCACCAGGTCAGCCTGGCCCTGGGGTGGCGGCGGGGCACCACTCGGTGGTCCTGGAGTCTCTGGGGAGTATGCACGCCGTGCTCTCAGCCAGGCGGGCAGGAGACTGCAATTGTGGGGGTAGGGGGCATGCGGCTCTCAGACCAAGAGCAGGGGCCATGGCTCCCTGGGTGTGGGCATCTGGGATCCCTCTGGGCCTTGCCAAGGGCTGAGCGAGGCAGGAGAGCCTCCGGCTGACATGCCCACCACCAGCCAGTGTGGGGGTCCAGCAGCCCAGGGTGAACATGCGGGTCCTCTCTGGCGTCCCGCCCCGGTCTGCACCTTCCACAAAAGCAAGAACTTCGGTCTACAAGTTCTAAACAATCCCTCTGCTGAATGCTGCTGGCTCAGGGCAGGGTCCGGAAGCAGGGGTTGTTCTGCCTATTTGAGGCCCCTCCCCAGAGGAGGGTGGGGGTCCGCAGCTCAGGCGAGACGCAGGGAGGGGGCAGGGTAGCAGTTTTGGGGGACCCTGGTGGGTCAGAGGATCCTGGCCTGCCCCTGGCACTGACCACATGGCCCTGGAGGTCCCCAGAGGGCCCACGATGGACGGTGACAGAGCCTCTGCCAGTGGCCGGCCCCCTGAGAGGTGGTCAGTGGTGCACTGATCAAACTCAGGGCCGTGACCAGGGGCCAGGAGCCCGGAGTGGGGGGACTGCCCAGATGACTGCTCCCACAGTGGGGAGACCCACCCAGAGGAGGGGTTCAGACTGCCTCGGTGCCCTCGGTGGGCACCCAGCGCAAGGCGCCAGATGCCCAGTGTTGGGGGGACAGAGACAGGAGAGGTCTTCATGGCAGGTCTGGGCGTGGGCACCGCCCCAGGGCAGTCCTGGAGGTGTGGGTGCGCCTGCGGGGATGGAGGGGCGCTGGCACTGTCCAAGGTGCTGACCCCGGGCGAGGCTGTCCAGGGGACACCCAGCGCTTCTGGGCACCCCACCCCTGCCTGCGCGAGGCACCGCTCAGCACCGTGGCGCACAGGAGGCTGGGACATTCGGTCCTCCCACCCAACCTACAGATGAGAAATGGAGCCGAGGGCTTTTCTGGAGCTATGCCCCTCCCCCATGCCTGCAGGGACACCCAGCACCGTGTCCCTAGCATAGCTACTGCCTCCAGGATCTCCAAAGCCCCAAGGCAAGGTTGAAGCTGGGGTTGCCCAGTCGGGTACTGTGCACAGAAGGGACACTGTGGCTGGGGAGCAGGGAGGGAACTGGGTCAGGGCGGGTGTGAACGTGGCCCACCCCCCCATGAAGCAGGACACAGTAACCGGCCACCATGCCCGGGCCTCACGTCAGCTTGTCCCCCACTGAACCACAAGCCCCCACGGAGCACGTCATGTCTCTGGGCTGAGCCCCCAGGAGTGGGGCCTCAGTGGGAGGCAGGGGGACTGCCTCCCGCAGCAGGTTCCTGAGCAGAGGAATTACTCCTTCTTTACAAGCCCAAGTGCCCGCCTTCAAGGACGTGGGCAGACAGCTCCTGTCAGCAGGAAATGCGCCCGTCTGAGCTCCCTCGCCCCATGGGGACACACAGAAGGAAGGACAAGAGGAGGACACGGGGAGCAGAGCAGCTGTGGCGGTGGGGACCGGCCCGGGTCTCCGTGGAACCCAGGAGGGAACTCCTCACCCCCAGCAGCGGGAGAAATGGATTTCCATAACTAAGTCTGCACACGACGTCCCACCTCCACCCTGCGACGGCAGGAGAGACCCACACTGGGACACACACCCCCTCACTGCCACCACGTCACACGCCATGCCGCCGCGGGCACCCCTCACCATCAGTGGCAGACGCAGGCTTGTGTCGCAGATGCGCTGCCCTGTGACCTGCCGTGGCCACAAGCCCCAAGGCCCTCTGTGTTCAAGCATGTTTGCAGAAAACAGTCGCTAAACGCTCAGACACATACACTAACAAAACGCACACACAGTTAATAAAACTACCTATAATTTTGAAAATGTTTCTGTGTATGCAGCTTTTAAAACATTTTGGCAGGAGAATTACAGCCTCCAAGTGCAGGAAGAAAAACAAAGCCCGTTAGTCTCAGACAGAGAACATCAAACACAGGCTAAGTGGGGCTGAGATCCCTGGGAGGCTGGGACCCCACCCGAACCCCATGGATGTCCAGCCTGGCTCTCCCATGGCTTGGGGCACAGGCGGGGCTCCCCTCCCCAGCCACGCAAAAGCCCATGACAGCTTGAGAGGGGGGCCCAGGCCTCCTGGTGGGTCCCCCACCCACGCCCTCCCACGCCCCTGGAGCCTCATCTCCTGGCCTCCCCGTCACCAGCTCCAGGCCCGCCGGCTCGGGCCCCCCCTCCTTCCTGCTGTCCAGCCTCCTCGCATTTTCCAGTCTGGCCGGGTGGAAGGACCACAAGTCTGAGACGCCAGCCCCGCCCCCAGGCCCGGGGCAGGGGCAGGTGTCAGGTGGCTCTCTGCCACGGCCCCTCCGGCCCGCAGACGGCAGGACAGCAGACGGCAGGACAGCTGGCCATGTTCTTGGAACACGGTGGAGGGCCAGGTGCCCGCAGGGGCCCAGCCTGTGCCCAGAAGCCCCTCTCCTGGCAGCCAGCACAGCCCTGGGGCACGGCAAGGTGGTTGGCCCCTCCCAGCCAAGAAGAACCACGAGGGGGCCCATCCGTACACGTTAGGAACTGCGGGACGCGTCACCGAGCCAGAACCCAGGTGTGCAGCTGCCCCAAGGCAGGAGTCAGGGAGACTGAGCCAAGGGGCTCGAGGTAGGTACCTCTGGGCTGACAGTGGATATTGTCACTGGTGGCTACGCGTCCGGCCCTTCACTGGAAAACAACACAACAGGCCGCTGTTCCTATGCGTCAGCCCCTGCGCCGTCCTCAGCCGCAAGGCCCAGGCCCGAGGAGAGCAGCCCCAGTGACTGCAGGCCCTGAAGCCGGCGTCCCCTGAGGGGGGTTGGGCAGGGGAACAGAACAGCCCTGGCAGCAGCTTCAGGAAGGTCAAGTCTACCCTCCAGGGCAAGGAAGAGCTCACCGGACCACAAAGGGGCATCCAGGGGACAGTTAAGAACCCCAAACGGACGCCCAGCCGGCTCAGCCGGTGGAGCATGAGACACTGATCTCAGGGCTGGGAGTTCGAACCCCACGCTGGGAGTAGAGAAGACTTAAAAGAAGACTTTTTTAAAAGGTGGGGGAGGGGCACCCAGGTGGCTCAGTTGGTTGAGCAACTGCCTTCGGCTCAGGTCATGATCCTGGAGTCTCAGGATCGAGTCCCGCATCGGGCTCCCTGCTTGGTGGGGGCCCTGCGTCGCCTTCTGACTCTCCCCCCGTCTCATGCTGTCTCTCTCACTCTCCCTCTTTCAAATAAATAAATAAAATCTTTCTTAAAAAAAAAATAATAACAATAAACGGGGGGGCGCCTGGGTGGCTCAGCTGGTTGCGCCCAACTCTTGCTCTCCGCTCATGTCTGGATCTCAGGGTCGTGAGTTCCAGCGCCCCCTCCCCGCCCCGGTCAGGCTCCACGCAAACACCCGGCCAGCATTGCTGGGGAGGAGAGGGAGAGGGGGAGGCCGTGGCCGGGTCCTCCCGGCAGCCAGAAGGGAGACGGGGCCCCTACCACAGGCCGAAGGCCGGGTCTGGGGCCGCAGCCGGGACGCGGTCCGCCTGGCTTCCGAGGCCCCTCCGGCCCTTCAGGGCTGCGGCCACACCCCTCTACGCCAGACAGAGTCCTACACGTGCCTGCTTGAGATCTAAAAGGATCTCTCCAGACAGGCCTGGCCGACCTGCCTCTCCCCTCACCCTCCCTTCCAACAGGCCAGACTCCACAAAACCCACTGGGGTCATGGGGGGAGGGGAGACAGGCCCGACAACCACCCGGGGTCGAGCCAGAGCCACTGGGGCCCCTGACAGACCGCTGCCGCCCCCAACCTATCAGGGAGCTACCAACCCGGCCGCAGACATGCCTAACCCCTGGTCCCAGCATCGACGCCGCTGCTCCGAAAGTCAGAAGCGGGCTGTGTCTGCTGCCTGCCACCCACGCCGCGGGCAGGAGGGCCCTGTCGCAGAGCTGGACCCAGAGACCCAGACTGCCACCGCAGAGCAGACGGACATCCCCAGGCCCCAGAAGCCCCCTCCGCCCCGTCGGCCAGCGGCCGGCCCCAAGGAGGAGAGTGTTCTGAGCCTTGACTGGACCAGCCAAGCACCCCAACCCCAGGACCTGCTCCCCAGGGCCCTGCAGACCCGATCCCATCACAGAACCCGCCGCCCTCCCCCCCACCCCTCCCTGTGGGCAGCAGAAACCCCCTGCCTCACCCCGTGGCAGCCGGACATGGGGACCTGCCCAGCACCATCAGGAGGCCACGGCCAAGAGGAGCCACCAGGTCTGAGACTTCCCAACCGCAGGGGGGACCTGGGGGGGTCACGGAGCCCGGCCCGACGGGCTCTCTGCCAGCGGGTGTCCCCTCCCCCGCCAGTCTCAGGGGTCTTGCCCAAGGGCCAGGGACAGCAGGCCAGGCTGCCCACTTGGACGTCATCTGCAGCGCATCACCTGGGGCGCGGCTGGGGCAAGGGAGTCCCCGAGGAGGCGGCACTCCGCCAGAGCCCTACGGTGGCCTGGGCAGCAGGAAAAGGCAAGCGCAGCTCCAACCCCCGCCCCAGTCCTGCAGAGGGGACCCTGCCCGCAGAGTGGGGAGCAGCCCAGAGGTGGGAAGGGGGCCCGGAGGGACGGCCGCCGGGGAAGCAGCAGGAAGGCGGGCCCTCAGCTTGGCTGATCTGAATCTGGGAGGAGCCGGGCACCTGCTCAGAGGACACACCCAAGCACCCTGGCCCTGCTGGGCTCAGACCCTCCTCTCCCAGGCGCCCCCCACACCTGGACCCCTTGGGGCACGGACACTGCCCCTGGGGAAGCCCTGAGCAGTCTGCCCCAGAGCAGGCGAGGCCAGGAGGGCACGACCTCCCCCTCTCCCCACCCTGGGCCTCCCCCTCCCCCTCTGTCACCGTGGGGGCCCGAACGGCCCCAAACCCTCACCCCGCGCCCAGCACCCCCATGTTCCCACGTACCGAACAAGGCCCTCTTTGCCAGGATAGGGCTCCCAGGAGACACCCCTGCCCCCATCATGGGGACGGTGGCCCGAAGGTGCCCGATACACATGCAGGCCTCCGAGGAGGGCCAGCACGTCCCTGCTGGAGCCGTCTGCTGCCAGCAAGGGCGCCACCTGCTAGGGGAAGGCCGGAGAGCATCTGGGGGTAGGCTGGCTCTGAACTCTGAGGGGCCCCCGTCACCAGCGCCTCGGCCCCTCTCCTCCTCCGGGGGGTGCCGGCTCCCCCGGCTCAGGTCACCCCGGCTGCAGCACTGGGGACAAGAGGCAGGCCTGTTTCCTTCGCTGAGAGGAGCCTGTGATCTAGCCCGTCCACACAGGACCAGGCGGCTGAGGCCCCGGACAGCGAGGTGATGACTCCTGCCTGCCCGGCAAGGACCCACGGCTGGAACCCTCAGTCCTGCCCAACCCAGCAGGAGCCCCAGGAAAACCCGTCAAATGGGGCACCTGAGTCAGAGTCGATTATGGGCTGAGCCCTTCCCCCTTCCTGCCCCTCCAGGCCAAGTCGGGAGCTGTGATCTCGGCCAGGGCCACCCGACAGCCTGGGGAGCAGGTGGTATGTGGACGGGACGGCCGGAGGAAACAGGCAGGCGGATGCCTCAAGGGGTCAATGTGCCGGCCTTGCGGGATTTTACCTCCAGCAGGATCGAGGCCCTGAGGGAAAGGGGTGCCGGGCGGGGCTTGGACAGGAGAGCCAAAGTGAGGAGGAGACAAACTTAGAGAACTCATTGCACCTTCACCTCTAAACAGGTATGAGGGCCGGTACCCTGGGGCTCACCTTCCTGATCCCCTGGCCCCATCTGCACCTGCGGCCTGGACTCCTGACCCCCCCAGGGCCCTGGGCACCCACTCCCTCTGGAGCCACACCCAGGACAGGCATGGCTGCCCACTCAGACACAATTCCCCCCACCCCAGCCGCAGAGGATGGCCTCGCCCCTGGCCTGGCCCTGCAGGGCGGGGGTCAGAGGGACTGACACAGGTGAGTGTCTGGAGGTCCAGCCCTCGGGGACTCTCCACCCACAACCGCGGCCCTGACCCTACAGTTAGCTCCAGGGGAGACTAAGGCATGACACTCAGAGGTCTCCCAGTGACAGTGGGAAATGGGGTGGGGGGCCAGCACCCCCAGGTAGCAAAGAAGCTGAGGCCCAGGGAAGGGTGCTGTAGCCTCTGTCCCCGCCACCCGCAGGCTCACCGGCACAGGGACTCAGCCTCCCGACCATTTGTACCACACCTCGCGGGGGGTTCCCACAGGCTGTGGGCAGGCCCCATGCCCTCTCTGACCTCCGTGTCTCAGATCCCGGCTGGGCACCACGCTGGGGCAAGGACAGGCCCAGGTAAGCAGCAGGGGGCCAGCTGGCTTTGCAGGGAGGCAGAATTGTGAAATAAAAGGGAAACGGACTGTCCTGCCCAGGAGGGGAGCCCAAAGGGGTTTCTGACCCATCGCAGACACTGGCAGAGTGTGTCTGTTCTGCCACTGGTCGGCTGCTCCTCAGGCTTCACAGGGCAAAGACAGCTCAGCCTGGGCCCGTGGCAGGGGGGGCTGGGCCCTGGAGGGGGCCCCTCTCCCTCTGCCTGCAGGCAGCTCCCCAGATCACTGAGGAAGGCAGACGAGGGAAGAGGCAAGTCTTGCCCACCTCCTGGGACCTGACTCTCCTGCACACCCACCACCCCCCTCCACCCCAAGATCTGTGACAACCACCACTATCAGATGCGGTCACCCATGGGGACATGCCAACTCTGCCAGCTGCTCGGTACCCACCACACTGGCACCCACTGTATCTCGTCAACATCCCCCCAACAGAAGATGCTCACCCCAGTCCTGGCCGAGGGCCCAGCTGCCACCCACCCCCGCTGCTGGCTCCTGACCTCACGGTGCTTCGCTCCGGGCCGGTGCCTCACCCCTGCCAGGAGTCTCTTGTGGAGAACAAACTCTTGGGGTGACCGCCTCTGGAAGCTGGCACCTGGGCCAGGAGCCCCCTTGGGTCACACCGAAGGGCAGCCCAGGCTGGCCGCCCCTCCCGGGGACCCCCAACTCCAACCACCACAAGCTGGGAAGAGAAAAGCACAGCCTGAGGAAGGAGGAAGGGGCCGAGGGGGACCCCGGTTTCTGGGCATCCGGCCTGAAGATGAGTGTGCAAAGCTCAACCTCCTCCTGGGGGTCCAGAGCCCGCGCCACATCCCCTGACTCTCTGCTCCAGAAGGAGGAGGGAGTGACCTCGGCATCCTCTCTGCTCCCAGCCTCCTGCAGCCCAACCAGGCCTGTTCCAACCTGCTCAGGAGAGCCAAGGCCACAGGAGGGCCTGCTGCGCCTCTGCAGTTATGGGAGCCCCCCCACCCCAACACACACACACACACACACACACCATGCAGGACGAGGAGCCAGCAGAGACGCCAGACGCGTCCCTAGCACACTTGGTGGCCCACCATCCTGCCCGGTGGGAGGCCCAGCCCGAGAACTCACGCTGCCCACTCCCTTCCCACGGCCTCCAGACGATGGACGGGTCCACCTGACCCCCAACAGCCCCTGGCGAACCCCGGTCCTTGGGCCTACTCGGTCAGTCCACTGAGGACGGGGAGGGGGTGTGCGGGTCGAAGACAGGACGCCCGCTGGGCGCTGGGACGGGAGGGGAGGCGTCAGCCCCAGCGCCCCGCCGGCCACGACCAGCGTTGGAATGCGGGCGCCCTGCCGTCCCGCGCGCAGGTGCGGGACACGTCCGGTCTCAGGAGAGGGGACAGGACGCGGGCAGCGGCCCCGACCGCAGAGCCTCGGCCAGAGCCTCGCGGGACCGGACACCCGCCCCCGGCCGCCGCGGCCGCTCCAGCCCTGGCCCCCCGGGCCGGAGCCGCGACCCTGCGCGCCCAGGCCGGCCCGTCTGCGTCCCGGCGCCTCGCCCCGCATCCCCGCTGCAGCAGCGACTCCGGCTCGCCCCCGGGCCCCGCCACTCACCCAGAAGAGCAGGTTGAAGGCGAACATGAGGAACTTGACGCCCTGGAGGCAGCCGCGCGCCATGCCGCAGCGCTTCAACTCTAGGAGGAAGATGAAGGAGAGGTCCAGGTAGAAGACCACGTACTTGTTGCCCTTGGGCGACGTGTAGCGCGCCTGGGCCGCCTTGGGGCCGGGGCTGGCGTGCAGGCCGAAGAAGGGGCCGCCGTCCCCGCCGTCCGCGGCGTCCCCCGCGCCCGCGCGCCCGTACAGGCTGCTGTAGCGCCGGAAGGGGCCGCCGCGCGCGAAGCCCGGCTCCTTGCCCTCCGGCGACGGGCTGCGCCGGTACGTGGACTCGTCCGTGCTCGAGCGGCGCATCGCGCCGGGGCCGCCGCCGGGCTCAGCGCCCCGCGCCCACCGCCCCGGAACGCCGCATCCCGCCCGGGCCCCGGCCCCGGCCCCGGCCCCGGCCCCGCGGTGGCAGCCGGGCGCGCCGCTCCGCTCCGCTCCGCCCCGGCGGCGGCCCCGCACACCTGCCCCGGTCCCCCGCGCCGCAGCCCCGGCCCCCGTCCGCGCCCGTCCGCCAATCCGCGCCGGCCCCGCCCCCCGAGGACCCCCCCCCCCGCACCCGCCGCCCCGCCCCGCGCCCCCGGCCCCCCGCCCCGTCCCCCTCAGCCCGCCAATCCGCGCCCGCCTCGCCCGCGCACCCCTTCCCACCTCGCCGCACCGCCCTGCGGACCCCTCCCCTGCCCTCCCCTGCCCGCCGCCCCGCCCCGCAAATCCCACCGCTCCGCGGGCGCCGGCGCCGGCCAATCACGGCCCCGGGGCGACGGCCCGACCCCGCCCGCCCGCGCTGGCGCCCCTCGCCCTCGCCTTCTCCGGGCCCGGCAGGAAGATGCTCTCGAACTGCAGGGACAGCGCCGGAGGGGCCGAGGGCGGAGGCCCAGGCGGCTCTCAGCCCCGGGAACGAGGGACCCCCCCCCCCCCGGCCAATCTACCGCCGCGGCCGCACTGCCCCCCGCCGGGCCTGGAGACCTGCGACCGCACTCGAGATGCAGGGCGCTATGCAAATGAAGGGGTGACCCAGTTGCTTTCTGGTGATGACCTGGGGCAGCTTCGACTTGGGTTCCCCGCCCGGAGCGAGACTACAAAGCCCGGAACAGCGCCTGGGGTGCGCACTCTCAAGGAGCTTCCCACACTCCCAGCCTGGGCTGGCGACACCCGCGCCAGGGGCTGGAGCCCCGCAGTCACACCTTAGATGGGGAGAGGCCTCTGTCGGGACAGGAATCAGACTGGGTTACCCACCCTGGGGAGAGGGGGTTACCTTGCTGGGGGAGGAGGTGGGACTGCCCCTGAGAGGGGCTGGGGCAGGGAAGGCCAAGTGGAGAGGGTGCCCAGGAGGTAGGATGGCAGGTCACTCTGCAAGAAGCAGGGCGGCTTCCAGACCCACAGGGAGGGGCCCGAGCACACAACAGGGCAAGGGTATCACTAGGCGCCTAAAAACGGCCCGGACCTCAACTCCCACGGCATCTGCCTGTTCAGTGGGCCGGGGCGGGCTGACCCTCCCCTGCTCCTGCTTCTCCAGGGCCGGGAGTAGGGCCGGTTTCTACAGCCTGTGACCGTGCAGTCACACAGAAGACTGCCGCCACTGTCTTGGAATTACTGATAAATTCTGAGGGGGCCTCCCGTCTTATTTCGCACCAGCCTGGGCTACAAGTCAGACCCTGCGCCTCCCACACTCAAGTGCAGACCAGGCCCACACCCAGCTCCCAGACTCTCAGGGTGACTCGTACACACCCTGGGACACACACCCTTAGACTGTCACTCGGGGTGTGCCCGTCTGCTGGGGTACAGACACACGTGCGTCAGGAACAGTCTCCAGGGACATACACAATCACAGATGGGGACAAACGTCCCCTCAGCTGCGCCCTCTGGTAGGGGCAGCAGGGTCAGACAGCAGCATGTAAGCCAGATGCCCCCTTCCTGTCTAGGAAAGAGCTGAGCCCCCTCCCCTCGGCGCTCTGGGCCTGGGGTCTGTGCCCTGCACCCTGGGCTTGGGCTGTAGCCAAGGCCTCTACCAGGTCACCAAGGGAATCTCCTGGCAGTGTCCACCCAGCAGACAGTTCCAGACACTGAAGTCCAAAGAGGGAAGGGCTGGCAGGATCCCTGAGCGTTGGGTAGCAGAGCTCAGAGGGGAGAGAGATGGGACGGAGAGATGGGGGGAAGGGGGGACACTCACAAGGTGACATATGGACAGACTGAGCAGTGAGCGGGGCAGCAGGTCTGGGGGGTTGTGCAGCAAGCAGAGCAGGACTGGTGGAGGGCTGAGGACCCAGCGAGGTCTGGCAGCCGCCCTGGGCCCCGAGGACCACTAGCATCAGCCCTCTGCCGCCCCCTGAAGGTCCTTCGTAGAACTGCAGCTCCGGGCCTCAGGGCGGCATCTGAAGGCGGTTCCCCCAGAGCAGAGCTGGCCCAGGCAGCAGTGGGGACGGGAGAGTCCCAGACTGCTTGCCTGTGTCACCCAGCTGGCTGGCCTGAGGTTTCCCACAGCCCCTCTACCCTTCCCAACCCCAAGTGTGCTTTGGTGTGTCTGGGCCCCAGGAAAGGGTCGCCACGGTGGCCCCACCCGCGCCCTGCAAAAACCTCTGCCCACAGCTCTGCTCAGGGAACAAGCGGCACCCTCGAGACCCTGGCGCCCCCCGGGCCTGAGTCGGCCAGCTCCACAGCCCTGTCAGAGGGTGGACACTTGGAGGTCGTGTGGGAGCCTGTGTGAGTACACTTGTGGTGCACACAGGCCAAGGGAGGATCCAGGTTGAGCCTCACCCCATCTCGCCCCCCATGCAGCACCCCCACAAGTGGGGCGGGGGTCAGACACACTCAGGAAGGCACACGGGCTTCCAGGGCAGAAGGAAACCTACTGCTGGCTTGTGGGGGGAGGGGGCAGGGGGGAGCTGGAAGCCTGAGGAGCAGGAGGCTGGCTGGCTCCCTCCGCCTGGCTCCCTGGGCAGGGCCTCTGAGGGTGAGGAAGTGGCCTTGGCCAAGGCTACGAGGAGAGCAGAGACGGGCAGGACTCCCCGTTGAGCCCCCCTCGGAACCCCTGCATCCGCTGGAGCGGGCTCCAGCGCCCAGAGCGCTCTCACCTCTGTGTCGCCATCCCAACATCCCCCAAACATCCCATCTGCAAACCCCTGCAGCCCCCTGCAGGTGAGTAAGCCAGTCTGATCTGAAGTAAAATTGGAAAATTCATCCAAGGGTCCTGGGGCCAGTTGGAATGAGGACACAGGTCCATCAGGGCTGAGGCCAGAAGGGGGGACTTCCCTCAATGCACCGGCCCAGCATCAGGGACCCTGTCCAGCCTCTCCCACACAGGAGTCCCCTTCCTCCAGCAGGTGGGGCCCAGGGAGACATGTTCAGCAGACCGTCTGCGCGGGGACCAGGCGAACATCCAGCTGGCAGGGCCCTGGGCCAGGAGTGAAGGAGCCGACAAGGCCGTGCGAGTCAGCTCCACTACTGCCCCGCCAGACCGTGACGTACCTGCGCTTGCCGCGGGAAAGAGGCCAGGCGGTGCTCGGTTCCCCAGCGGTCAGCCAAGGCAGGCTGGAGCCCTATGCAAGGAAAGATGGGCACAGTGGAGACCACGTGGTACCGACTGTGGGGCTCCCAGAGGCTTGCCGGGTACCTCGGGGAGGAGGAACAGCCCTCCACGCAGGACCATGTCCCTACAAGGGCCAGAGAGGGCAGCTGGGGGCCAGATAGGGGTGCACTGTCCGACGCAGGGGACCAGAACAGGGACGGGGAGGGGAGGTCTTTGCTCCTGACCCAAGGTGCCCAGGGAGGGAGGCAGGCTTGCACGCAGACACAGAGGCAGCGCACGTGGGGTCTGCGTATAGAGAACATATGTGTTCGGGCCGTGTGGGGGTCACGGCCTGAACCCCAGACGGCCAGCCTTCGGTGCCCACTTCCCCCTCAGATGCCCTAAAGCGTACCCATCCCTGGGCTCCAAGCACATGCGCGCCCTGAGCCACCAACCCCGCTCTCCCTGCACCCAGATGGCTGGTGATGACTCACCAGGCCCGTTCCCCTGCCGCCGGCATTCGCGGGAGGATTCTGTCCTCTCCACCAGCCAGGGCTTTCCAGGAGGGGACCCCAAGCTCACGGGGCAGGTGTCTGAAGGCGTCCCACTCAGGCCCCCCGCCTCTCCCTCCTCACAGCAGGTGCTCCTTCCAGCCTGGGAGCAGGGGCGGCAGTCTTCTGCACAGCTCAAGGGCAGAGGGGACCGCAGGGTTCAAAACGTCACTGTGGCAGGCGTCCGGCCCTAACCCTAACCCAGAACCCTGGTGAGGAAAGGAAGCACCTGCAACCCCTTGGCTGTCTCCATGCCCAGGGACAGAGTGGCCAGGGAGGGCTTCCAGGCCCAGAAAGTAGCAAGGGCAGTGCGTGGGGGGTCGGGGGTAGGGGGTGGCAGGGGAGGGAACACACCTCATCCACTCCCCTTGATAACCCCCGCTCCAGGAATACCTCACCATGCTCCCGCACCCCGAGACCGGGGCACCGGTGGGGATGGGCCTCCCGGCAGGGCCAAAAGGGCAGATCCAGCAGCAGCCTCCCAACCCTCCTGGGTCCCCAAAATGAGGAAGTCCCATGGCCAACACCAAGCCGAGGCAGGAGACCACTGCCCAGCCACACTGACAGCCCTCAGCCACTCGGCAGCCCCGGCCCCTCCGTAGATGACCTCTAGCCCTTCCGGCTCCCACAGTGCCCCTCTAAGAGTCCGGAGCCTCTCACTCCCATCTAGGGTCGCCCAGACACAAGCCTGCTGCTGGGCAGAGTGCGGGGACCAGACAGGACCAGGGTGGGCTCCACCTCTCCAGTCCCGCCTCCTCCTCCAGGAAGCCTCCCTCCCATCGTCTGCTCTGGGCTTCCTTTGAATGCAGGGTGGGGCACGCCTGTACCCCCGAAGGGTAGCTGCAGTGGCATCGGGACTGGCTGAAGGAGAGCCCCAAGGAAACCTACAGTCCTGGGCTGGGTCTTCCTGACTCGCCAGGGCTCTGGGGTGGCAAGCAGCTGGGGGGCCCAGGGGGGCATGAGCCGTGAGAAGGCTGTGGGCACCCACCTGGCCAGACCCAGGTCCCACTCCAAGAGGAACCACCCCAAAAGCCAAAACAATGTTGAGAGGTCGCCAAGGGCGCAGCATACCCCGAGCCCCAGAGGGAGAGATCCGGGGCACGGCGGACCGCGGTGTTGCAGAGCACAGCCGCCTGCCCTGGGCGCCTGCAGGGCTCTGAGGCGGCTCTGAGCAGGGGGAGGCCCTGCCAGCACAAACGGTCTGTGGCGTCGGCCTTCCTGCTGCTGATCCAAACCGCAGGCCCAAGGCCCACCCGGACCCCGGCGTGGGGGAGGGGTGTCCCCCCCGCCCCCCAGTGCCACACAGAACTGAGGCAAGACTCCGTGGCTGGGAGAACCCAGCCCAGGGGGACGGTCCCTCGGAAGAGCCACCAAGGGGCCCCGGCCTTTCCTGGGCCCAGCAAGGCCACCCCCCCCCCCACCTCAGGGTCTCCGGCACATCCCTGCTCCTCCTCCGCCGGGTACTTCTCTGCTGGAGGTGGCAGTGGAGAGAACAGCATCAGGACCCCGAGGGGGGCCACATTTCCGCCCACCACAGGCCCTGGGAGCACCCTGCCTCAGGCACCCACAGCGTGTGCCCACCCACCTCCGGCCACCAAGACCCCTATGGAAGCCTTACAGGGCACGCTGTCCCCAAATGCCCTTGGCCCAGGCTTGTCCAGAGGGCGTCAGGTAAGGGCAGTGGCCTCAGGCACGCCTGCAAACACCACCAGGGCCCAGGGCTAGCGTGGGCACCGTGGGCAGGGGAGCCCATCCGACATGCACGCTCAGGGAGCCCACCGCACCCTGCACATCTGCCCAAAGCAAGAGGGGCCAAGCCGGCACACCAGGGTTGGGACCCTCCGGCTGTGCGGCCTCTGGTTCAACCCACAGGTTGTTCAAACTGGTACCAGGACCGGCGGGCAAGGGCAGCTGACTCCCTGTGTACGGGGCAGAGCTCTGGGCCCGGGCGTCTCGGCTGCAAAATCACCCGCTGATCTCGCCTCGTGCCCAGCCTGAGGAAACATGGCTCACGGGTTCCCAACCGCATGGGAGCACAGCCCACCACTGGGGGCAGAATAGCCCATTCTTGAAAAACTGGCACTCTCCCTCGCCTCCGAGCCCTGGGCCACATCTGTGCTGACACTGCACACAGAGAGGAGAAGCAAGGGCCCCCCTTCTCCTGCAGGCGGGCAAGGCACCCGCCCCTATTCCCCACTGGTGCCCTGGGTCTCCATGTCTCCTTCCTGCCCACCCTGAGGACAGCCTGGCCCAGGGCCCAGCTACATCCCCACAACACACACACACACACACACACACACACACACACACGGAGGGACCCAGCCACTCAGGGCAGAGGCAGGGGGCAGGGCTGACCAGTCGGGGCAGAGCAAAGACAGTAGAGACGGGAAGAGGACCAAGCCCCCTAAGGCGCCTTCCAGCTCACCTGTGCTGGGGGCAGGCCCACAGGCTGAGGTGGGGCAGCCCGGAGGCTCCCCATGGCATCTCCTTGGAAATCAGGGAGCTGGAGGGAGGAGCCCAGGAAAAGGAGGCAGCCACCACCCCCAAATCCACACACAGAATTCCAGGAATGTCAACTCGGCTGGGCCAGAATCAGGGAGGGAGGCTCATTCCCCTCACTTTCAGAGTAAACAACTGCTTGGGGCAGGAGCATGGGTGGGGCAGGCCCTGGGCCCCTCCTCCAGGAAGCCTTCCACCCCCACCAGCTCCCCAAGGCCCACCCGCACAGCCCGGATCCCGCCACCCTGTCCCTCACCTCCACAGTTGCCAGCAGCCTCTGCAGCTGAGCGTGGGTCTGACCCCAGGCCACTGGGACTCAAGGCCCCCTGTCCTGTCCCTCTATCCAGGGACAGGATGTGCGTCCAGTGGGTGGGGCGGGGGGTCAGCTGGGAAGGGAAGTAGCCTCACTCGTGGCTCTGCACGTGGCCGCGGGGGGATGACAAATCCACTGGGCAGGCTGTCCAGGACCCAGGCAAAAGTGGGGGCACAAACTCCAGGCCAGCCGCAGCTCAGACCAGCCCCACCCAGGCCCCAGGGGACCCTCTGGCTCCCTCCCCCTCAGCTAAGGCCAGAAGGCATCATATACCCTGAGAGGGCCACGAGCTGAGGCCTGGGACTCAGCACAGACCCACTCACCACCAGCAGAGGTCCAGATGCCTCAGGCCTGGGAACCTGGCCAAGCCCCACCCACCAACACCAACCGGAGTCACGGGGGCCACTCCGCAGCACAGCCATCCCCCACGGCCCAGAAATTCACCTCCTCCAGGGAGCCTTTCTTTCCTCTGGCTGCACACTGATCTCTCCCCAGCCTCCAGCCCTGGGGTCGGGGCGGGGGCGGGGGGGCTCACCTTGCCCCATTTCCAGAGACACAGCCAGACCTTCCTTTAAATCCTCTGTGGCTCCTGACCCATCACCTCTAACTCCACCACCTCCTCCGGCCCTGGCACAAACGTGTGGCCTAGAGTGAGTAGCCCGCAGGTTTGGCCTCCAGGCCTGTATCCAAGGGTTCCCTTTGCCAGGATCAGTCCCCTCCCTTACACACACTCGGGCTCACCCCTGGTGAAATCCTGCTCTTGAGGGTTCAACTCAAAAGGCACCACTTCCATGACGCCCTCCCTGATCACCCTCTCCAGCCTCCGCTGCTTTCTGAGTCCTCAGAGGCCCGAGGGCCCCCAGATCACGGACTACCCGGCACAGCCCGGCCCGCACCCCCTCCCAGACCCCTTCCTCGGGAGGAAGGGAGGAGGGACGCGAGCCGAAGCGGGTCGCTGGGGCGCGGGGAGGACGGCGGCGGAGCCGCAGGTGACTGCCCGGCCGGGACGGACACCGTGCGGGCGAGCGGGCCGGGCCACGGCTGAGAACCGGACCGCCGAACTCGGCCCCAGAGACACCCCCGGGGCCCCCGGGCGCGCGCGGCAGGGGCTCCAGGCGGGGCTGGAGGGACGCGCCGGCAGGGACGGCGGGAAGGCCGGTCCGTGGCCGCCCGCCCCCGCTGGCCCCCGCCGGCCGCCGGCCAGCCCCTGGTAACCCCCGCCGCGGGTCGCCGCGCCCCCGGCCCCGGCCCCGGCCCCGGCCCCGCCACTTGTTGCCGCGGCTCGGCTCGGGGCTCCAGCTCTGCGCCGGCTCGCCTCGGCTCGGCCCCGGCCCGGCTCCGGGTCCCGGCTCGGGGGCTGCGGCGGACGGCACCCTGGCCGCGTCCCCCCGACGGGCGCGGTACCTGCGCGCGGTCCGCCCGCCGCGCGGCTGTCTGTCATGCGGACACGAGGAAGGCGAACCGCCGCCGTCGGGCCCTTCAGGCCCCGCTCGGACGCCGTAGCCCGGGACGTACCAAAACTGCGGGCGGGGGGCGCGCCGCCTGCTCCGGCCGCGGCCGCGCGGGCCCCGGAGCCCCCGGTCCGCGCGGAGGGAACTCTGCCCGGCGGGGAGCCAACGGCGGCGGCCCCGGGGCCGGCGGGGCGGGCTGGGGGCGGCCGCGGGCGGGGCGAACGGGACGCCCTCTCCCCCCGCGCCGTGAGCGCGCCCGAGGCGGGGCCGGCTCCGCGGCGGAAGCGCCGCCAGATCCGGCCGAGCGGGCGCTGCGCTGCCGCCGCCGCCATGATCATCCCGGTGCGCTGCTTCACCTGCGGCAAGATCGTCGGCAACAAGTGGGAGGCCTACCTGGGGCTGCTGCAGGCCGAGTACACCGAGGGGTGAGGCGCCGCGCCGCGCGGGGGTGGGGAGCCGGGGTCCCGGGGTCCTCGCCTGCCGGGGCGCGGGGCGACGGCGCGTGCGCGGGTGCGGGCTTGCGGGGCTCCAGGGCGGCGGCGGGGCCCGGGGTCCGGGGTCTGTGCGGCGTGGGCGCAGGGGCGGAGGACGAGGTCGGGGCCGCGGGGCGCAGGTAGGCTGCGGCGGGGCGCGGGGGCGAGGGGACGGCGGGACCCGCTTCCCCTGGATGCCCCGGGTGGGAGCTGCCCGAGCCGGCGTCCCCTGCCCGCCTCGCCGTCGCTGCGCAGCGGAGCGGTGCCGCGGGCGGTGCCCGGAGGCCTTTAGGGCGTCTGCGGCCGGGTCGCAGGGGCGCTGACCACTCTCGCTGGCTTGAGAGACGGGAGGAAGGTGACTGCTTGGAGAGACGTGTCCGTCCCTGACGCGTGGCGCGGACGCCGCGGGCAGGGCGCCCCGTGCCCCCGGGTCGGCCTGGACGAGCAGGGCTGCTCCTCTCGCCGCAGGGATGCCCTGGACGCGCTTGGCCTGAAGCGTTACTGCTGCCGCCGCATGCTGCTGGCGCACGTGGACCTGATCGAGAAGCTGCTCAACTACGCGCCCCTGGAGAAGTGAGGGTCTGGCGCCCGCGCCCTGCTCCCCGCGGGAGGCTTACCCCGCCTGCCGGTCCTGCCCTCGGCCCTGTGTCTCTGCTCCGCGGGCAGCTGCCCAGTAAAGGTCTTGGCAGAACCGAGGCGAGGTCCTGACATCCGTGTGGCTCTGTGTGGCTCCGCGCCGCTGGCGTTTCTGCGTCCTGCCTCGTGCCTGAAGCTGCTTGGGGTGGCCTCAGCTGCCACTGCCCAGGGGAGGGGGAGCCAGCCAGCTGACCGCCATTCCGCGGGGAGAGGGGGTCTCCTGGAGCGTGGGCTCTCGCAGAGCCAACCAAGAGCACTGGGGATGGGGATGCAAGGGGCACGGGTGTGCCCACCCCCAGATCCTGGGTGCCCTGTAGACTGAGCACAGAGATCCTCACGTGCTTTTCTGGGGCCTGGCTAGAACGCCTGCCGTGGCCTTGGTGGCTCGTCCTGAGGGTCTGGCTGCCGGAAGCTTCTTGGCTCCAGCCAAGCTCAGCAGGCTCCTTCCCTTGGCTTAGTCCCTGCGGAGGGGAAGGGGCGGTGCCCAGCCACCACAGCCAGCCCTGGGTAGGCTCTGGGGTGACAGGGTTCGCTAAGCTCCCAGTGCCCTGGCCATTAGCATGGACTCCCTTGGACTGGACTTGACCGAAGAGCTCTCTGCTGGGGGCTTCTGTCCTGTTCTACCTCAGGCTCAGGCCAGCAGCTGTCCACTCTGATCGGCAGGCCCTGGTGTCCTCCAGCGGGCAGTAGGTGGGAGTGTGTGGTTGGGTGAGAGGGAAGCGGGTTTCTTGGGCACCTTCTTCGGAGCAAACACTGCTGCCCGGACATGGGACACGGGGTCCTCTGACGGCCCACGGACAAACCTGCTGCAGGGGTTAGGGGCAGGCAGGGTCTGCCCAGGGTCTGGGTCCTGCAGAGCTCCGGCCTCTCATGTCGGCTCCAGAGGCCTCCCCCAGCCCCTGACGGCTACACAGGCCAGAGACAAGCAGGCCCAGGGCATCTAAGGCCTTCATTGCCTCTGGGAGGCTCTAGCCCTGCCCCTTTCTGTCCCAGAATGGACAAGGTTTTCCTGCTTCTCAGCCTGTGGCCAGCCGTCCTCTCTATGGAGTCCCCTCGGTCCTTGGCTCACAAATGGCTACCCCGGATCCCTGGGATATGCCCTTCCGGCCTCTTGTCCTGGCACTGGGTTGGTGATTCTGTCCACCCTGCTAGGGGGTATGGCCCTGAGGACCAGGACCTGGTCTGTCACCAACAGCTCACGTGTCCGTTCCACAAACGTTTATTGAGCGCCTGTCACGTGGCATGAGCGGTTCTAGGCATTTGTGATACAGCAGTGAATAAAACCCACAAAGCCCCTGCTTCTGGGAAGGGGGCAGGGCAGTGCACAGTGAACGTGTGGCGTTTGAGTGAGGAGAGTGGTGGGGAAGTCCCAGCAGGGGCTTGGGGGCAGCAGAAGCCAGGCTGGGGAGGGCAGAGGCACAGGACCCACAGGACGGACTGGCTGAGCTTTCCAGGGAGTGGGCAAGGGTCTGTGGTCCAGTGGTGGGCACTGGGCACTGCCTACTGGGAGCTGTCCTGTGTTCCCTGGTGCCGCCCCCACCCAGCAGTGCTCCCCCTTGGATTTGCCCCCACCACCGCACAAGGGTGTATCTGGGAGTCTGAGAGAACCCTAGAGTGGGCCAGCCCCTCTGGCCGAACGCAGGGAGCACCCCGAGACCTCCCGAGCAGGCAGAAGTACTCCTTCCCTGCTGTGGCAGGGGCGCGTCTCAGGCCTTTGGTCTGCGGAGAAAGGCACTTGCGGGTCCCTCTGAGGGTAGGGGTCCCCAGAGATCACTGGCGTGGGTGGGTGCACAGGCTGGAGAACGCTTCTGGGCGGAGTGGGGAAGGACCAGCACCCTGGGAGCCCGGCTCCGCAGCCCTCAGTAGTGTGAGCTCAGTAGTTGGGTGGAGCTGTAGCCGGCGGGACCGCGCATGCTCAGTAGTGCTCCAGCTTCAGGCTCTTGTAGAGGCAGCACGTGAAGGCCATGCCGAAGACCTGCCACGGAGCCCGCAGTGAGCGCAGCACAGCGCCAGCCTCGCGGGTCGCCCCCGCCACGCACCCACCGGGGCCTGTCCCCCCCCACTCCCGAACCTGCACACAGGCGATGCCAACGCCCACTGCCCCGATGACCCTCAGGTGCTCCTGGATGAAGGTCTCCAGCTTGGTGATGCAGCCGCCCTGGTGGGGTAGGGGCAGGGGCACTGAAGGTGGAGGATTCCAGTCCCGTCCCCACGCCCTGGGCCCCTAGCTCCTCGGCCTCTCACCAAGGAGTCCAGGCATCTGCCGGCCTACCTCCACCTTGTAGATGTTGGACGCATGGTCCCGCTGCCCACAGCCAGGCACCACGGTCTTGCAGCAGCTGTCGGGAACCACACGGCCACCCGCCTGGCCCGAGCGGATCCACTCGCTGTCCCGCCAGTCCTGGGAGTTGTTGCTGCCACAGCAGTGAAACTACAGCAGGAACACGGTGCAGCTGAGCCCCCAAGGCAGGGACGCCCCCCCCAACCGGGAGGCTCAGGGAGGCCAGCAGGTGCGCACACTCCCCACCACGCCCCCACCCACCTCCTGTTGCAGCCTGTCCACGGCACTGGTCACACCCTCATGGCCTGGCTGGCGGTACCGCTTGGTCATGGTGTCCTTCAAGTTCTCCTTGAGCTCGGTGTTCAGCTGCACAGTTCCAGACCCCCCAAGTTGGGACAGGTGGAGGCAGGTGCAGATGGGGAAAAGGTGTGGGAAAGCCTCCAAGCAGGGTTAGGGCCGGCTGCTGGCTGCGGGGTGGAGGGGGAACTGGACTGGGAGAGTCACCAGGCGGCCATGGACAGAGTTGGGGACAGGGAGGGAGCTCTGGATCCCATGGACACTTTCTTCCCCACGCGAGCTCCCCAGCCGGGCAGTCTGGGTGTGACAGGCGGGTTGTACATCTCTGCTGTCTCATCCTCCCCACTGTGATCCAGCCCATCCCCAGGGCCTGATGGCCCAGTGCTCGGTTCCAGAGCATGGCGGGGTTGTCTGTGCGTGTCTGTGTGTCCTTGTCTTACATGGCACATCTGTGTGCGTGTGTCCCTGTGTGTGTGTACGTGTGTCCCTCCGGGTTCCTGTCCCTCCGGGCCCTCACCTGCTGGTAATAGATGTAGGCCAGCACGCCAGCAATGATCTCCAGCAGGAAGATGATAAGGAGCAGGATGAAGTACTGGGGGGTGGCACAGGGACCCAGTCAGGTAGGGCTGGGCACAGACATCCCCGTCCCATGAGGATTCCTAGTGTCCAGGCACAACGGAGCAGGACCCCCAACCTCAGAACCTAAGTGGCCACAGAGGACTCCAGGCAGCAGGTGGTGCTGGTGTCTTCCCTCAGCGGGCCCAGCTGGAATGTGGGGACTTGGGGCTGGACAAGTGGGGTGCCCACCCGACACCCACCAGCGACCACAGCAGGGGCTGCAGTGTCACCCTTGACCCCCATCATTCCCTTCTTTCTCATCAGGGCCCCAGGGCCCCCCCCAGCAGCCTGGTGGGGGGCCCCCACTCAGGTACCCCCACCCACCACCCTGCTGACCAGGCGCAGCAGGTTCCGCCGTTCCTTGAAGGTGGCACAGCAGCCCAGAACACCGGTCACCATGACGACGACGCCAGCCACCACCAGGATGTAGGCTGTGGCCAGATAGGTGCCCGAGGCCAGCAAGCTGATGTAGTCACTCTTAAGGGCCAGCGTCCAGATACCCACCGCCATGACGGCCAGGCCGGCCAGCTGTGGGCAGCGCACGCCAGTCACCACCTCGGGCCCCAGGTCTGAGAGACGGGGCTGAGCCCCCAGGCCAAGGCTCCTTCAGGGACCAGGGATGGGCAGGAGGGGAGGACAGCTGGCGGCAGGGGGAGGGGCGCCCACTCCTCACCCAGAAGCAGCAGTTGAAGGTGAAGAGCAGGTACTTGAGGCAGACAGTTCCGCATGTCGCCTTCTCACTGAACTCCCCCATCCTGGGGCTGAGAGACAAGGGGATGATGTCGGTGAGCCCGCGACACCGAGACGGGACTGCAGCGTCAGCCAGACTCCAGTGGGGGCAGTAGGAGAGGCCACAGATGCCCGGGCTGGCCCCCGGCTGAAGCCCAGCCAAACATCGGCTGCATGAACGTCCTGGGAAGGTGTTCAAGAACCAGGATGCTTGCTGGGAGAGCAGTTCAGGAGCCCCATCTCCCCCGCTCAGTACCCCCCAACACTCCCCCACCCCCAGCCAGAGCGGATGCCTACTGCCCACAGCCCAGCTGAAGGCCGGGCCCTGGAAGGCTGAAGGGCCTGGCTTCCGAGACCAGAGCCCAGGGCATGAGGGAGACAGGAGGACCCCGACTATTACCGGCTGACTCACCCTGCTGGCAGCCCGGGTAGGAAGCCCCAGCAGGCACCTCGGGTGAGCTCACTCAGGCCCCCCCCGCCCCCCCCACAACATTCCCAGGGCTCCACGTCACAGGCGGGCAGGCGCCTACTGGCGGCTGGTGGGGGAGGCCGCTGGGACACACACGGATCTGCCCCTTCATAGCAACATGGCCTCAGGGAAGCCCCTTAGCTGTTTGTTCAAGGGGAGGCCAGCCTTCCCCTTCACCAGGGAGGGAGGAAGAGGTCCGGCAGAAACAGACTCCCCAGACCTCGGGGTACTTCCTCTGCTGGTCCTCGTTACCGGAAAGGGGGGCAGCCCCCCAACCCCAGCAAGACAGGACCATTCAGACTGTGCTCCTCCCCAGTGGGCATCCAGGGACACCTTGCTTGCTCTGGTGTGGGCTGTCTGCACTGTGGAGGGTGGAGAGGGCCCCGGGGCACAGATGGCAGTGGGACGCCCCAGGCCACGTTTCCAGACAAGCACAGCACCTCCTGGGCAGGACTTTCACCCACCCCACCCAGCACTCACCTGGCTGCTGGTGGGGACAGGCTCCTCTGTAAGACAGGTGGCCGGAAGTTCCCTAGAAGGCTCTGCTAGAAGGGCAGGGGCAGGTCCCAGGTCTGGCCCACGTTGGATAGGCAAGATCCTGTCACCCCCTCCTTGCAGCGCCCCTGGCCTTGAATCCGGCCCAGCTGGGCTTCCAGAGTAGGCAGCGTCCACTCCCAGCGGCAGGGAGGGGCGAGGCCAGGCCCGGTATTTTGGTGTGTGCTTCGGTGGGGAGGGCAGAAAACATTTCTGGGGAGTGTGCTCCCGGGAGGGGAGGGACCACTCCCTGGGCCCTCCTGCCTGACCCGCCACTGCCCCTCACCCCACCAAGCAGCAGTAGCCGCAAGCCACGCAGACCCGTACGCGGAGCTGGGGGTCTGGAGGCCCCAGGCTCCCGCAGGCTGGCCCTGGGCCGGTGGAGAGGTCCCAGCCCCCGCGGCCCGCGCGCGGACGGCCGGCGGAGGAGGGGCCCCTCTTTCCGGGAGTGCCTGGCGGATGTGAGCCTCCTGGGAAGGCGCCGGCCAGAAATAGTTCCTGCGGCCCGGGACACGGCTGCCCCACCCCGGCCCCCGGCCTGTGGGAGACCCGCGCCGCAAGGCCAGAAGCCCCGCACTCCGCGCCAGCCAGGCCCGGGGAGGCGGCGGCGCGCCACCGCGGTGACTCCGGGCGAGCCGACCGCGCGCCCACCTGCACCCGGGCGGAGGGACGGGCACGGGCGTCCAGAGACAATGACCAAGGCGCTCAGCTGGGGCCGAAGGGGCCTCCAGGCCTGTGCGAAGACCCAGGAGGCGCCTCGCCCCGCCCCGGGTGCCCCTCCGCCCACCGGCTCCCCCGCGTCCGGCTCCCTCCGGGAAGGGGGAGCTGCTGCCGGTCGGCGGACCGGGCTTCCCGGCGCTCCCGGCCCTCCGTCCAGGCGCCTGCAGCCGGGCCTCGCGGTCCGGGCCACACAGGGTCCCGGGACATCCGGCCCCTCCCTGCCTGGCCAGGCGGCAGACTCACCGGCCGCGCGTCCGAATCCGGCCGGGCGGCGGCCGCGGCGGGGACTGGGGGGACCCGGCGGGCGACGGCTGGGAGCGCGGAGACTGCACTGCCGGCCTGGGGGCTTGCGAGTGCGATGCGCCCCGCCCACGAGCCGCGGGCCCCGCCCACGAGCCGCGGGCCCCGCCCACGAGCCGCGGGCCCCGCCCACGAGCCGCGGGCCCCGCCCACAGCGGCTGGCGCTGGGCAAGTCCCAGCAGAGCGCGGCTCAGGCGGGCGGCTCGGTTGCGGCGACTTCAGACCGCGCGGGCGCTGCGGGGCCAGCCGGGACTGTGGAGGCGGGCGGACAGAGGAGCTGGGCTGGGGGCGGTGGAGGCGGCGATGGAGGCGGCGGCGGTCAGCCCGGCAGAGGCTCTGGACTGTGTCCATGACCCGGCTCTCCCCTAGGCCCAGCCTGGGATCCGGTTCTCTCCTCGAACTTCAGGAACCACCCGGAGGCCAGAGGGTCGACAGAACAGATGCTGACCTTGGGGGAGGGTATGGAGGCGTGATCAGATGCAGGAGTGGGGTGTCTCTGGGTGCATATGGAGGACGGCCTGGAGCGGAGGCCTGGAGTCCCTGCCAGAGCCAGTCCAGCCTGGAAGGCATCAGTCCTGGCAGGCGTGGAAAGGGGTGAGGGAAACGGGAGAGCCTGCTGACCTGCGGGCCTGGGAAACCGGCAGTGGGAGTAAGGAGGGGGAGGGGACTCCCAGCGCACCAGGCTCGTTCCCAGATCCAGGTGGGGTCAGTCAGAATCTGCAGTCATTTCCAGTGGCTCTCCGTGGACAGTGGTCAGCACTTGTCCCAGCTCCTTGCCCAGAGTTATGGTTCTGGCCAGCGGCTCCCAGCTTCCCAGTGAGGGTGGCTGCCGGGGTGGGGCAGCTGGGTCCCAGGCCGCAGGACAATTTCTGGCCGCTTTGGAGTTCCCGCTCAAGACCGGCTCAACTCCCCTGTGCCCAGCTGGTCCACCCAGGGCTGTGTGAGGACTCGTGTGGGGAGGGGAGGTCAACTAAGGCTGGGAGCAGGCTCCCTAGTGAGACAATGGGTCTCCGTCCCCTTGCTCCCACAGAGGTCTCCATGGGGCTTCAGCTCTAGTGGACAGGGAGGTCGTGAAGACCAGAGACATGCAGGGAAGCACCCCGGGGCCGGGCACCTGCACCACACACAATTCACCCACTTGCCTCCGGCGTCGATGGACGCCCCCTGCGTGAGCTGCACACGCACCGCGGCTCTCGCACACACAGCCGATGAAGTCACAGTGCAGTCAGTGGACTTTATTAGGAGGAGGGAGTTCTTCTGCTGGTCATAGATGGGTCTGATGGGATGGGGACAGGATGAGGACCAGCAGGAAGGCACCTGAGACTCAGCACTCCTACGTGAGTTCCTTCAGTCTGCTGGATGGGCAGCACTTAGCCACAACGCACCACCTTCAAGGGGCGGCTTCTCCAAGTCTCTTGGGGATGGTCAGTGGGCACTGGGAAGGGGCCCAGAGCCACGTCTCGGAGGGTGAGCCCAGCAGCAGCAGCAGCAGCAGCAGGTGGACCCAGGCAAGCAGGCCATGGCCAGAGCTTTCCTTCGACCATTGCTCAGCCGCTTGGCCTCACAGGCGTCCCTCTGGTCCCGTAGCCGGGTGTTCAGCTCCCTAGGGAAGGGAAGTCCGTGGGCTCTAAGCTCTCAAGAGGCAGCATTCCGGGGCAGGGCATGTGGGCACTGCTCTCCCTCAGACCAGAGGAGGGGTGTCCGGCCGGAGCTGCGTGAGGGATGGAGGACAGGGCACCCCCCCAAGTGGGATGAGGCCGTGGTCAGGAACGGCGGCCCCTGTGCCACCTGCTTTCCCTCCCGCACCTGAGGAGCTCCAGTTGCCGCCGGAGACTGAGCTTCTCTGTTTGCATGTTCCTCGAGACCGCGACCACCTCTCTGCGGGAGGGAGGTGGTGACCGCGTGCAGGGAGGCGCCTGGGGCGTCCCACGGCCCTAGCCCATGCAGGCCCTGAGGGCAGGGATGGGACATGGGGGGGATGGAAGTGCCCCAGGCCCGGGCCCCCAAGGCGGTCTGGCCCCACCCGCTCCCGGGCCGCTGCGGGGCTGGGCCTCCCCCCACCCCACCCCCCCAGGCACCGTAGGGTTTGCTCCCGGCGGCCCTGCGCCTCGCCCTGCAGTCTGCGGAGCTGCTCCTGCGCGCCGTCCAGCTGACTTCTCAGCGCCGCGTTGGCCAGCCACAGCTGGGCGTTCTGCGCCTGTGCCTCCAGCTGCTCGCGGGCCCGGGCCTGCAGCTGCTGCTCCAGCTGGCGAGTAAGGGGGCGTCCGAGTCGGGGAGGACCCCTCCACCTCTTCTTCGGGGTGCTGCGTTTACCCCGACTCCCAGCAATTCCGGGGCCGGGGGCACTGAGACACGGGGGACCTCAAATACACCGGGGAGTGCATGGGGGACGGCGGGGCCTGGGCTGGGTGGGTCGCACTCTTCCCCGGCAGGGGCGGGCGGGCGGCCACTCACCTCCCGCTGTCGCAGGCCCGCACGCTCCAGCTCCTGCTCGCGGTTCTGCAGCTCCAGCTCCAGGAGGCCTCTGCGCTCCTCCCGGGGGAGCTCCTGGGATTCGCGGGGAGTCCCTGAGCCTCAGCGGGCGGTGGAGGGGCCGGGGCCAGGGGTGTGGCCGGGTGGGACAAATTCCGGGAGGGCGGAGTCAGGGGGACACGCGCGCCTGGGATTGGGCTGGGCCGGGGCGGGGGCGGGGGCGGGGGCGGGGGCTTCGCGCCCACCTGATTCCGCAGGCGCCGGCGCTGCTCGCGTAGCTGCTGCTCCATCTCCTCGTACAGACCCCGCACCTCCCTCTCGTGCTCGCTCTCCCGCCTTCGGGGGACCGGGAGTGAGACAGCTGCCCGAGCCTGCCGGCACGCAGACCCCAACCCCACCTTCACCGCATCCCGAAGTCCAGCCACCTGGCCCCAAGCCTCGCCCTGACCCCAGCCCTCACCGCCGCAGCGCCTGCTCCAGGCTGTCCCGCTCTCGGGCCGCCTCCTCCAGGCAGGCGGACGCGCGCATCAGAACGTCCTCGAAGGAGCCCAGCAGCTCGGGTCGCTCGCGCTGCAACCGGGTCCAGAGCGTCTGCACCGCTCGCTGCCTGCAGGGGGAGGGCGGGGGCTAAAACTGAAGCGGGGGCTCCCCGACCCCATCCCGAAGGCTGAGCTCTCTGGAGACTTGCGCCCTGGATAGAACAGCCACGTTTGCAGGGTGACCCTCTCTAGGGTGCTTTTGTCCCTGCCTAGGGTCCGTGTGTACAGGGCTTGTGGGGCGGCAGAGTGTCTTGTATATACACAGGGCTGGGCCCGGCGCCTACCCTTCTTCCCGCAGCCTGGTCGGCTGCCCCCTGAAATGCAAATTATGCGGGAAATCACGCTCAGCCCCTCCCAAGTGTCTCCCAGCTAAGAGAGCCACTGACCTGGAATAGACACGTGGGTCATGGACAGGTAGCACGTGGGGGGGGGATGACAATAGAGGAGGGAATTGGGAGCCGGGTCAGCACCAACTCACTCGCCCAGAACTGGGGCCACCCCCAGCTGCTCCAGCGCTTGGCAGAATCTCTCCTCCTCCTCTTCTTCCAGGGAGCCCTCAGTGCCTTGCACATCTGACCAGCCCGACTCAAAGGTCTCCTCTAGAGCCTGGAAGGGCAGTGAGCCCTGGGCTGACTCCACCCCCACAAACTTCCCTGTGGACAGGGGAAGGTGAGATTACCAAGGCTGTGTGTTAGCACCCCGGCTTGGCCACCACTCCCCCCCCACACACACACACATCCTGTCCTTATTCTGAGCCCAGTTTCCTGTTTTTCTTCCTTATTCTGGCCTGAAGCTTCGTTTAGGAATGGGAGGTAACACCCGGGCCAGCGTGGAGCAAGCCCCGCTCCCAGCCCCACCTGGGTTTGGCACAGAAGTGAGGGGTCAAGGAGCAGGAGGGTCAGCTGCACTGATGAGGGGCTTCCTCTGGGGCATGTGTGTATTGATAGCAGTCTGTGCTCCACAGGGAGGCCACGGAGAGGCACATCTGCCATCTGTGTCTGGTGTGGGCCCCACATGGGCCCTTGGGCTCTCAATGCGCAAGGGGGGGGGGGAGGGGCCTCAGGGGCTCAGCTCACCCAGGCCGAGGCAGAACTCCCGGGCGGTGAGGAAGCCTGTGCGGGCCTGATCCAGGCTTTCGAAAACGGCCTCTAGCTGTTCCGGCGTGAGGGGCAGGTCGCTCTGCAGACCCTAGCCGGGCAAGGATGCCAGGGCTGAGCAGCCAAGGTCAGCCCCTAGCTGGGGCAGCCTCTCGGGACTGGGGATTCACCTGCAGGTCATGCCGAGTGATGAAGCCCTTGGCGTCCTTGTCACAAAGCAGAAACAGCTCCCGGGCCTGCTCTAGCATCTCTGCCCTTGACCTCACAGCGTCCCGCTCTTCCACTTCCTCCTCCTCCTGGGCCTCCCCAGCACCAGGCTCCCCAGGCCTGGCCATGGGGCTGGGGGTCTCTGCCATCACGTGCTGCGAAGTCAGGGAAGAGTTAGGGCCCAAGCAAAGCTCATGAGAGGTGAGGGGGGAAGAGAAGGGAAGGCGGAGTGGCCACGGGTGAGGACCAAGCTCCGGTGACAGGGACCTGCGAGTCAGCAGAGGGGTCTCCTTGCACCAGCTGGGAAGATGAGAAGGCATGCAGAGGTCCAGAGAGGATGGATCTGGGGGCAGGCAAAGGGTGTCATGGGTGGGACTGATGCAGGCTCCAGGCCTAGAGGCTGCAGGGGGGGGGGCGGAGCCAGAGCAGGAGGAGGGGGGGAGGGCGACCTCGATGTGGGGCGGAGCGGGGGGAGGGCAACCTCGATGTGGGGGGGGCAGCTGTAGAAGACCTTGTGATGGGAAATAAAGAGCTGGGGGCTCCTAGCAGAGAGCTTGGGAGAGGGACTGGCCAGCGAGGGGGGAAGAGCTGAACGGGTCCTTAAGTTGGGCACCTGGAGACCTGGGTGGCGGGGCTGGGCCAGCGAGAGCGAGCGTTCAGCTAATCCCGGCTAAGTCACTAGCTCCTGAGTCTGGGCCTCAGAGGTCCTGGCCTCCAGCCGGCTGGCGGGCGACGTAAGCTCCTCCCCTTCTGCCGCAGGCCCTCCCCCGGGGCCCCGGGCCCCAAGGGGTGCCGATGCAGGGTCTCAGCCTGGGACCCCGATACCTTCTGCGGCCCTGGTCAGGAACACGCCAGATTCTAGGCTTGATGGTCCTTCCCCCAAGCACTGGGCACCTGCGTTGTGCCAGACTCGCCCCCTCCATTTCGCGGAAACTTCGCCGGCCCTCCCTCCCTGCGGGGCGCCCCGCCCCCTAATCTGAGCCACCTGTCGTTCCCACACGCCCCCCGGCGCGGATTTCCCAAAGAACCCCCAGTGGGGCGACACTTCCCCAGCCTGGGGGATTCTGGGGTCCTCTCCTCTCAGTCCAGGACCTTGATTTTTCTCTCCCGCCCATATACTCCCGGGGCGGCGGGGTATCGGGGCGCAATCTCCAAAGGGGGGAGGTCTGAGGAAAGGCGGGAGGACGGGACTGGGGGGCCAGAGCCGTCTCCCCCATCGCGCCGTCCCCTCGCCCCGGCGCGCGCCCCCACCCCCCGCGGTTCGTGGGCGCCGGGGACTGGAGATCCATCCCAGCCGGAAGCTGTGCGGCGCGGGGCCAGGGGAGCTGGGAAGAAGGGCTGGCCGGGCGGGTGAGCCGCGGCGCCCACCGCCGCTCCGCTCCCGGAGACCCCGGCGTCCCCGCCCGCCAGACGCGAGGGTCCGCGCGCCCCGCAGCCACCGGGGAGGAGGCGCGGCGGCGGGACCCCCAGAGGCGCCTACCTGCGAGCCACCTGCCGCGCGGCCCGCCACTCCGTGGCTGGAAAGGCTGCGGCGCGCAGGGGGCGCGGGCCCGGAGCGTTCCCGCTGCCCTGCAGGAACTGAGACCCTGGCGGGGGCCTGGCCCGGGCGGAGCCGCCGCCGCCACCGTCGCTGTGTCTCCGCCTCTCGGCGCTGCCCCGGCGGCCCGGCTCTCGCCCCACACCTCGCCCTGACCCCGAACTGCGGCGCCCGCGGCGTCAGTGCCCGCCGGACGGAGTTCACGGCCGGGCGGAGATGTCCCCGGTGGCCTGGGGACCCTTCCGGAGCAGGGCTAAGGCGAGGAGCGTAAGACTGTCCTGAGGATCCGGATTTAAGGCGCCAGAAAGTGTGTGCAAGACCCAGCCAGGCCGGAGACAGACCAAAATATCTTCAACTGGCTCTCCGGAGTTGGGCGGGGGGGGGGGGGGGGCTTTACTTTCTTGCCAATGTTGATCTTTCCCGTGGTCAAACAATTAGCTTGTAATATATTACAAAATGGTGTCTAGACTAGCGGCATAATGTTGGGGTGGGCGCAGAAGACGGTCCCCCTCCACAGCTTGCCCCCCCCCCAGGGTTTCCTTCTGGGACACAGTCCTGATTCAGGTTCCCCTTGTAGGAGCGCTGGGAGGAGGAGCTGGGTGAGGCTGGCATGGGACATTCCCGCTGGGGGAGAAAACCCATTCTCTTGCCAAAGGCCCCCTCCCCAGCCCCAGCCCAGCCCCAGCCCAGCCCCTGCACCCACCTGGAGGGTGGTGGGGGGGTCTGGAAGCCTCTGCTTCTCCAGGGGCCTGGGATCCTGCTGAACTAGAATAGGTCGGGCCTACAGGACAGGACCTTGTGAGCCAGAGGGGGCTGGCTCCTGGCACAGGCGCTCGGGGAGGGGACCTGCCCAGCCGGCTCTCCCAGTCCTGCAGTCCCACCGTTATTGTTGGCCAGGGGCTGCTGCCACCGCCAGCCACAGCCGCCAGACACCTTGGTCCGGCCAAACAGCTCCAGACAGCCAGCCAGTCAGTCACCCGGCTCTGCTCCAGAGCCCCTCAGCCATGGGCCCTTTTGGTCCCCAGAAAGAGCTGGAACCTCTCAGGCTGTCCCAAGCAGAGGACGCTTTCAGGAAACTGTGTCTCCCACAGAACAAGGTCCAGCCTCCTGGGGGGGGGGGGGTCAGACCTCACCTTGCCTAACATTCCATACCCCTCCTATGTATTGGCTGGAGACTGCACACCCTGGATGGTGGGGAGGTGGCGGGGGACCGAGAAGGTGTGTATGCTGGCCAGTGAGCTTTGCCACGGCAAGGGGGGAGGCCCAGGGCCTTCCACCAAATGCAAAAGTGGAGCAGGTCCCCTGTCTCCTAGGTCCACCCGTGCTCAGCTCCATAGCCATCCAACCCTGAGATCAACCTCGCCCGACACCTGCGTCACCATGGAGTGGAGATCCAGACGCCACCTTTTGTAAACATTTCTTGGTTTTTATTTAGCAAGGGTCGTGGTCCCGGTCTTTGCCGGCTGTTGTAAAGCTGTGCCCAAAGGCCAGCAGACCTCAGGACAAGGCAGACCTCAGCCTTGGCCAGAGAAGTGGGCCAGAAGCCAAAAGGTACACAGGGGCCTTTAGGGGAAGGCCTCGGGCCTGGCTGGCAGGACCAGACGCCGAGCCCCAGCAGAGCAGGGCCCCGGAAGGCCCGATCTGGAGGAGAGACGAGCGCCGGGGAGTCACACACAAGTGAAGGAGGCAGGGCTGGGCCGTGGCATTTATTACATCCGCTTTGGTGAAAATAAATAATTCTTCACACACGTTCTTCGGCAAAACACGACAAATGAGGAGGCAGTAGCAGGTACAAAGTTCTCAGGAGTAATACTGCGCGGACTGCGGGGCACCTGCGGGTGCGGCCCCGCCCTCCTCCCCACTTCTGGGGCGGGGCCTGAGGGGGAGACTAAGGCACAGGTGAGGGGAGGGCTGCTCTGGACCCATCCCCACTCGGCGCAGCGCGGGAGTGGCTGGCGGAGGGGGCTGACAGCCAGTCCCCTCCTAGCAGCTGTGAGGGGCCCCATCTCCTTACGCCTGCAGGGGGAGGAGAGAGAGGCCCGGGAGTGGGGCGGGGAGCTCAGCCCGCCCCAGGGCCCCGCCTCACGGGGCAGGGAAGCTGGGGGAGCCCCCCCCCCCCGCCCTCCGCACCGGGACCCCAGGGGGCTCGGGAAGGCTTTCAGCAAGGGGGCAAGGTGGGTGGGAGCTGTGGGGGCGTGGGGGCGTGGCTGGCGGGGGCACGCATGCGCAGGGCATCCGGCGGGAAGGCCACGTTGGTGCAGAAAAGGCCCAGGAGCAGCTGGCGCTGGCACTCCTCCCACTTTGCCAGCGCGTCCCCCAGCGACAGGCTGTTGCGCATCCAGCTGGGCAGCGCCTCACTGTAGGTGGCGCAGGACAGCGGCACAGAGGGCAGCGACCGGGCGCGGCGCAGCTCCACCTGCTCCGACAGGCTGCAGGGGGAGGGATGGAGGGCAGGAGCAGTGAGCGGAGGCCACTGCGCTTTGGGCCCCAGGTAGACCCAGCAGGGAGCAGGGCTCACCTGGAGGGCAGGTGGCTTCCCAGCTTCCTCTTGGCGCGCATCACCAGGTACTGGCAGAGGCTGCCCGTCTGCTCCTTCATCCACCGGATGTCCTCGGGGACGTCGGGGAGCCACTCCAGCAAGCTGCGCGGGATGGGAGGCATGGCCTCAGGGTCTGCGGCTCAGCCCCGACCCGCATGCCCATTCTTCCCCGCCAGTGCCCCAGCTTCTGGAAACCTTGACATGGCATCTCTGCAGCCTCCCCCAACCAGTGGCCTTTACTCCAGGGCGCCTACCACTCATGGAGGACCCCAGAGTTCGGTCCTCAGTGCTCTCAGCCCCAAACCCCCTAGTCCCCTCACCGGATGGTGAAGGACACGGCACTCTCCAGCGGCAGAGTGTAGGGCACCATCATGGCTGTGGCCAAACGCACAGGCAACATGTTGGAGAAGGTGGTCAGCAGGTCCTTGGGCTCTATGCAGGCCTCCAGCAGGGCTGGGGGTGGGACGCAGGAGGGCAGCTGACCTTGGGCTGGCGAGGCCTGGACCCCTCTGTGCCACAGCTTCCCCCACCCGGAAGCTCCCTGCCCGCCCCACCTCCACACACCTTCATCCCCCAAGCCAAGGGCCCCCAGCCCCCCTCATTGCCTCCACACACCTTCATTGAGCCGTGAAGGCAGATGGTCCAGGATGTGATCCTCCCGGGACGGCTGTCCGTGGCCGTCTACTGGGGCCACCTGGGTGTCCTCCACATCCTCGTCCTTGAGAGGAGGGTTGTGTGCAGGGGGCAGCGCCAGCAGGGGGTTGGGTCGGTTCAGGAGGCCTGGGTGGGGCCCCCCAGACAGATGATCAGCCCCACAGGCCAGACAACAGTGCGGAGCCACCACCCCAGCCCACCCACGGCCCCTGCTAGGGGCACCCACGCACCGTTGCGCCTCAGGAACCGCAGGCCATCCCTGTAGCCCTGCTTGCACATCTCTCGCAGCACCTGAGGCAGCAGGGTGGTCAGTTAGAGCAGGCAGCTGCCCTGTCCGGCCCCCTGGAGGCCCTGGCACTCCTCCCCTCTACCAAGCGAACTCAGATCCAGGCCCGACAGGCTGCCCCAGGGGACAGGCCGAACGGCCACAGCTCTCGACCTAAGAAGCCGCGGCTGTGTGGACCTGGCCCCGGCCCCGGGAGACACCATCTGGCACCTCGCTCCCAGAAGCTAGGTGAAGAGTGGCCCTGCACACCCGGCCTCCTGGGCACAGGCCTCACTCACCCCAGGCTAGGGCAGACCCCCCCAGGCTAGGGTGGTCTCACGGTGTGTGCCGCAGACTCACCCCAGGCTCCGGTGGGAACAAGGCCTTGGACAGGCGGTACAAATTACGCAGGTTGAACTGGATGCTGGTGTTGGTGACCCGGAGCTCATGGATGTTGGTGGAGCTGTCCTGCGGGCAGATGTCACTCTCCCCCGAAAAGGGGGACACGGTGATGGTGTTCTTGAGCTCATAGAGTGGCAGGTTGTCTGAGATGCCGCCATCGACATAGCGCTGCCACCAGGACACATGGTCACACGGGGCGGGGCCCAAGGCCCAAGCTAGCTAGCCCACTGGGCCACCCGGGGCCCCACCCGGTGGCTACTTCCTTTGTGCCTTTCACCCACTGGTCGCTGGGCATTGGCCACAGGCCTGCCCGGCCGCTGGGCGGATGGCTAGAGCATGGGGGGGGTAGAGACAGCCACCGAAGTATGTCTCCCTGAGCCCTGCCTGCTGTTGGGCAACTCGGGGAAGTGAGGCAACAGGCCGTGGGAGGAGCAAGGGGCTGCGGGAGAGGGGTACGGCTGGCCCCATGGCCTTCCTCTTCCCCACTGCCTCGTCCCACTGCTCACACAGTGGCCAACTCTTGTCACCCAGGAAGCGTGCCGAGGGATACTCACTACGCCCTGGAGGGAGGGAGGGATGAGGCCACAGTACACGGGGATGAAGGTGCTGCAGACATTGGCCTGTGCGGCAGGGACAGAGGGACAGAGAGGGGTGGTGAGCAGAGGCCTGGGGTTCATAGAGCACCCCCAATGCAGCCCCAGCAGGGCCCACCTGGATGAGCTCGTCCTTGGAGCTGAACTGGGATATAATGACGTTCTCGCCATCAGAGACACGGGTCAGGGAGATGCCCAGGCGCCCACTGGCACGCTCGTGGCTGTCAGCAGGCAGGGTCTTCACCAGGCAGCCACGGATAGTCTTTACCAGGTTGAAGGAGGGGTGCAGTGGACCCAGGAACCGCTTCCGGGCTTCCTTAGACACCTCGATGATGTTGGCACCTGCCTCGCCTGGGTCAGCAGGGCCAAGGGTCAAGGGTCAGGGGCCACAGGGGCCAGCCCTCCGGGCTATGCACCCCCATGGGGCCATGGCATCTCCATGCACCCTGGAGAATTCCCAGTGTCCAGCACGGGGCCTGGACCACAACCGGGACTTTTGTTAGCTGCCCCTGGAGAGACAGAGGCAGGTCACCACCCAGGGAGGGCTGACAGCCGCAGCCAAGGCCTGCCCTCTGCCCGGTGTTTCCCAACTTCTTGGCCTGATCCATGAGTCACTCACTAGGCCTGGCCTGGCCTAGCCCCCAGCCTGGGAAGGGGGAAAGCAGAAATTCAACCCTGACCAGCCTTAGCCTTCACCCACTTGGCCAGATCCAGATCCAGGCCTGAGGGCATGAGGCTGGAAAGAGTGGGGTCCCACCACCCCTGAGAAAGCCCGGTTGTGACCCACTGCAGCTCCTACCAAGACTCTTTTTGGAAGCCCCTGGTGCTGGCCTCACACCAGGGCATTGCAGGGGCCCAGGAGTGGTCACAGAATTGGTGGGCCTTGGGGAGGAGCTGCAGATTGCACTGTCCTAGTCAGAAGAGGGGCCAGAACCTGCCATGCTGTGGGGACTGCAGCTCCCCAAGGCCACTCATGAGTAACAGCCTTCTCGGGCGTGGGAGGAAGAGGTGCTGCGGGAGGCAGGTGTGTCCTGAGGCCAGTGTGGTTGTACAACAGAACCCCTGGCCTGAAGGCTTCTGAGGGAGGGAGGGGCAGGGCCATGGAGGGGAACCCCCAGCTCCCAAGGATGGAGAGCTGTGCTCCTTCCACGCCACCTCCCCCAGGGCAAAGGTCATGGGAAGGGGGCAGGGGTGAGCCCTGGTCAGGCTCCTGCTGGGCAAGGCATTTGAGAACCTGATGACGCTCTGTCACCTTGGCTGCCCTAATAGGCTGGGGGCTGGGCACTACTCCCAGGACTCCCTGAGTACTCAGTGTGCCGTAAACAGCAGCAGCGAGCGCCTGCCGGAAGTGTGTGTGAGCGGAGGAGCCCATCCCAGAGCACACCGACCTCTGCCGTCCCGCCCACCGGGCTGGAGAGCTCAGAAGCACCGCCCACCCCAGGGAGTGGGCAAACACAGCCGTTGACCACACTTGGGGACCCAGGGCCGCAGTGCGTGGTGTGCAAGAAGGCACAGGAGTGAGGAGGGTTTGCCGTGCCGGGCCTGAGCCCTAGGACTTTTCTTCCAGAGCCCCTGGGAGGCACCAGACCACAGGACCCAAACGCTCTTAAGTGGCCACCGTCATAAGGGCCCCGGGGACATGGCAGCCTGGAACAGCCCAGCCCCAGGACACGGTGACCGCTGGCATCCAGTCCACTGCCGGGCTCCGGGGTGGGGAGGCCCCTCCCCCGGCTCTCACGGTCTCGCCCACGAGTTACTTTCTCTTCCCGGTGAAATACCCCTGCGGCACCTGTCAGCCCCTCCAGCCTTTGCGCCCGGGGCCTCGGTCCCGGAGGCGCGCACGGTCGCACCCCAATCCCCGGACGCTTCCGAGCAAAACAAACCAGGCCCCGCCCCCAGGCCCGCTCCCGGGATCGGATCTTCGGCAGGGGTCCTGGGCACGGGCAGAGACCCCTCCTCACCGCACCGCGGCCGGCCAGCTTCCCCAGCGGAGGGACGGGGGGTGCGGGGAGCCACTCTCCGCTCTCGAAGAGCATCCGCCCGGCCTCGGTGAGCCCCCCCGCCCCGTCCGGCCTCCGCTCGCCCAGGCAGGACCCCCGCCGGCCCCCCGCCCGGCCCCGCTCACCCAGGCAGGCTCCGGTGACCAGCGCCGTGGCCGTGAGCGCCCCGGCCGAGGCGCCGTAGATGTGCGTGGCGTTGGCCACCAGGAAGGGCGCGTGCTCGCGGAGGCAGGAGGCCACGCCGACGTGGTAGACGCCCAGGAAGCCGCAGCCCGCGAACGAGATGTTCCACGTCGCCTCCTTGGGGAACATCGCTGCGGCCCGCCGGGCTCCGGGGCTCGCCGCGCCCCGCGCGCTCCCGCTCGCTCTGGGGGTCCGGGCCGGCCCCGCGACCGCTCCTGCTTTAGGTCCCCGCCGGCCGAGGCGGAGACGCTGCGCCGGGCGGCGGCGGCCGCGGGGCTTTTAGTGGGGGCGGGCGGGGGCGGGGCCGGCACGCGCGGCCCAATCGGGGCGCGCGGGGAACGGCCGCGCCCTCCGGGGGCCCTGGAGCCCCGCCCCCGGCCCCGAGACCCAGTGCCCGGCCTGCGGGGGCAGCGCGAGTGGACACACGGGGGCCTGGGGTTGTGGGGAGGGGCGAGCTCGGGCCTGGGACGCCTGGAGTCTGGGGGCACGAGAGCCTCGTACCAGTCTGGATACTTGCGGGGCGAGGGCCACTGGTGTCCGGGCCGCCGCCGCCCCCTTCCTCTGCAGTCTGCCTACAACAGCTGCTTGGGACACTGAGGACCCCAGGGCCGGGACCCCCTGGACCGACTGACTCATCCACAGACTGACCCATAAATATCTGGGGGCGGATGCAAACCACACACAACTTTCAGAGCTAACACCAGTGCCCCAGAGCCCAACCTGGCTCAAGCCCCCGCCGCCTGCCGCCGCTGCCCCTTTGCAGCTGTGAACTAATCTGGGTTTACTTCATTCGGGGTGTGGGGTCTACTTGGGTAGGACGCCGGCCCCGCCCCGCCTCCGCTCAGTGCCCCAGCAGGTGGAGCACTCCAGTGATGTCACCCTCCCGCCCCTTTTCCGCATTTTTCTCTTTGACTACAGGTAGGGCAGGCATAGGCTGGCTTGCTTCCAGGAGCCGGCCTGAGCCTCACCCCACCTCCCAAACAAGGGGCTGGTCTGTGCTGGGGTGGTGGGATGCCCCTGTCTCCCCAGGCAGGAGCTTGGCTGAAGACCCAGCCGGTGCCAGGGCTGTGGAGGTCTGGGATCGGCCTCCTACTCAGGCCCAGGCTGAGAACCCAGAGTAGGGCTTCCTCCCCGGGACAGGGCCATCTGGGTCATGCTGTCCCTCCCTCAGCCTCTGTCCTGTCGACCACCCGTACTTGGCACCGACAGTGCGCCTGGCAGAGGGACCCACACAGGAGAGAGCAGTTGAGCAAGGTCAGTCCAGACAGAGCTCTGACTGGAGGGTGGAGGTGGGGAATGAAGGCTGAGCAGGGATGGAATGTGCGGGCAGTTAACCCAGGAGGGACACAGGGCGGCCTCGGCTGTGCCATGCCGAGGTGCTGGGGAGGGGAGCCAGGCCTGGGTACTGGGAGAGAGGAAAGCAGGGGGTATCTAAGTAAATTTGACCTAGACATGAGTGCTCTATAGTTTCGAGAGTACAGATCCGTTGCTGCTCTGGTTGGGTTTATTCCTAGGTATCTTATGGTTTTTGGTGTAATTGTAAATGGGAATGGTTCCTTAGTCTCTCTTTCTTCTGTCTGATTGTTAGCGTACAGAAATGCAATTGATGTTTATAGCAGCAATGTCCGCAACAGCCGACCTCTGGAAGAGCCCCAGTGTCCCCCGACAGACCAGTGGATAAAGAGGATGTGGTCTGTATATGCACCACGGACTGTTCTGCAGACATCAGAACATGAAGTCTTGCCATTTACAGCGACGTGGATGGAACTGCAGGGTTATGCGGAGCCAAATAACTCGGTCAGAGAAAGACCATGATCATATGACGTCACTTGTGTGTGGAATTTCAGAAATGAAACAAAGTTGCACAGGGGAAGGAAGGGAAAATAAAACAAGGCGAGATCAGAGAGGAGACGAGCCACAAGACTCTTACCTCTAAGAAACAAACTGAGGGATGTTGGAGGGGAATAGGATGGGGGGGTGTAGGATGGGGGGGTGGGGTAACTGGGTAATTAAGGACACCTGGTGGAATGAGCACTGGGTGGTATATGCAACTGACGAACCATCACCTCTACCTCTGAAACTAACGATTCGCTATATGTTAATTAACTGAATTTATTTTACTTTTTTTTTTTTAAAGATTTTATTTAGTTATTTGACAGACAGAGATCACAAGTAGGCAGAGAGGCAGGCAGAGAGAAGGGGAAGCAGGCTCCCCGCCGAGCAGAGAGGCCAATGCGGGGCTCGATCCCAGGACCCTGGGATCATGACCTGAGCCGAAGGCAGAGGCTTTAACCCACTGAGCCACCCAGGCGCCCCCATTTTACTTTTTAAACATATTTTATTTATTTGAGACAGACAACATGAGAGAGAGAGCACCAGTGGTGGGGAGGGCCAGAGGTAGAGGGAGAAACAGACTTCTTGCTGAGCAGAGAGCCAGAGGCAGGGCTCCATCCCAGGACCCGGGGATCGTAACCTGAGCCAAAGGCAGAGGCTTCATGGACTGAGCCCCCCAGTGGCCCTTAATAAATTGGATTGAATTCAAATAAAATAAAATGTTAAAAACAAACCCCCAAATAATTGTATCCTCAAAAAAACCTGAAATTTCAAAAACAACTAGAAAGATAAATAAATTCGACCTAGACAAACTTGACCTTCTGTTTTACGTGGGGATCCCATCCCCCAGGTGCTTTGGCTGCATGGAGAGTCCAGAGTATGGCCCACACCAGGATGATCAGGGCCCTACTACTGAGCCCCTGGGGCTGCTGCCAGCAGCCACACCGGGGCAGGTGTGGCACGGCAGGGATGAAGGCCAGTCTCCAGGCTGCCCTGGAAGTCCAGGGGCTCACCAGGGTGGCCACCAAGAGGGGAGCTGTGTGGTGCAGGCCCAGCCAGGGACATAAGAAGGTCCTCCCTGACCTGTTCCAAGAAGCCAGGGTCCAGGCCCTTCCTGCTCCTTAGGGACTGGGGCCTGGAAGGGTGGCGCTGCCCCAGTGCAGGGAGACCTCTGCCCCTATTTCCACACCAGGGTTGAGCTGTTTCGGGTACACAGCCCTCCTCCAGGCTCCTGGGAGCGTCTGCTCTGCAGCAGGAACACAACGGCACTTCCAGGAAGCCTGGCTGGGGGCGGGAGGTGGGCCTCCCCTTCTCCCAGCCAGTGTGGACAAGCAGCCCTGGTGTCTGCTGAGTAATCATTCCGGCGGGTGCTCCCCTTCCCTTGCCGCCCTCTGACCACACAGGGCCCTTTCACTTCAAGGTCTGCCCGTGGGCTCAGGGTCCTCTCCTCCGGGAGCCCTCTAGCTGAACCTGGAGCCCTATCCTCTGGCCACCTGTGTCCTTGGGCATCCACACCCCCCACACCCCCCTCGTCAGTGTCTTGCAGCTTGTGTTGCTGAGAACCTGGCAATGACGCTCCCTTCTCCCTCTGGGCCCGTGTCCCACCCACCAGAGGATCCCGGGGCTTCTTTCCCACATCCCACGCACACGCCTGCGCCGCAGGCCCCCTTCCCCAGGTTTTGGCCCCCTACCCAAGGGAGACCCTCCACCCCCCAGCTATCCCTGGTTACACTTGTGCTGTGCTCTCGCCCTGCAGAACAGCTCACCAGCGGCAGGTCCTTTCTCAGAGCTGAGGCACACACCACATGCCGGCCCAAAAGTTCCACTGTGGGAAGCAGGGTCTCCTGAGTGGGCTGGCATTGCTGGGCAGAGGACCCAAGGCCCAGGATGGTGGCTGGATGGGCAGCGGGAGGAACTCTGTCCCCCATTCTGGCCAGAGTTGGGCAGCAGAGGCCCTAGCAGGCCTGTCCTGGAAGGAGTTCATGGCCATGTGGCCCAACATCACTCCCTACAAGCCACTTCCACATCGGCCCGGCCACCAGATGGCTGGGTTACTCAGAGGACCTATGGGACTGAGCAGCTCAAAGATTAAAGCAGAGCTCGAACACGAACTGGACCCAGCCCTGCAGGAAAACCTCAGGATCCCACGGGCACCACCACCACCCTGCCCTCCTCTCGACTAACTGAAGAATGCTGTCACCAGTCCCGGGGGAACTGCTGGCCTCCACCAGCCAGAGCCACCTTGGGGCAGTGACCACCCAGGGCTGTTATTTTAAGTTTTCTAGGATGTCCCCCTGAAAGCTTCACTCTGGGAAGGCCCTAGCTGTCCTCAGTAGCCAGGACTGTGCCCGAGAAGGCGCATGTCCCCCTCCCAGGTACTCATTCCACACGAGCTTCTCCTCTGCAGGGACTCCACCTCAGCAGGGGAAGCTCTGGTTTCTCCTGCCATGAAAGCCCACCCACCCGCCCTGCACCAAGGCCACACTCTGACAAAACGCTCCCAAGCCACTCCACGGATACACAAAAAGGGTTTTATTTGCCAGCGGATGGGGGTGAACAGGAACCTAATCGAACAAGCCGAACCCCATGTCGTCATCCGACTCCTCCGACTCCTCCTTCTTCTCGTCTTTCTTTTCCTCAGCTGTGGGCAGAAGGGGGGCAGTGAGCAAGGCCCGCAGTGCCAGGCGGAATCCCAGTGGAGACCCCACCCGGTCCTCCACTCACCCGCGGCAGGGGCGGCGCCAGCAGCCGGAGCGGCAGATCCCGGCGCGGCAGAGACGGCAACGGCCCCACCAGCAGGAACACTGGCCAGCTTGCCGATCCCTACGGAAATCAGGGAAGGTAAGAGCAGAGCAGGCGCTCGGCCTGCGGGCTCCTCGCGACAGTCTGTGGAGTGTATGAGGGCCCCTCGCCAAGCGCCGGAGTCACCAGCTCCTCTGTTCTCCCAACACCCCCGGCCCCTTCCCGTTCCCCATGTGGAAACTCGGCTTCCGTGAATGCCCCCCAAACACTGAGCCACAGCACCCCACCACGGTTTCAACCCGGCAGGAACGGCGTCTGCGGGCCCGTCCAGATCCTCCTCCGGGAGCTCAGACAGGGCTGCCCCCGGGGACGCGGTCGTCCCAACGGTACAGCCTCCACACTCTCCCGTCGGCTCAGCCCTGTCCCCAGCACAGGGGGGCAGGGCCCGTGGTCACCCCAGGCAGCAGCCCCAGTCTGTGCTCCAAGCCCCTCCCGGAGAGCACACGCCGCCCGCACCCCCCCAGCCGCGCCGCCCCGCCGCCAGGGCTGTGCAGAAGCGCCCCCGGCGCAGGCCCAGGGAAGCGGGCCGCCTCTGGGCGGCGCTTCTGGGGTACTCTGGTCCACAAGCGAAACCCGGCCGGCCACGGGCGGGCCCGCGGGCATGAGGATGGACCCTGACAACGAAAGCCGGCCGCAGGCGCTCTCACCCTGGGCGATGACGTCTTCCAGGTTCTTCCCGTTCAGCTCACTGATGACCTACAATGACCACAACCGGCCGTTACCGGAGACTCCCTTCCACGCCGCCTGCCTTCACGGCGCCTTCTCCGGCCGGGGCGGGGCTGGCCGCAGGGGCGCGCCGGGCGAAGACGCCCCGAAGCCTGCCGGCCCGCCGGTCCGGCGCGGAGGTTCCCCCCGCACGTGGCTTCTCCGAAGACGCGCTGCAAGGGGGAGCCGGGCACGCCCGCGACTCCCCGCGACGGGACAGCGGAGCAGCTGGACTTCACCCCCCTCGCGGAGGGAGTCCGTAAGGCCGGCGCCCTAGCTCGCCCCGAAGCAGGCCGGACCCCGCCTCGGGACCCCGCGCGCACGCGGCCACCCCCGGCTGCGCTTCCCCCGGGGCAGGCCCGCGGCGGGGACGCCGGAGCCGAGCGGCGCGGCTACCTTGTTGAGCCGGTCGTCATCCGCCTCGATGCCCACGCTGTCCAGGATCTTCTTGATGTCCTTGGCGCTGGGGGAGGCGTTGCCCCCGAGGGCGGCCAGCAGGTAGGAGGCGACGTAGCGCATCCTGACGCGGAAGGAGAGCATAGGCGGCCTTACCCGGAGGCCTCCCGCCCCGGCCCCGGCCCCGGCCCCGGCCGCGACCCCGGCCGCGCGCGCTCCGGCCGCCGCCTCCCGCCAAGCCCCGGCCGGCGCCCCGCCCCCGCCTGCCTCCCGCGGCCCCCCACAGCCCCCCAGGCCGGCCCGTGCCCCGGCCCAGCCGCCCACTGACTCGGCGGGGAGAGGCCTCACGCGTGCGACCTCGGCGGCGTCAGGGACGGAAAGGAAGGCGCCGGCGTGGGGGGCGGGGGTAATCCAGTACCCAGAAGCCCCCGGGACACGCGCGCCGCGCCGAGCGGGCGCCTCCGAGTGACGTCACGCGGCGCCCCGGCCGCGGGGACTGGAGCCTTCGCGCCGCGCTGTCTGGCCGCCTCCGCCCGCGAACTCCAAGCCCCAGGATGCACTGCTGCCGGAAGTGCGGGCGCGCCGCCTGTGCGGGTGCACGTGGCCGGCCCTCCCGGCTGGCGGCCGGCGGGGTCCGCGGGGACCGGGCCGTGCGCAGCCGGGAGGTGCGGAGCGGCGCGGCCTGGGCCCGACGGCTGCTCCCCTGCGGGGTCGCGCGGGCTCCGAACTGACCTCCGCGCGGCCGACGCCAGCGGGTGCCACACATTCTTGCTCGGTGCCCGGGAGCCCGCGGCAGGCTTTCGCGCGGGGGGCGAGCAGGCCCGGCCCTGCTACCTCGCAGCACGGGTTCCAGAGCGAGGACACCCGAAAGTGGACAACCGAGGCCGACCCGGGCCGACCGACCCCCGGAGGGAAGATGTGCGGCGAGCACCCGGCAGAAGGGTGGGGCCCCGCGGCGGCTGCCGATGGCGGCCCGAGGGGGGCTGTCACTAGCTGGGAAGCTGCGGGGGTCGCGCACCGAGCACTGGGGTGCTCGTGCAGGCCGCCCCCTTCCTGGGGGTGTCGCCGTCATCGCCCCCATTTTGTAGTGGACGCGGCGCGGAGAGCTTCTGCTCAAGGTCTCACACTTGGGGCAGAGTGGAAACCCTCCCGGCAGGGGTGGGGTGCTGCTGCCGTGCGCAGGGAGGGGTCGTGTGCTCGGGGTGCTGTCCTGCCGCAGGCTGAGCGCCCTGCGTGCAGGTCAGCCCACCGGGGGCTTCCCCCGAGCAGCCGTCACCAGCCTCCACCTGCAGACCGCTTTCCCTCGTCCCCAGGTGCGCCCTGAAGAACTCCCTCTTCCCTCCTGCAGCCCCCGGCACCCACCAGTTTAATTTTCGTCCCAAGGCAGGTTGACTCCTCTGGTGGCCTCGGGTGGAAGCGTGCAGTATTTATCCCCCGGGATCTGACTTAATTCAGCGCAGGGTGCCCAAGGTTCCTTCACCCGCCAGCGTGTATCCGAATTTCCTTCCCTTTTAAAGCTGAGTAATATTCTTGTGATTGTTTTTCTTAAATCTTCTGGCAAACACGGGGCGCCTGGGTGGCTCAGTGGGTTAAGCCTCTGCTTTTGGCCGGGGTCATGATCCCTGGGTCCTGAGATCGAGTCCTGCATCAGACTCCTTGCTCGGCGGGGAGACTTCTGCCTCTGCCTCTGCCTGCTGCTCCCCCTGGTTGTGCTGTCTCTCTCTATCTCTCTGATGGATAAATAAATAAAATCTGTTTTTAAAGAAAAGTCTTCTTGCAGCAACTTAGAAACTGAATGTGTGACAGGAGCTGGGGAAAACGGAGGACTGGCAGAACTGCCCATCCTGGTGGGAGGGCCGGTGGCCGCGGGGGAGCTGGAGGAGAAGAGGGTGCCCGTGATTAATCTGGGGCAGAGTGCCTGAGCGCAGGTGGGATAGGCTCCCTTGAGAGACCTAGTTTGAGGTCCTTGGTCTTGGCCCTTTCCAGTTATGTGATCTCCGGCAAATTCTGACCTGTCAGAGCCTCCTCCTCCTTCCCTGTGAGACGCAAAGACGGAAGGAGTCAACGTGTGGTGAAGCCCACTGCGGGGCACTTGGGCCAAAGTGATTGTCAGGAAAGCAGGATCACAGGAGTTGGGACCAGGGCTCCCAACAAGGCCCAGGAAGGCTTCCTGGAGGAGGCCCTTGAGGCCGGCTGGGCAGGGGCACAGTTCGTGCCGCTCAGCCCCTAAAGCCGTCCTCCGTCCGGAGATTGCACCAGCTCCCTTTAACCTGCGCCCTGGGCCGCAACGCTCAGCTCCGGAGAAGGGCGGGCCCGAGGGCCGGGAATCTCTGAAAGGGCGGGTTTGGCGCGCGCGGCGCGGGCCTTCCCAGCGGGAGAGGGAGGCCGGACCCAGACAGACCAACAGGAAGCGGAGCGCGGCCGGGCTGGCGGGTGGCGGTTGGGGTCCGCGGCCGCGTCTCCAGGGCTGCGGGCAGGCCGAGGGTAGGCGGGCGGGGACGGACTCTGAGCCCTTTCGCCTACGGTCCCAGCCGGGAACAAGGGGCGTCCTGACCCGGCGGGACCCCGAGTCCCGGTCCTCTGCGGAACGCGCCGACGGACCCCCCCCCCCCGAGCTGGGCGCGCACCCGGGACGGCGCCCAGGGTCGAGCACAGGTACGCGCAGGGCGGAGCGGGCGGTGGGGACGGCCGGCTTGCGGGGTGCTCTCCCGGCCAGGACCGGCTCCCAAGCCGTCGGAGCCTGGAATGTGCTGACCACTGCCCTCATCAGCAGACCTAGGTGCGAACAGGAAGCGTGAGAGAACCCTCCTCCAGCGGTCAGGAAGTGGGGGTCCCATCGCGAGGACCCCAAACGCGGGGTGCCTCACACTCCAGCCCCCCCCCCATTCACTTATCTGACACAGACGGACACAATCACCCCTTTCCTTGTCTGGGCCACTGCCCCCACGTGGTCGATAAGAGTCCTTCACCTCTGGTCAAAGCTGGTGGGTGTGAAGGATGGTGGTGGGGCTGGACCCCAAAGCTTATGCCCAGAGGAAGCAGGGAGGGGCTGCACAGCCAGAATGGCCTGACCGCTCTGGGAGTCTCTTGTTCACATTTTCACAAGTAGGATGTGAAGCTTCATCTCTCCCCCTCCCTCCAATCAGGTTCTCCAGGCTCCTCTGCACACGGTCTTCCTGCCGGCCCCCCTCCCGGTCCTGGCCTTCTCCTTCCCCAGCCCTGTTGCAACTCTCATCTGTCCAGCTGAGGCTCTGGGCTCTGTGGACCCGTTGGCCCAGCTCAAGACTCCCCCCACCCCAGCCAGAATCCCCACACGCCTGAGTAGGAGGAGGGCCTGTCCCCACTGCCTCCCCCTCCTCCCCCTGACTCCTCAGCCCCCCCAGGCCGTGCCTGAGCAGGCCTGTCTGGCAGGCTGGGACATGTCTGGCCCCCGAGGACAGCCTGTGGGCTATGGCTGCAGAGGCGGAGCGGCTGGAGCCCGAGGCAGCTGCTCCAGAAGATGCTGTGGGAGAGGTTGCGGATGCTGTGGATGGCGAGCCTGGGGACCCCCATCTCCTGCTTGGGAACCGGTTGAACCTGCACCTGTACCCCCGGGGCTGCCACCGGCTGTCACAGCTGTGTGCCCAGCGGGCCCCGCGGCTGCTGGAAGTGGAGTTCTTGCAACTGAGTGGCCACGAGGACCCTCGGCTGCTGGAGGCCACCCTGGCCCAGGTGCCGGCCAACCTGCAGCACCTTCGCTCCCTGGTCCTCAGAGGTGAGCCCCACCGGGTCCTAGCCCTCTCCCAAACCTGCCCCCCCACAACAAGGTGAACCTGGCTGAGCCCTGGCTCCTGGAGGCTGCAGCTGCCCAGTGGGGTCTCCCAGCAGACCCCAGTGTGGGTACGCTTCCTGGGGCAGGTCATGGGCGATAGCTGTCTGCTGAAATGAGCCTGCGGGGTCTGTGCCTGTGTCCCTGCCTCTGCTGGTGTCTGCATCTGTCCCTCTCCGACTGGGGTTGGGGTCAAGATCTGGGCTTCCCTGCAGTCTGACTCAGAGGGCCACTTCTGCATTCCCCCCTCTCTAGGTGGACAACAGCAGGACGTGCTGGGGGCTTGCTCCCGGGGCTTCCTCACCACACTGCCCGCCGGCCTGAGTGGCTTGGCCCGCTTGGCCCACCTAGATCTGAGCTTCAATAGCCTGGAGACCCTGCCGGCCTGTGTCCCGCACATGCGTGGCCTGAGCACCCTCCTGCTGTCTTACAATCGCCTCTCAGAGCTCCCGGATTCCCTTGGAGCTCTTCCTTCCCTCTCCTTCCTCTCTGTGAGCCACAACTGCCTGCGAGCGCTGCCCCCAGCGCTGGGATCCCTGTCCGCCCTGCAGCGCCTTGATCTCTCAGAGAACCTTCTAGACATCCTGCCCCCAGAGATTGGAGACCTGAGCAGCCTCACCGAGCTCAATCTGGCTTCCAACCGGCTGCAAGGCCTGCCAATCTCCCTTGGTAAGTCGGAGTCCTGCTCCTCCCGGCTCCCTGGGCCTGACGGGGAGCGCCCTTCTGCCGCTCCCTGGTTTCCCCTCTTGTCCTCCATGGGGGCCCCTGCGCACACCGGCTTGGCCCACTCTGGAGCCTTCAGTCCTCTTTGGTGGCCTTGTTTGCCGTCCCTCCCTGGCCAGGGCGGGGGGTGGCCCCGAGGGTCCTCCGCCCGCCCTCAGCTGCCCCCTGCCCCCAGTGGGGCTGCGGTCCTTGCGGTTCCTTATTTTGCACAGCAATCTCCTGACCTCAGTGCCCTCTGGCCTGGCCCACCTCCCGCTGCTTGCCCGGCTGGATCTGAGGGACAACCAGCTTCGGGACGTGCCTCCCGAGCTACTGGACGCCCCCTTTGTGCGCCTTCAGGGGAACCCCCTGGGCAAGGCTCTACCTGCCTCCCACAGTGCCCCAGGTAGGCCTGTTGCTGGGAAGGGTCAGCCCACAGACAGGCCAGGGCGCAGATACCAGAGATCTCCTAACAGCTTGCCTGTCCTGCCCAGAGACGCCTGTGACCTGCGAAATGCCCAGACTGTTCCTGAACTCAGACTTGGACAGGTGCGTGCGGGGAGGAGGAGGGGGCAGGAGACACACGTCTCTGCCTTGTTGCCTTGTCCATGATGAGCACTGTGCTTGTGCCCCCCAGTCTTCTGGAGTTTCCCCGGGCTGCCTGATCCAGCCACAGCCCTTCTATTGTCTGACCTGATGCCCACCCTGTCATGCAGCTTCCTGGTGACTCCCCAAGGCTGCTTGGTGACCCTGGCCTGTGGGGTCCGCCTGAGGTTTCCTGCTGGGGCCACCGCTGACCCTGTCAACATCCACTATCGACTCCGGCTGCCGGAGCCACGCCTTGTCCCCTTGGGTCCCCATGACGCCCTGCTCAGCGCTGTCCTGGAGCTGCGGCCCCACGGGGTGGCCTTCCAGCAGGCACGGCCAGGGCATTCGGGGAGGGGGCAGAGCAGGTGGGCCCGGGCATGGGTCCCCGTGCTCACACCAGCCTGGCCTGGCAGGAGGTGGACCTGTGGCTGCTCTTTGTGCCCCCCCGGGCCCGGCGCTGCCGTGAGGTGGTGGTCAGGACCCTGAGTGACGACAGCTGGAGCGACTTGGAGACGCACCTGGAGGAAGAGGCACCCAAGGTGGAGCCCCCCAGGCCTACCTGGGAAGGAGCACTCAGCCCCCCGGGAGCGCCTCCCCCATCTGCCCCACCTGGTGGCTCTGCCCTGACCCTGACTCCCCTCTGACCCTGTTCCCTCTGACCCCACCCTCCATGCCCAGCGGCTCTGGGCTCACTGCCAGGTGCCCCACTTCTCATGGTTCCTCGTGGTTTCACGTCCTGTATCCAACACCTGCCTTGTGCCACCGGAGGGGACATTGCTGTGCTCCTCTGGACATCCTGGGGTCAAAGTCACATTCCCTCCTGGTGCCACCGATGAGCCTCGTCGCGTCCGCATGCAGGTGTGGCAGGGCAGCCACTGGGGGTGGTGGGTGGTGCCTCAGCACCAAGGTGAGTGTCCCGGGCGCCCGGCTTGCCCCAGGTGGTGCACATGGCCAGCAGAGAGCTTCGAGCCCTCCTTGAGGAGCCCGGGGCGGCGGCCAGCCCCCTGCTGTGCCTCTCCCAGCGTGGCACCGCCAGCTTCCTCCAGCCTGTCACCGTGCAGCTGCCTCTGCCCCCTGGTGTCACAGGTGAGAGGTGGCCAGGGTGTGTGTGTGGGGGGGGGGGGTGCCTAGCTGCATGCAAAGCCACGGGGTGGCTTTCCCTGCTCTCGGCAGGGGAGTCCCTGCCCTGGATGGCCCAGCCTGTGGCCCCCTTGATCCCCAGGCCTGAGTCTGGATCGCACTTGTCTTCACCTGCTGTACTGGGCACCCCCTGCTGCGGCCTGGGATGACATCACAGCCCAGGCGGCGCTGGAGATCACCCACCTGTATGCTCGCTTCCGGGTCACACACTTCTCTTGGTCAGTGCCCCCGGCCCCAGCTTCCTCGGCCCCCACCCTGCAGCGCACCCGAGTGCCGCCCACGCTCATCCCGGGCCCTCGCAGGTACTGGCTCTGGCACACCACCAAGAGCTGTGTGCAGGGCCTGGCTCGGAAGGCCTGGGAGCGCCTGCGGCTGCACCAGGTCAACCTCATCGCCCTGCAGCGGCGCCGGGACCCCGAGCAGGTCCTGCTCCAGTGTCTGCCCCGCCGCAAGGTAGGCGCGGCACCCAGGGGTCTGGAAGGGCCGAGTCGGGCAGGCAGGGGGCTGCATGGAGGTGCAGGGCACCGAGCTCCTTCCAGCGGGTGCTCCACCCCCGCCCCCCAGGTGGATGCCACCCTGCAGCGGCTGCTGGACCGGTACCGAGGCCCTGAGCCCTCTGACACGGTGGAGATGTTCGAGGGCGAAAAATTCTTTGCTGCCTTCGAGAAGGGTATTGACGTGGATGCTGGTATGCTCCCCCCGCCCAGAGGGGATGACGGGGTCCTTTCTCCAGGCTCCCTACTGAGCCAATCCCGCCCCCCAGATCGCCCAGACTGTGTGGAGGGCAGGATCTGCTTCGTGTTTTACTCACACTTGAAGAACCTGAAGGAGGTGTATGTGACCACTGCCCTGGATCGGCGGGCTCAGGCTGTGAGGGGCCAGGTGGGTCAGCGGCCCAGGATGCCCCTAGCTGCCTGGGCAGAGGCCAGAACGCTGAACCCACCTCACCCCAATGCCAGGTGTCCTTCTACCGGGGAGCAGTGTCCGAGGAGGTGCCTGAGGAGGCAGCGGCTGCCCGGCAGAGGAAGGGCGCAGACCCCCTGTGGATGGCCACTCTGCCCATCAAGCTGCCGGTGTGGCCTGGGGTGGGGGGGCAGCGTGGGTGAGGGAGGGCAGGGCCGGCATGGCAGCCCGGGGCTGGTCAGGGGGCAGAGGGCAGAACTCACTGCACCCCTTCCTCCTCACAGAGACTGCGGGGGTCCCAGGGGCCAGAGCAGGGCCGGGGGGCTAGCCTCTCCCTGGCTCCTCTGAACCTGGGTGATGCTGAGACTGGCTTCCTGACCCAGAGCAACCTGCTGAACGTGGCTGGGCGCCTGGGCACTGACTGGCCGGCCGTGGCCCTGCACCTGGGCATGCCCTACCGCGAGCTGCAGCGCATCCGGCACGAGTTCCGGTGAGTCCCTTTAGGTATCCTGATGCCGGCTCCGGACCGGCCTCAGGCCTGGGTCCAGGCCTACGTGAGGCTGGTGAAGTTCTGTCCAGGGTGCGAGGAAACGGGGTGAACAGGCAGGAAAGGGAGGGTCCGGCCACAGCCCACCCAGGGAGCAGGCAGTGCCCCGAGGATGGTGAGGAGAGCCTTGGGGTGAAGGCTGGGCCTCTCCCGCACTGTTCTCCCTCTCCCTGCCAGGGACGACCTGGACGGCCAGATCCGTTGTATGCTCTTCTCCTGGGCTGAGCGCCAGGCAGGGCAGCCCGGGGCCGTGGGTCTCCTAGTGCGGGCCTTGGAGCAGAGTGACCGGCTGGATATAGCTGAAGAGGTGAGGGCTATCTTGGAGCTCGGCCGCCAAAAGTACAAGGACAGCATCCAGCGTGCAAGCCTTGCCCCCAGGGACCTTGCCCCACCCAAGCCTTCGGCGTCACAGGCCCCAGAGTCTGCCCAGGCCTAGACCCCCCTGACTTGGGGCTGGACCCTGATGTACCCTGGCCAACGGTCAGATGCCCCATTTTCCCACCTGCCCCGTGTATGGGGACAGTGACCTCCCTGTGTGTAACAAATGTGTACTGTTGTGGTGGCTTCTCAGAGTTCAATTTGTCGGGTGGAGGAATGGGTGAAGGCAGGGGGTGGCCGGAGATCGGAGGCCTGGACCCTGCTGGGACTTTGTGTAAAGGCTTCACCACACACCCCCTCTCGCGCCCCCCTCCCCCCGTTGCTCCTGCCTCCTGCCCTGTGCCCAGGAGGGGGAGGAGCTCCAGCTACAAAGTAACATTGGTGTAGCAGCCATGGATACAAAATCACGAGTGTGCAGGGCCCTGCGTCACCCGAGGTGGTGGGCAGGTGCTCCGCCCGATCAGTCCCCGCCAAGCGCCCACCGTGCGGCCGGGGACCGCTCCTGCCCGAGGACACCCTCTTCCGAGCACTGGCCCATGTGGGGCCGCGAGGCCCCCAGACCCAGGAAGGGCTTTCGGGGGCCGCGCGGCTGCGGCCAGGCCGGCGCAGTGGCCGCGGCGGCCGGGAGGGGGAGCCGGAGGCCGCTCGCCGAGGGCCGGGGGCAGGGGGCGGAGCGCGCACAGCGCCGAGCCCCGCGGACGCGCCTCCGCTCGGAGCAGCCGGGCGCGCGGCACCGCGGGGAGGCGAGCGCGGCGGCGGCGGCGGCGGCGGAGCGCGCGGTGAGTGGCGGCCCGGCCTCTCCCTTCCGCTGCGCCCCCCCCCCCCGGCTGCGGCCCGGCTGCGGGGAGGGCGGGGGGCGGCCAGGGGCGCCGCGGCGGCCGGGAAGGGTGACAGCTGCCCCGACGAGGTGGTTCCGGGGCGGGGAGCGGGGGAGGTCCCGGGGCCGGCGATGCTCCGACCCGCTGCCGCCCGGGTGTGGGAGGCCGTGCTCGACCCCGGGCGGTGCCGGGCGCGCTCCCCGCGCACACGTGTCCCCACGGGGTGGGAAGCTGGGGCCAGAGACCCGGACGCGGAGGCCGGACCGCTGGGGAGGGGGCGCACACGTGGGACCCCGCCGGACTTGTGTGGACACGTGCGTGGCTGGAGTCGCCATCGCCTGGCGGGGGCAGCGTGACTGTCTGGGCCCCGTCTGGACCCCCTCCTGAGGGACGAGGGGCCTGAGCCGGCCTCCGAGCTGTAGCCCGCAGCCCCCACCGCAAGCCTCCTTTGTTCACGGGTTGGGGCCCCTCCGACAGGATGGAAAGCTACCCCCGGCCCACGGGGAAGGGACGCGGGGAGATTGAATGGGCAGCCAGCGGCCAGTGCCAGGCTCTGATCGTCACCCCCGTCGCCTTCCGTGGGGGGGGGGGAGCTCAGCGGCTTCATTTGTGGGACATTTTACCCCTGGGGGGGGTCTGGAAGGAGCAGCAGCATCCTGTGGCTGAGCTCTTTGGGCAGCGCTGTCCACTGCCTGCCTTCTTCCTCAGTTTACCTGGCTGCAGAAGTTGGGGGGGGGGCAGGGAGAGCTGACAGCCCCAGCCAGGGTGGCTGGGTTTCCATGGCAACACGAGGTGCTCCGGGGAGGTGGTCCCACAGAGGTCTCCTGAGCAGGGAGTGGGAACAGCAGAGTGAGGTCCCACACAGGGGGATTCGGGGTCCGGTGGACCCCTTGCCAGTCTCCCCAAGCTGGAGCTCCTTCATTCTCACTGCTGTCAGCCAGGCGACCCTCTTCCCTGCTCCGTTCTGAGGCCTGAGGCTTATCCTGTGAGATCCCAGACTCCTGTCTCCTCAGGCTTGGGACCCCTGGGCCTGCCGCTCTTCCCTACACAACTGCTCCCCTCTTCCCCTTAGACGCTCCGTCTGACTTCCAGGACTCCCGTCACGCAGGGTCCCTCACCCTGGAGGGAGGTGGGGTCTGGCCCCGTTCAGGGAGGCGGGCTCCCTCAGTCCCCTGGAGGGCAGGGCTAGGTCTCAGGGAAACCCTGCCCCTGACAGCCTTGGGCCGCTGAGCTGGCTGTAGCCAGTCCACCTGGAGGTGGGTTGGGTGGGGGTGGGGAGGGAGAATCAGGTTGAAGTTCAGAGGCCAGATTTTTATGTGCAGGCTAGGGCACCGGGAAGCTGGTGCTGGGGATGGATACCAGGTGAGTGCGTTGGGGGCCCCTTGGCTAGGCAGAGGGCTCTGGGAGTGCCCATTCTGTGCCGTCTGGACCTGCCAGGTGAGCAGTCCTGGGTGGCAGCCGCAGGCCTCTTGACACCTAGCTACCTCCTTCTCCCTGGTCTTTTTTTTTTTTTAATAGATTTTTTTTTATTTATTTGACAGAGATCACAAGTAGGCAGAGAGGCAGGCAGAGAGAGAGGAAGCAGGCTCCCTGCTGAGCAGAGAGCCAGATACCGGGCTCGATCCCAGGACCCTTTCTACCCGGGCGGCAGAAAGAAGCCTTACCCCACTGAGCCACCAGGCGTCCATCCCTGGCCTTTTAAAAAGTATTTATTTATTTGAGGGGCGCCTGGGTGGCTCAGTGGATTAAGCCGCTGCCTTCGGCTCAGGTCATGATCTCAGTGTCCTGGGATCGAGCCCCACATCGGGCTCTTTGCTCAGCGGGAGCCTGCTTCCTCCTCTCTCTCTGCCTGACTCTCCGCCTACTTGTGATCTTTCTCTCTGTCAAATAAATTAATAAAATCTTTAAAAAAAAAAAAATAAAAAGTATTTATTTATTTGAGAGAGAGAGCAGGAGCAGGGGAGGCCAGAGAGAGAAGCGGGCTCCCCGCTGAGCAGGGAGTCCGATGAGGGACTCATTCCCAGGACCCCAGGATCATGACCTGAGCCGAAGGAAGACACTTAACCATCTGAGCCCCCCAGGCGTCCCAACCTTAGCTTTTTAATAGACGTGTATTGTTTCCTGTGTCCCAGAGCGCGGTTTCCAGGAAATGTGTCTTCTTCCAACAGACACAGGTCTCACGAACAGGAGTGGGCACAAACCCATCTCCACCCCCACGGGACAGATTGTCCACACACAGGATCTGAGCCCAGAGAGCGCCCCATCCTCTGGGTCCCAGAGCCCTAGACAGATGCAGCCTGTGCGCTGCACGTGGGAACTCAGGGGCATCCAGGGTCGTGGCGGCCTCGGACTGGGGTTCGTATGGGCGGCTGCCCTGCCTTGGCTAGGTCAGCCTGAGTCAGGTCCACTGCCCTGTGGGCTGGTCAGGTGTCTGAGGCGGGGCCCTGGCTCTCAGAAGTTGTCACACCCCCTCCCATCCCTTCTCCCACCGCGGCAGAGAGCCTCAGCCCAAAGTGAAAGAGAAAGTCCCGTCCCCCCTCCCAAGGCCGGCCCCGCCCCGCCTAGCGGCCAATCCCCGCAGCGGGCCCCTCCCTCGGCCTCTGGGTCTCCTCCTTGAGCCCGGTAGGCTGCAGTCCTGGAGGTGGTCCTCGGGGTGAGAGGGGTTCGGGCCTGCGGGGGTGGTGGGGCTGGAGGGGAAGGGGACACAGGGACAGATGGGCCAGGAAAGCTGAGGTGAAGGTCACCGGTCCTCAGAGGGACCAGGGGCGTGAGCCAGCCTGGTGACCCTGGGCGGCAGTGCTGTGGGTAAGAGCCTGTGACAGCTGGCCTCTGAGGGGGCCTGGGGAAGAGGCAGCGGGGAAGGCTCGGGACTCTGGGAGGCCCAGGACAGGAGGCTCCGGAGGCTGGTTCTGGCTCTCCTGCCCTGTCCTTAGTGAGAGGGGCCCCATTTCTCCTAGAGTGGGTCGGGGAACTAACCCCAGGCAGCCTCAGTCCGGTATCCCCTTCCCAACTGCCCCCTACCCTGTGCTTCCAGAGGACCTGGTCGGTGCGTGTGTGTCTGGGTCTGTCTGGGAGTGGGATTCCTGGAAAGGGTGGGTGCTGGGCTGGGTGTGAGTGAGCATAGTGCTCCTCCGAGGGGAGGGGCTGTCTGGGGTCCATGGGAGCCGTGGAGGGGGCTGCACCTGGAGCGGCAGCATCTTCCTGGGTAGCTGTGAGCTGAGCCCAGGTTGGGGGGCTCCTCAGCACCTCCGGCCTCCATCCTGAAGGGGGCAGGCGCCAGCTGCAGCTGCTCAAGGAAGAGGGGGTCACCGCAGTCCGCGGTTGACCTGCCTGGCTGGCAGATTCACTGCCCCAGAGGCGCCTGGCCCTTTAAAGGCAGGGTGTGCTCCTGCGCGTTCGGTGTGCACGTGAGTGTGTGTGAGCGTGAGCGAGGCCAGCTGGGAAGCCGCGCGGGGGCGGGGGCGCCTTGAAGGGAAACTGGGTGGCCTTGGGGATGGGGCCACGGGTGAGTGAGGGGCTCGGTGCCCTTGCATGAGACCTGGGGGGGGGCAGCTTATTTCCCTGGTGTGCCTCGGTGTGGTCTTTCCCTCCTTCCGCTGACTCCCGTACCCTCTTCTAGAACAGAAGCGGTGGTTTTGAAATTCCCCGAAAAGTGGAGGACTGCCCCTTCCCCCCTGTCCCACGCACGCTCCGCCCGCCACCACCCCTGTCCTCCCCCGGCTGGCGTCCACCTCTCCGGCTACCTGGGTGCACGCAGTTAAATGGCTGATAAGCAGATCAGGTCAGAATGTGACCCTGCCTTCGCTCTCGGCCCCACCCCACCCCACCCCGTGTGTGGTCCTGACCTGTGGCCGAGGAGGCCAGTCCTGACACCCCCTCTGCTCCCACAGTCTGCCGGCCAAGCTCATCAACGGCGGCATCGCCGGGCTGATCGGGGTCACTTGCGTGTTCCCCATCGACCTGGCCAAGACGAGGCTTCAGAACCAGCAGAATGGCCAGCGCCTGTACACCAGCATGTGAGCAGGCCCGGTGGGCGCGGGGGCTGGAGGGTTGTGGGGGGGCAGGTTGCGGCTCGACTCCGGTCCTGCTCCTGTGTCCCCCGCCCTGATAGACCAGAGGGGAAACTGAGGCCAGGGCCGGCCTGGGAAGCGCCTGTCTGGGTTAGGGCTGGAGCCGCTGTCAGCCCCTGGCCCCCTCCCCCTCTTGCTGCAGGTCTGACTGCCTCATCAAGACCGTCCGCTCGGAGGGCTACTTCGGCATGTACCGCGGTGAGGCTGGGGACCGGGCGGGTGGGGGGGCCCTCCTGCAGCCTCGGAGGCCGCTGGCAGAGCCAGGCAGGTTGGCCTGCCGGCGCCTGCTGTGGCCCTTCAGACCTGGGTGCTGGGTGGGTGGCACAGGCCGGGCTCTCCAGGGCAAGGTGGTTCTCAGCAGCCCTCCCGGAGCTCAGCCCCTCTCCCCCGCCTGCTGCGGAGGCCAGCGTGGCAAGACGAAGTGTCTTTACTGTGCGGTGGCAGGCTTCTGCCCTGCTTCTGGGACAGGTGGGACTCCATCTGTGCTGCGAGGCCCGAGGGGAGGGGGTGAGGCACAACCGCAAAGCTGCTTAGCAGGCAGTCCCCAAGCCTGGCTTTGCCCAGACTTGGTGCGGAGGGACCTGCCACGGCCGCCCTCTGCTCTTGCTCGCCCAGGGCCGAGGTCCTCCAGGGGAGGAGTTCCTCAGGGAGGCCACAAAGGGTCCATCGCGCAGGGAGGGTGAGGGGCGTGCCCAGAGGAGGCGCTGCCCCTGCCCGGTCCTGCCCCTGCCCGGTCCTGCCCCGCCCGGCAGCAATGTGGGTGAGGTGGCAGGAGGAGAGCCAAGTTGCGGCCGGGCAGGGCTGTGCCCGCTGGAGGCTCGAGCTGGCTGAGGGCCTCCCCAGCCTGCGTCACTGACCTGCCCGTGCTCCCCCCTCCGTGCTCCCCCGCCCCCCATGCCCCGCAGGAGCCGCTGTGAACCTGACCCTCGTCACCCCTGAGAAGGCCATCAAGCTGGCTGCTAACGACTTCTTTCGATATCAGCTCTCCAAGGACGGGTGAGGGGCTGTGAACCAAGGTCGTGCAGGGGAGGGGTCCGTGCCTCCGGACAAAAGATAGCCACCAAGGACAGCTGGCTGCCCCCCCTCCTCCTCCCCCCCTCACCGCTTCCTGCACCGGGAAGGAAGCAGATGCCGAGTCCGGTGGTGCCTCGGCCCCAGGGGTCCCGGCCCCCAGGGTGGGACTGGGGGGACACTGACCAGCTTTCCCGTCACCTGAGGGAGGGGCCGAGAGGGCAGCCCCTCGGTGCTTGCGAACCCCAGCTTCCGCGCCGCTCTTTGTGCTCTTTGCACCGTTCCCAGGCCCTGCTTCGGGGGCCATCTGTCCGCTGGGCTCGGTGCCCGTTGCTGGCAGGCCTGAAGGGGACCCGTGGCTGGCGGGTGCCCTACCGCTCCAGCGCCCGTTCCCAGTCTCCTTCACGCCCAGGGCAGCAGGCGGCCCCCCGGGGCGGTAGAGGCATCTGGGTCTGCTGTGCACCACGGCCCTCACCCCTTCTCCACAGGCAGAAGCTGACCCTGGTGAAGGAGATGCTGGCGGGCTGTGGGCTGGCACCTGCCAGGTGATTGTGACCACCCCCATGGAGATGCTGAAGATCCAGCTTCAGGACGCAGGCCGCATTGGTGAGGGTGTGGGGGGAGGACCGCGAGCTGGGGTGGGGGTGACAGCCGGAGCCGCGTCCCCTGCCCCAGTGGGGGAGCCAGCAGGCCCATCCCTTCTCTCCCCAGCTGCCCAGAAGAAGATGCTGGATGCCCAGGCCCAGCTGTCGGCCCAAGGGGGCGCCCAGCCCTCCGTGGAGGCTCCGGCCACCCCCCGGCCCACGGCGACTCAGCTGACCCGGGACCTGCTTCGGACCCGGGGCATCGCCGGCCTCTACAAGGGCCTGGGGGCCACACTGCTCAGGTGGGGGGGGGCGGGAAGGGTGGGAGGAGGGAGGCCTGCCCACCGTGTACCTCTAGGTCACCAGCGCCCCCCCTCCCCACACAGGGACGTCCCCTTCTCCATTGTGTACTTCCCCCTCTTTGCCAACCTGAACCAGCTGGGCTGTCCCGCATCGGGGGAGAAGGCTCCTTTCTATGTGTCCTTTCTGGCTGGCTGTGTGGCTGGGAGTGCGGCTGCTGTGGCCGTCAACCCCTGTGACGGTCAGTGCCTGGGGCTGGTGGAGGCGGGGGCGGAGGCGGGCTGGGCCCCACACTGACCCGCACCCCCCTGCAGTGGTGAAGACCAGACTCCAGTCGCTGCAGCGCGGTGTCCACGAGGACACCTACACGGGCTTCCTGGACTGTGCCAGGTGCGAGGGCCCCAGCGTGGGGGTGGGGGGTGGGGTGCGCAGCGGCCCTGACCACCCTCCTGGGGCTTCCTGGACTGTGCCGGGTGCGAGGGCCCCGGCGTGGGGGTGGGCGGGCAGCAGCCCTGACCACCCTCCCCCTGCAGGAAGATCCTGAGGCACGAGGGCCCCATGGCCTTCCTAAAGGGCGCCTACTGCCGCGCCCTGGTCATCGCCCCACTGTTCGGCATCGCTCAAGTGGTCTACTTCTTGGGCATCGCAGAGACGCTGCTGGAGCTGCTGCAGCGACCCCAGCACTGAGCATGGCAGCCAGCCGCTCCGTCCCGCCGAGTGGGACCAGAGCGGGGCCGGAGCCAGGTGGCCTGCCCAGGACTGAGCAGGAGACAGTCTCTCCCCAGCCTTCTCACGTGGACGGGGGGAAGCAGAGGAAGAGGTCCACATGGTGCACACAGCGGCCCCCGCGGGGTCCTGCCTGCACGACCACTGGGAGCAATGTCTTATTTATGTAGAACATGCAGAAATCTTTACATTCCTGGAGCCAGCCCCTGCCACAGCTCCGTCCCGGCCTGAATACCCCCAGGGACAGAGCTGGTCTCTAGGCTGGGGCGCCCAGGCCTGGGCGGGGCAAGCGGGACCCTACCCTCCAGTCTACCAGCTCTTGTCCCCGAGGCTTGGCCCCTAGTCTGCGAAGGGGACCCCGCACAAACCTATTTATTAACTTGCCGAGCACAAGTGCTCTGTCCATCCCTCTGTCCATCCGTCCAGCCTCCCCCTGCTGCTGTCCTTCTCCACTTGGCCAGGACTCCATTTTGCCCCCCTCAGCCAGCCTTGCAGGAGGATTGGGGTCTCCTGCCCCCCATATTGAGCCAGGAGTCCCAGGCAGGGGTCACACTGAGTTCTGACTCGCAGGGCAAGCCCCCCCACTCCATTGTGGGACCCAGCACCCCTCCTGGTGGGCTCGTAGCGTGTGAGGTCTGTGTGCATGTGCAAATGTTCTGGGGAGCAGTTTGTGTCCACCAGCTTCCACCGGCCTGGCCCCTCAGAGATGGGGCTGGGGGCAGGGGTGGGTGGCTGCGGGCTTTACCCTCATGGCCAGGCCATGTGTGTGCGTGTGTGCTGTGTGCACCCTGGGCTCCTTTCTGACCCCATTCAGGAATTTATTTTCCCAGCGTGGTTCTTGCTGCACCTCAGCAAACCCCTCTTCTGAGACCCCCCCACCCTATGGCGCCAGGATTGGCCAGTGGGGAAGACAGTCATGAGGACCAGTATGGAGCTTGGGGGTCCCTGCTCTGTTTCCGGGGATAGCACCTGCTCCCTCAGTCCTCCCGGGGCTCGCCCCACTCCCCGGGCCTCTGCTAAGGCCGCTGACTACACTCCGTAAGCTCTGCCTTCCCGGACCGCCCCCCTCCGTTGGTGTCGTGAATCAGAGCGTCCGCCCCGCCCCAGGCCACGTGATTGTGTCGGTGATTGATCTGATGTGCTGGTGCTGTGTACCCCAACCCGGCCCCGTCCTCGGAGGCCCCTTCCCGGTGACACTACCTGGGGCTCAGGCCTGGGCCCCCCAGTTCACGGTTTCTGGGAGCTGCCCTCTCCCGCCACATCTGTACCTTGGAAGCTGCTGCTGCTTACAGAATTATATTTTTTCTTTTGAAGAGTTTTAAGAAGTTGTAACTTTTTGTGTCTTGTCCTGTGAGAAGATAAATAAATATTCTAAGTAGATAGCTCGTCTCTGGTTCTGTTGGGGGGAGGGGCGGAGGGGGAGGGTAGCCTCTTTTCGGAGCCGGCTCCCCTGTCCCTGCAGACCGGCCTCCGTCCACCCTCCCGCGGGCCGGCACGGGGCCCAGGAGGGGGGCCCGGGCTGGGGGCCTGCAGACTCCCGCACTGGCTGGGGCGGAGGGGCGGGAAGGGCAGTCCCCTCTCTTCCCTGACTGCAAGCCGCCCTTGGGATCCAAGGGGGAGCCTGGGCGTGGGGGGCCCCACAGTTCCCCGCCAGCCGGGGGCGCCCGGACGGCCGAAGGGGGCGGCGCCGGTGGTGATGTGGCCCCGCCTCCTGGGCTTGCGGCGCCGAGAACAGGGCATTGTGGGAAACTCCCAGTCCCCGCAGCCGCCGCCGCAGCCGCCGCCCGCCCTGGTCCCGTGGAGAGCGCGCAGCGCCGAAGTGGAAGCGCCGGGAGCAGCAGCGTAAGACAGCGGGGGTTCCGGGGCCTGGGGCTGGGGGTGTGACGGCGCGGCCCCGCGGGGCGAGTGGGCGGCTCCCGCCTTGAAGGTCACTGGGGGCGCAGGCTGGGCCCCCGGCTCTCTCCAGCCCAGCGGCTCCTGGGAAGGGGAGGGGGCACTGGCTGACGTCAGTATGAACCAAAAATAACAGGGGCTTGGGGGGGGGACGGGCAGGAGACCACCTGCCCTTTGCAAACTTGACCCCCAGCAGCTGGCTGCCCAGCCAGAACAGCAGGGATTGAGGGGCTGCTGGGACTCCGTGAGAAATGGGGCAGCAGCTGGGCCGCTCACTGGGACACCCCCGTTATGCTGTGACCTACAGGTGACCTTCAGGTGTGGTTAGTGTTCCTGGCCTGGGTGGAAAACCTGGGCCGCTGCTTCCCACATGTGCTCCCTTTCCTTGGTGGGGTGAGGGGTACTAATCCTCTCGGAGGAGACACAGACAGGGGGTGTCTAGGTCTTTAGAGAGAGATGGCTCGGGCCCAGCCCGACTCAGACATAGAGGATCTGGGCCAGGCTTTTCCTACAGTCCGGAACCCCCATCCTCTGCCCTGGCCCAGGTTTGAGGATGCTGAGGCCGACGGACATGGCATGTCCACACCCGGCTGACACCAGGGGAACCCCCCCCACACCGCTCTTGCCCAGAAGCGGGCACAGCCCCAGACTCAGAAAGGACTCCTTGCCCTTGAACTGGAGCAGGGAAAGCTGGTCTTGGGGGTGGGTACCAGGAGCTGGAGAGGGGCAGATGGCTTGCCTGAGGCACAGGGCCTGTCACTGCCTGCTGGCCTGGCTTCTCCAGCTTCCCCGGGAAACACTTGAGGTATGCAGTACCCCAATTCTGGCAGCCTGGGGCCTATTCCCACGCCACTGACACCACGGAGCCCAGACTCTGGGTTCCTGCCCTACCCCCACTCCACAGGGACCCAGTCCTTCCAAGCAGGTACACTCTTGGTTCAGCCCAGGCACGCCATAGCTGCCACGCCCTCCGCTGACCGCATAGCCTCCTCTCACTGCCCCGTCCAGGGCAGCTGGAAATAGCACAGGCAGGGCCAGGACCATTGTGCGGATGGCTAGTCTCATGCAGCACCCCCAGCCGGTTCAGGGTCAACAGGCTCTGCCTGTGTGGTTCGAGGGGCTTCTCAGGGAGTGGTGGGGGGCTGCTGGAGACCAAGCCCTGGGAGCACATGCTGAGTGGGGTCTTCTGGGGTGGAGGGTGGTCCAGAGAGCCTTATGGGACAGGATGGTAGGGAGCTAAGCAGGTGGGCTGAGTCTCTTGCCATGGCCTCGCTGTGTCTCTCCCCAGGCCTAGATAATGCCCAGTGGTGAGCTGTCCTGAGCCACTGAGTTCCAGCCGCCTGTCTGTCCACGCACACCCCACGTAGCCTGCCAGCACCGTCCAGCATGGAGTCCAGGGGAAAGGCGACCAGCAGCCCCAAGCCCGACACCAAGGCTCCACAGGCCACTGCTGAGGCCAGAGCCCCACCAGCTGCAGATGGAAAGGCCCCTTCAGCTAAGCCTGGGAAGAAGGAGGCCCAAGCAGAGAAGCAGGAGCCTCCCGCAGCCCCCACACCACCAGCGGCCAAGAAGACCCCGGCCAAAGCAGACCCTACCCTTCTCAATAACCACAGTAACCTGAAGCCAGCCCCTGCGGCCCCCAGCAGCCCTGATGCCGCCACCGAGCCCAAGGGCCCTGGGGATGGGGCTGAGGAGGGTGAAGCCCCCAGCGGGGCCCCAGGGGGCCGAGGCCCTTGCCCCTTTGAGAACTTGACCCCCCTGCTCGTGGCTGGGAGTGTGGCCGTGGCCGCTGTAGCCCTAATTCTTGGTGTGGCCTTCCTGGCCCGGAAAAAATGATGGCTAGTGCCCAGGTGGGGGCACAGCCACTTCCTGTACAGATCTCAGGAGCCTAGTGCATGCCGAGCTCCCCCACAGTTATCCACACACCCCTACATGCGCGCCATATAGACACATATACCCCCACACGCGCAGAGGGACAGACAGACAGGCCCCCAGCCGTGGAATCGCAGCCCGCTCGCTGGCCTCCAGCACTTCCCCCTCCCAGGCTCTGGGGTTTACTGCGCAGCACAGGAGGAGTCCTAGCACAGGGAAGTGGTCTTTGCTGTGGCCAGGGTACTGGGGGGCAGGGGGAAGAGAGGCCCTCGAGTGTGGCCCGCCCGCCTGCGTGTGCCAGCCAGTTCCCAGCGGCCCCAGGGGTCCCATGCGCTTCCTGGCAGACAGGGTTGGGTAGGGGTCCGAGATGGGCTGTGACAAGCGCCCAGCCCATGTGGGGACATTAAAGGGTATGGCTGTTTCACTCTCCCCACTTCTGCTCTTTGTTTGTAGCTGGGCAGGGTTCGGGGGGGGGCGGGGGGCATGTGGGTAGGGCCGGGGCAGTGGGGTGACCCGAACCAAGCCTTCGCAGTGGCAGAACTTCCGTGTCACCTCTGCCCACCACCTGCACCCTGGCTAGGTGGACAGACAGTGCAAAGGCAGGTCTGGGCTGTGCCCACCATTCACCTTCTAGCTTGTGCCCCAGGGGAGCGGCCGAGGCTGGGACCACAGCACTTCCTGCCCTGGGGCATCCGAGAGCCTGGCAGGGAGGCCGGGGATGGGGGCGCTGGTCGAGGAGGACCTGCCCCTGTAGACCGCCCCTCCCGCCTCACCTGGCGCCCTTTGATTCTAACAAGCGTATAGATGCAGTAACACAGAAAGGAGCTGCTTGGCGGACCCGCGTCCACCGCCCCGCTGGGGAGGGACGGAGGGAGACTGCAGTGCAGCCCCTCAGCACGGTGGCCGCGGGCACTGTGGGCGCTGACACGTCCTTGCCTGGCCAGCCCACCCCTGGAACCCTGGGCCCGAGTGCAGGCTGAGTCTGAAATAAACCGTCTTGTCTCTTGGCTGGGCTGGCGTCCTCACCTCCCTGGGCCGGGGAAAGGCGAGGGCTTCCCAGGGGGCTGGGGGAGGGGGCCTCCTTGCCACAGCACAGGCTCGCCGGGGAGGAATAGGGAGCCCCGGTGCCACCGTCCACCGCCCCCCCCTCCAGCCACCCCCATGCCTTTGAGCCCAGACCCTGCCCCGTCCCAGACCGCCACAGCCAGGCCTTCCCGCCAGCCTGGCCCTAGATGGACTCCTACCCCCAGGCCTGGGCTTCCGGCCGCAGTGCACAGGGCAGGGGCGGGGCGGGGGGGGCTTGCTCTTCATCGGAGGCCAGGGCGTGTCTTCCTCCGTCGCCGTCATCGGTGAGCTCCCCGTCCGTGCCGGGCACAGAGGAGACTGGGGAGATGGGCTTTCCTCCTGCCACCCCACAGCCCGCAGCTCCCTGAGCCCACTCTGACCAGGTGACCGACTAGTCTGGTCTGCCTGCGCCCCCAGCCGTGCGCAAGGCTGTAGGGGCAGGGTCTGGGGAAGCATGGCCCTGCTGGGCGCAGAAGCGCTCCTGTGGGCTCTGTCCCCCGGGCCCCTCACGCCCTCCCCTTCCTTTCCTGGTACCCACCCTCCCAGGGCGGCGCACCCGCTGCCTGTACCTGCATATCAGGCCCAGGCAAGTCCGGAGAACCTGGGAGTGAGAAGGTCCAAAACGGGCTTGACGGCCTTGTCCAGATGCGTGCCTCCCCTGAGTCCTGGGACCTCCTCCTGACCCCCACACCGCCGGCTCCTCCAGTCCCTGAGCTACCGGGCCCGAGCCGGCCACACAAGGTGGGCTGCTGTGGAGCAGGGCAGACCTGGCCCACGGGTCCAGCCTCCAGCCCCTTTGCCCCGCAGGTGTCGGGGCTGCTGCGGGGCTCGTCAGACCACCCACCCCCTCGGCTGGGCAGTCCCTTCTCCCACTGTCTCCATCCGGTGGCTTGCGTCTCAGAAACAACCCCCCTGATATTTTAGAGAATTTTTGCAGCCAGCAGAGGTGACTGTGAGGACGAGCTCTGTCCTCTTCAACAAGCGCAGAGCCTGGCCCTCGACGTCATCCCGCCGGAGGTCTGCCCTGCCCTGCCCTGCCTCTCCTTGCTCGCCGATTCACAGGACGCTAAGCTTGTTTCCAAACAGAGCAGTGATGAAAATCCTTGTGACGGCCCTTGTGCCTGGTGTCTTTAGGGTGGGCTGTGTGTGTGCTGCAAACATATCTTTTTTTCGTTTTATTATTTTTTGTTTTATTGCGGTAAAATACACAACACAAAATTTACCACCTTAGCCACATCAAGTGCGTGGCTCAGGCACGAAGCACATTCACACCGTTGTGCAGCCGTCCCCACCAACCATGCCCAGGACTTTCGAACTTCTCAAATGGAAACTGTCCCCTGGAGACACCGACCCCCAGCCTTCACCCGCCCCCAGTGCCCACCGTCCACCCTCTGTCCCCCTGAGACACCGACCCCCATCCCTCCCTCGGCCCCGGCGCCCACCGTCCGCTCTCTGTCCCTGCGAATCTGGAGACTCCAGGGACCCCATCTGGGTGGGATCCTGCAGTGTTTGTCCCCGTGGCTGGCCTGTTTCACTCTGCGTCACGGCCCCCAGGTCCATGCGCGTTACTGCAGGCGTCCGAATGCTCTTCCTTCCCGAGGCTGCTCTATGCTCCGTCGATGGATAAACCACGTTTTGTTCGCCCGCTTGTCTGTCGGCAGACACTTCGCTGTTCCCCCTTCCCGCTGCGGTGAGTTGATGCTGCTGTGGACGGGGACATGCTCCTCTCTCCGCCCCTCCTCTTGGGTGCGCTTCGGCCCCGGGGCTGCTGGGCCGCGCAGGGGCTGCGTCTCACACAGCCTCGCTGCTGCTCCGCCGAGCCCCAGGGCCCCCGCTCTCCCCACCCCGGGTAGGGGGGAAACACGCAGACTGTGCGAGTCTGACCGCCTCTTCTGGTTGTTTCTCTCTGCACGGCTCTAATGTACTCCTTTTCACCAAGTTCCTGGCTATTTGGGCCTTGTCTTTTGTGATTCTTCTTCTTGATGCTGTTCGTCTGTTCTTCTGTTGGACGGAGTGCCTTCTTCTCATTTATCTGGAGGACTGCTCCGCTTGCTGTGCCTACCAAGCCTTCGTCACACTGCGGACATCTTGACCCAGTGGCTGGCTTCCCTTTTGCTCTGTTTCCTGAGCGCAGAAGTTCTAAAGTCCGAGGTTGTCACGTGGACTCCCAAGCCCCTTACCGCGCGCTCTGGAAATCACGGTCAGAAGGAAGGAGCTCTTCCTCCTAACAGGCTAGTATTCTCGGCATTGGCACATGTTTATTACATGTCACGTCTCAGCCTATCTGTGGACCTGAAGTTTTGTGTGTGAATAAGCTGGAGATCCGGTTACTTCTTTTCCATCAGCGGGTCCAAAGGAGCCCAGGACGTGCACAGTTCCCACTGGCCTGCTGTGGCCTCTCACTTGCCAACACAACCCGGCCTGTGCAGAGCCTGGGGTCGGCTAATACCGGCCACCTGTCAGGGTAGATTTAGGGTAGCACTTGGTGATGATTTCCTGTTTCTTTTTCTCTTCTTTTCTTCTTCTTCTTCTTTTTTTTTTTTAAAGATTTTATTTATTTATTTGACAGACAGTGATCGCAAGTAGGTCGGGGGTGGGGTAGTAGGCTCCCTGCTGAGCAGAGAGCCCGATGCGGGGCTCAATCCCAGGACCCTGAGATCATGACCTGAGCTGAAGGCAGAGGCTTTAGCCCACTGAGCCACCCAGGCACCCCTGTTTCTTTATTTCTGATTTCCCTTGCACACTCAGTTCCTGGAATCCCCTCCTTGGGAATGTGAGACTAGCTTAACTGGGTCTCTGGGGCCCGTGTGCGGTTTGAATGCTCAGCTTCCATCCCACTGTGTTCCTAAACTTGAGTAGGGACCTTTCCAAAATAAGCAAACTCTTAAGAGATGTCCAAGGCTGGTTTTGTGGTTTTTGAGAGAGAGAGAGAAAGATACTGACATCAGGAAGATGAGTGAGCAGGCGGGGGACGAGGGGGAGAAGCAGGCTCCCCGCTGAGCAGGGAGCCAGATGCAGCGCTCAGTCCCAGGACGCTGAGACCAGGACCTGAGCTGAGGGGAGAGGCTTAATCCACTGAGCCACCCAGGTGCCCCTAAAAAATCGTTTTTTAAAAAATAGGTACTATACGGTGTCTGGGAGCCCCGCATCGGGCCTCCTGCTCAGGGGGGCCTGCTTCTTCCTCTCTCGCTGTCTCTGTCTGTCATAAATTAACACAATCTTTTTTTTTTTTTTTTTAAGATTATTTATTTATTTATTTGACAGAGAGAGATCACAAGTAGGCAGAGAGGCAGGCAGAGAGAGAGAGAAGGAAGCAGGCTCCCTGCTGAGCAGAGAGCCTGATGCAGGACTCGATCCCAGGGCCCTGAGATCATGACCTGAGCCGAAGGCAGCGGCTTTAACCCATTGAGCCACCCAGGCGCTCCAAATTAACACAATCTTTAAAAAAAGTACGTACTATAAATACAAATCAAATTTTCAAGGCCATCAGGAAAACTCAGGTGGGAGCATCGTGTCCTGGGACAGAGGTGTCTACTGGCACCGACAGAGGGACACCCTGCCCCCACCCCCCACCCCGGGCACCACAGGGACTCCCCAGAGACCTGGGCTCTGGGCCATGGTACCAGGACCTGATGTCTTCCTGTTGCCAGGCTGTGCCATGTTGCGCCACATGTGGGCTTCGGAGGGCACAGGTGGTCAGGGTTATAAGGACGCAGAAGAGGTATGTTGGGGGGGCTCCACTTCGTTTCTCCCTCTAGCACCCCTTCCCTCCCCGGAGTGCGCAGTCCCTCTCTGGGGAGTCCCATCCTGGAACGCATTCTTGGCGTGACCAGGGAGTGGAGCTGGCCGCTGTCTCCAGACCCTGCCCTCCCCCACAGAGAGGGGCCTGGGGCTACGTGGGGTCCTCTGGAACCTCTCTTCTATCACGGGGGCAGAGTGACCGATACCTCCCCAAAGGCACAGGTGGCAGAGAACTTGGCTCCGGGGACTGACCCCAGCTGCTGCAGGCCAGTCCTGACTCCTGGATCTTCAGTGCTCACCCCCAGCTCCCTGGCTCGGAGCCTCCCTGACCTCACCCCTGGTCCCTGGGCCAGACAGGCAGAGGCTCCCTGTGTCCCAGCGGCTGTTTCTGGTGTGCCTGGACATCTTGGCCTGGTGTCTCTGGCGCAGGGAGGTCTGGTGAGGGCTGTCAGAGGGTTGGTGAGCAGTGTCCACCTGCCAGCTTCAGCTCAGGGTCAACTGTCGGGGCAGGACAGCAGCTCGGCCCCTGCGGTCCTGTAGAGGGTGCTGCGGTCCCATCGCTGGGACCCATCCCTGGCCAGCGGGAAGAAAGGCTGAGTGTGGGTGGTTGTTGCCCCCCACCCAGCACAGTGGTACCTGGAGGTGTGTTTGAGGGGTACCCCATTCAGATACTCCTGTGGACCCTCCCACCCACGCAGGACGCAGCCAGCCTGTCCGAATGTCCCGGGCAGGACGCAGCCAGCCTGTCCGAATGTCCCGGGCAGGACGCAGCCAGCCTGTCCGAATGTCCCGGGCAGGACGCAGCCAGCCTGTCCGAATGTCCCGGGCAGGACGCAGCCAGCCTGTCCGAATGTCCCGGGCAGGACGCAGCCAGCCTGTCCGAATGTCCCGGGCAGGACGCAGCCAGCCTGTCCGAATGTCCCGGGCAGGACGCAGCCAGCCTGTCCGAATGTCCCGGGCAGGACGCAGCCAGCCTGTCCGAATGTCCCGGGCAGGACGCAGCCAGCCTCCCTGCCGTCTCACCCCACTCCAGGCCACAGACTGCCTGCCCACTTGGCTGACATCTTTGGGCCACACTTCGCCCTACGCCATGAAGGTGAAAGGACCCCGGTGCTCCCCGCCCACTGCCCTGGCTTCCGCAGCCCCATGCCCTTGGCGGAGGCCACCCTCTGCTGTCTGGTTCAGGGTCTGCATTAGTGCTTGGGCTCTAAGTCTCCAGGTCCCACCCCCGGCCCCAGCCAAAGTGCCCGGAGCCTGAGCACTGGTGGAAAGAGGGCTGCAGCTGGGGCCCAGGACACAAGTCCCCTGGCCAGCAGTCTGGCCGGCAGGGCTACCCATGACACACCAGCCCTGAAAGAGAGCCCTGTCCCAAGTCTCCTGTCTGAGGTCCACCCAGTCGTCAGGCTCACCCAATGGGGGGGGGCACTCAGGGCAGCCCTGTGAGTTTAGGGGGTTCTCAGAAAGGGAGCACAGGGCAAATGGTGCGTCTGGTGCCCAGGGGCTTTGAAGGACGGTTAGGAGTTTGCCAGACAAAGAGGAGCTCCAGCATTTCAGAGGGAGGAGCAAGTGGGAAGGCTCCTGGGGGGACTGGCTCAGGCACACTCTGGAAAGGAAGGAAGCCAGGGAGCCGGGGGTCCTGAGACTCTGGCAGTGCCTGCTGGAAAGGCCCCCGGGAGTGCCCCCCGAACACCCTTGTTCCGTCTGAGCGATGTGCAGAGACAGGAATGAGACCGTGAACCCGACTGGTGTTCGAGAACATGTCATGGGACACCCTGCGCCTCATGTTTCAGGGTCCCTGAGCAAAAGCAAAACCCCGGGTTCAAGATCATCACTCCGCAGCAGCAGAGCCCTGGGGCCCCGGCCCCTTCCCCTCCTGGGTAGTCACTATTGGCTGATGCCCTAGGACTCTGTGCCCACGAGCCCCACACTTCAGGGCCTCAACTGTGACACTGGCGAGGCCCTGGGGATGGACAAAGGGGTACTGGAGGGGGAGGCCGTTCCCCCCAGGCCTGGATCCTTCCCAGGAGACAGCCATCCAGCTGTGGGCCAGGGCGCAGAGCCGCCCCTGAGGCTCTCCTGGGCTCTGCCCTGGGAGGGAGAGCTAACTGCCCACTGATCCGCCTGTGGGACTTCCAATCCTGCCCAAGGCAGGGCTGCAGGAGCATCCCCCTCCTCGCCTGCCAGGGCTGAGGGGGCAGAAGGGGCAAGGGGCCAACTTACTGGAATGGGAACCCGCTCAGGCAGTGGAGAGACAAGCCAGCAGGACTGAGTGGGTAAAGAGGGCAAGAGATACAGCCTCATGTCAGGGGCAGCCCTGCTAAGGGCTAACCCCAGTCACCAGGACGGGGCCTCTGGCTCCCTCTCGTCCAGTCCTCATTGCCCACAGGGGCACACGCAGAGAGGCAGGCCACTGCCAGACCCGGACCAAGACCCCATACCACCACACCTGCCCCGTGGAGCTGCCCACCCCAACTCCGGATGCCATGAGCTACCTGGACCCTCACAGCCTTGCATGTGCTGGGAGCCACTGACCCAGGCAAACCTGCTGCCCTGGACTAGGGTTGGGGTGACACACACACAGGACATGGGCTTGGCTGTCAGCCCACTCAGGCAGGTGGGTCCGTCCGGCAAGCGCTCTGCAAGGACTTGGGTGTACAGCAGAGTGGACACTGCCTCTGAGCACAGGAACGCACCTGCGCACGTGAGCTCCCACTTGCGCGCATCAACGTCGTGGCACAGGCCGCAGCCCAGCTACCACGTCTGTCCTCTTAGTGGCAGAGGGGAGTGGCCTGGCCTGATGAAGTTCGGTGATGGAAGAGGAGGTGGGTGTCAGGGCGACCCTGGGGTGCTGTGTTGGTGGGGGCTGGGCCTGCAGGATGGTCCCATGGCCCCCGCTGCAGCTAGGCATCTCCAGCCCCTGGATCCCATGAATGCCCACGTGGGGAGCCCTCCTAAACCCAGAAAGCTCTTTCTGTGGCTAGGCCTAGCCTATGTCTTCAGGCTTGTGGGTCTCCGTCCAAAGTCCTCCACTCACGCACACGGCTCCTGTCCCCTGTCCTGAGGCCCTACTAATGCCGGGAGCCCCCAGCTTCTGCTTCACTCATAATAGGAGGGTCCTGCTGAGGCTGGGAGTTGCTGGTAGTCAGGAGCTGTGGGAGCGTGCGGCCTTGCCAGGCAGAGGACAGAGCCGGTGGTCATGGAGGTAGGAGTACCCAGGAGAGGACAGGTCCTTGGCCTGGCCTCGGCCACTTTGGCATTTTTTACCCACGACAAAGGTTTCTTTAGTCAGAACTGAGGCTGGCTGGACCTCGAGGAAACTCTATTGCCTGAAGCAAGGGGTCCTGGAAGGTGGCCTGTGGGGGCCAAGGGGTGGGTCAGTTCCTCTTTACCACCAGCCTGTGCCCAAGGCCCTCTACCGGCCTTCCTTCTCCCAGGCCCAGGCCTTAGAGAGCACCCAACAGTCTGCAGCTGACCCCCGTGTCTCCCAGACAGTCAGTGGAAGCAGTGGAAGCAGTGGAAGCAGTGCTGGAGATGCAGGTCCGCCCGAGGGCACCCTGATTTCCTACCGGACTCCGCACCTAGAACCATCTCAGGAAGGGACACCCATCCTCTTCCAGGGACTCAGCTGAACGAGCTGGGATGCCTCTGTCTCCCCACAACCATCCCGGAGGCAGACCCATCGCTCCTGCCCCCGCAGACACCTGCAGACGCCCCCTGATCTCCAGACTCCCACCCCGGCCCACACAAGCACCCACCGCCGCAGCCCCACCCTCGCTGCCCCAGGGGCGTGCCCGGCCTCCTTAAACTCGTGGCCTCCCATTTTCCCGATGGAGCCGTCCCCCACCCCCTCTCCCCTCTGGCCGGCCCACTCCACTGCTGTCACCTGTGAACCCACGTTCGAAGCCCCCACCTGCAGGACGTGAGCCCCCTTGGGAGGGCGCTTTGCCCCGCGCATTCCATGCTGTCTCCAGACTCTCAGTGACCCAGGGTCAAGTGCCCAGATCACGAGGCAGGGACCATCATCCACGGGTCGGGCACCCTCGTTCACGGGCAGGGGTCCTCTCTCCTGGTTCACGCTCCTGTCCCAAGGGACGACGGAAAGCGAAAGGCCCCGTGCTCCTGACTGCGACCACGGCCGGGTCTGCCCAAGGCTGCTGAGGCGTCGGGCCGGGAAAGTCGGCCCACGCTGTGTCCCGCCGCCCTGGGGCCAAGCTCTGAGGCCCGCCAGCACGACCCCAGGCTCTCCCCCCGGCCCCCGCCCCGGCGGCCCCGGGCCCGCATCCGGCACCCGCACCGGCCTGCTGCCCTCCCGGCGCCGCCCCCCCAGCCCCCCCAGCCCCCCCGCCCCCGGCGCCCCGCCCATCCGCCCGCCCGCCCGGCGCCGCCAGTCCTGGAACCAAGCTAGGGGGCGGCTCCGGGCAAGGGAGACCCGGCGCATGCGCCCGGCGCTGCCCGCGGCCCCACCTCCAGGCGCCGTAGCACGTGACCCGCGGGTCCCGACGCCCTCCCGCGCACGCGCACGCGCACGCCGCGCCGGCCCCGGCAGCTGCTATGGCGTCCGAGCGACTCCCGAGCCGGCCCGCCTGCCTCCTCGTGGCCAGCGGCGCCGCGGAGGGTGAGGCCCGCGAGCGTGTGGCGTGGCGGCGGCGGCCCGCCGACCCCGAGCGGTTCGCCCTCGCGGAAGGGGAGCGGCGCCGGCGTCCCTGGCCTCCTGCGGGGGGACCCGGGGCGCGGCGCTCCTGTGCGAGGAGAGCGGGAGCCGCCTCGGGGCGAGGGGCCGGGGCCGCCGGCCGGGGCGCGCTGGGGGCGGTGGGCCGGCGGGGAGCTGCGGGGCCGGCCTGCGCTCCGCGCGCCTGGGCTTGGGCAGCCGGCCGGTGGGGCCCGGGCCTTTCCGCGGGGGTGGCCGTGACCCGCGGCCGGGCCGTGGGGGGCTGGGGGAGCGGCTGACCCGGGGCGGAGAACCCCTCGGTCCTGCCGCGGGAGGTGCCGGGGCGCGGGCGTGCGGGGTCCGCCTGCCTGACCAGCCGGAAGGCGCCCGGTTGAGCGCTTCCCAGGCCCTCGGCTGCGCTTTCTTCGTCCGACGGCAGCGGGGAGCCCGAGGTCGCGTGGCGGAGGGCCCGGGGTCGGGACCGGGCTCCGTCCTGGAGAGGCGGGCGGGTGACCGCCAGGGTGGCTGGTAGGAGTGGGGTAGGGGTGAGGAGGGGTCGACTGGCGGGGCCGCGCCACGGGGAGGGGACACGGCTCTGAGAAGGCCACTAGGGCACTGCGGGCAGGAGAGGGCCCTGCAGAGACCCTGGAGGAGGGGTGAAGCCGGGGTCAAGGAACTGAGGGCAGCATTAGGCAGAGTCCACGCTCAGTGCCTGCGCTCCGCCGTAAGACCCAGGGACGCGCAGGGTGGGCAGAGGGCAAGCTGAGGTCTAGGGATCCGGTCCAGGATTGACAGAAAGCCGGAAAGATGCCCACTGTGCCCGTGTGGGGCCACAGCCCCAGGCAGCTGGGAATGTTTTGGACTGGAAGTGGGCAGAAGAGGGCTGGGAGCTGCACTGGGCGTTGTGGGCAGGGTCCAGGAGCTCTGTGGGCAGCGGCCAAGTGTCCTAAAGTGGGGACGGGGCGAGGCCAGCCCGTGGGGGTCGGGATGCACCCGTGTTCCTGCCCACACTGGGCCGCAGCCCTACATCTGAGGACACAGATCTCGGCCCCTGTTACCTCTCCCGGCTGAGTGCCGGGGGTGGGGGGTTGGCTCCGTGGGTCGCTGTTGGTTCCGTGAGTGCCCCTGGGGACCTTGCATTTGAGTTTGCCTTCTGGAGAGGCTTTTCGTGGCCAGGCTGGGCAGAGAGCCCATCCTGCAGGGGCTGGGGGCTGGGGCTGCTGCCCCAGCATGGTGAGGTGGGGGACCAGGAGACCCTGACGGTGTCTGGAGCGGGGACGGTCATGCCCCTCTTCCTGCCCACAGAGTCCAGTAGTGCCCGATTTAGAGCCGTGTTGACTTTGCAGGTGTGTCTGCCCAGTCCTTCCTTCACTGCTTCACGCTGGCCAGCGCCGCCTTCAACCTACAGGTGGCCACCCCTGGGGTGAGTCCAGCCAGACCCATGGGGTCTGTACCCTTTGGGGGGGTGAGTCTCGGAGGAGTGCTGTCGCTCTCAGGGAGAAGCAGGGAGCCCGAGGCTGGTGTAACTCCCAAGGGAGGTGGTAGGGCTGAGGCTGAGGGCCCCGTTGAGGTGGTCAGGCTCTGGTTCCTGGTTCCTGGGCTCTGGCCCTCCCTTTGGCAAGGGAGACCTTTCGTCAACGGTCAGCCCTGCGTGTGAGAGTGAAGGTGGGGCAGACCTTCCCCCGGGGTCTCTGCTCTTCTCTGGCACGGGACCAGGGGTCACGGCAGCAGTGGGTTACGGGTTTCTCACTTTGCCTCCGTCTGTTGTCACCCCCAGGGGGACAGTGGGTGCACTTTATAGGGGTAGACTGAGGGTCAGCTGGGGCTAGCTGCGGGTGGGGTGTGGCATGGCTGGGTGAGGGGTCTGGGCTGTCCCCAAGCTCTTGTTGGCATTTCAAGCCCCCGTGAGCCAGCAGTGGGGTGCGTGCCACTGACCTGCAGTCCCTGGTGCTCTTACAGGGGAAGACCATGGACTTCGTGGATGTGAATGAGGGTAACGCTCGCTGGGTGCAGGACTTCCGCCTCAAGGCCTACGCCAGCCCTGCCAAGCTGGAGTCCATTGATGGTGAGGGGCCGAGGCTGCTGAGACCTTGGGGCTTTGGGGTGTGGGGGTTCTAGGTGGGTTTGTGGCCTCCACAGTGCTCCCTCGCTCCTGCTTCTGATGTGCTTGGCTTGCCACGATGTGCTGTGACCGTCCGGGACAGCACTCATCCAGAATCCTGGGCCCAGAGTTCTCTGTCTAGAGGAGAGAGGCGGGTGGCGCAGGGCGGAAAAGTCGGGGATGGCTTGTGGGTCTTGGGATCCCTCGTGTGTGTGGGGAGAAATGACAGATGGTGGCCTCTGACTGGTCCTCTTGGGGAGCTGATCCCAGCCAGCACCCTCGCTCTCGGTGACTGCCCTGCCTGGGATCTCCCCGCAGGTGCCCGGTACCACGCCCTCCTGATTCCCAGCTGTCCCGGGGCCCTGGCCGACCTGGCCAGTAGTGGCTCCCTGGCCCGCATCCTCCAGCACTTCCGCTCGGAGAACAGTAGGTGACGTGCGGGACTGGGGTGCGGATGGGGGTACGTAGGTTAATGAGGAACGGGGCTCTGCCAGCAGATGGGAGAGGTCAGTGGGGATGTTTCAGGGCAGATGGGAGGAGCCTCCGATTTTGGCACCAGAGGGCATGGGTACTGGGCTGTCCGCGGGGATGCACACATTCGAAGTGGGGTGCCCCTCAGGTCGCTCCTTCTGTGTGCCATCTGCCTGTGTTCCATGGGGGCCGGTGGCTGCCCCATGCAGCTCCCTCGGAGGTGGGTGGGCAACGTGCTGGCTTTGTTCCTCGTGGGGTTCAGGGTTTGAGGCCAGCGGGGGCTGGGAGGAAGGCTGTGCTGTGGAGATGTGGCTGCGTGGGCCTGATGGGGACAGAATGCTTGTTAGGGACCAGCAGACAGAAACGCAGGAGCTCCACACAGCGTCCTTTGTTAGCCGGAGCAGGGCCTCCCATTCCCAGCGTGGTCTGGACAGAGAGTGATTGTTCCTGGCCACTGCCACCGTGGGAATGCCCGAGCTCCCACCCGACCTCGGGGAGGGCTCTGGGTGACTTTCGGGCAGGGCTGGGGCTCCGGAGGGACGGTGGAGGGACCGTGGAGGGATGGTGTTCGCAGGTGAGCTGCAGCCGAGTAGGGGCGGGGACGTCTGCCACCGCCCGCCACGCCCAGCCATGGGTCTGCTGCGGTCCAGGGTCTGGTCATGGGCCGCCACACCCCGTGACTGCCTGTGTCTGCTCTTTGGCCGAAAATTGAGGAAACAGCTGTGAACCAAGCTTAGTCCCCATGCAGAAGCTGACCGGTGGGGAGGGAGCTCGGAGGCAGGAGGTGTCGGGAGAGGGGCGGGGGCCCCCAGGGGGGTGTCCACGGCCTTAGATCTTCTCTTACTTTCAGAGCCCATCTGCGCGGTTGGCCACGGCGTCGCAGCTCTGTGCTGTGCCACCAATGAGGACCGATCCTGGGTCTTCCAGGGCTACAGCGTCACAGGGGTGAGTGTTGCACAAGGGATGGTCCCTGGCATCAGAGACCTGCATATGTGCCTGAAAACTCAGGGGCTGTCCCCTCTGGCAGGGGGGACAGTCACTTGCCCAGACCGGGACAACAGGCTGGTAGCTATGCTGCTTGCTCTCCCCTCCCCTCCCCTGCTGACAGCCAGGGTGGCCTCCAGGGCGTGGCCTGTGGCTCTGGACATGGGGAGGGAAGCACGGGGGGCTCTTAGTGGGGTACGAGGCAACTTTGGGGTGCCAAGGAAGGAGCTGACATGGCTTTTGTGCCTGTCATGTGGGAGGCCAGGAAGTTTGGGTGCAGGGCCTGGAGTTGGAGAGGGAGCCTGGCCGGACGGGACCCAAGGGAGATCTGACATGCGAGGATTGAAGCCTGACCGTTTGGGGCTGCATGAGGCCAGCTTGGCGGGTGGTGCAGGGGGCTGGGGGAGGAGAGGCGCAGGAGCACCACCTCAGTGTGCGCCCCTGTGACCTCGGGCCAGCTGTCGCCTCTCCACACCCCTCCCGGGGCTCTGTGCCCTGCTCTTCCCCCCTTGTGTGCTGGGGGGCTCCGCTTGAGGCTGCCTGCTCAGCGCATTTAGGGGCCCTGTGCTGGGGGAGGGCAGCTGTGGGCGCTGTGGTGCCCTGACCTGGGAGTGGGAACCCCCTCCCCAACAGCCGTCCGTGTACGAGCTCATCAGGGCCCCTGGTTTTGCCCACCTGCCCCTCATCGTGGAGGACTTTGTGAAGGACGCCGGCGCCAGCTTCACTGGTGAGCCGGGGCTGGGGAGACACCGGCCCGGGGCCACAGCTGAGACCCAGGCAGGCTTCCCGGTGCTCGGGGGGGCCCCTGAGAGGGAAGGGGGCGGTTTGCGCCCGGCCGTGAGCCTGCCTGAAGCCCACGCTTTCGGGACGTCCTACAGCTAGTGAGCCGGACACCGTGCATGTGGTGCTGGACCGCCACCTGGTCACAGGCCAGAATGCCAGCTCCACTGTCCCAGCCGTGCACAACCTGCTCTTTCTCTGCGGTGGCCGGTGAGGAGCCGTGGACGGCATGGGGCATGGGGGGCAGGGTCCTGGTTCCTGACCAGCCTTTTGCTGGAACCTGAGCCTCGACCTGGCCTGTCCTGTAGGAAATGAGATGGCTTCCCACCTGCCAGCGGACACTGCCCCCTCTAGACGACCGGATTCCTCAGGCCTCCAGGGACCCCACCTCCTTGACAGCCCGAGAGTGACTTCTGGATGCCCAGCTGGACTCAGCGGGATTGTTGGAGGCCTCTGAGAATTAGCCCTGAAGAGTGTCAGCTGTGGGGGAGGGGCCGCCCTCCCCACCCCCAGGCCCCTTGCCTTCCCTGGGGGCAGAGTAGTAGAGGGGCTCAGGGCTGTCAGGTGGTCTCTGAGAATCCCGCATGAGCTCGGCTCGGAGAGTTGGTCTGTGGGAGTCGGCGGTGGGGGTCCCCGTGTTTGTCTTGGATCCTTTGGTCTTCCTGTGCCCAGCTGGCTGCTGCTCCCTTCTGCCTGTCCCTGTCCACCCTGACCGAGTCTGGTGGTGGTGCCAGGACCCCGTTGTGTGTGGGGAGGACAGGGCCCAGGCCTCTGTGCCGCCCCCAACTCCTCTAGGTGTTGGTGGGGGAAGCTGTGGTCCAGCTTCCGTTTGCCCAAGGCCAGGGGGCAGCTTGTGAGGGACACAGGCTCCTGGCCCCCAGGCAGGCCCCAGACCCCTCGGTGCTGAAGGAGCAGCCCTGATTTTAATCCTTGCCGTGGGTGTGGGTTCAGAGTGTGACGGTAACACCGTGTGAGGCCATCGCTTCTGATGCTGAAACTGCTGGGTCTTCAGAAAGCAGCACTGCTCGCCCAGAGCCCTGCCCACGTGGCGTGTGGGTTTGCAGCTGCCCCAGAGCTTTCGAGGTAGAGGGACCAAAGTGCGGGTCCTGCTGGCCGGGAGCCTTGGAGCAGTGCTCCTCGGTCTACACCTATGTGTAGAGCCAGGCCTCCACAGGGCTGTGCAGGGGGTGCTCCGTACCGACATGGCCACTCACCCTGCAGGCTCGCGGGCCTCCAGGGGCCGGGCAGGTCCTCTTGCGCCCCGACTTGGCTTGAGCGCTTTGCTGCATCTGACCCCCCTGGAACGAAGATGGGAAGGAGGCGAGGCCTCCCCCGCGCCACAGAGTGGGGAGATGCAGCCCCGCCCCTCGAGTTTTTCTGAGGGCACCGTGCCAGGAGCTCCTGACGCCACGGCCCCGCTCGCCGGCTCCACTGAGAGGCCTGGGTCCTCCGGGCCTCGGTCACCACCACAGGGTGGTCGACATCTCTAGACGAGCTCTTTTAATTAAAGTTCATGCTTTGTGGGCTCCGTCTCTTGTGATCCGTGAAGCGCTACCAACACTCACCGAGCTCAGCCAGACAACTCCTGGGTTCGGGTCGGTGCAGGGCGGGGCCCCCCACAGTCCTGCTCCCTGGGTGGCCGTGGCAGCTCGGTCCTGGCTTTGCGACATGCAGGGTGCGGGGCTGGGGGCTGCCATCAGGCTTGGCGGGGGTGCCTGCTGCCACTCCAGGGTGTCCCCATGGGCCATCCACCCACCAGAAGTAACAGACGACCCCACAGGAGTGACCCGTGAGCGCCGGGGACAGCAGCGTCCGCCGTAATAGACTTAAATCGTAGTTTCCCTGGTGCAAGCGGCCGTCACTGCCAGACAGCGCCAGTAGCCGTGTGCTAGGACATCACTTGGCCAGGAAGAGGAATGGGGTCCTGGGAGCATCGTGCAGACTGAATCTGGACGGCGGCCTGCAAAGCCAGACCTCGGGTGTGTGTGAGTCCATTACACAAAACAGAGTCGCTCTCAGAGGGTGAGGGGTGCAAGTGAACATGATGCCTCCTGCTGGGGGCACGGGAACATCCTAAAGCTGGTGTCAGGGCCCCCGGCTGGCTCAGTGGAGCTCACACCTGGGTCTCGGGGGGCAGGGGGAGTCTGTGCCCCGCGTGGGATGTAGATTGCTTCGAACAGTAAAATCTTTAACTCAGTAAATCTCCGTGGCCCGCATGGCTCGAAGTATAAAGATCACCAGCTCGGACATGTGAGCGGGAGGGCCGGCCTGACGTGAGCTCTAGTACTCGCATGTGTGACCCAGACCTGCAAGTCCTGGGGTGCGGCCTGTTGAGCAGCTGGCCATCTGCCTGCCTGAGTGCTGGGACACAGAGGTGCAAAGCCTTGCCTAGGACTTGGACACCCCGCTGCCCCCTGCACACCTTGGGGGCCACGCTCAGTGCAGGCCAGACCTGCTGGGGCCAGGCCAGGGTGCCTGCAGTGTGTCCCCTCCCCAAGGCCCTGCACTGTGTTGTGCTGCTCCTGCCCTTGGGAGGTGGCCAAGGGGCCTCTGCAGAGCTAGTTACTAGCCTGGGTGGACAGAGACCGGATGCCAGGGCATCCGGGCATCAGTGCTTGGTCCTTTAGTCTCAGCAGGCCTGTTCCTGACGCCCGGCTCCCTCTGCACAGACCTTGGCAGGCCAGGGCCGGGGGCTGGGGGTGGGGGTGTGTGTGGGAGGGGCCCCCCCACCAAGCCCTTTCCCCCTGCTGCAGGGCACCAGGCAGCAGCAGCTCGAGAGCCTGCACACACCAGTCGTGCCCACGAGGTGGCGCCACCCCCTCCCACGGAGCTGAGCACCAGGGCTGCTGGCAGGGGAAGGGGGTGCTGCACCAGGAAGAGGAGCGGGGCACAAGAGAAGTGACTGCGTGAATGAATTAGGCAAAATTTTATGTTAACTCCATGATCCATCCCTGCCCCAATTGGTAAAAAATGCAAAATTCATCACAAGGCATGTGCAACCGGCCCCAATTCCGATGGCCCAGATCTGTGGCCCGGCTCAGGCATGGCCCTATTTTCCGTTTTCTGTGCCGAACATGCGGCCCTAGAAGGGGAGAAAGGGAGAGCGTGAGAGGCCGGCGCATGTACGTGGCCCCTGCCGCCTGCCAGGGCTGCTGCAGGAGGGCGTCCCGAAGCCGTGGGCCAGAGTCTAGGTGGCCAGGGGAGTGGACACCCCCCAGCTCCACCCCCGCGTGTGGGGCGCTCACCACCAGCATCTGCTCCAGCTTCACGGCGTCGGCAGCAAACTTCCGGATCCCGTCCGAGAGCTTCTCCACCGCCATCTGGTCCTCGTTGTGCAGCCAGCGGAAGGCCTTTTCATCCAGGTGGATCTTCTCCAGGTCGCTGGCCTGTGCTGCAGGGGACAGGCACCGGGGCCTCCCACAGCCGCCCGCACCCCCGTGTGTCCCAGCTCCTGTGGGGTCGGGCTGCCCAGCATCCCAGCAGGGCCCTGGCAAGGCTCCCTCTCCGGGCAAGACACAGGCTGCCTTGGGCTAGTCCCTCACCTCCGCGCTTGGAGACCAGGGTGAAGGCGGCCGCCAGCCAAGGGTCAGAGGGCTTACCTGCCTTGGGCGACAGCACAGGCACCAGCTTGCTGCTGTCCTTGAGCAGCTCGCCCAGGAGCTTGGGCGAGATGGTGAGGAAGTCGCAGCCGGCCAGTGCTTTGATCTCGCCGGTGTTGCGGAAGGAGGCGCCCATGACGATGGTCTTGTAGTCGAACTTCTTGTAGTAGTTGTAGATCTTGGTGACACTCTTCACCCCTGGGGCCGCACACACGGTGTTCCCAATGGCCTTGCGGATGCCGGAGGCAGTGCCCGCCCGGGGTGGGGGCCAGAGCTGCCACAGCTGTGCCCCCTCCACCCAGCTGTACCCCCAGGCTGGCTGCGCGCCTCCCGCCCTGTTCCTTCAACAGGCAGCTCACCCGGGTCCTCCAGGGGCTCATAGGATTTCTTGTCTGTGTTGGCCACGTGCCAGTCGAGGATGCGGCCCACAAAGGGGGAGATGAGGGTCACCCCCGCCTCGGCGCAGGCCACGGCCTGGGCGAAGGAGAAGAGCAGCGTCATGTTGCAGTGGATGCCATGCTGCTCCTCCAGCTCCCTGCGGGGACACGGCGCCCCCGGGTCAGCACAGCGGCTCACGTGTGCAACACCCGCTGGGGCGCTCTGCCTGCTGGGCTTCACTGATAAACCTGTTTCCAAGACAGGCCCCTGAGAACCATGGTGGGTCTCCCCGGGCCAGGCTGGTGCGCCCAGACCCCCAGGGCTGCCGCCAGACACTCCGGAGTCTCCTCCCACCGCAGTGGTGACCTGCAGCTCCCGGGCGCCCCCTGCTGGCCCCCCAATCCACTGGGGTTGAGCCTGGCCGGTAGGGCAGTGCTCACACTGCTGCAAGCTGGGCAGTGGGCTGTCGGCCTGTGCTCAGGCCCCTCTGGCGTGTCTCTATCCACCGGGGACATCGTCAGAGGGACCCATGCCCTGTGGCCTCCCAGCAGCATTCATGAAGCACGGCTGCAGGGAATGCGGACGCGGCGGTGGCAGTGGCACAGGCCTGGGAGCCCTGCAGCAGGGCCAGCCTCTCCCAGGGCTTGTGTGCCTGGTGCAGGTGCCCGCGGGAGGCCTTAGTGGGACCCAGCAGCCATGCTGGTCTGACCCGACCCGTGGGGCGCGCCAGGAGGGTGACTTTATGGAGAGTGTGAGATGGAACAGACTGCAGCAAACAGCCCAGGAGAAGAGACCCTGGGACGAGACCATCCATTCCTCCTCAGCACCGGTTGGCGCGAGACAAAGCCGTGCCAGCCGGGAGGCGGCCCTGGCGGCAAGCGATCCGTGCAGAGCGCTCTGAGCTCACCTGCAAGCAGGTTGTCCTGCACGACCCCGAGGGCCGCTTAGCGCCAAGCAGGGACACCCCCAGCCCCTCTTCCCACCCCACACCACCTTGCACTGCTGACCCTGCTGCGGGGCACATCTGCAGCCTTAGGAAATCGTGTGGCTGTGGCCCCGGGAGTGGCTCAGATGCACCTGGCCCACTCTGATCTGGACCTCCGTTGAGCAGTGTGAGACCGCGGGCACCGCAGCCCGAGACCCTGGCACTGGCAGCCTCCTCTGACTTTGTTTCATTGGCAGATTCTTCCCGGCTTGGCCGCGCTACCCTGGTTTATCTGCTCGAGGACTTAGGAGACTAGCTGCCAGGGGCTCCGGGGAGAGGGTGGGCGTGAGCGGGACCGGCTGACCTGGTGTCAGTAATAACCTCTAGGAGTCTCAGAACAATTTTCCAATCACTGCTGACAAATAGAAAAGCTGAGTAACAGAAAAGGAGAGTAGGGCTGCAGAGGGCATCAGCAGGAAGCCGAGGGTCGCCCAAGGGGGGCCAAGCACGGAGGGACTGTCCCACGCGGCACCCCCTCCCATGGAGGTGCCCACGGGAGCGAACACATCTGAACCTGTGCACAGCTGTTCCCAAAAGCACAGTCGTGACAGCCCCAAGGGTGGACACAGCCACGTGTCCACAGAAGGGTGAGTGGACACACAAAACGTGTAGACACGGTGGCACGTTAGCCTGACCAGGGACGCAGCCCTGACAAGTGCCAGCAGGGGAGGGAAGCCAGACACAAAAGGCCGCCTCACGAGATTCTACTGACGTCCAACAAGTGGGCTAGAGAGCCAGAAACAGGGTGGCTGAGCGGCCGCGGGTGCCAGGCAGGCCGGCGAGCGCACGGGCCAAGCACACGCGACGAGACGCCCTCGCCCACCGCTGTGCCGGCGCCGCTCCCCGGGCGAGAACACACGGAGGAAGGCTCCGGGCTGCTCCTCCGCGCACGTGAGGGTTAACGACAAGCTGCTGCTTACAACTGACAAAGACGGGGGAACGGGAGACTGGGGATCCCCCAGGGGCCTTGCTGGTCTCCGGGCAGTGGTGACCCGGACCCCCACGCCGCCCTCTCTGGCCTGAGGGCCGAGGGGGCCTGTGGCCATGCAACCCCAGCCCCAGAAGGGAAGCTGAGCCCCCAGCAGGCCCTTCCTCACGGGGCTCCTTACTTTCCAGCCTGGATCCCTTCCCAGGTGGATGAGAGCTTTACGAGGACCCTGTCCTTGCTGAGCCCAGCTTCCTGGTAGAGCTCGATGAGGCGCCGGGCTCGGGCCACCATGGCCTCCTTGTCAAAGGACAACCTGCAGAAACGAGAGGCCCCCTGTCGAGCCGCGCACCTCGGACGCCCCTGAGGAGGAGCGAGTGGGCGCCCGTAGCCTGCCCAGCCCCACGCGGGGTGCAGCTTCGAGGCCCGCCGCACGGTCCCGTTCCTCCCCGGGATCTGCCCGGCTCGCGCGGGGCAGGAAGGGCCGCCTCGGTTTCTCTGAGGGGAGCGGCCAAGCGCTCGCTGCCGCGGCTGCGTCTCCGCGCCCGATGCGGCTTCTGCCCTCGACCCTCCGGACCCCGAGTCCTTACCGCGCATCTACTTCTGTGGACACACGGCCCGGAATCTTCTTTAATATTTCCGCTCCAAACAACACAAAAAGTTTATCCATAGCATTTGTGATCTGTTCCTCTCGTGACCTGAAATCCAGGGAGACAAATTAGGCCAAAAACGTTGAAGTCCACAGGATTCTACAAAATAAATTCTCCTTCCTTTGCGGCAAATTCCTTTCCCTTCCACCTGGATTCTCCCGACTCGCGGCAAACACACAGCGTGTCGCCCACCACCTTACAGCCATCGAGGTGCACGGCGCGGGGGCGCCGAGGACGTTCACACCGGGCAGCCGGGCCCGCCATCTGCCTCCAAAACTTCACGCCATTCCAGACGGAACCCCTCCGCCTCGTGGCCCCTGACAGAGGAGGGAGAGGGGCCGGCTGCGGCGGGCCGTGTGGCGGAGGGCAGGGCGGACTCCCGCTCGCGGCCTGTGCCTCGGTCCCCGCAGGCACCCACCTGGCAGGGCACCGCACCGTCAGCCCCACAGAGACCACGAGCGCCATCAGGAAAAGGCGCAGAGAGGGCGAGTAGAACCGGCCTGTGGTTGCCTAGGGGAGGAGCAGGGGCACCGGGGAACATTCCAGACTGCGCTGTGGTGATGGCTGCACCGCTGAAAAAATTTACCAGAACAAACTGGACTGCACTGGGCGAGTCTTCCTCTAGCAAAGCTGTTGCGCAACGATCAAACGACAGGTCAGTGCTTGCCACGGCTGAGACAATCACCACCAAAGGGGACGAGGGGACTTTTGGGGTGCATCTTAACTGGGGCAGTGTTTACAGGGGTGCACAGTCCTTGAAACAAAATGGGGCACTGAACTGGACACGCCCTGGGCGGTGGCACCACAGGCAAGCAGCGCCGATGAGGCTGGTGAAGACTCCCAGGTCCTGCCCCCGAGCCTAAGAGCGAACCAGCGAGCTGCGCAGCTAAATCCGGGCGCCGGCCAATGGCGCCCTGCCCCGAGCTTACCCGCCCAGCCTCCGGCCATAGGCGATGGCCTCCTCCACCAGCCCCTGGTAGGCTGGCATCTGCGCCGCAGCCAGGATCAGGGACGGGTTGGTGGTGGCATCCTGGGGCTTGTACTCGTCGATGGCTGGGAAAGAGGGTGGACAGCAGGAGAGTGAGTGGACGTCTGCTGCAGACGAGCCCCTCCAAGCCCCAGGCAGCCCAGCGGAGGCCAGTGTGTCTTCCAGCCCCCCACAGGGAGCAGCCTCACCTCACACGCATCGCCCTCCCTGTCCCGGAAGGCTGTTTGCACAACACAACCGCCACTAAGATTAGGGCCAGAGGTCCAGGCGCCCCCAGGGGGAGCTGCCCCTCCCACTGAGGGGGTGGGGCAGCTGGCACAGCTAGGAAGGCACTTCCTGCAGCCCAGCGACCGTGGCAGGTGCCCAGGCCAGCGACAGGGAGGGACACGTCTGCACCCACGCACGGCTCTCTTCCTTCACTCTCAGTAGCGAGCGGGCAATGCCAGGAACCCGCGGAGCCCCCCTTGGGGGCTCCCCCACGGCCCCTCCCCCTCAAACGCGCACCTGCTCCAGACCATCAGCGGGCTCAGGAAAGCCATTCGGCAAGTTAGTCTTTTCAAAGTACACTTTGGTGACAAAACTAGAGACGGAGACCAGGCACTGCCAAGGACAGTGACGGGGGCGCCACCAGGAGCACAAGCAACAGGAGTCTGTCCGGGTTGTAAAACCAGGGCTGGGAATGGACGCCCCACCCCCATTCAGGCTTTCGGCCGCTCAGCGGGGCCAGGCCTGCTGCCTCTTTCCGATGTGGCACTGGTGCCAACTTCCTGGTGCTAACATCACACCCCTGTCACAGAAAATGTCACCACTGGGGCCAGCGGGTGAAGGATTCATGGGACTTGACGGGCTAATTTTGAAACTTCCTGTGAGTCGATATTTCAAAATAGTAACAAGAGAAAGTGCTCTGGGGGCGCCCGGTGGCTCAGGCCATTAAGCATTCAAGTCTCGTTTTGGCCTTGGGTCATGATCTCAGGGTGGTGAGGTTGAGCCCTGGGTCGGGCTCCACTCCCAGCAGGGGGTCTGCCTGAGAGTCTCCCTCCCTCTGCCCCCGCCCCACCCCCCCATCTAAAATAAAAATCTTTTTTTAATTTTTTTTTTTTAATTTTAGAGAGAGGGTGGGGTGGGGGGCAGAGGGAGACTCTCAGGCAGACCCCCTGCTGGGAGTGGAGCCCGACCCAGGGCTCGACCTCACCACCCTGAGATCATGGCCTGAGCTGAAATCAAGAGCTTGCCGCTTAACCGACTGAGCCACCCGGGCACACCTCAGCCCAGGACTTGATGTCAGGGTCAGGAGTTGAGGCCTCGTGAGTGCTCCACACTGGGCAGGGAGCCTGGAAGGAAGGCAGAGGGGAAGCGAGGAGAAAGAGAATGTTCCGATGAGGTTTATGCAGCTCAAAACTCACGGAGGGAGGCACTGAAGGGAGTTTTGTGACATGGAAGTAGGCCTTGAGGCGCCTGGGGGGCTCAGCGGGTTAAGCCTCTGTCTTCAGCTCGGGTCATGATCTCGGGGTCCTGGGGTTGAGCCCCGCATCGGGCTCTCTGCTCGACGGGGAGCCTGCTTCCCCACCCCCGCCTGCCGCTCTGCCTACTTGCGATCTCCCTGTCAAGTAAATAAATAAAATCTTAAAAAAAAAAAAAAAAAAAAGCAGAATTTGATTAAAAAAAAAAAGGTAGGCCTTGACAAGCATGACTTTTGAGAAACTTAACGGAACTAGTGCTCAGCCAGGGTCAACAGACGGGCTTCAGGGTTCAGGCCCGGACGTATGGAAGCCAACCGCTGCGGCGCAGGGTGGGCTGTGCTGGGGGGAGCACCGGTGACTCTGGCTGCGTTTTCACAGCGGCCTGTGACCCAGCCCTCAGCCCCTGCAAAGGTAAGAACCTTCAGGCCATACATGACCACAAACCAGATGCCATCTGCAAGTATGCCATGTTCAGGGCTATACGGTGTCAAGCACTGGGCCTTCTCAAGGCTGCCAGTGTTCACGACAAAGAAACGTGGGCTGCGGTATTTCTGAAAAGGGGGGGAAGAGCAAGTGCTGCCCCCAGGCCCCTCTGCAGGGAAGCGGCAGGAAAGACAGACCCAGGCTCTGTCCGCGAAGACAGAAATCGAGTCTAAGTGTTAAGCAGGGAAGCAGCACACTCTGCCCTACTCAGGTCGGCGCCCGGAGGTCTGGAGGAAAGGGCAGGGTGAGCAGGGACGCCCCGGGAGCCGGCCGTTTGGGGGCGTCTGCCGGCCTCCAGGCGCATCAGGCCCCGCGGAAAGCGGGCGCTGACTCTGCGGGTCACCAGGGAGGAGCCACCCGCTTTCCCCAGCGCCGGGAGAAAGCAGGAAAGAGCGGAAGTCGGTCGTCCCGCCCTCACCCCGCGCAGCCCTTCCCGGTTTCCTGAAAATCTGGTTTGCTCGCGGCCGAGCGGGACCCAGGCCGGTTCGGGGCCTCCCCGCTTCCCTCCCGCCAACGCGATTCGGAGCCGCGAGAGCCCCCGGCCCCCGGCACGGGAACTCCGCGGTGCTCGAGCGCGGGGTCCGGCCCGCGCGACTCCACGGCCCCGGCCGGTGGACGCGCCCAGGGCCGCCCCCCAAGCCCGGGGCGGGCCGCAGCGGGTGTGCAACAGGCGACTGCGGGGCCCGGCCCGCCAGTCCCGGCCCTTCCGCGCCCGGGGCTCCCGCGAGTCCCGCTCGGCGGCCCACGGCGGCGGCCCCGGGAGGCGTGGACGAGCGGTCGGGGCCGCCCCGAGTCCCTCCGGGGCCGCCCCGAGTCCCTCCGGAGCGCGGACCCCCGAAGCTCCCCCAGGGCTCTCCAGCGGCCCGGACGCAGCGCCCCGCCTCGCCCCTGCCCCTTCCGCGGCCCGCAGGCCCTGCGCTCCCGCCTGCCCCGCCCGGCCCGCGCGCCCCGGGGACCCCGGGGACCCCGGACGCCCCCTCCCCCCACCCGCGGCGGCGCGCGTCCCGGAGCTCGGGGTCCCGCGCGCCTCACCGTGGAAGTCGCCCGTGTCGGCCACCACGGTGGTGAACTGCTTGAGCTGGTCCAGCGCGCTCTCCATCCTCTGCCGCTTCACCGGGGAGCCCGACATGGCCCAGCCGACCCCGAGCGCCGCGGCCCACAATGCCCCGCGGCCCGCTCCGCGCCAGCCAGTCGGAGAGCGGCGCGGGAGGGCGGGGCCGACGCGCTTCCGCCCCCGGGCGGCGCCCCGCCCCGAGACCACGCCCCGCCCCCGCGGCCACGCCCCACCCCGCGGCCACGCCCCCGCCCCGGAGACGGCGCCCCGCCCCGCCCCCCGCGGCCACGCCCCCGCCCCGGGCCCGACCCTCGGGGAGGCCGCATCTCGGCGTCCGTGCGCTCCTCCCCCAGCCCCGCGTCCTCCGACCGGAGTCCCCTTCCCGCCTGCAGCTGGGCCCCCAAGGGACGCGCCTCCTCAGGAAGGCGCTCCCCGACCCATGCGCCCCCAGAAATGAGCTTCCGGAGCGAGGCGCCCCTGCACGGTGTGTTCCCCGGAGTGACTGGACCCTGGAGTGACGACCCCTCCGGGGCGTCCGGTCCCCACGGGCCGCCCCGCCCAGAAAGGGACAGGCCGAGGGGCGCCTGGGTGGCTCGGTGGGTTAAAGCCTCTGCCTTCGGCTCAGGTCATGATCTCAGGGTCCTGGGATGGAGCCCCGCGAGCCTGCTTCCCTCCCCCCGTCTCTGCCTACTTGTGATCTCCGTCTGTCAAATGAATAAATAAAATCTTTTTTTTAAGGGACAGGCGGGGCTGGGGGTGCAGGGAGACAGATATGGGGCTCCGTGGTCGGGCTCCCAGAGCGCCCTGTACGTGGAGGCGGGAGGGAACCCGCGGCAGGGAGCGCTGCGGCCCGCCCTGCCCCAGCTGCCTGAGCAGGGCCTACCTTGGGGCCAGCACCTGTGGTCAGCGGAAAACAACCAGGTCCTGAAAAGAAAGAAGCCAAGGAGATGTCATCACAGCCCTGCTGGCCAGGGCGGCCCTGGAGGAGTCGGGAGGTCGAAGGTCCCTGGTAACTCTTCGCAAGGCGCTGGCCTTACAGACGCACGAGGGCCACCTGTCAGGCGCCCGCCCTTCCAGAGCCTCCTGTGTTCTCAGGCAACACAGCCTGTCGCTCTGCCCACTCTCCTGTGTCCAGGAGACGCCTGCGCGGACTCCCCGGCAGAGAACCTCGTTCTCTGGACCGCTCGGTCAAACGCACAGGAGCATATAGGGACGATGGTGGAGGAGCCACTGAGTCCAGGCCCCTGACTCCCCGGGAAGCGGTGGCTCAGAAGTGGCCTCCAGGCTGCAGACTCTGAATGGGGCCTTGGCCAGCCGCGGTTGCTGCAGGCAGTGATGTCGGGGCCAGGGCGGCCCACAGGGCAGGGGCAGCACAAGGACTGGAGGTGGGAGTGGGCTTGAGGCCCTGTCCCCCAGTCTTCGTGGGGCTGCAGGCACCCCAGAGGCACCCGCTGCCATCAGCCCCGGCCTGGCACTCTCGGCCCTGACTCCCACGGACTCAGGTGCAGTCGCCTGGGTAGGAACCGGCTGGAGGCCGGGCCTGGTGGTTTGGTTTTCTCCTGCACAGATCCGGATCCACAAGGATGGACTGCTGCCCTGCTCTGACACTGGGACTCTGTCCCATGTGACGAACGCTGAGTTCAAAAGGCGTCCCAAAGGCACGGTGTGCGGAACCTGCCGTGCGAAGCAAACTGCTGGCTCGTATGGGCAGCTTATCTGCCTCGCGACTGCGGTCCAGTTCTATATATATTCTGGACCAAGTCTTTTTGTCGGGTGTGTGTGTATTGTCGGTGTTTTTTCCAAATCTGTGGCTTATGTTTTCATTTTCTTAACTGTGTCGTGATCCCAGAATCCTGGAATCGAGCCCCGCATGGGGCTGCCCGCTCATTGGAGAGCCTGCATCCCCCTCCGTCCGCCTGCCCCCCGCCCCGCTTATGCTTTCTCACTCTCTTTGTCTGTCAAATAAATAAATAAAATCTTTTTTTTTTTAAAGATTTTATTTATTTATTTGACAGGCAGAGATCACAAGTAGGCAGAGTGGCAGGCAGAGAGAGAGAGAGAGAGAGGAGGAAGCAGGCTCCCTGCTGAGCAGAGAGCCCGATGTGGGGCTCCATCCCAGGATCCTGAGACCATGACCCGAGCCGAAGGCAGCGGCTCAACCCACTGAGCCACCCAGGCGCCCCTAAATAAAATCTTTTACAAGTAAAATCAAAAGATCGGCAATCTCGAGTGTCAGTGACGCTGTGGCGCAGGGGCGCACCCACCTTGCTGGTGGGGAACGGTGCCCGGACCGACAGGAGAGTCGTCACGTGGCTCCTTGAAAGCTCAGCACATGTCGCCGTGCAAAGCAGCCCTCCCTTCCTCGGACAAACACATGTCCACGCAAAGATTTGTACCCAGATCTTCCCAGCAGTTTTACTCCAGCTCCATACTGGAAACAACCCAAGCATCTGTTCGCAGAAGTGGACAGACTGGTGACTCTGGGCAGCGGAACGCTTCTCCGCGATGCCAAGGGAACGCTGATGCACAGCCCCCCGCTCAGGTAAGCCTCGGGCCTACGGTGCTGCCAGAAAGGAGCCTGGCACGGGAGGGCACGGAGCGGGACCCTACCGTGGGCCGGTGTAGGCCTCCTGTCCTAGGCAGGACAGGAGGGCTGGAGCTGACCCAGAGAGGGCACAAGGGGGCTTTCTGGGGTGATGGAGACGTTCTCCATCAGAGGTTCAGAGTGTGACGGAGGGAGCAGCGCTTGGGAAACGTGCTCTGTGTGCGTCCAGACACCGGCCGGAAGCGCGGGGCGCCTGGCCACCTGGGCTCTGACAAGCCTGGGGTAGTCCTGGCCGTGTCGGGGTCTGAGAACCTCGGCTTCGTGTCCTTCCGGGGCAGTGATCCCTTGGAGGAGACACTTCTCGAAACACTTCCAAATGTGCGTTTTATGGTGTGTAAATTAGAAAGAAAAAAGGCAATGAAAGCAAAACGAAACAGAACACAGACTCCCTGAGCAAACAGCTGTTGGGCGCTCGCCTGCCGGTTCTGAACACAGGCCCGAGGTGGGCGATCTCAAAGATGCGGAAAGACGTGCACGGCTGAGCACGGGGCAGGCGCAGGTGGGTAGAGGGGGCTGCGGGCCAGAGCCACGTGGGGCTTGCGAGGCTGCCCAAGTACCAGGAGCAGGGGAAGGAGATATGAGGCTCCAGGGCAAGGCGGCCTCCCCTACCCTCAGAGCCCCTGCTCCGGCTGCTTCGCCCTCCGTCCACCAGGGCCAGCAAGGGCCTCAGCCCGGTTTAGGCGTCTCAGATCTCTGTGCCAGGGAGACGGCTCCGGGTGTGCCAGCCCAGCCCCCGCGGCGCTTCCGAGCCAGGAGCTCAACGGACCCGGTTCCGCAGATGCAGAGGTGGAGGCAGAGGCCCAGGCTCAGTCAGGGAGCAGGTCCCCAGAGGGGCCTCTCCCCCAGGCCCTCGTAGAAGCTGCCCGACCCACACGCCTCGGTGGCTCTGTGGGTCAACCCTCGGCTCTTGGTTTGGCTCAGGTCATGACGTCAGGATTCTGGGATGGAGGCCGAGCCGGCTCTGCCCTCCGCTGCGAGTCCGAGTCCGCTCGAGGGCCGCTCCCTCCCCTCTGCCCCTCCCCCTGCACACGCACTCTTCCAAATAAATAAATAAATAAATAAAATCTTAAGACGAAGGAGGAGGAGGAGGAAAAGGAGTTGCCGGGCCTGCCGGGTCAGGAGGGAGGTGCCCGTGGACTTTGCACCTGACGTGTGCCCTGACTCAGGCAGCTCCGGGACGGCTCTCTTCCAGGCTCGCGTGGAAGGGCCCGTGCCGGCCCCTCGGCCCTCCGGAGGCCGCCTGGCCCTTGCTGCGGTGCTCGTTGCACACCCTGATAGGGGGACGTGGGACGCGGCTTCCTTCCTCCTCACGGTGGTGCCCCCACTTCGCAGTTGGAGCCTCACCTCATGGCCCTGCGTGCGCAGCATCATGGGGCGCCCTCCCAGGGGTCCCTCGGGCCTCGCTTCACACAGATAACGGGCTTGGGCCGCCCTGCGAGCCACATAGCTCCCTGGAAGGGCGGGCAGTGCTGGGCCCGGACCAGCCCAGTCCTGGCCGGGAAAAGTCGGCAGTGTCCCCCCCACAGGAGGCCAAGAGCACGGAGGGGGCCTGCGGAGATGAAGAAGAAGGCGTGTTCGCTTGTCTGTCGCCAACTCCGCAATCCCGGGGCATTTGTGGCCTCAGGAGAGGGAGGACCCTCAGGACCCAGGACGACACAGACGTCTCTGAACCACCACCTGGGTGCTCTGATACGAGCCCCGACTGTAGCTTTGGGGGGGCCAGTGTTTGACATGGACGTTTGAGGAGAGGTGGAGGGGTGGAGGCAAAGCCTCAGGGTTAGGGAGGAGAGGGTGGGGTGGGCAGAAGACTCTGTCCGGGTGGGCTGGGCTGGGGGCCAGGGGCCCAGCATCTGTGCCTCCACCTTCCTGGCTCAGCTCCTTCCCAGGACCCTCCTAAGCCCTGACTGGGAGGCCCAGGCACTGGAAAGCAAGCATGACACCCAGGGTCCTCTTGCCAGGCTGCAAGGTTCCCCCAGGAACCTCGGTGGCCTCTCCACCCACGTGCCGGTACCGTGGGCGCTGGGGACAGGTCAGGCTGGGCCGGTGAGCAAGCGGTCAGAGGTCCAGCCTCACCGCAGTCCTCGGAAGTGGTGGAGGACAGTGTCCGTATAGCCTGGCATCTCTCGGAGGAGCTGGATTCCTGCTCCAGCCAGACCGGGACAGTCCTACGGCCTGGCCAGGACTGCAGAGCTGTCTGCAGGGAACCGGGCTGGACGTGTGAAGGCGAAGAGAGAACAGCTGGAAACCAAAGTCCCGCAGCGGTGGGCAGGCGGCCCCGACGGCGGCAGAACAGAGCTCCGGCACGGACCCAGCTTCGCATGCAGTGTCCCCACATCCCTTCTCAAGCTCCTCCTGGGTGCTGAGGAGGAGCACAGCAGATCGGCCACGTGGCTGCCGGGGGTGGGGGGTGGGGGTGAGGACACAAGCGGTGGGGCAGAGGTCAGCGGCCTGGAAGAGTGGGGCCGGCCATCGAGGAGGCCTCCTGAGAAGCTGGCCTTTGAGCAAAGGCTGCAGGGTCCGGAGAGTCAAGGAGCCTCCCCAGGGACTGCGGTGGGGCTGCGGAGCCTGCTGGGGGAAGGTGAGGAGGGGTCGGGTGACACGAGCAAAACCCCTGCGTCCCGCCAGGAGGTCGCGACGTGTAAACAAGAGATAGAGAGATGGATGTGATGTAACTCACTTGATCTTTATTGGGACGAGGTCCGCACCACTATCGTGGTCCGGTCACGGTCCGCCGACGTTGTCACGGAGGAGACGTCGCCTCACAATCTAGACAGAGAGGTCACCGCAGAAGTCGAGACTGAGAGCCAGCGAGTGGTCGGCAACGAAGCTGTCGGGGCGTCCTCCCGACAGGGAACTCGCTTCGCCTCAGTCCAACCCGAGGCCTCTTCATATACTGTGCTAAGTCTCCTTCGAAAACACATCACATCACTTGTTTATCTGATGCTTGCACACCAAAAACACACACATGTCAAAACATGTTTTGGTCTTTACGATATTTCGCATAAGTAAAAGATATTTACAACTTTTTGCTCCGCGCTAATCTTATCACTGCACGCATATGGTTTAGGCTCACTTGCTATGTGGTTAGTTTGCAACTTGTTTCTGTTTTTCATTTAGTAGGAGTTTGCACTTACTATATATATTATCCATCCATTCATACATTTATCACACTTTATTTATCAAAGGTTCATACTCACTACAGTCGGGGGAGGGTTGTAATAGGATTTGGGGTTTAAAGGGTCTCTCTGGGCCTTGTGTTGTGTCTGACTGACGGAACAAGGGTGGAAGCTGGATGTGGTGAGGACGGTGACCAGAGGGCCGCTGAGAGAGGCAGCAAGCTGTGTTAGATCTGCTGGCTGTGGGGGAGGGGCAGACCAGGTGGGGGCGGGGGGCAGGGGACCCTCTGGCTTAGGGTACCCGGGTGCCCAGAGCAGAGCAGCTGGGGGTTAGAGGTCTAGAGCTCAGGTCTGGGGTTAGCCTGGAGAGGCTGCACGTGTGGGCGGGCAGGAATGGACCGGAAGTCAGTCAGTCGGGGGAGGGGGTGTCCACCGAGCGGGAGAGCCAGCCACCCTGGGCGTGGGGAGGAGGAGCTCTGGGGCCTCAGGGTCTTGCCACGACCTGCCTGCTGCACTGCAGGATGGGGGGGTGGGGGTGGCATGGAGTCAGGGCACGACCAGTGGTTTGGGGGGATGTCACAGTGAAGGGAGCTGGGCTGGTGGCCCGGGGAGAAAGGAGCTGTGGCCGCCGGGAGGAGAGGAGCGGGGCCGCAGCAGCTGGTCCGTGGGCGGACGAGGGTGGCTGGGAGCCCCGCTGCTCACGCAAGGGTGACTCGGCAGGACGGCAGGGGTGACGGGCAGCGGACCCGGGCACAGAGGGGCGTCGGGGCAGACTGCTGCTGGTGCAGGGGGAGGCCCTACTGACTGGGTCGCTGCTTCGGGGACGAGAGGGTGGGGGCCCCATGGGGGAGGTGCGACAGGAGGTGGTGTGGCTTCCGGGTGTGGCTGTCTGTCCCTCCAGGCTCTCTGGGTGGGTGTGGGAAGGTGGAGAGTAGCTTTAACCGAGATGGGGCTTGGCCGGGGCCGCGTGGGAGACAGCACGGGCACTGCGGGGCGGGGGAAAGGGGCTGAGCTGGAGAGGACAGCCCGGGACAGAGCAGGTGACGAGGGAGGGTGTGCGGTGGGGGTGGGGGCCTGAGTCGGGCCAGACTGGCCCGGGGAAGGCGGTGTGACCAGCAACAGTGTGAGGAACAAAGGCAAGAGAAACACGGAAAAAAGACTGAACTTCCGGGGCGCCTGGGTGGCTCAGTGGGTTAAGCCTCTGCCTTCGGCTCAGGTCATGATTCCAGGGTCCTGGGATCGAGCCCCGCATCGGGCTCTCTGCTCGGCTGGGGCCTGCTCCCCCCACCTTCTCTCTGCCTGCGTGTGGTCTCTGTCTGTCAAATAAATAACTAAAAACTTCCTCCTAACTCTCAGCCCATTGACAAGCCCTTGACACCTGCGGGATGACCTTCCTCCAGGAACCCAGCGGCATCATTGTGAACACTTTGCGACCTTAGCCTGACCTCCAGGATCCTGTCAGTCTCTTCTTTTCTTTCTTTTTGTTTTTAGA